>NC_083713.1:78623214-79270000 GCF_033118175.1 Dama dama
GGACAGCTACATGTAAAAGAATGAAATTAAAATACTTCCTAACACCATACACAAAGATAAACTCAAAATAGATTAAATACCTAAATGTAAGACCAGAAACTACAAAACTCTTAGAGGAAAACATAGGCAGAACACTCAATGGCCTAAATCAAAACAAGATCCTCTATGACCCACCTCCTAGAGTAACGGAAATAAAGACAAATGTAAATAAGTGGGACCTGATTTAACTGAAAAGCTTTTGCACAGCAAGGGAAACTATAAGCAAGGTAATAAAGACAACCCTCGGAATGGGAGAAAATAATAGCAAATGAAACAACTGACAAAGGATTAATTTCCAAAATATCCAAGCAGCTCATACAACTCAATACCAGAAAAACAAACAACCCAATCAAAAAGTGGGAAAAAGACCTAAACAGACATTTCTCCAAAGACCTACAGATAGCTAACAAACACATGAAAAGATGCTCATTATTAGAGAAATACAAATCAAAACTACAATGAGATGTCACCTCACACCAGTCAGAATAGCCACCATTGAAGTCTCCAAAAATTAATGCTGGAGAGGGTGTGGAGAAAAGGGAATGCTCTTGCACTGTTGGTGGAAATGTAAATTGATACAGCTGCTATGGAAGACAGTATTCCTTAAAAAACTAGGACTAGAACAACCATATGACCAAGCAATCCCACTCCTAGACATATACCCTGAGAAAACCAAAATTGAAAAAGACACATGTATCTCATTGTTCATTGCAGCACTATTTACAATAGCTAGAAATGGAAGCAACCTCGATGTCCATTGACAGATGAATGGATAAAGAAGTTGTGGTACATATACACAATAGAATATAACTTGCCCATAAAAAGGAAGCCCTTTGAGTCAGTTCTGATGAGGTGGATGAAACTAGAACTTATAATACAGAGTGAAGTAAGCCAGAAAGATAAAGAACATTACAGCATACTAACACATATATATGGAATTTAAAAAGATGGTAATGATAACCCTATATGCAAAACAGAAAAAGAGACACAGATGTACAGAACAGACTTTTGCACTCAGTCTTATTTATGGTCCAACTCTCACATCTGTACATGACTACTGGAAAAACCATAGCTTTGACTATACAGACTTTTGTCAGCAAAGTGATGACGTCTCTGCTTTTTTAATATACTAGGTTTGTCATAGCTTTCCATCCAAGGGGCAAGCATCTTTTAATTTCATGGCTGCACTCACTGTCCGCAGTGATTCTGAAGCCCGAGAAAATAGTCTGTCACTGCTTTCAATTTTTCCTCTTTTATTTGCCATTAAGTTACGGGACCAGATGGCATGATCTTAGTTTTTTTAAATATTGAGTTTCAAGTTAGCTTTCTCACTCTTTTTTTTTCACCCTCATCAAGAATCTTAGTTCCTCTTCACTTTCTGCCATTACAGTGATATCATCTACATATCTGAGGTTGTTGATACTTCTCCTGGCAATCTTGATTCCAGCTTGTGATTTATACAACTGGGCATTTGGTATGATATATTCTGCATAGAAGTTAAGTAAGCAAGGTGACAATATACAGCCTTGATGTACTCCTTTCCCAATTTTGAACCAGTCAGTTGTTCTATATCTGGTTCTAATTGTTGCTTCTTGACTAGCATACAGATTTCTTAGGAGACAGGTAAGGTGTCCTGATATTCCCATGTCTTTTAAGAATTTTCCACAGTTTTTTGTGATGCACACAGTCAAAGGCTTTATCATAGTCAGTAAAGCAGAAGTAGATTTTTTTTTTCTTTCTGGAATTCCTTTGCTTTCTCCATGATTCAGTGAAGTTTGGCAACTTGATCTCTGGTTCCTCTGCATTTTTAAAACCTAGATTGTACATCTGGAAGTTCTGGTTTCACATACTGCTGAAATCTAGCTTGAAAGATTTTGAGCATCACCTTGCTAGCTGTGAAATGAACAAGATTGTGGGGTAGTTTTAACATTCTTTGGCATTGTCCTTCTTTGAGATTGGAATGAAAACTGACTTTTTCCAGTCCTGTGCCCCCTACTGAACTTTCCAAATTTGCTGGTGTACTGATTGCAGCAATTTAACAGCATCATCTTTTAGAATTTGATGTAACTCATCTAGAATTCCATCACCTCCACTAGCTTTGTTCATAGTAATGCTTCCTAAGGCCCTGTTGACTTCACAGTCTAGCATGTCCAGCTCTACGTGATTGACCACACTGTTGTGGTTGTCCAGATCATTAAGACCTGTTTTGTATAGGTTTGTGTGTTCTTCCCACCTCTTCTTAATTTCTTCTGCTTCTTTTACATCCTTACCATTTCTGTCCTTTATAGTACCCATCCTTGCATGAAATATTCCCTTAATATCACCAATTTTCTTGAAGAGATCTCTAGTTTTTCTCATCCTATTGTTTTTCTGTACTTTTTTTAGTTGATAATTTAAGGACTTATTAACTCTCTTTTCTCTTCTCTGGACTTCTGCCTTCACTTAGGTTTGTCTTTCCCTTTTTCCATTGCCTTCACTTCTCTTTTTTCCTCAGCTGTTTGTAAAGCCTCCTCAAACAACCACTTTGCCTTTTTTCATTTCTTATTCTTTCAGATGGTTTTGGTCATTGTCTCCTGTACAATGTTATGAACCTCTGTCCATAGTTCTTCAGGCACTCTATCTATCAGTTCTGATCCCCCAAATTTATTCATCACCTCCACTACATAATCATAAGGGATTTGATTAAGTCATCCTGAATGGCCCAGTGGTTCTCCCTATTTTCATTCATTTAAGCCTGAATTTTGCAAAAAGGAGCTCATGATCTGAATCACAGTCAGCTCCAGGTCTTTTTAGTTTCTGCTGACTGTATAGAGGGTCTCCATGTTTGGCTACAAAGTACATAATCAACCTGATTTTGGTATTGTCCATCTGATGATGTTCATGTATAGTCTCTCTCTCTCTCTCTCTCTCTCTCACTAGCACTTGGTAATAGCAATTAATCTAATAAAATACTTAGGAATAAAATTTTTAAATAAATGCAAGACATATTAGAAAACATTTAAAGAAATTTAAAAGATTTAAATAAAAATAAATACATCTCATGTCTGTGGATCAGAAGGCAGTAATATTGTTAAGATGGCTATATTCCCCTTATTTATCTACAAATTCAAGGCAGTTCTATCAAAATCCCAGTTAGCTGTTTTGCAGAAATTTACAAAATAGTTCCAAAGTTTATATGGTTAGTTAAAAGACCTAGAATGTCTAAAACAGTATCAAAAAAGAGTAATAAATTTGAATGACTCACATTACCTGGTTTCAAAGCTACAATAACCACAACTGCGTGGTCCTTACTTTAAAAAATACATATAGATCAAAAAAATACATATAGATCAATGTAATGGAATGGAGAGTGCAAAATTACACCTTTATGGTCAATTGAATTTTTTACACACAAGACAATTCAATTCAGAAATTGTAGTCTTTTCAACAATTCATATGTAGGAGGACAACTGGACAATCACATGTAAAAAAAGAAAGAAAGAATTGATTTGAAATAAATCGTAGACTTAAACGTAAGAGCTAAGACTTTTTAATCTCCTTGAAATAAACAATCAGATACTTATGATGTTGGATTAAGCAATGACTTCTTAGATATGACACTAAGAGTTTAAGCATCAAAAGAAAAATATAGATACATTTTATCTCATCAAAACTAAAAAAAAAATTTGTAATTCAAAGGACAGCCACCAAGAAATTAGTAGATTAGCTAGAAAGTTTGTTCAGTATATGAGGGAAAAACTTTTTGGCCAAGCCAATAAATAAATGATACACAAAATAAAAGAGATATTTATAAATCATATGCATATATGTATACAAAGTATCTTTCAAAAAATCCTTACAACTTAATAACAAATTGCAGATAATCCAATTTAATATTGGGAAATCATTTCAATTGATATGTCTCCAAAAATGATAATGCATGTGGGCTCAGTCTCTCAGTCAAGTCCACCTCTTTATGACCCTATGGACTGTAGCCTGCCAATCTACCAGGCTCCTCTGTCCATAGGATTTCCTAGTCAAGAATACTGAAGTAGATTGCCGTTTCCTTCCCCAGGGGAGTCTTCTTGACTCAGGGATTGAACCTGCATCTCCTGCATTGACAAGTGGATTCTTTGCCACTGAGCCACCTAGGAAGCCCCAAAGATGATGCTACAAACAGCCTATAAGCATGTGAAAATAAGTTTTGACATCATTAGTCATTAGGGCAATTCAAATGAAAGCCACAATTAGATACTATTTCACACCTACTAGAGTTTTTTGTTTTTTTTTTAATATATTGATGAAATGTGGAGAAATTGGAATTCTCTTACATTGCTGGTTGGAAGGTAAAATTGTCAAGCTACACTGAAGAAAGTTTGGCAATTCTTCAAAATGTTCAATATAGAGATCCTATGTTACTCAGCAATCCCCCCTCCCCAGTATGTGGAAAGAAGAATGAAAACACATGTTGACACAAACGTGTACATGAAAGAAATGAAAACATGTGAACACAAAAAATGTGTACACAAATGTTCACAGCAGCATTGTTCATGACGGCTGAAAAGTGGAAAAACAATGTACTAGTTTCTTGTGGCTGCTGTATCCAATTGCCATAGTCTTGGTGACTTAAAAAACAAATTTACTTTCTCACATTTCTGGAGGCTCCAAATTGCCACACACAGGTAAGCATCTTTCCTAGTGGTGTTAATTGTCATTATGAAAGTGTTGTGTGCTTGGTTTGAAATAAATAAAACTGATAATTATGACAGACAATAATTAGAGCTACAAGTATAAGTATGAAACTACAAAATAACATGTTAAAAACTTGTGTTACTCTATACATTGAAAAATCCTAAAGACTGTGAAAAAATTACTCTAGATTTCAGTTCTAAAGCAAAATAGAATGTGCAAAATGAAGCTATATTACAGTTTTTCCTATCAACGACTAAGGAAAATACCAAATACTAGAAAGTATCTGTGAAAAGGATTAATGGACCAAATTTAACAAACTTTTATTGTTCAGGGGTGAGAAAATGTATTTGTTAGCTAATAGCTGCAATGGACTAAAGCAGTCAAGCAAATCTAAATCCAAGAGTTCATAAAGATACGAAAGCAACAACAAAACAAATAAAACACCTGCCATCACTAAGGAAACAATCCAATATTTTAAAATCTGGCTAAAACAAATAAGCAAAAGGAATTTTGCTGCCTTCACTGTATGAACTGAAACTCACAATAATCAAGTATTGATAACAGAAGCTTTCTGTTTATGAAAGTACTTCACGTACTAAAAATGGAATGATAAAATAAGTATGTCAATAAATCCCCAGTTAATTAATGGATCTAGACAATGATTATCAATGACTACTAATATCATAAGAAGGGAGAAAAATCTGACCATCCTAATGGAAGTACACTGCATCTCATGAAGTAGTCTTGTAAAGACAAAATTAAGTATAAACTTAATGAAGTCTCTATATTTCAGCATAAATGTACAGAAATACAGGCTTCCCAAGTGGTGCTGATGGTAAAGAAACCATCTGCCAATGCAGGAGACATAAGAGACACAGGAGACGTAAGAGACACGGGCTTGATCCCTGGGTCAGGAAGATCCACTGGCATAGGGCGTGGCAACCCACTCCAGTATTCTTGCCTGGAGAAGTCCATGGACAGAGGAGCCGGGCAGGCTACAGTCTATAGGGCCGGGAGGAGTTGGATACGACTAAAATGACAGCATGCTCAGTGGCGCATACAGCAATTCAGGATGCAAAGGAATCTGATAAATGATACCAGACATCACAGATTCTAGATATGTTCTATGCTTCAGCTAACAGATTACCCAAATGCTTTCAAAATTTTTGCAGAATAAAAAGAATATAAAGATCAAAAGATCTTAAATTATATTTACAAAACCATCAGACTCTGGATATGAAAACATGACCAAAAAATAGCACAATGACATAAAATGATGTAAGACATAGACAAAATTCACTAATTACACTATTATAAATAAATTGCATAATACATGTCCTAAACAATGTGTTAACAAGAAATCCTACAGAATATTAATATAGGAATATACAGCTGCCAAATGCCTTGTATAATATTTATCTTAGTAGTTGAAAAGGCATAGATATTTCTGTACCTTCTGGACAAACAATAGCCAACAAAATTCAAAACCTATTCCTGATTTTGAAGTAAAAATAAAGCTCCTAATGAAGTGTCAGTAGATTAAACCAAAGGCAGCTTAATGCTTAATCATGAAACAATGAAACCATCCCTCCTAAAATCAAGAGTAAAACAATATTGGCCATTCTCCTCACTATTTTTATAATTATTTTAGAGGTCTTAGCAAGTACAAGAAGGGAAGAGAAAGAAATATGAGGCATAAAATTGGAAAAGATTTGTAATTATTGTCATTTGCCAAATACAACAGAGCATATCTAGAAATCCCAAAAGAGTTAGCTCAACACAATTAAGGACTAAAAAAGAGCCCAATAATGTGGCTGATTACAAAGCTAACATATAAAATTCAATAGTGACACAGTGTGAAAAGATCAACCACTTAGACGACATAATGAGAAAAAGACTACAGTTATAATAGCAGCAAAGAATAACAATGTAAGCATTAGCTAGAAATATGCAAGTGCTCTGTGAAGAAAGATTGCAAATGCTAGTAAAAGTTTTTTAAAAAAAAATTTTAAATCTCTTTTAATGAATGGAAAGACGTAATCTTTTTTGAGAAGAAAAAGACAGTATTATAAAGCTATCAAGACTCTTCTATAAATTCATAAATAAATCTACATAAATCTTTAAAGCTGTCACACCTTATCTGTAAATATACATTGATATAATTTTGACATTTTAAAAGGGAAGGAGACTTAGTAAAACCACACAAGCTAATTCAACAGGTTAAATGAAAAAAAGTAAACATAATATATCCCAGATAATCTAAAGAACATGGTAAGTATTAAGTATAGTAATTAAAACCTTAAGATTAACACATAAATAGAAGACCAATATTAATGAAACAGAAAAGAATAAAAGAATAAGATAAATTTAATAAAAGAGATAATATTAGGTCAAACCAGTTGAGAAGTGAAGCAAAAGCCAAAGGAGACAAGGAAGCGTACCCATTTGAATGCAGAGTTCCAAAGGAAAGCAAGAAGTAAGAGAGCCTTCTTAAGTGAACAAAGCAGAGAAACCGAGGGAAACAGTAAAATGGGGAAGACTAGACATCTCTTCAAGAAAATTAAAGATACCAAGGGAACATTTCATGCAAAGACGGGCACAATAAAGGACAGGAACAGTATGGGCCTAACAGAAGAAGTGGTTGCAAGAATACACAGAAGAACTATACAAGAAAGGTCTTAACGACCCAGATAACCATGACAGTGTAGTCACTGACCTAGAACCAGACATCCTGGAGTGTGAAGTCAAGTGGGCCTTAGGAAGTATTACTACAAACAAAGCTAGTGGAGGTGATGGAATTCCAGCTGACATGTTTAAAATCCTAAGAGATAATACTGTTAAAACGCTGCACTCAATATGCCAACAACTTTGGAGAACTCAGCGCGGGCCACAGGACTGGAAAAGGCAAGTTTTCACTCTGATACCAAAGAAGGGCAATGCCAAAGAATGATCAAACCACCTCGCAATCACATTCATTTCATGTGCTCACAAGGTGATGCTCAAAACCCTTCAAGCTGGACTTCAACAAGTACATGAACCAAGAACTCCCAGCTGTACAAGCTGGATTGAGAAAAAGTAGAGGAACCAGAGACTGAATTGCCGACGTCTTTTGGATCATTGAAAAAGCAAGGGAATTCCAGAAAAAATATCAACTTTGCTTCATTGACTGTGCTAAAGCCTCTGACTCTGTGGATCACAAGAAACTGTGGAAAAGTGTTAAAGAGACGGAAATACCAGACCACCTTACCTGCCTCCCAAGAACTTGTATGCAGATCAAGGAACAATAGTTAGAATCACACATGGAACAACAAACTAGTTCAAAATTGGGAAAGGAGTACATCAAGGCTGTATATTGTCACCCTGCTTATTTAACTTATATGCAGAGTACATCATGAGAAAAGTCCAGCTGGATGAATCACAAGCTGGAATCAAGATTGCCAGAAGAAATAGCAATAACCTCAGATATGTAGATGGTATCACCCTAATGGCAGAAAGTGAAGAGGAACAAAGGAACGTCTTGATGAATGTGAAAGAGGAGAGTGAAAAAGTTGCCGTAAAACTCAACATTCAAAAACAGAAGATCATAGCATCCAGTCCCATCACTTCATGGCAGATAAAAGGGGAAACACTGGAAATAGTGACAGGCTTTATTTTCTTGGGCTCCAAAATCACTGCAGATGGTGACTGGAACCATGAAATTAAAAGATGCTTGCTCCTTAGAAGAAAAGCTATGACAAACCTAGACAGTATATTAAAAAGCAGAGACATCACTTTGCTAACAAAGGCATCTAGTTAAAGCTATGGTTTTCCTAGTATTCGTGTACAAATGTGACAGTTGGACCATAAAGAAGGCTGAGCACCCAAAAATTGTTACTTTCGAAGTATAGTGTTGGAGAAGACTCTTCAGAGTCCCTTGGACTGCAAGGAGAACAAACCAGTCAATCTTAAAGGAAATCAACTTTGAATATTCATTGGAAGAACTGAACCTGAAGCCGCAATACTTTGGCCACCTGACGCGAAGAGCTGACTCATTTGAAAAGACCCTGATCCTGGGAAAGACTAAGGTCAGAAAGAGAAATGGGTGACAGAGGATGAGATGACAGAATGGCATCATAGATGCAGTGGACATGAGTTTGAGCAAACTCTTGGAGATAGTTGGACATGGAAGCCTGGTGTGCTGCAGTCCATGGGGTCACAAAGAGTCACACCCTACTGAGTGACTGAAAAGCAAAAAAAAGAAACCAGAACAACAAACCAGTTATGAAAAGTTGGATTGTTTGATAACTGGTGTTTGGACAAATGGATAACCTTCTGGAAAGTAATGGTAAATGGATCCCTTACTTTACTTTTTGTATCAAAATCTTTTTGTATGAATCTGAATCAAATTTTAAAAATTATAAAATACTAGATAAATATGAGGTAATTTTTAAAAATAATATCATACAAATTGATCTATAAATTAAGACTAATTCAAAACTCAATAAGATTGTTCACGAAAGTTGACATCTAAAATCTTCACAAAATAGAATATGCTTAAGAAAGGCATGAAACCCTTCAAAGAAAAAAGATAAACCAACTTGCTCTCAGTTCAGTTCAGTTGCTCAGTCATGTCTGACTCTGCGACCCCATGGACTGCAGCACGCCAAGCCTCCCTGTCGATCATCAGCTCCCAGAGTTTACTCAATTTCATGTCCGTTGAGTCAGTGATGCCATCCAACCATCTCATCCTCTGTTGTTCCCTTCTCCTCCCGCCTTCAATTTTTCCCAGCATCAGGGTCTTTTCAAAGGAGTCAGCTCTTCTCAAAAAGTATAATCCGTGTCCTGTATGCAAGTTTCCCCTTCTTTACAAATAAATGCTCATCCCGTGAGTACATTCTAGATCCTCTCTGATCTTCATTGAACCTTTTGAATAAAGTCAGCAACAAATTCCCTAGCATAATTTCCAGGGGTACATATATATATGAGACAAAAACATATAACCCTTTTGCAAGTCCACATTTTCTGTGCTTGCTCTGGTGTTTTAAGATTAATTGAAGTGTAACCGCTTTTTATCACTAGAAAGCATATACTAATTAAGTGTTAGCTTCATGGCATTTCAGGCAAGGTCTGAACATGTGTCCTATCGAATTTCATTGATACCAAGTGATAAACTCACTCACACTAAACTAGTCTTCCTTCTACAATCACATACTCTCCTGATTAAAAGGAGAGCTTCTTCCAGGGCCTGCCTAGTGGTGGTATGTATTCCCCACAGTGCTTTGTTGACAAATGAGATAACGTTTGACACTAACTGGCAATGAAATATGATTCCCAGGATTGAGGTGATGTGTTTGACCCTCTGTTTTGGTGATGCATATTACTGAAAGCGCCTTCAGGACATTTTACCTCAAAGTGAATTTTTGTTGCTGTTAAAGAGAGTGAGAAAGCATGGAGCAGATTTATGAGCCTTGCCTGTCTGCCTGGGAATGTAGCTGTTTTGACGTAATCTCCAGGAAATGCCTCAGGTATTGAATTAACTCAGCAGTCACATTGGACAGCCAAGCTTCATTCATTTTACCAGCCCCTGACAATGCTGAATTCAAGATGCCTTCACATCCAAAAGAATCCCTCTTTTTGGCTGAAAGTTGGAACACATTCATTCATTCAACATTCATTGAGAACAGAAGTCAGAAACCTTTGTAAGTGATGAAAGTGAAAGTGAAAGTCACTCAGTTGTGTCCAACTCTTTGCAACCCCATGGACTATACAGTTCATGGAATTCTCCAGGCCAGAATACTTGAGTGGGTAGACTTCCCCTTCTCCAGGGGACAGAGAAATAAGCCAATCAGGCAAAATTGACTGCCTTCAGGAGCTTACATCTTAATACACTATACAGTGTCACAATAATTATATATGTTTGATTAATACTTGTAGGATTCCAAATTAGGCTAGATCTCTGCAGACAAATTGTATGGAAGTGGAATCAGAACAAGAGGATGGAACCAGAGCCAGCAATTACCTAGCAATCTCTTCTTTTACAGGAACCTTCTTTAGTTACCTTATTGGGTGCATCGTATTATAGGAGGCTAGTATAGAAACTGTGATTTTGATTACTCTACCAAGTAAAAAGTGAGAGATTTGAAACAGGTCACCAGTTTGATTGTCTGCTGAGCTGCACCATTATTTCATCTCATTCCTAGTGATACTTAATGGTCTACTACTTGGAAATTATGGTTTTAGGTTTAACATAGCTTAAGCCTAAGACTTTGATCAAATTTTAATCTCCAAATATTAACTTAGCTATTTCTTATCATTTATGCCATTTCATCTTATCAACAATGCCCTGTAGTAGCTGAATTTGGTATCCTCACTTTTTGGATAAGGAAATTGAAGTTCAAAAAGGTTAGATCAGGGACTTCCCTAGTGGTCCAGTGGCTAGGAATCTCCCAACCAACACAGGCAACACAGGTTCAATTTTTGGTCCAAAAACTCAGATCCCAAATTCCACAGGGCAGCTAAGCCTCGTTCCACAACTGCCAAAAATCACGCGTTCCAGAGCCTGTGCTCCACGACCAGAAGAACCCACCACAGGGAGCAGCCCTCGCACTGCAGCTAGAGAGTAGGCCTGTTCACTGCGATCTGAGAAAGCCTTCGGACAGCAGCAAAGACCCAGCACAGCCAAACTAAGTAAATAAATAAAGGTTATGTAAGGTGTAGAAGGTCACACAGCAAGAAGAAGATGAAATCAGAGCAGACACAGGGCTTCTGCTTCAGAGCTTGTATTCTGACCCACGCCATCCAGTGTAATGATCTACACATAATGCTTTCAGATGCTATGGGGGAAGCGAGGAGGCATAGCCATGGCCCTTGCCTTCTAGTAGTTCATAAACTAGGTTACAAACAAAGCATCTGCACAAACAATTGCAAGGCAGGATTATGTATCTTTTTTAATATAGAAAACACATAAGTCTAGATAATAATTAAAAAAAAAAAAAAAAAAAAGAAAAGAAAAGAACCCAAATCTGTGAAGTTCACATTACTCCACATTTGTGAAAGATAGCAGGTGAGAGCATAGTCTGTGTGCCATAGACAGTGTTACGGGGGAAATCTCCGCCCTGTGACCACCAGGGCTGAGACAGCCCGTGGGCTACTGAAGCCACCAAAATGCCTTGTTGGTAGACAGAGTCTGTCTAGTTCTTTTGTCAGGGTGGAGTTTCACAAACATAACCCAATCTAAAAGCAGAAGCTCTGTCTCCCCCCTTTCCTGTGTTCTTCCAGAAAAACCCTGTAACCTCTTTTCTACATAGAGAATCTTCCCCCAAGCACCTGGACTGCCTGTGCCCTGCGGCTCTGGGGAAGGTTTCTCTCCCCACTGAGATTCACAGTTGTCAGAATCAGAGCACCAGAGCCAGACACCACCCCTTGTGCAGGAGGGCACAGATAAATATGTGTGGCGGTAACAGCCCCCCACAAATTGCCAGAGAGACCAAGCAGCCTCTGGGCTCAGTGAGAAAAATTTCCATTGTGTTTCTCAACCTCATCCAGAGAATAGGGATTAATCTTATTTTGACCATCTCAAGAGAAGTTGTTGTTTTGTTTTTTAATCCCTTTCCATCTCATAAGGCATTATAAAGTAGCTTGGAGGGGAAGAGTGTCTTCTGAGGAGGAAATAATTCATAGGATTCTTTTCATTCATATTCCTATGAAATCCTCAGGGCCTCAGGGGCAAAGCTAACAATTGAGTTTTGTTCTGCAAGATCTGTTTTGGTCATGGAGTTATAAAAAGTCAGGTCCAAATATTTTCACTAACTTTTCATCTCTAAGGCATCTGGGCTTCAGGCCAAATGCTAATGAATTGTGGAAGAGGAACTATACACCCTGAGATTGATAGGAATGATTTGGAACCCAGTAGAAGTTTGCCTCACTGAGACACTCGGGCCCAGTCCTCACATCACCTGACTTTCTTCCCTTTATCGTCTCTCAGACACACAGATCTATGCTGCCTTGTTGAGTCATAAGCATCCCCACCACCATGCACCATCCCAGCCCATAGCACTTCATCAATGGATTGTACCAATAGCTCCTCACTGGGCCTCTGCGTCATCAGTCATTGCTGGGTCCAACTGCTGCATGATTCCCCTTCTAATGCTTAAAACAGTCATGAGGATGGAAAAGGGGAAAGTCCTGGGAGAAACTGACCTGTATTGCTTCCCTATCTTAGCCCTCATCACCCTTCATCTCCACCGGGTGTGGTGCAGAACAGAGCTGCAAAGCTGGCACCATCCTCAAGTCTGGTCCTGATGAGAAGAAGGTCTCTCAGCTTGCAGGTTTAATACAACTTCTCCCCATGCCCTCAGCCCACCAGATTAACTGGTGGAGACAAGCCAGGCGGGCCCCACATCACTCCTGTCCCTCTTTCCTCACCACTCTTCCCAGGTCAGAGCTCCCTTGGTATCAGTGGAGGTGAACACAGGCCTAAGTTGTCTTTCAAATCCTGTCTTATGCCTATTATCTTGACCTTTTTTTCTTAAACCTGAGAACTGTGGTTTCTTTATGGGATGGTTTGCTTTGGATAATGCCCTCCTGGGTAAAATGGCTTCAAAGAGGGTAGTGATGGGAGACAGTAGAATGGATTGATAGAAGTTCTAATTTCCCCAAAATGATTGTTCTGTCTCATCCCGGTGTCTGGTCATTACATTCACCAACAATCCCAGAGGTGTTGTGACGGGAGCTTTCCATGACAGTCTTGCAGGAAGGTAGCACTAGACAGGAAACTGAATAGTTTCCAAAACCAGCTCAGCCCTGGCCTTGGCTGTCCATGGCACCCCGCTAGACAGTGAGCTTGAGCAGTGGGACCATTTCAGTCCTGTCCTATCACACACCCCAGCATCTAACAGAAGCAGTCAGGCTAGGAAATTCTATTGATTCAATTAATGGAAAACCTTCCTCCCTGGGACACTGCTTCCCATAGTAAGGTTCCCATTAACTATATGAAATGAGCTCTTTGGTACCCATGGAAACAGTAAAGAAATTTGAGAAAATGTTTTCCTCTTAATGTGAAGAAATGGGTATTCCTAATATAAGACACTTTGGACCAGAATATGTCACTGCAAAAAAAGAATCTGATTTTACAAATAGGCATGAATATGTCAAGTCATTAATGTCAGCTTTCATGCAGCAAATTGCTTCTCATGCATCATTTATACTCATTTATAACTAAACAAGAGTATTTGCAGAGACTCACCATAAATATATTTTACACACCTCTCTCGAAGCTTTCATCTCCTGGCTCTCAAAGTATCTGGCAGAGGTGCAAAACCCCAGCAGATTCAATGGCAGAGCAGAGGAGGAGGGAATAAGAGGGTTAGAGGAAGCAAAGGAAGGGAGACAAAGATTGCTAACCAAGCAGAAGTTATAAAAATTCATGAGCTTGAGACAGGCTTGGATTTATGCATTTAGACAATCCCTTTAAACTAAATGAAAGCTAATCTGTTGTAAATCTTCCCCCATATCAGTGATTCTGCAAAAATTCATTTACAGTAATTGAGAGTAAGAGGAAGCTGATCTGTGTGGATCCATGGTCACTGCGGAGATGAGAAGGCTGGTCTGCATTTGGAAGGACACGCACCCATGGAGGTACCTGTCACTATCTGTTCAGACCATGAGGTGGAAAAAGCAAGCGGGGCTACCCCTGCCACCCCCTTGGTGCCAGCTTCACCTGCTCTCTGTGGCTTTTCCATATCTTCTTAAATTATCACCCAAGCCTTCAAAATCCCCAGGTAGAGGAGGCCAGCTACCCTGCCTCTGGCCTGAGCTGAGAACTCAGCTGCTTAATGGCCTCTGCACCATCATCGCCCTGTGGGAGAGATGTGTCCCACGCCTCCCACGGTTATTTCTGACTCTTATTACTCCCAGACCATCTTCGTCTGAGTCTGGAACATTCAAATAAGTCCTTCAAATTGACATGAACCTTGTTCAACTCTGTGTAACCAGTGTATTAGGTGACATATAGACAGTGAAACCTAGCATGTAAATATTGTATTTATTTTTTTTCTAATTCCTGCTTTCAACCATGCCCTGTCAAACCCTCTTCCTGTCCTTTGATGAAACTGTGTGCAGACCTTGGGGTCTCAGTTACTTTTGGTTATTGTAAGTTAACACATCTTAAGTTTTTCATCTTACATCAAATGATAAATGCTCCCTTCTCTTGAACTAAGCACTGGGACCTGGACACATAGAACGGGGTGGGGGGGGGGGGGGCGGGGATGGTTGGCTGTTTTCTTGTTCCTCCTGTCCCTCTGCTAGAGGCTGAGACAGAGAGGCCAGAAGTCTTCCTGTGCCTCTGCTGGGAGCAAGGACAAGTCAGGTGTGTCTCTGGCTCATCCAGCTCCATCGCTGCAGGCTTGTGCTCTGCGGAAGATGCTTAGGATGCCAAGCACGGTCTTCTTGGGTCTATGCACATCTACATCCCAGTTCTTTTCTTTGCTGACAACTCCCTTTGGCCCCTGCCAGGGATCATCAGTACGCATGGACGTAGGACCTCCGCCTACTTGGTAACTCCTGAGCAGCCCCAGGGATCCCACCCTCCCATCTCCATGTTCCTTCATGTGTAGCTGACACTGTCATCCCTCCTGCACATCCATCCCAAGCACATCACCATGTTCCCATGCCTTTACACCCATACCTATTGCTTTTCAAAAGCTGTTCTCCCCCAGTTTAGAGGATTCTGACTTCCTATTACCTCAGGCTTAGCCCAACTGTCCTCCACACCAAGCACAAGATGCCTGTCTGAAAAGGATGGCAGTCCTCTTTCACCCTCTCATCAGCATTCATGGGATCAGCTGTCCCCAGCATCCACCAAGCACCCTGTGGATACCTCCCATGTAATTAGCTATTGTACTGTGTTTGTTAGCTTGTCCACCTTCCCAAATAACTGTGTCTTTCTTCCCTCATAGCAGTTTGGGGGGCATGAAGTCATGTTTAAATAATCATGTTAAAATACGTCTGTGCATCTCGAATAGTTCTGCACATCCAGGCATTGTTTATTTGTTGAATAGATAAACAAATGAATGACTGTGAAAAATATTGATGAAACTGCCTGGATTCCACTTGCATTCAACATTCTGGTCAGATAATGTGGGGAATAACATTGATGTAGGGAAAGGATAAAGCCGAGCAGTTCGTGTGAATAAATACAGTCGAGGTGGGGCACTGAGAGGCGGTGGGGACTGTGAATGCAAGAGTGAGCGTGAACTGTGACAGAGGCAGTATAACTGTGACAGTGAGTGTGAAGGGTGACAGAGCACTGTAACTGTGACAGTGAGTGTGAAGGGTGACTGAGGAACTGTAACTGTGACAGTGAGTGTGAAGGGTGACAGAGACACTGTAACTGTGACAGTGAGTGTATGGGTGACAGAGGCGCTGTAACTGTGACAGTGAGTGTATGGGTGACAGAGGCGCTGTAACTGTGACAGTGAGTGTCAACGGCGACAGAGGTGCTGTCACTGTGACAGTGAGTGTGAACGGTGACAGAGGTGCTGTAACTGTGACAGTGAGTATGAAGGGTGACAGAGGCACTGTAATTGTGACAGTGAGTGTGAAGGGTGACAGAGGCGCTGTAACTGTGACAGTGAGTGTGAAGGGTGACAGAGACACTGTAACTGTGACAGTGAGTGTGAAGGGTGACAGAGCACTGTAACTGTGACAGTGAGTGTATGGGTGACAGAGGCGCTGTAACTGTGACAGTGAGTGTGAAGGGTGACAGAGGCGCTGTAACTGTGACAGTGAGTGTGAAGGGTGACAGAGGCGCTGTAACTGTGACAGTGAGTATGAAGGGTGACAGAGGCGCTGTAACTGTGACAGTGAGTGTGAAGGGTGACAGAGGCGCTGTAACTGTGACAGTGAGTGTGAAGGGTGACAGAGGCACTGTAACTGTGACAGTGAGTGTGAACGGTGACAGAGGCACTATAACTGTGACAGTGAGTGTATGGGTGACAGAGGCACTGTAACTGTTGCAGTGAGTGTGAAGGGTGACAGAGGCGCTGTAACCGTGACAGTGAGTGTGAAGGGTGACAGAGGCGCTGTAACTGTGCCAGTGAGTGTGAAGGGTGACAGAGGCGCTGTAACTGTGACAGTGAGTGTGAAGGGTGACAGAGACACTGTAACTGTGACAGTGAGTGTGAACGGTGACAGAGACACTGTAACTGTGACAGTGAGTGTGAACGGTGACAGAGACACTGTAACTGTGACAGTGAGTGTATGGGTGACAGAGGCGCTGTAACTGTGACAGTGAGTGTATGGGTGACAGAGGCGCTGTAACTGTGACAGTGAGTGTCAACGTCGACAGAGGTGCTGTCACTGTGACAGTGAGTGTGAACGGTGACAGAGGTGCTGTAACTGTGACAGTGAGTATGAAGGGTGACAGAGGCACTGTAATTGTGACAGTGAGTGTGAATGGTGACAGAGGCGCTGTAACTGTGACAGTGAGTGTGAAGGGTGACAGAGGCGCTGTAACTGTGACAGTGAGTGTGAAGGGTGACAGAGGCGCTGTAACTGTGACAGTGAGTATGAAGGGTGACAGAGGCGCTGTAACTGTGACAGTGAGTGTGAACGGTGACAGAGACACTGTAACTGTGACAGTGAGTGTGAAGGGTGACAGAGGCACTGTAATTGTGACAGTGAGTGTGAAGGGTGACAGAGACACTGTAACTGTGACAGTGAGTGTATGGGTGACAGAGACACTGTAACTGTGACAGTGAGTGTATGGGTGACAGAGGCACTGTAACTGTGACAGTGATGTCAACGGCGACAGAGGTGCTGTCACTGTGACAGTGAGTGTGAACGGTGACAGAGGTGCTGTAACTGTGACAGTGAGTATGAAGGGTGACAGAGGCACTGTAATTGTGACAGTGAGTGTGAATGGTGACAGAGGCGCTGTAACTGTGACAGTGAGTGTGAAGGGTGACAGAGGCGCTGTAACTGTGACAGTGAGTGTGAAGGGTGACAGAGACACTGTAACTGTGACAGTGAGTGTGAAGGGTGACAGAGACACTGTAACTGTGACAGTGAGTGTGAACGGTGACAGAGACACTGTAACTGTGACAGTGAGTGTGAAGGGTGACAGAGGCACTGTAATTGTGACAGTGAGTGTGAAGGGTGACAGAGACACTGTAACTGTGACAGTGAGTGTATGGGTGACAGAGACACTGTAACTGTGACAGTGAGTGTATGGGTGACAGAGGCGCTGTAACTGTGACAGTGATGTCAACGGCGACAGAGGTGCTGTCACTGTGACAGTGAGTGTGAACGGTGACAGAGGTGCTGTAACTGTGACAGTGAGTATGAAGGGTGACAGAGGCGCTGTAACTGTGACAGTGAGTGTGAAGGGTGACAGAGGCGCTGTAACTGTGACAGTGAGTGTGAAGGGTGACAGAGGCACTGTAACTGTGACAGTGAGTGTGAACGGTGACAGAGGCACTATAACTGTGACAGTGAGTGTATGGGTGACAGAGGCACTGTAACTGTTGCAGTGAGTGTGAAGGGTGACAGAGGCGCTGTAACCGTGACAGTGAGTGTGAAGGGTGACAGAGGCGCTGTAACTGTGCCAGTGAGTGTGAAGGGTGACAGAGGCGCTGTAACTGTGACAGTGAGTGTGAAGGGTGACAGAGACACTGTAACTGTGACAGTGAGTGTGAACGGTGACAGAGACACTGTAACTGTGACAGTGAGTGTGAACGGTGACAGAGACACTGTAACTGTGACAGTGAGTGTATGGGTGACAGAGGCGCTGTAACTGTGACAGTGAGTGTATGGGTGACAGAGGCGCTGTAACTGTGACAGTGAGTGTCAACGTCGACAGAGGTGCTGTCACTGTGACAGTGAGTGTGAACGGTGACAGAGGTGCTGTAACTGTGACAGTGAGTATGAAGGGTGACAGAGGCACTGTAATTGTGACAGTGAGTGTGAATGGTGACAGAGGCGCTGTAACTGTGACAGTGAGTGTGAAGGGTGACAGAGGCGCTGTAACTGTGACAGTGAGTGTGAAGGGTGACAGAGGCGCTGTAACTGTGACAGTGAGTATGAAGGGTGACAGAGGCGCTGTAACTGTGACAGTGAGTGTGAACGGTGACAGAGACACTGTAACTGTGACAGTGAGTGTGAAGGGTGACAGAGGCACTGTAATTGTGACAGTGAGTGTGAAGGGTGACAGAGACACTGTAACTGTGACAGTGAGTGTATGGGTGACAGAGACACTGTAACTGTGACAGTGAGTGTATGGGTGACAGAGGCACTGTAACTGTGACAGTGATGTCAACGGCGACAGAGGTGCTGTCACTGTGACAGTGAGTGTGAACGGTGACAGAGGTGCTGTAACTGTGACAGTGAGTATGAAGGGTGACAGAGGCACTGTAATTGTGACAGTGAGTGTGAATGGTGACAGAGGCGCTGTAACTGTGACAGTGAGTGTGAAGGGTGACAGAGGCGCTGTAACTGTGACAGTGAGTGTGAAGGGTGACAGAGACACTGTAACTGTGACAGTGAGTGTGAAGGGTGACAGAGACACTGTAACTGTGACAGTGAGTGTGAACGGTGACAGAGACACTGTAACTGTGACAGTGAGTGTGAAGGGTGACAGAGGCACTGTAATTGTGACAGTGAGTGTGAAGGGTGACAGAGACACTGTAACTGTGACAGTGAGTGTATGGGTGACAGAGACACTGTAACTGTGACAGTGAGTGTATGGGTGACAGAGGCGCTGTAACTGTGACAGTGATGTCAACGGCGACAGAGGTGCTGTCACTGTGACAGTGAGTGTGAACGGTGACAGAGGTGCTGTAACTGTGACAGTGAGTATGAAGGGTGACAGAGGCACTGTAATTGTGACAGTGAGTGTGAATGGTGACAGAGGCGCTGTAACTGTGACAGTGAGTGTGAAGGGTGACAGAGGCGCTGTAACTGTGACAGTGAGTGTGAAGGGTGACAGAGGCGCTGTAACTGTGACAGTGAGTGTGAAGGGTGACAGAGACACTGTAACTGTGACAGTGAGTGTGAAGGGTGACAGAGACACTGTAACTGTGACAGTGAGTGTGAAGGGTGACAGAGGCACTGTAACTGTGACAGTGAGTGTGAACGGTGACAGAGGCACTATAACTGTGACAGTGAGTGTATGGGTGACAGAGGCACTGTAACTGTTGCAGTGAGTGTGAAGGGTGACAGAGGCGCTGTAACCGTGACAGTGAGTGTGAAGGGTGACAGAGGCGCTGTAACTGTGCCAGTGAGTGTGAAGGGTGACAGAGGCGCTGTAACTGTGACAGTGAGTGTGAAGGGTGACAGAGGCGCTGTAACTGTGACAGTGAGTGTGAAGGGTGACAGAGGCACTGTAACTGTGACAGTGAGTGTGAACGGTGACAGAGGCACTATAACTGTGACAGTGAGTGTATGGGTGACAGAGGCACTGTAACTGTTGCAGTGAGTGTGAAGGGTGACAGAGGCGCTGTAACCGTGACAGTGAGTGTGAAGGGTGACAGAGGTGCTGTAACTGTGCCAGTGAGTGTGAAGGGTGACAGAGGCGCTGTAACTGTGACAGTGAGTGTGAAGGGTGACAGAGACACTGTAACTGTGACAGTGAGTGTGAACGGTGACAGAGACACTGTAACTGTGACAGTGAGTGTGAACGGTGACAGAGACACTGTAACTGTGACAGTGAGTGTATGGGTGACAGAGGCGCTGTAACTGTGACAGTGAGTGTATGGGTGACAGAGGCGCTGTAACTGTGACAGTGAGTGTCAACGTCGACAGAGGTGCTGTCACTGTGACAGTGAGTGTGAACGGTGACAGAGGTGCTGTAACTGTGACAGTGAGTATGAAGGGTGACAGAGGCACTGTAATTGTGACAGTGAGTGTGAATGGTGACAGAGGCGCTGTAACTGTGACAGTGAGTGTGAAGGGTGACAGAGGCGCTGTAACTGTGACAGTGAGTGTGAAGGGTGACAGAGGCGCTGTAACTGTGACAGTGAGTATGAAGGGTGACAGAGGCGCTGTAACTGTGACAGTGAGTGTGAACGGTGACAGAGACACTGTAACTGTGACAGTGAGTGTGAAGGGTGACAGAGGCACTGTAATTGTGACAGTGAGTGTGAAGGGTGACAGAGACACTGTAACTGTGACAGTGAGTGTATGGGTGACAGAGACACTGTAACTGTGACAGTGAGTGTATGGGTGACAGAGGCACTGTAACTGTGACAGTGATGTCAACGGCGACAGAGGTGCTGTCACTGTGACAGTGAGTGTGAACGGTGACAGAGGTGCTGTAACTGTGACAGTGAGTATGAAGGGTGACAGAGGCACTGTAATTGTGACAGTGAGTGTGAATGGTGACAGAGGCGCTGTAACTGTGACAGTGAGTGTGAAGGGTGACAGAGGCGCTGTAACTGTGACAGTGAGTGTGAAGGGTGACAGAGACACTGTAACTGTGACAGTGAGTGTGAAGGGTGACAGAGACACTGTAACTGTGACAGTGAGTGTGAACGGTGACAGAGACACTGTAACTGTGACAGTGAGTGTGAAGGGTGACAGAGGCACTGTAATTGTGACAGTGAGTGTGAAGGGTGACAGAGACACTGTAACTGTGACAGTGAGTGTATGGGTGACAGAGACACTGTAACTGTGACAGTGAGTGTATGGGTGACAGAGGCGCTGTAACTGTGACAGTGATGTCAACGGCGACAGAGGTGCTGTCACTGTGACAGTGAGTGTGAACGGTGACAGAGGTGCTGTAACTGTGACAGTGAGTATGAAGGGTGACAGAGGCGCTGTAACTGTGACAGTGAGTGTGAAGGGTGACAGAGGCGCTGTAACTGTGACAGTGAGTGTGAAGGGTGACAGAGGCACTGTAACTGTGACAGTGAGTGTGAACGGTGACAGAGGCACTATAACTGTGACAGTGAGTGTATGGGTGACAGAGGCACTGTAACTGTTGCAGTGAGTGTGAAGGGTGACAGAGGCGCTGTAACCGTGACAGTGAGTGTGAAGGGTGACAGAGGCGCTGTAACTGTGCCAGTGAGTGTGAAGGGTGACAGAGGCGCTGTAACTGTGACAGTGAGTGTGAAGGGTGACAGAGACACTGTAACTGTGACAGTGAGTGTGAACGGTGACAGAGACACTGTAACTGTGACAGTGAGTGTGAACGGTGACAGAGACACTGTAACTGTGACAGTGAGTGTATGGGTGACAGAGGCGCTGTAACTGTGACAGTGAGTGTATGGGTGACAGAGGCGCTGTAACTGTGACAGTGAGTGTCAACGTCGACAGAGGTGCTGTCACTGTGACAGTGAGTGTGAACGGTGACAGAGGTGCTGTAACTGTGACAGTGAGTATGAAGGGTGACAGAGGCACTGTAATTGTGACAGTGAGTGTGAATGGTGACAGAGGCGCTGTAACTGTGACAGTGAGTGTGAAGGGTGACAGAGGCGCTGTAACTGTGACAGTGAGTGTGAAGGGTGACAGAGGCGCTGTAACTGTGACAGTGAGTATGAAGGGTGACAGAGGCGCTGTAACTGTGACAGTGAGTGTGAACGGTGACAGAGACACTGTAACTGTGACAGTGAGTGTGAAGGGTGACAGAGGCACTGTAATTGTGACAGTGAGTGTGAAGGGTGACAGAGACACTGTAACTGTGACAGTGAGTGTATGGGTGACAGAGACACTGTAACTGTGACAGTGAGTGTATGGGTGACAGAGGCACTGTAACTGTGACAGTGATGTCAACGGCGACAGAGGTGCTGTCACTGTGACAGTGAGTGTGAACGGTGACAGAGGTGCTGTAACTGTGACAGTGAGTATGAAGGGTGACAGAGGCACTGTAATTGTGACAGTGAGTGTGAATGGTGACAGAGGCGCTGTAACTGTGACAGTGAGTGTGAAGGGTGACAGAGGCGCTGTAACTGTGACAGTGAGTGTGAAGGGTGACAGAGACACTGTAACTGTGACAGTGAGTGTGAAGGGTGACAGAGACACTGTAACTGTGACAGTGAGTGTGAACGGTGACAGAGACACTGTAACTGTGACAGTGAGTGTGAAGGGTGACAGAGGCACTGTAATTGTGACAGTGAGTGTGAAGGGTGACAGAGACACTGTAACTGTGACAGTGAGTGTATGGGTGACAGAGACACTGTAACTGTGACAGTGAGTGTATGGGTGACAGAGGCGCTGTAACTGTGACAGTGATGTCAACGGCGACAGAGGTGCTGTCACTGTGACAGTGAGTGTGAACGGTGACAGAGGTGCTGTAACTGTGACAGTGAGTATGAAGGGTGACAGAGGCACTGTAATTGTGACAGTGAGTGTGAATGGTGACAGAGGCGCTGTAACTGTGACAGTGAGTGTGAAGGGTGACAGAGGCGCTGTAACTGTGACAGTGAGTGTGAAGGGTGACAGAGACACTGTAACTGTGACAGTGAGTGTGAAGGGTGACAGAGGCGCTGTAACTGTGACAGTGAGTGTATGGGTGACAGAGGCGCTGTAACTGTGACAGTGAGTGTGAAGGGTGACAGAGGCGCTGTAACTGTGACAGTGAGTGTGAAGGGTGACAGAGGCGCTGTAACTGTGACAGTGAGTGTGAAGGGTGACAGAGGCGCTGTAACTGTGACAGTGAGTGTGAAGGGTGACAGAGACACTGTAACTGTGACAGTGAGTGTGAAGGGTGACAGAGACACTGTAACTGTGACAGTGAGTGTGAACGGTGACAGAGACACTGTAACTGTGACAGTGAGTGTGAAGGGTGACAGAGGCGCTGTAACTGTGACAGTGAGTGTGAAGGGTGACAGAGGCGCTGTAACTGTGACAGTGAGTATGAAGGGTGACAGAGGCGCTGTAACTGTGACAGTGAGTGTGAAGGGTGACAGAGACACTGTAACTGTGACAGTGAGTGTGAAGGGTGACAGAGGCGCTGTAACTGTGACAGTGAGTGTGAAGGGTGACAGAGGCGCTGTAACTGTGACAGTGAGTATGAAGGGTGACAGAGACACTGTAACTGTTGCAGTGAGTGTGAAGGGTGACAGAGGCACTGTAACTGTGACAGTGAGTGTGAAGGGTGACAGAGGCACTATAACTGTGACAGTGAGTGTATGGGTGACAGAGGCACTGTAACTGTTGCAGTGAGTGTGAAGGGTGACAGAGACACTGTAACTGTGACAGTGAGTGTGAAGGGTGACAGAGACACTGTAACTGTGACAGTGAGTGTGAAGGGTGACAGAGACACTGTAACTGTGACAGTGAGTGTGAGGGTGACAGAGACACTGTAACTGTGACAGTGAGTGTGAACGGTGACAGAGGCACTGTAACTGTTGCAGTGAGTGTGAAGGGTGACAGAGACACTGTAACTGTGACAGTGAGTGTGAACGGTGACAGAGACACTGTAACTGTGACAGTGAGTGTGAAGGGTGACAGAGGCGCTGTAACTGTGACAGTGAGTGTGAAGGGTGACAGAGGCACTGTAACTGTGACAGTGAGTGTGAACGGTGACAGAGGCACTATAACTGTGACAGTGAGTGTATGGGTGACAGAGGCACTGTAACTGTTGCAGTGAGTGTGAATGGTGACAGAGGCGCTGTAACCGTGACAGTGAGTGTGAAGGGTGACAGAGGCACTGTAACTGTGACAGTGAGTGTATGGGTGACAGAGGCACTGTAACTATTGCAGTGAGTGTGAAGGGTGACAGAGACACTGTAACTGTGACAGTGAGTGTGAAGGGTGACAGAGACACTGTAACTGTGACAGTGAGTGTGAGGGTGACAGAGACACTGTAACTGTGACAGTGAGTGTGAAGGGTGACAGAGGCGCTGTAACTGTGACAGTGAGTGTGAAGGGTGACAGAGGCACTGTAATTGTGACAGTGAGTGTGAAGGGTGACAGAGGCGCTGTAACTGTGACAGTGAGTGTGAAGGGTGACAGAGGCGCTGTAACTGTGACAGTGAGTGTGAAGGGTGACAGAGACACTGTAACTGTTGCAGTGAGTGTGAAGGGTGACAGAGGCGCTGTAACTGTGACAGTGAGTGTGAAGGGTGACAGAGGCGCTGTAACTGTGACAGTGAGTGTGAAAGGTGACAGAGACACTGTAACTGTGACAGTGAGTGTATGGGTGACAGAGGCGCTGTAACCGTGACAGTGAGTGTGAAGGGTGACAGAGGTGCTGTAACTGTGACAGTGAGTGTATGGGTGACAGAGACGCTGTAACTGTGACAGTGAGTGTGAACGGTGACAGAGACACTGTAACTGTGACAGTGAGTGTGAACGGTGACAGAGGCGCTGTAACTGTGACAGTGAGTGTGAACAGTGACAGAGGCGCTGTAACTGTTGCAGTGAGTATGAAGGGTGACAGAGGCGCTGTAACTGTGACAGTGAGTGTGAAGGGTGACAGAGATTCTGTAACTGTTATAATGAGTGTGAAATGTTTACAGAGGCACTCTCTGATCTGGTCCATTGTTGGATTGAGGAACTGTGCACCCATAGTTGCCAGATGATCTGATGTTCCAAGAGCAGACATAAATCCAGGTTATAAGGAAATTGTTCTGGGTTTTAAAAGCATAGTGCCCACTTGGGAGCTAAATCTAACCTCTGTTGTCTTGTCTATGACTGTGATAGAAACACTCTTTAAAAATCAGATAACTCAGCAGCCAAAAAAAATGTCATGACCTGTAGTGAGACCAGCCTCATGTAGAGTTGGTGGGCAACTCCTCATGAAGAAGATGCGTAAGACCACATCCTGTATGTTGCTGTATGGCTGCATCCTCTAATTATGAAGTAGGCCTTTCTGATGAGCACCCAGCATCCTGATGTCATCTATGAATCCATCTTGAGTCACTCCATTATCATAAAAAACACTCCAGTAACTCAAGAAATTCCAGGGACCATGTTTGAAGCTCTGTTCCAAGAACTGGGCACAAAGATCAGATATATACTTTATTATACTACTCTATGTGGTGGAGAAATAGCATCACTAAATAGGGACCGAGCTTGGGGGAATTGGGGCTTTCACATCTGGACACACAAGTGAAAACAGACATGGCATTTGACTGAGTTCAGCAGCTCTGGAGAATCAGTATTTAGTCAGTGGTTAAAGGGCTTCCCTGATCGTAAGGAATCTGCCTACAATGCCAGAGACAGGGGTTCAGTTCTTGGGTTGGGAAGATGCCCTAGAGAAAGGAATGGCTACCCGCTATTCTTGTACCACAGCTCCAAGGACAGATTCCAGCTCTCTGCCTCTCACTAGCTGCAAGATTTCACATGAGATGACTTCTAATCTCTATGGGCTCATTTTCTGGTTGGTTTAATGTTCTTAACAACAGGCCTTGCCTTAAAGTCTTATTACAAAGATTTAACAAAGATGATCCACGAAATGATCTTAGAGCAGCAATGGTATACGGTAAGAAAGTAGGAGCAGTAGTGGTATGTTAACCATTAACAATATCGGTTCTGCAGTATTAAGTAACAGTAACAGTAGTATCATAGCCATTATCATTATCATACTGGAAAAGGCCAACATAGTGGAGTATCTGGGAAATAAAAATTATGTATTCCCTAAGTAATCAAGGAAAATAAGTTATATTACAGGTGTGTTTTCTAAATTGTGTCATAACTCATTAATGAATTAATCAATTGAGTGAGTTGCCAGCAGCACTTTTGAGAAGTGTCAAAGAATGAATAGACAACAGCAGAGGACATTGCTTCCTAAAATATCTGTTTCCGTCACATGTATTCACATGTATTTATATATATTACAGTCACTCACCATGGAAAACACATTTCTTCTCCTGCACTATTCTTTCAATTTACTGAACTATGAGCTCTTTGAAGGCAGGATGACATTTCAATCATCTTTCAACTCTTAAAAAATCAAGCATAGGGCTAACTGCAAGACAGACATCAGTAAATCTATTTCCAATAAAAAGAGACTGATGGGTAGATAAACACAGGTGAATTCTAGATGACTTCTTTGAGTGCTGGATATAAACCACTACTTGTGAGGTGTACTGAGTGGAGGCAGAAAACGAGTTAAGTCCTAGACTCCATCTTCCAGGCCTATGTGTGTAAACAAAACATTAAAACCATAAGAATGTGATGCAAGAGAACATCCTTAGTTTATTTAGCAAATATTAGATGAGTACCTCCTACATAACTAGCACTATTCTAGGAAAAGGGCAGAGTACTGAGCAAAGAACTTGTTCAGATGTAACTTAAGTTCTGATGAAGATATAAAATAAGCCCTCAGATGAATAACCTAACATTAGCTGTGATATGTGATGTGGGGGAAACAAGCAGAGGAAAGAGGAAGAGAGAGGAGGCTGGGGAAGTCCTCCCAGGAGCTGGTGTTGGAGCACAGACTCAACTGAAACGAAGTGTTGATCCACCCAGCTCTCCTGGGGAAAGTGTTACAAGCAAGGGAAGTAAAAGAGCAAATGTCTAGAGATGGGCTTGTTTCAGACACCTGGAGAAGAACAAAGAGGCCCCTGTTATTGAAGATGAGATAATGCAGTGTGTGCGTGTGTGTGTGTGTATGTGTGTGTGCATTCAGCTTCCAAAGTGCTGTGCGTGATAATCTAGGCATGTTACCGAACCAGATTTGGGTTTGCTCACCTGTGCATAGTAAAGCCAATCTAGTGACCCCAGGTTGTGTTAAAGGAAGCACACATTTGCTGCAGGAACCAAGCAAAGAGGGCAGGCAGTTCATGCTCAAAAGGTCCAAACTCCCCCACACCGATGGCTTTCAGGGAAGGGGCTTTAAATGCAGTGTAAGGGAGGGGGGTTCAGGGTGTGTGATTTGCTCATGCACAATTCTCATATTTGTTGGCATCAAGGTGACGTTTCAAGCATCATCAGCCTGGTTTCAAACAGTCTGGGTCTCTGTGATTGTGTCAGCTTTTCATCTGTCGGGGGACTGGGTCTACTTCTTATTAAAATGACTTAGGAATGTGTGTCACGCCTTCATCTGTCTTTCAGGGAACTATGAGTTCTGTGAGGCTGGTTTAACATATACGTTGTTACCAGTTCCCCAGACTATTCTTTTGTTTCTACATCTATGTTTTCTAACCATTAGGTCTTAAGTCAGACTCTAAGGTCTAAGAGACTAAAGCCTTTCACTTCAAAGGACAAGGACACAATGTTGTACAGTTTCTGGCTGAGAGAACAATGAATACTTGGCAAGAAAGCAAATGCGTGCAAAGAATTAATGTTATGTCCCAATGACGTGTGTTCCCTTGTGGTACCCTCAAGGCAGTCACCAGGACAACAACAGTGGCTTCATGATGTGTTGATCACTGCCTTCAGCACTTGTGTATACAGACTCCCTCACAAGAAGCTTGTGACACTTGATAGGGAAGGAAGTAGGCTCAGAGATGTGAAGTAATTTGCTCAGTGACTTACGATAACACAGGCAGACTTGGAAGTTTTAACGGATCTCTGTGTGATCTCACATTACCATTGGCCCAACATACTACCTCTCGTGAGAAAACGTGAGGAATAATTCAGAATAGGTCTGACGTGGGTGGATCTGGGAGGAGAGATCAGGGCTGAAAAGGAAGGGCCGCTTAAGTTGTTGATGTTCAGTCACCAAGTCATGTCTGACTCTTTGCAACCCATGGACTAGCATACCAGGCTTCCCTGTCCTTCACTATCTCTTGAGTTGCTCAAACTCATGTCCACTGAGTCAGGGATACCATCCAACCATCTCATCCTGCAATCTGTATTCAGATCAAGAAGCAAAAGTTAGAACTGGACATGGAACAAGCGACTGGTTCCAGATCGGGAAAGGAGTTAAGTCAAGGCAGTATATTGTCACCCTGCTTATTTAACTTATATAGGCAGAGTACATAATGAGAAATGCTGGGCTGGATGAAGCCCAAGCTAGAATCAAGATTTCCAGGAGAAATATCAATAACCTCAGATATGCAGACGACACCACCCTTATGGCAGAAAGCAAAAAAGAACTAAAGAGCCTCTTGATGAAAGTGAAAGAGAGTGAAAAGTTGGCTTAAAACTCAATATTCAGAAAACTAAGATCATGGCACTGGTCCCATCACTTCATGGCAAATAGATGGGGAAACAATGGAAACAGTGAGACACTTTATTTTGGGGGCTCCAAAATCAATGCAGATGGTGAATGCAGCCATGAAATTAAAAGACGCTTGCTCCTTAGAAGAAAAGCCATGACCAACCTAGACAGCATATTAAAAAGCAGAGACATTACTTTTCCAACAAAAGTCCACCTTATCAAAGCTATGGTTTTTCCAGTAGTCATGTATGGCTGTGAGAATTAACTATAAAGAAAGCTGAGCACCAAAGAATTGATGCTGTGATGTTGGAGAAGACTCTTGACAATCGCTTGGACTGCAAGGAGATCCAACTAGTCCCTCCTAAAGGAGATCAGTCCTGAATATTTACTGGAAGGACTGATGCTAAAGCTAAAACTCCAATACTTTGGCCACCTGATGCAAAGAACCAACTCACTGTAAAAGACCCTGATGCTGGGAAAGATTGAAGGCAGGAGGAGAAGGGGAAGACAGAGGATGAGATGGTTGGATGGCATCACCAACTCGATGTATATGAGTTTGAGTAAGCTCCAGGAGTTGGTGATGGTCAGGGAAGCCTGGCATGCTGCAGCCCAAGGGGTTGCAAAGAGTCAGACATGACTGAGTGACTGAACTGAACTGTTCTCATCCTCTGCCGTCCCCTTCTCCTCCTGTCTTCAATCTTTCTTAGCATCAGGGTCTTTTCCAACGAATCAGCTCTTTGCATCAGGTGGCCAAAGTATACTGGAGTTTCACCTTCAGCATCCATCCTTCTAATGAATATTCAGGGTTGATCTCCTTTAGGATTGACTGTTTGATCTCCTTGCTGTCCAAGGGACTGTCAAGAGTCTTCTCTAGGACCACAGTTCAAAGGCATCAATTCTTTTGCACTCAGCCTTCCTTATGGTCTAACCCTCACATCCATACACGAGTACTGGAAAAACCATAGTTTTGACTATATGGATCTTTGTCAGAAAAGTGATGTCTCTGCTTTTTAATACACTGTCTAGGTTTGCAATAGCTTTTCTTCCAAGGAGCAAGTGTCTTTTAATTTCATGGCTGCAGTCACCACCCTCAGTGATTCTTAGACTAAAGTGAGATGGGTGAATAGAGGCCCTAGTTTAGGAACTGCAGAGGTGTGATAGGATGCAGGACCCACTTCAGGCAGGCCCACAGGTAAGTCTGTTTCTGCCTACCCTCTCCTCATTGTCAGTTGTCAGCTTCCAGCACGTTTATAAAGGCAGCTGCTAGAGCGCTCATGGCCGGAGGGGATTCACAATCTGTACATGCCCTAAAACAAAACAGACAGCTTTTTGGTCAGGAGGAGGGATAAAGCTTAGAAATGAATTAGAAGGACCCAGAGTATTGAATTGCATTGGTTGCCATGGAGACAGTAGGACAGAGCCAATTTCTGGCCTTCCTTTCCACATTGCCCCTTCTAAACAGCGTGCTATGTAAGGGCAGACTGTCAAAGGTGCTTTCCATCATGCTCCCAGGCTACCTCCCAGGTTGGCTCACACCAATGTCCGCTCTGGAGACTGAACCTCGTAGGTGAGATGTCCTGGCTGAAGTGAGTGGGAGGTGTTCCTGCCCGGGCACCTAACAATGCAGGGGTCCCTTTGCAGCCACAGCCCATGCCATATCCCAAAGGACCCAGAGGACCAGGACAAGAGTTACGTGTGGACCAGAATCCTGACCGTCACCAAGACAATGTCCGATGGAAGATGTGTATGCAGTGGGCAATCAAAAATTTAATCTTCCCTGAAAGACATGTGGCCTTTGCCCTCAACTACTGGCAAGTGATCTCCAGCCCCTTGGAATATGCCTGGCAGTGGTGTCTTTATTTGCCTGGGGCCCTTGGGTCACACTAGATAGCCTAACAATGTGATTTAGGGTGTAACTGGCCACACCAAATAGTAACAATTAGCTTTGAGGTGAAGGCTTTGGGTCATATAATATCAGTCAGCCTCTGGAAGGGCTGGAGACTGAAATCAATCATGCAGGCAATCAACCAAACATGCCCAAATGATGGAGCCTTAATAGAGATTCTGGGCACTGAGGCTCGGGTGACTTTCCCCGACTGGCAGTGTTCCGTGTCTATTGTCACACATCAGTGCCAGGAGCGAAATGCCATGCTGACTCCTTGGGGAAGATGACTAAAACTCCACATTTCACGTCCTTCTAGACTCTGCCCTACATGTTTATTTCCTTGGTTTCTTCACATCTGCATCCTTTCCTTGTAATAAACCGTAAGTGTGAGTGTAACAGCCTTCACTGAGTTCTGTGAGTCCTTCTAGTACGGAACCTAAGGTTGTTTTGGAGAAATCTCCAAACCTGCAGCTGGTAACAGAAGTAAGGATGGTCTTTCACGGACTGTTCTTTGTCACACTGACCTGATGGTGGGTATGGCATAGGATCCGTCTTTCCTCTGCTCATGGCTGGCTATGCCATTTCAAGCGACCTACTGGCTCTGTATGTCAGCTTGTACAACTCTAAAATGAACACAGTGTGTATAAAATATGCTGCGTTAAAGGTTAAATTATGCATTGGAGTCAGAGATAACCCACAGAATAAAGGAACAGAGTCCAGAAACCATCCACCACTCTTTCCTTGTTCATTCTGGTCTTTTCAAACAAGTTAAGCTCGCGCCTGACTTCTAAACTCTGACCTTGCTGTTTCCTTCCTGGAAAGCATGACCCCATTTCCCCCTGCGGCTGGGTTCTTCCCATCATGTAAATCTCTGTTAAAATGTTCTCTTCTTCCAGAGGGTCTTCCCTGACCACATCTAACTTAGCCTTCCACCCAGGCACTTCCTACCTTATCTCCCCATGTTGCTTTCTTCACTGCAGTCATCACCAGCTGAAATTCTCTTTATCACATCTTGATTCATGAGTTTAGTGTTCGTTTTTCCACCTGGAATTAAACTACAAGAAGGGCCTGTGCAGATAGATCTTGTCCATGGCTATTCTTCCTAGAGCTAATATTAGTACCTGCCATGTAGTACAATGAGTCTTTGCTGACTTAATGCATTTCTTCCTTCAATGGGAGAATAAATCAAGTATTAGAACAAGCAGAAGAGCACCAGCCAGCAAGCATCTCCACTGAGGCAGAGGCTAAAACAAGTATATTTCAACAAAAATATTTCCCTGGGTTGTCCAAATTTCCTTCCCTTTTAGAGAGATTAGAATTTTGAATTCAGTGAGATGAATGTAAACTTGTTCAAGACAAAGTCAAAACTTTGTATGCATGCTGAATGCTCTTACTGTGAAGCCAGTGGTAGTTGATGGAAAATTACTTTGAAGGCCCATGGGCTTTGAATGCCAGGCTTCCCCAGGACTGCAGGAAACACGGAGGCACACGCAACATCTGACGAGCATCAGGACCCAGGGTAAAGAAGCGGTGACCCCACTGGGGCCTGAACCAGACCTGCCTGCCAGTGCTGGAGGGTCTCCTGCGGAGGACCGGCTTCTCCGGGAAGGAGGTCCCTTTCTGCTGTGCCCAGCTCGGACAGAGATCCAAGACGACTTTCACCTCTCCCTCAGCAGATGCACCATGAGCAGAAATTAAGTCAAACTTTGGAGATGTGTGCCTTTGTGATACACACACACACACACACACACACACACACACACACATATGTTATTGGGAGTTTTTTCTTTTGTTTGTTTTTAATAAACTGACACTTAATATTTATAAAGCCAAGGACAGTGAGCAATAACTGTAAATTCCAGCTCAAACAGAAACAAAAATACAAGGTCAGCACAGATGACAGCAATGGCTTTGGGGCATGTCTTTCCTACCCCCACTTTAGTCACTGTGTTCACCTTCCTCAAATCCTGCCTTCTTCTCTTTAAAATAATCTTATTGATTGGGCATCCATATCTCAACCATTTTTTTTCCCCTCAAAAACAATCTCTCCCAGCTTTAAGCCAGAGCATGTGACTTCTCAGCAAAACTTACCTCCCAACCACTTACTGGTTTAGGAGTGGCTGCCCAGTTCAAACTGAGTGATAGAACTGGGGAAGTGTTACCTGGTGGTTTCTGGGGGAAATGTGCCCTTTCAGAGAGCTTTCCAAGGAGACATGTCATCTCTCTTGATGCGTACCTGGAGTGCAACAGGTCTCAGGAGCTGTTGGCAGCCAAGTTTCAACCACAAGGGGGAGCCAGGAGATGGCAGAGCAGAAGGAGAGAAAGAAGCCAGGTTCAGCTAACATCTCTGAGCAGAGACATCCTACCAAGGCCTGAAAGCCCTAAGAAACCTTGCAAGAATCAATTTCCACTTATACTAATAGAGTTGGCTTGTCTATTTCTTGCACTCAAATGCATCTGCATTCTACCTAATACACCCACCTGGCTCTTGGACTCAAACTATTAGCCTGGTACCTTTCATTTATTCATTCACTAATCCATTCGTTCATTTGACAAGCAGATCACCTACTTTGCACCAGTGTCTTAATAGGGAAAGAGTCCCCAGTAATACACGGAGCCTAGTCGTTTAGCTCAGAATAGAGATAAATACAAAAAAATTCTTATTAAAACAAAAAAGGACTCAGGATAGTGAGATAAGTGTTATAAGGAAGGTGATATAAGATCGAGTGGAACACAAAGGTAATTACTCCTCTGTACCTTAGTTGGGGGGAGAAATAGTCATAAGGGTCTTGAACACCAAGGAGACATTCTCTCCAGGCAGAAGAAGTACAATGTCACATCAGGCAGAAAAATGAGGATATTTAAGGACTCCAAACTGTGAAACAGAAATAAAAAGCTCAAGGAACTGTGAGCAGTTTGGTATGATTGGGGTATCTGTCATTCTTCACTCTCTCAGCCTTGTCTGACTCTTTGTGACCCCATGGACTGCAGTATGCCAGGCCCCTGTCCTTCACTATCTCCTGGAGTTTGCTCAAACTCGTGTCCATTGAGTCAATGCCACCCTCCAACCATCTCAGATTGCAGTATAGGGATATGAAAGAGAAATATTGGGAGACAAAACTGAATGACTGAGGAGGGATGTCTCCACTAGGGAGACAATGAAGGGATTTAAGTAGTAGTTTACCATTTTTAAGATTCTATCAAAGTCATCCTTCCTCCAGAAAGCCCTCATGATTTTACATAATTTTTCAATAAGCTTCGAAATGCATTCTATTCAGTTTAGTGGTGCACAATGCTGAGGCGTGGTACTGGGGTCTAAGTCTCATGAAAGTCAGGGACGAGTAGACACTGGTCTACTTTCCCCTCTGGAATAAGTGGGTGCTCTGTTAAAGGTAGTCAAACTACATACAGAACCCTTAATAAACTCAAAGTTATCCAATGGCATTGCTTTGAAATAAGTGAAGGGGATTTCTTCAATTCAATATTATCGTTAAGATTCAAGGGTTCTTTGTGATGTAATTCCAAGGAGACTTTGACAAGAAGGAATCATTTATTTTATTTGATGTGTTCAATTTTATGTTCAAATTACATGACGCTGGTGTCACCTTGGAGATTAGTGCTGGCGTGCACACTCAGTACCTCTGTCGTGTCTGACTCTTTGCAACCCCATGGACTGAAGCCCACCAGGCTCCTCTGTCCACAGGATTCTGTAGGCAAGAATACTGGAGTAGGCTGCCATTTCCTATTCCAAGGGACTTTCCAACCCAGGGATCAAATCAGCGTCTCCTGCATCTCACCATTGGCAGGCAGATTCTTTTGCCACTGAGTCACCTGGTAAGTCCCAGAGTTTAGAACTGGACAGATTGCTAAATAATTAAATAATTGTTAAAGATCTGTATTATTATCTTTGACAATTTCTTGATTCTTTTTCTCAGGACTACAAGAGGTTAGCAGACCCCCAAAAAATGTGTGTGCCCTCCACTGCAGCCATATTGGTCTGTCAAAGGGCCCCTGAACACTTGATCCCCTTGAAAGGGCCCTGAACACCCGATCCCTGTTTCTGCCACAGTGCCCTTGTACAAGATGTTCTGTTTCTAAGGATGTCCTCTTTTCTGTTTGCTCCTGTGTTTTTTTTCATCAAAGCATGTTCAAGACCCACCTCTTTCCTAAGGTCAAATTGTAAAAAGCACCAGGCTGGCAGTGAGAAGAGTTAGCTGTGTGAAATTTGCAGAGTATATGAGATATTTGAGCCTGTTTCTCCAGTGGTAAAATGAGAGCTTTCAACAGATAATTGATGATATAGGTATTAAGCAATTAGCTTATAGGTAAGACTTTAATAGATGCTGACATATAGAGATACTATCTCTTTTGGGGGAAATTCACAAACAGGATTTAGAAGGACCTATAGATATGTATACAGAAATAATTACAATAAGAAAATACTGTTATGCAATATGGAAGATCATGTCAATGATTTTCAAAACTCCACCAAGTTGATATTCTATATTTCTGTAGTCTTATAATTTGTTTGTTTGTTTGTTTTTAACATTTTATACATAGCTCATCATACTGTTCAGATGGGTTAAATTTCTTCCATCAATTCAACTAAACTATAAGTAGATCTTTATAGATTAGATCTTTCAAAGAGTTTAGATATTTTAATAGATCTTTCAAAGAAACGTATTTGCAATATGCTTTAGAGTTGATAAAAAGATTTCATTTGTGATAGTTAATTAAATCATCACATTAAATCAGTGAATTAAGTTCTTCTACTTTCTATCCAATATCATACAAATAAGTGGAAGAGTCATAGTCCAAGTTTCATTGGTTTTCTCTCTGTGCCATGATGCTTAGTCCTCACACCCTTAAATCTCACTCTCTCTCTGTCTCACACACACACACATTTTCTTTTTAAAAATTTATTAAGAAGCAACAGTATGGAAAGCAGAAGCTTCTCCAAATTGCCACTCTTTTCTTAGTTCAGTTCAGTCACTCGGTTGTGTCCAACTCTTTGAGACCCCATGAACTGCAGCACGCCAGGCCTCCCTGTCCATCACCAACTCCCGGAGCTTACTCAAACTCATGTCGATCAAGTCGGTGAAGCCATCCAGCCATCTCATCCTCTGTCGTTCCCTTCTCCTCCCTCCTTCAATCTTTCCCAGCATCAGGGTCTTTTAAAATGAGTTAACTCTTCGCATCAGGTGGCCAAAGTATTGGAGTTTCAGCTTCGGCATCAGTCCTTCCAATGAACACCCAGGACTGATCTCCTTTAGGATGGACTGGTTGGATCTCCTTGCAGTCCAGGGGACTCTCAAGAGTCTTCTCCAACATCACAGTTCAAAAACATCAATTCTTCAGTGCTCAGCTTTCTTTATGGTCCAACTCTCACATCCATACAGGACCTCTGGAAAAACCATAGCCTTGACTAGACAGACCTTTGTTAGAAAAGTAATGTCGTTGCCTTTTAATATGCTGTCTAGGTTGGTATAGGTTTTCTTCCAAGGAGCAAGTGTCTTTAATTTCATGGCTGCAATCACCATCTGCAGTGATTTCGGAGCCCAAAAAACTAAAGTCTCTCACTGTTTCCATTGTTTCCCCACCTATTTGCCATGAAGTGATGGAACCAGATGCCATGATCTTAGTTTTCTGAACATTTAGTTTTAATCCAACTTTTTCACTCTCCTCTTTCACTTTCATCAAGAGGCTCTTTAGTTCTTCTTTGTTTTTTGCCATGTGTGGTGTCATCCGCATATCTGAGGTTACTGATCTTTCTCCCGGCAATCTTGATTCCAGCTTGTGATTCTTCCAGCCCAGCATTTCTCATGATGTGCTCTGCATAGAAGTTAAATAAGCAGAGTGACAATATGCAGCTTTAATTTATGCCTTTCCCAATTTGGAACCAGTCTGCTGTTCCATGTCCAGTTCTAACTGTTGCTTCTTGACCTGCATACAGGTTTCTCAGGAAGCAGATCAGGTGGTCTGGTACTCCCATCTCTTGAAGAATTTTCCAGTTTGTCGTGATCTACCCAGTCAAAGGCTCTGGCATAGTCGATAAAGCAGAACTAGATGTCTTCCTGGAACTCTCTTGCTTTTTCGATGATCCATTGGATGTTGGCAATTTGATCTTCGGTTCATCTGCCTTTTCTAAATCCAGCTTAAACATCTGGAAGTTCACGGTTCACGTACTGTTGAAGCCTGGCTTGCAGAATTTTGAGCATTACTTTGCTAGCGTGTGAGATGAGTGCAATTGTGTGGTAGTTTGAGCATTCTTTGGCATTGCCTTTTTTGGGGATTGGAATGAAAACTGACTTTTTCCAGTCCTGTGGCCACTGCTGAGCTTTCCAAATTTGCTGGGATATTGAATGAAGCACCTTTACAGCATCATCTTTCAGGATTTGAAATAGCTCAACTGGAATTCCATCACCTCCACTAGCTTTGTTTGTAGTGATGCTTCCTAAGGCCCATTTAGGAAAGTGGGCCTTAGTCCACATTCCAGGATGTCTGTCTCTAGGTGAGTGATCACACCATAGTGGTTATCTGAGTTGTGAAGATCTTTTTTGTATAATTATTCTGTGTGTTCTTGCCACCTCTTCTTAATGTCTTCTGCTTCTGTTAGGTCCATAACATTTCTGTCCTTTATTGTGCTCATTTTTTTTCATGAAATATTCCCTTGGTGTCTTGGAGAGATCTCTAGTCTTTCCCATTCTATTGTTTTCCTCTATTTCTTTGCATTGATCACTGAAAAAGGCTTTCTTATCTCTCCTTGTTATTCTTTGGAACTCTGCATTCAAATAGGTATATCTTTCCTTTTCTCCTTTGCCTTTTGCATCTTTTATTTTCTCAGCTATTTGTAAGGCCTTGTCAGGCAACCATTTTGCTTTTTTGCATTTCTTTTTCTTGGGGATGGTCTTGATCACTGCCTCTTGTACAATGTCATGAACCTCCTTCCATAGTTCTTCAGGCACTCTATCTATCAGATCTAATCCCTTGAATCTGTTTGTCACTTCCACTGTATAATCATAAGGGATTTGATTTAGGTCATACCTGGATGAATGGTCTAGTGGTTTTCCCTACTTTATTCAATTTAAGTCTGAATTTGAACCCTTTTCTACACTACTCTCATCCTTCCCAAATACCCCTACTTCTCCCACGTTTCCTGCCTCATCAGAACAGGCATCCCCCTCCTCTCCTTGACTACGCCTTGCTAGACATCTGAGCAACGCACCCCATCCCCACCATCCCCATCAAGACTTTTCTCTCTTGGTTCTTCCTTCTCAGCGGCTCTTCCCCCGTCACCAGGATTGATCAGGATTGTCACCATCTTCTGTTTGCTACACTACAGTCTTCTCTTGACCTATACTCAAAATTTAATAAGAAAAAAAGCTTCTTTGAATGAAAAATGTACATAGGCTCATTTATCCAAACTCAGCAACATTAAGGGGCTACTCTTACCAAGCCTTGAACTGAACATTGAGGCAATGAAAATGAATAAGTCATGGGATTTCCCCTCAGGAATTTATCATCAAGTCTTGGGAGTCAGACAAGTCCATGGAATTAATTCACTCAAGGCAGCTTTTTTTTCTTACTAAATTTTGAGTGTAGATCAAGAGAGGATCGTAGTGGAACAAACTGAAGATGCTGACAACCCTGACCAAACACCCAACCACACATTCAAACTGGTCAACTTGCCGATTCCTAGCTGATAGTTGATCCCCAAATGTGAGTAGATGGTGTTTTCTATCCCTTAAATTGCCAGAAACTGGGGCTATTTTCTTCAAAGATATTAGGCTTATCATCCCATGCTATGAGTACCTGACCTTCCTTGTAAGTGTATAAGCATGTTTTCTCTTTATTCCACCTACATCTTGCAAAGCGAAGCAAGTTCCAGGATTTGGCCCACATTCCTCTGTTTAGTTTCATGTACTTTTGAAGATAAAGGGCTCCCTGCCCATGAACAAGGAAGAGAACAGTACTCCCTTTTTAATTTACTGTCCTGCTTTCCTGCTACCCACCCTCATCTATGGAAACTGTGTGAGGGACTGGTCCCCTTTACATCACAATCTGTGATGTAGCAACTCCAAGGGATAAGCAATAATTACTCATTACTTACTAAGTACTTAGAGATAACCCCACGTGAGGAGAGGCTATTTCTCTTATCAGTAACGCTGGCCTTTTTATGGGGAGTAGACCCCCCACCAATGTGGTTTGGTGCCTGGAGAGCTCTTCCTGCTCAACTCAAGTCCTCGTGGCATGCGCCTGGATACACCAGCAATGAAACAGAGCAGGACCCTGTGGTCCTTCCTCTGCCCCATGTCTCTACGCACCTTTTGTCTGTGGACAAACTTTAGCCGAAGAACAAGTTTAATTAGAGAATTGAAAAAAAAAATGCAGAAGCAAAGGTAAACAATCAAACAGGACAAAACAATAATAGTTTAGTCATTAAGTAAAGGCAAGATTATTTGGTTCCTCCTCAGAGGCTATAGATAATATTCTAAACCATATTTTTTGCTCTGTTTTGTAGATACTGAAACCCCCACCAGGTAGAAGAATTTAACTACCTGTTGACCAAACTGTAGCCATGACTTAAGCTGCCATAATTCTAAGAACTGGCCTCAGGGAAATGGGAATACACTGACCCTAGAACTGAAGATTAATTATACTTGACACAATCACGATGATGCTGGTAAGACCACTGCATGATCAATTTTAAGATGACTGTCAGAGCTGACTGTGCTATTTCTACATGTAAGACACCCTCCCTCCATCTAGAAACGCTCTGGTCTACTGTTTGTCAGTGGATGGAGTTGGCCTTTTGTGGGAGTTGGCCCAGCCCACTGGTTGCTAGCATCCAAATAAAGCAAAATTCCCTTTTCACCAACTCCGTCTCTTTATTGACTTTTGAGCAGTGAGCAGCCAGACCCCCACTTTCTAACATAGCAACAACCATTTTATTTGCAGGCTGCCTTCTAACCAAGGACTAGCAGGCGGCCAATCGTTTCACCTCACATATAACAATGGTAGCCATGACAGTGACTAAAAGAATAAAGACAGAGTACCACAAAAGCATAAAATAGGAGGCCTAAACTATTCGAGGGAAAAGAAAGGAAGCCTGGGAGGGTGGGGTACAGTTTTAAGCCAAAAACTGTCAAACAATGGGAATGAGCCTGAGATGGGAGAAGAAGGCTTTTGCACAGAGGGCAAAGCTTGATTAAAGGCCCTGAGGGAGGAGAAGCATTGCTCCAGGAGCTCCCAGACAGCCAGTGGGGCCAGAATGAAGTGAACCAGGAGGCAGTGGTGCGCTCAGAGCCTAAAGCCAGGCTAGGGTTAGTGTTAAGGCAGCTCATGCTCAGGCTCCGTGTGAGAGTCAGGGCTAGGACTTCCCTAGTGGCTCAGATGGTAAAGAATCTGCCTGCAATGTAAGAGTTGTATGTTTGATCCCTGGGTCTGAAAGATCCCCTGGAGAAGGAAGTGGCAACCCACTCCGGTATTCTTGCCTGGAGAATCCCATGGACGGAGGAGCCTGGTGGGCTACAGTCCATAGGTATGCAAAGATTTGGACATGACCATGCGACTAACACTTTCACTTTCAGGGTCAGGGTTAGACTTACAGTTAGGGTTCGGTTCAGACAGGAGCCAGGTCAATGCCTAAGAAGCCAAGCTATGGATTTTGGACTTGACCCTAAAGAATTAGAAAGCCATTTAAGGTCTTTGGGCAGGAGATATTATGATCAGATTTCTTTTCAGGAAAGAACTCAAATCTGTTGCACAGGAAGGTAGATAAGGGGGGTGGCTAGAGGGTACTCAGTTAGGAAACATTACATGTGTTTAGAAGAGGAGGAGAGCAGCTGGAGAAGGGCAGGAATTAAGGACAGCCCAATGACACTGCAGATGGTGACTGCAGCCATGAAATCAAAAGACGCTTACTCCTTGTAAGGAAAGCTATGACCAACCTAGACAGCATATTAAAAAGCAAAGACATTACTTTGCCAACAAAGGTCCATCTAGTCAAGGCTATGGTTTCTCCAGTAGTCCTGCATGGACGTGAGAGTTGGGCTATAAAGAAAGCTGAGTGCCGAAGAATTGATGCTTTTGAACTGTGGTGTTGGAGAAGACTCTTGAGAGTCCCTTGGACTGCAGGGAGATCCAACCAGTCCATCCTCCTAAAGGACATCAGTCCTGAGTGTTCATTGGAAGGATTGATGTTGAAGCTGAAACTCCAATACTTTGGCCACCTCATGAGAAGAGCTGATTCATTTTAAAAGACCCTGATGCTGGGAAAGATTGAGGGCAGGAGGAGAAGGGGACGACAGAGGATAAGATGGTTGGATGGCATCACCGACTCAATGGACATGAGTTTGGGTAAACTCTGGGAGTTGGTGATGGACAGAGAGGCCTGACATGCTGCGGTCTATGGGGTCACAGTCAGACACAACTGAGCAACTGAACTGAACTTAATGCCACTTACAGAACGCCACATACAGGCAGTGACATTCTATCTGAAGTCCGGCCCGCACTGTTTCCCACTGATCACCATCAAGTGTCTACAGGGAATCCCTGAGCATTTCTAACAAGCCACACATTTGCAGAGGAGCTGGACAAAAAGAAGGGCAGCTGGGGTCTACGAGGATGGATAAAATCCATGGGCACACTGAGGCACAAGTTAGATGAGTAGAAGCATGTTACCTCTTTGGTGCAGGACTTGAAATATAGAAGTACAGGTTTAGCAAATGCTGGCTGACACTGCTTCCTTCTACTCCCTGTCTTCTACAATCTGCACTGCAGTTCTGAACTCCATGAAAGGAGAGGCGAAGCCCCTGTGTCTCTATATCTCCAGCACTGGGCATAGTCCTTGGTACGTTTCAGGTTATCAGTAGCTCCTTGTTGAATAGATGAATAAGCTGGGTTAAAACCCTTGTCAAGTTAAGAATCTTGGCTTAATAAAGCTTGCTTCCTTTTTGCATTCTATGGGCTCCAGGGCAACTAAAATCAAATCCCAAAAGTGTCTATTAAAGGCTATTTAGGAACTTCTGAAGAGCAGGGCTTGGGAAAACCAAAGAGGGGTTTCCCACAGGAGAACATAGCAAAAGACTAGGTTCTTGACCAGGTGAGGTGAGGACAGGCTGGCCCAGGCAACAGGTCTGATAGAGAAGAGGTGCAAAGAACAAGGAAGGCAGCGCACAGCCCTGAGTCTGTAGGACAACCAGGTGAAAGAGTAGTGAGGTGGAAGCTTAACAAGCTATGTGGTGGGGGATGGGGTCAACAGGGCTGCAGGACTGAGACCGTGCCAGCTAGCAGGGGTGGGCCTGCCCCAACACACGGTGACCGTGGGGCCAGGCAGAGCAGGCTTGCAGCCTGAAGAACCACACAGGGCAGATCTGGGTGCAGGGCTGAGTGCTCTTTTCAGAGAAGGATGCAGCTCCCATCAGTGGGATGCAGGCCTCTGGGACTGGGTACCAAAGTGCAGGGAGACACACAGAGGAGCTTCTCAACCTCCCGGGAGCTCACATTTTCCGCGTGCGCACTGTGACCCAGAAAACTGTGACTCTGCCAAGAGAGACAGCAGATATGAATGATTTACAAGGCTTTGATATCTTATCCCTTTGTGAATTTAGTGGGAATTCTTAAGTGAAATTTGTTTTCACACATCACTAAACTACGGATAGAAGCTGAAGAAGTACCCAAGGAAAGGTGCCATCAATCATGTCAGGATGCTGTGAGAGAAGCAGCCAGTCTGGAGGACCAGGGACGTGAGAAGTTTCAGAGCAGGGAGGTGCAGTCAGAAAGAGGGCCTAAGAAACTCTTCTCTATCCCAGAAAACGTTCAAGTCCTTCCCATCACAGGCTAAGGACTGGGGAAATGGGACGGGGAGGAAGACTCGGGGTTACCGCTTTTGGAAGGCAGCAACCGCTGGCGGACACGACACAGGCTCTGAGGTCAGACTAGCCAGAGGCCAAGTCACTGTGGAAACAGCCCAGGCATTCCTAACATCAGGACTCTCTGGTCACCTTTTCTGTAAAGTGTTGTAAACCATTAGCACTTTGTTTGGCAAGATGATTTGAATATGAAATGAAATAAAGTATGTAAACTGACATGGTACCTGGTCCACTTGAGATGTTCCTCAGGTTCATACACGTGAAACATTTAATGATCACCTGCTATTTACCAGGCAGTGTTCTGAGTATGAGGAAGGTCACAGCAAGCAAAATCCCTGTCCTCATGAAACTTCCCCAGTGACTCGGTGGGTAAAGAATCCGCCTGCGATGCAGGAGACACAGGAGATGCAGGTTTGATCCCTGGGTTGGGAAGATCCCCTGGAGGAGGAAATGACAACCCACTCTAGTATCCTTGCCTGAGAATCCCATGGACAGAGGTGTCTGGTGGGCTACAGTCCAAAGGGTTGCAGAGAGTCGGACAGGACTGAGCGCACACACGCCAACACGTGAAGCTGAAATCTGAGAGAGGATGACGACAACAAAAAATAAGCTAGAGGGAGGGAGCAGTAAATTCCAAAAAAGTATAGAGTGCTGCAAACATGTTTACATAGGATACTCGGGAAGCAGTCAAGTCTGAGCAAATATCTGAATAAAGATGAGGGAGGGAAACATCCACAGAGCTGGAGGAAGAATGTTTGCGGCAAAGAGCGCTGAGCACACACGTGCTGAAACAGGATGCTCCCCAAGTGTTCAAGCAGCTCTGCTGGATGCTCCTTTCCTTCTCATTCCTTCAGGGCAACTCAGAGCATGGCACCCGTGGACCAGTGTCCTGAGCCATGTCCATCAACCCTCCGGGAAAGATGTCCTCTCAATCTGCAAGCAGAACATTCACCTCCTTCAGGGAGGCAGCCTGCTGTCAGAGAACCATTGTGTTTCCAAGACTAAAGACTGGCAGTGGGCAGGCACCCTCCACCCAGGCTCGACCCAGCCTTCTGGTCATCACAGCTGCTCAGGATGCCTTCTGGGGCATATGCCTCAGGAGGGAGGATGATTATCCACGATAAGCAAATGTGAGATGGAGAAAGAGTGGGGAAGGCAGCAAAGAATTCCACAGACACACCCCTTCGAGGCTCCTCTCCCTACTGTTTAACGGAAAAAGCAGACGGGAGCTGGGGAATATTTTTCTTTTGCTTTGTTGGCTTCAGAAAGCTAAAAAAGAATCTGCCACCTGTGATTCTAGCCCAGCTTGCAAAACATTTTGTTATTTTAGCTCCGAGTCTGTAGTTAGCAGATTGTCAGTTTGGCCTCACAGCGATGCAGCGGCCAAAGAAGATTAGACATTTTAATTTCCTGAGCAGGTGCGAGTATCAGGATTGGTTTTAGAACCCCATTGAAAAGTGAAATAGGATTGGAGAAGGGAACTGAGACTGGTGCTGTGTGCTTGTGTGTGGTGGAGTGGGACGGGGTGGGTGGATGCCCGGGAGACCAAGCAAAACCAAGGGTAATCTAAGCACGTGAGAGCAGAAACACAAGAAATGGCAGAGGGAGGCAGCAGAAGGGTCAGAGGTTACTGCAGAGAAGTTACTAGAAATTTCAGGTTCAAAAGGAAAAGGTTACTTTCCTGATCTGCCCCCCTGCTCAGCACAGTCTCACGCAGGATCAAGGCCATCGTCAGCCCGCAGAGTGCCTTTGCGGAAGCGGGAAGCGGCACTTCTTCCCAGCAGACACGGCCACTGCTCTGACGTCCTGCCTTGGTAAACTGCATGTGGGCTGCTTTTCATCCCCGTGGTGCTCTGCTGTGAGGATCACAAGTGTGCACCTTTACCTGAAGATCCAGTTCGTACTATTAAACGGATTTTAAGCAAAGCAGCAGGACTCGGGAATGTTGAGAAAGACACCTTCTGTCATGAAAAACAAGGGACCTGTGAACGGCGGGGGAGGTGGGGGGAAGCAGCAGCGCTACAGACTAGGCTCTGAGAATGTCAGATGGTTCATCACCAAGGCCAAAGAGAGGAGCCAGTTTCCCAGGATGGAGGTAGTAAGATGGTAGGAAGAGTCAGGAGAGGCTGTCTGAGCCACCTCCTCCCTTCTCTCCGGGCTCTGTGATCGCCTTCCCACCACCCTCTCAGCTTCACAGGGTCAATAGATGAATAAATGTATTTCTGAGTGCACAGATCCCAGCCCATCCCAGGCTTCCACTAATGCGGGAAAGGAAGGAATGTGGAGGTCCTGTAATGACTATTGTATATATGCGGGAAGTCTCCACTTGCACTAATTTATTCAACAGGGACTTTTTTTGCATTCACCATGCACCAAGTATTCTGCTAAGAGCTGATTATGTAACAACACCAAGAACATCATGGTCCCTTTAGTCAGATGATTGGTGGTGTGATTACCCAAGATAAAGGCAGTCCAGGAAATGATTAAGAGTACAAACTGACATGGTAATAATAATAATAATAATGGTTCCTGCTCATGCAATTGTTTAGTGTCTAAATTTGATAATATGGGCAATTTAGCACAACACAGGGCTCAGAGTAGTTTTTTATAACTCAGTACCTCTCCAAACTTTTCCTTCCTCCTCAACTCTAGATGAGAAGAAACATCTAGTTTCAGATGTATGGAACTGGAAAAGTGTTGCTCTCACTATTCCAATAAGAAACAGGGTTAAAAAAAAAAAAAAACCTTTCACTTATTTTCTTGAACTCATTAGATAACTGAGATTATAGGGCAAAACACTGAGACTTTTGAGAGAGAGCCACCTACAAAAAAAGAAAAAGGTCCCAACAAAGTATGACTAAATGCCAGTAAGAATATTCAGCAAGAAAATGTCGAGAATTACTAAGATCTAAATGAGGGCTAGTATGAGAGGGTGAAGTTCCTGCAGCTCAGACATGAGGAGGTCCAGACTTCTAGAAGACTTCTCTTTCAGGACCCCACCAGGTACTCACATGTTAGATTAGAGAGAATCCTCAGAATGCCCCGTTATAAAGCTGTTTGGGGGTCCTGGGTGGTAGGCACTTCTCAGGTCTGTCCACATCCATTTTCCAATCCTCCCTCCAGCACAGGAACCTTAATCTGCAAGTGTTAATTGCTCAGTCGTGTCCGACTCTTTGCGACCCTGTGAAGTAGCTCACCAGGCTCCTCTGTCCATGGAATTCTGCAGGCAAGAATGTGGGGTGGGCTGCCAGCTCCTTCTTCAGAGGATGTTCCCGACCCAGGGACCAAACCTGGGTCTCCTGCACTGCAGGTAGATTCTTTACCACTGAACCCTCAGGGAAGCCCAGCTAGTCTACAAGAGAAAAGGCAACAAAGAGCAGTGTCCTGAGGACTCTGGAGAAAACCTACTGTGGCAGGGGAGGGAACAGTAAAAACCACTCTGCCATGGAGAGGCACATATCCACACTATACCCACCATTAGGTCTGATAAAGGACATCTACACACAATCAAAAGTTAACCCTATGCTTAACTTTGTATGTCACAGTGAAGGATTGAGTTATTTTCTCCTAAAATTGGAAACAAACAAAGGATGTACATTCTCACTATTTTTGTTCAACATTGTACCAAAAGTCTTGGTCAGACAAACAAAGCAAGAAAAAGAAACAAAAGGTGTACAGACAAACAAAAGAAGAAAAAGTTTCTTGGCACAGATTACAAAGTTTTCTATGTAGAAATTTCCCAAGAATCTACATATAACTAATAAATGAGTTTGCCAAGTTCCCAGAAAATAGAATCAGTGTGCCAGTATTCTAAAATGATTCTATATATAATTGAAACATGAATCTATAATTTGTATGGCCAAAGGGCCTAGAATAACCAGAAGCTATTCTTTAAAAAAAAGAACGGGCAATACCCATGCTACCTATACTATAAAGCTACAATGATAAAGACCCTGTTCCCTAGAAAAAGAACAGAACGGAGTGCTCAGAAACTGACTCATACTTCTATTGCTAATTGGTTTTTAAATGTATTTGTATTTATTTACTTTTTGGCTGTGCCTCACAGCATGTGGGATCTTAGTTCCTTGACCAGGGAAGGAATCCATTCTCCTTACGATGGCAGTGTGGATTTTTAGTCTCTGCACCACCAGAGAAATTCCTCTTAATTGATTTTTGACAAAGATGCAAAGAAAATTTAGTGAAGAAAGGATAATATTTTCAACAAATGTTGCTAAAACAATTGGATATCCAAATCAAAAAAGTAAAAGAGAATGAAATCTTGATTTATATCTTATGTCCTATACAAAAATTATCTCAGAATGTATCAGACCTAAATGTAAAACATAAAACTAAAAACTTCTAAAACTAAATGTAGGAGACAATCTTCATGGTCTTGAGATAGGAAAGTTTCATCAGATACCATGCCAAAAGCATTTCTGAGTAAGAAATGATAAATAGAATTTCATCAAAATGAAGAACTTATGATGTTTGGAAAACACATTTCAGTTCAGTTCATTTGCTAAGTCATGTCTGACTCTTTGAGACCCCATGAACTGCAGCAGGCCAGGCTTCTCTGTCCTTCACCATCTCCCAGAGTTTGCTCAAACTTGTGTGCATTGAGTCGGTGATGCCATCCAACCATCTCATCCTCTGTCGAACCCTTCTCCTGCCCTCAATATTTCCCAGCATCAAGGTCTTTTCCAATTAGTCGACTCTTTCCATCAGCTGGCCAGAGTATTGGAGTTTCAGCATCAGTCTTTCCAATGAACATTCAGGGTTGATTTCATTTAGGCTTGACTGGTTTGATCTCCTTGCAGTCCAAGGGACTCTCAACAGTCTCCTCCAACACCACAGTTCAAAAGAATCAGTTCTTCAGCTCTCAGCCTTCTTTATGGTCCAGCTCTCACATCTGAATATGACTACTGGAAAAACCATAGCAATGACTATACAGACCCTTGTAGGCAAGGTGATGTTTCTGCTTCTTATTATGTTGTCTAGGTCCGTCATAGCTTTTCTTCCAGGAGCAAGCGTCTCAATTTCATGGCTGCAGTCACCATCCATAGTGACTTTAGAGCCCATGAAAATTAACTTTGTCATTGCTTCCATTTTTTCCCCATCTATTTGCCACAAAGTGATGGAACTGGATGCCATGATCTTCATTTTTTGAATGCCGAGTTTTAAACCAGCTTTTTCACTCTCCTGTTTCACTTTATTCAAGAAGCTCTTTAGTTCCTCTTTGCTTTCTGCCATAGGGCAGTGTCATCTGCATATCTGAGATTAGTAATATTTCTCCTGGCTACCTTGATTCCAGTTTCTGCTTCATCCAGCCTGGCATTTCTCATGATGCATATAAGTTAAACAAGGAGGATGACAATATACAGCCTTGATGTACTCCTTTCCCAATTTTCAACCAGTCCATTGTTCCACGTCTGGTTCTAACTGCTGCTTCTTGACCTATATACCTGTTTCTCAGGAGGCAGGTAAAGTGGTCTGGTATTACCATCTCATCAAGAATTTTCCAGTTTTTTGTGAAAAAGACACTTAGCAAGCCACAATTTAAAAAAATATTTCATTTCAGACATCTCATGAATAACTTGTATCAACACTAGGTAAAAATTCTCCAACTCAATAAGAAAAGTATAAACCCAATGTATATAATAGGCAAAAGTGTGAACAGACATTTCATCAAAGAGAACATTATAAACAGCACGTACAGAGATGGTCAGTACAGTCATTCAGGTAAAAACATGGAGGTCCCTGGGGTCTGCTCTGCTGGTCAGTCGCTAGGTCGTGTTCAGCTCTTTTTTTTTTTTTCCCCCTTCGGGTACAATTCACAGAGATCATAGGCATCATAAACCATTAGACATCTTAACAACAAAGAAACAAAATACATAAGTGAAAATAAGAAGAAATATAAAGGAAAAGAAACATATAATCATAGACATATTAACATTTCTCTGAGAATATTTTATCAAGTGCAGAAAATATAAGAATAGGAGAATCTTTAAAGACATTATTCGTAATTTAAATATAATGAAGTGAAAAATGAAAGTTAGTCAGACCTGTCTGACTCTTTGCAACCCCATGGACTATACAGCCCATGGAATTCTCCAGGCCAGAATAGTGGAGTGGGTAGACTTTCCCTTCTCCAGAGGGAGAAGAGTCTTCCCAACCCAGGGATCGAATCCAGGTTTCTTGCTTTGCAAGCAGATTCTTTTTTTTATTTTATTTTATTTTTTTATTGTAGTGGTTTTTGCCATACATTGACATGAATCAGCTGCAAGCAGATTCTTTACCAGCTGAGACACAGCGGAAACCCTTAAATGTAATAAATTATATTTAATTAATTTATATTAATCATATCCTACACAAAATATATTTAAAATTTTATATCTCATATATTGTTATTAGATGTCCATAAGACATTTAGAAAAACTTCCGAAAAGAGAAACATCACTAAATATCAAAAAGTTGAATTCTTTTTTGTGTGTATGAGTCAGTTACACATACACACATATGTTATTTTTGAAATTATTTTCCATTATAGTTTCTTACAAGATACTGATTCTAATTCCCTGTGCTATACATTGCCTTTGTGCCTTGTTGCATATGAAATTTTAAATTAGAAAATTGGCATTTTATTCATATTAAGTCAAACAAGTGGAATCAAAATTCCACAAATGTTTTAGTTAGGCAAAAATTCATGAGTTTTCTAAAATATATTGCACATATTATTTATATGTATATGTATACAAAAACTTTTCTACCATGCTTGATAAAGGCTTGAGAAAGAACAACAACAACAAAAAGAAGAGATGGAGAAATTGGAAAACATAAACCTAAATGAAATGGGATTACTGAATGTGAAATAGAATAAATGAAACAAACTAGATAAAAGTAAAAGATCCTCATATAGCCCAGTTGTTTTCAAAAAATGGATGCTCATTAGAAACATATCTGGAGCTCTGGAAAAAAGTAATACCTGGCATTGGTATTTTTCAAAAAATTCCAAGAAAATTATGATGTGTGTCTGGATTTTTTTATACTTTTTTTTTTCTTTTTACATGTAAATCCATGGCTGATTCACATCTGGATTTTTAAAAGTGATTACAAAATGAAACAGAAAAGGCTAAGAGAGTTTTGCCAAGAAAACTCACTTATCATAGCAAACACCCTCTTCCAACAACACAAGAGATGACTCAACACGTGGACATCACCAGATACTCAATACTGAAATCAGACCGATTATCATCTTTGCAGCCAAAGATGGAGCAGCTCTATACAGTCAGCAAAAACATGACCAGGTGCTGACTGTGGCTCAGATTATGAACTTATTGCCAAATTCAGACTTAAATTGAAGAAAGTAGGGAAAACCACTAGACCATTCAGGTATGACCTAAATCAAATCTCTTACGATTATACAGTGGAAGTGACAAATAGATTCAAGGGATTAGATCTGTAGACAGAGTGCCTAAAGCACTTTGAATGGAGGTTCATAACATTGTACAGGAGGCGGTGATCAAAACCATCCCCAAGAAAAAGAAATGCAAAAATGCAAAGTGGTTGTCTAAGGAGGCCTTACAAACAGCTGAGAAAAGAAGAGAAGTGAAAAACAAATGTGAAAAGAAGAGGTATACCCATCTGAATCCAGAGTTCAAAGAATAGCAAGGGGAGAAAGAAAGGCTTCCTAAGTGAACAATGCAAAGAAATAGAGGAAAACAACAGAATGGGAAAGACTAGCGATGTCTTCAAGAAAATTAGATATACCAAGGGAACATATCATGCAAAAATGGGCAGATGGTAGGGACCTAACAGAAGCAGAAGATATTAATTAGAGGTAGCAAGAATACACAGAAGAACTATACAAAAAAGACCTTACTGACTGAAATAATCATGATGCTGTGATCACTCACCTAAAGCCAGACATCTTGGAGTATGAAGTCAAGTGGGCCTTAGGAAGCATCACTACAAACAAAGCTAATGGAGGAGATGGAATTTCAGCTGAGCTTTACCTAAAAGATGATGCTGTGAAAGTGCTGCACTCAATATGCCAGCAAACTTGGAAAACTCAGCAGCGGCCACAGGACTGGGAAAGGTCAGTTTTCATTCCAACTCCAAAGAAGGGCAATGCCAAGCAATGCTCAAACTACCGCACAATTGCACTCATCTCACACGCTAGCAAAGTAATGCTCAAAAATTCTCCAAACTAGGCTTCAGCAGTACGTGAATGGTGAACCTCCAGATGTTCAAGCTGGATTTAGAAAAGGCAGCGGAACCAGAGATCAAATTGCCAATATCCATTGGATCATCAAAAAAGCAAGAGAGTTCCAGAAAAACATCTTCTGCTTCATTGACAACACTAAATCCTTTGACTGTGTGGACCAACACAAACTGTGGAAAATTCTTAAAGAGATGGGAATAACAGACCACCTTACCTACCTCCTGAGAAAGCTATATGCAGGTCAGGAAGCAACAGTTAGAACTGGACATGGAACAACAGGCTGGTTCAGAATAGGGAAAAGGAGTACATCAAGGCTGTATATTGTCACCCTGCTTATTTAACTTACATACAGAGTACAGCATGCAAAATATCAGGCTAGATGAAGCCTAAGCTGGAATTAAGATTGTGGGGAGAAATATCAAAAACCTCATATATGCAGATGATACCACCCTTATGGCAGAAAGAGAAGAAAAACTAAAGATCCTCTTGATGAAGATGAAAGAGGAGAGTGAGAAAGTTGGCTTAAAACTCAACATTCATCCGTGGCTGATTCATGCCAATGTATGGCAAAAACCACTACAATATTGTAAAGTAATTAGCCTCCAACTAATAAAAATAAATGGAAAAAAAAAAAAAAGAAAAATGATAAGCATGGTCAGCTCTGTATCTTAATTTAAATAAAAATGTATCTTTATAGGAAAAAAAAAACTCAACATTCAAAACACTAAGATCATGGCATCTGGTCCCATCACTTCTTGACAAGTAGATAGGGAAACAATGGAAACAGTGAAAGACTTTATTTTTGTGGGCTCCAAAATCACTGCAGATGGTGACTGTATCTATGAAATTAAAAGACACTTGCTCTTTGGAAGTAAAGCTATGAGAAACCTAGATAGCATATTAAAAAGCAGAGACATCACTTTGCTGACAAATATCTATATAGTCAAAATTATAGTTTTTCCAGTAGTGTTGTGTGGATGTGAGAGATAGACCATAAAGAAGGCTGAACAAAGAAGAAATGATGCCTTTGAACTGTGGTGCTGGAGAAGACTCTTGAGAGTCCCTCGGACTGCAAGGAGATCAAACCAGCAATCCTACAGGAAATCAGTCCTGAATATTCATTGGAAAGACTGATGCTGAAGCTGAAGCTCCAGTACTTTGGGCACCTGAAGCAAAGAGCCGACTCACTGGAAAAGACCCTGGTGCTGGGAAAGATTGAGGGCAGGAGAAGGGGTGACAGAGGATGAGCTGGTTGGATGGCATCACCGACTCGATTGGCATGAGTTGAGCAAAGCTGCAGGAGATGGTGTAGGACAGGGTAGCTGGGCATGCTGCAGTCCATGGGGTCACAAAGAGTCAGACGTGACTGAGCGACTAAGTACAGCACAGCAGCAAGATCCTACCGTGGTTTTTCTTAATTCTTTTGGTGATGTCATCCAACCATCTTATCCTCTTTCATCCCCTTCTCCTCCTGCCTTCAATCTTTCCCAGCATCAGGGTTTTTCCCAATGGTCATCTCTTTGCAACAGGTGTCCAAAATATTGGAGCTTCAACATCAGTCCTTCCAATGAGTATTCCAGGTTGATTTATTTGGGGATTGACTGGTTTGATCTCCTTGCAGTCCGAGGGACTCTCAAGAGTCTTCTCCAGCACTGCAATTTGAAAGCATCAACTCTTTGGTGTTCAGCCTTCCTTATAGTCCAACTCTCACATCTGTATGTCTGTGTATCTGTGGGCTTTGGTTTAACCCCTGGTCTAGGAACTAAGATCCCACAAGCAATGTGGTGCAGCCAACAAGAGAATGCAAACTAAAACCACAGTGAAATGCCACTAAACAGCTATTAGAATATCCAAAAGACATATACTGTGGCAGAATAATGCTCCCAAAGGGGTCCACATCTTAATCCCTCAAAGCTGGGAATATGTTATGCTATTTGGCATGTGGCTTTGCAGTTTTTCTGCTATGGAGGCACAACATGATTCCTTGTCCCTTGACTTTGGTTTCAACCATGTGATTTGCTTCATCTGACAGAACGTTAGCTCACATTAAGTGGCCCAAAGCTTGAGAAGCATGTTTGTGATTTTCTTGCTCTCTTTCATCTTTGCCATCACCATGATAAAAACGTGCTTGTCTCTAGAAAGGATAATAGACTCAGAGCACTGTCCAACATAGATTAGCCAATTTACAAATTCATGAGGACAAGTGTTTGCCCTAAATCACTTAGGGTTTGGGGAGTCGGTTGCACAGCATATCTGTAGCTTTCCATAAAGATGGGCAGGTAAGGCTTTCTGAAGATGTGTGATGTGCTGAGGAACATAATGCATTATGGCTGAACCAGAAATAATATACACACTGGAATCTGACTCTTTGACAGTAAACAAGCTTTTAAAACTCTCTTCACCTTTGTTTCTTTGTCTATTAAAATGAATATTATCATTGAACTATGAGGATTATTTGTGATGCAGTATATTTAGAGCAGAGTGGGATCTTATACCTAGAATGTATAATTTTATATTGGCAGGATGAAAAGAAAAAGAAAGGCGTTTGGATTCTATTAATACTATTAATAGATAAAGGAGAGAATGGGAAATTTGACATTTATTGACTTAACTTCAAACTGGATTTCTGATTGACTCCCAATGGAATGTCAGAACAAATCTTTGCTAATACAGGGTAATGTGAAATCATTTTGTGCATCAATCATCTTGAAAAGCAAGATATCAAAGCAAGTGCAGATCAAGAGTGGCAGACCCTCACATGGAGCTGAAGGTATTGACTTGGAGCCACTGCCCAATACTACCCCACCTTGCTTTTGATTCTTAAGCTCCATGAAGCATATTGAAAACATTGGCTTTGCTTAGTGATGCATTTTCCAAAATGTTCTCCATGGAATGTTATATATTTCATGGAAAAAAAATTAGTCCCATATTCAAAGTGATTTTTAATGCTACATTTTAAATAATTTTATTTATTTATTTTTGGCTGCGCTAGGTCTTCATTGCTGCATGGGCTTTTCTGCTAGTTGTGGCAAGCTGGGGCTGCTCTCTAGTTGCAGTGCACGGGCTCCTCATGTTGTGGAGCAAGGGCTCTAGGGTGCATGGGCTTCAGTAGCTGTGACATGTGGGCTCAGTAGTTGCAGCTATTGGGCTCTAGAGCACAGGCTCAATAGTTGAGGCTCACAGGCTTAGTTTCCACGTGGCCTGTGAGGTCTTCCCAGACCAGGGATCAAACCCACATCTCTTGCATTAATAGGTGGATTCTTTACCCCTGAGCCACCGGGAAGCCCTTAAAGTGATCTTAAAATGTGTGAGCTAAACAAACTGTTAACTTTAATATATTTATAAATTTGGTGTATCTCCAGAAGAACAGGATAAAGATAAAAGTTGTATACAGCATGCAACATTGCTCATACTTACTTACTAGGAAAGCATTTTTTTCTAAGCTGATTTTCTCAATAACCATAAAGCACAAAGACATTCTTACAGAAAGATAAATTTAATAGTCTATGTTATTAGTGCCCAAAGAGAAATCATGAGAAATCTGATGACAATTAAGTAGGATCATTAATAACTTTGAATAGAATAATGTCTATAATTTATTGGTCATCTCTCAAGTTCCAGACAGACTAAGAAACTTTATATATAGATATATTATTCCAAGTATTCCTCCCATGAAAACTCCAAGAAGTAGAAATTATTATCCCTATTTTACACACAAGGAAATTCAGATAGAGTGTTTATGAAATTCTCCTAAGGTTATACTTAGTAAAAGGAAGAGCAGGCTACAGCAATTTCATTAGCAGTTTCTTCACTCACTGAGTCTCAAGGTTGGATCTCTGAACTCACTACAGTTCAGTTCAGTTAAGTTCAGTCGCTCAGTCAAGTCCAACTCATGGACCGTAGCACGCCAGGCCTCCCTGTCCATCACCAACTCCCGGAGCTTACTCAAACTCATGTCCATTGAGTGGGTGATACCATCCAACCATCTCATCCTCTGTTGTCCCCTTCTCCTCCTGCCTCCAATCTTTCCCAGCATCAGCGTCTTTTCCAATGAGTCAGTTCTCATCAGGTAGCCAAGGTATTGGAGCTTCAGCATCAGTCCTTCCAATGAATATTCAGGACTGATTTCCTTTAAAATGGACTGGTTGGATCTCCTTGCAGTCCAAGGGACTCTCAAGAGTCTTCTCCAACACCACAGTTCAAAAGCATCAATTCTTCGGTGCTCAGCTTTCTTTATGGTCCAACTCTCACGTCCATACATGACCACTGGAAAAACCATAGCTTTGACTAGGCAGACCTTTGTTAGCAAAGTAATGTCTCTGCTTTTTAATATGCTGTCTAGGTTGGTCATAACTTTTCTTCCAAGAAGCAAGCATCTTTTAATTTCATGGCTGCAGTCACCATCTGCAGTGAGTTTTGGAGCCTAAGAAAATAAAGTTTTTCACTGTTTTCATTGTTTCCCCATCTATTTGCCGTGAAGTGATGGCACCATTTGCCATGATCTCAGTTTTCTGAATGTTAAGTTTTAAGGCAACTTTTTCACTCTCCTCTTTCACTTTCATCAAGAGGCTCTTTAGTTCTTCTTTGCTTTCTGCCATAAGGGTGGTGTCATCTGCATATCTGAGGTTATTGATATTTTTCCCAGCAATCTTGATTCCAGCTTGTGCTTCATCCAGCCCAGCATTTCTCATGATGTACTCTGCATATAAGTTAAATAGAGTGACAAAATGCAGCCTTGATGTATTCCTTATCCTATTCAGAACCAGTCTGTTGTTCCATGTCCAATTCTAACTGTTGCTCCCTGACCTGCATACAGACTCCTCAAGAGGCAGATCAGATGGTCTGATATTCCCATTTCTTAAAGAATTTTCTACAGTTTGTTGTGTTCCACACAGTCAAAGACTTTGGCATAGTCAATAAAGAAGCAGCACATATTTTTTTCTGGAACTTTCTTGCTTTTTTGATGATCCAATGGATGTTGGCAATTTGATTTCTGGTTCCTCTGCCTTTTCTAAATCCAGCTTAAACATCTGGAAGTTCACGGTTCATGTACTGTTGAAGCCTGGCTTGGAGAATTTTGAGCATTACTTTACTAGAGTGTGAGATGAGTGCAATTGTGCAGTAGTTTGAGCTTTCTTTGGCATTGCCTTTTTTGGGGATTGGAATGAAAACTGACCTTTTCCAGTCCTGTGGCCACTGCTGAGCTTTCCAAATTTTCTGGCATATTGAGTGCAGCATTTTCACAGCATCATCTTTCAGGATTTGAAATAGCTCAACTGGAATTCCATCACCTCCACCACTTTGTGGTGATGCTTCCTAAGGCCCACTTGGCTTTGCACTCCAGGATGTCTGGCTCTAAGTTGGTGATCACACCATCGTGATTATCTGAGTCGTGAAGATCTTTTTTGTATAGTTCTTCTGTGTATTCTTGCCACCTCTTCTTAATATCTTCTGCTTCTGTTAGGTCCATACCATTTCTGTCCTTTATTGTGCCCATCTTTGCATGGAATGTTCCCTTGGTATCTCTAATTTTCTTGAAGAGATCTCTAGACTTCCCATTTTATTGTTTTCCTCTATTTCTTTGCGTTGATCGCTGAGGAAGGCTTTCGTATCTCTCCTTGTTATTCTTTGGAACTCTGCATTCAAATGGGAATACCTTTTCTTTTCTCCTTTGCCTTTCCTTTCTATTCATTTCACAGCTATTTGTAAGGCCTTCTCCGACAGCCTTTTTGCTTTTTTTCATTTCTTTTCCTTGGGGATGATCTTGATTCCTGCCCCTGTACAATGTCATGAACCTCCGTCCATAGTTCATCAGGCACTCTATCAGATCTAGTCCCTTGAATCTATTTGTCACTTCCACTCTATAATCATAAGGGATTTGACTTAGGTCATACCTGAGTCTAGTGGTTTCCCCCACTTTCTTCAACTTCAGTCTGAATTTGGCAATAAGGAGTTCTTGGTCTGTGCCACAGTCAGTGCTGTTGTTTAGATGTTTTCCCCAAACTTCATTAGTTGATTGTGATGCCCCCAAACACACACACATGCACATCTTGGATCTGGCAGCAAAAGGAGTTACCATACCCCCCAGGCAGTCATGGATAAGGTGATGGGTGTGGAGGAAGTTAAGTCATTGCCTGGTGCTGAAGGAAGGAGTAATGATGAAAGTCCCTGAGCACATGATGGGAAGACCTCACTCAAGAGAACTGGTAGACTGTGGACAATAACTCAGCTACCCCAAGTCTTCTTAGAATAGTGACATTAACAGTGATCCTTCCAAACGCCAGGCTCTTCCTAGGCAAAGGACCTTCTCCCATATTCATTAATTCTCATAGAAAAATATTTCGAATTCCCTGCTGGTAATACTGGCTTTTCCTCTCTTAGTTCCATTCCTTAGCTATCATTTTTTAGTTTCAATTTTTTTTCTCTCCCTCTGCATCTATAGTGCTTTCCTCTTTTTCAAATTTGATTTCCTACTTACTAAATTAGTTCTCCCTTTCTCAGAGTTAGGGAAGCTTAGTAATCAAACTCTATCAGAAGGTATTGGGAAGTAATTTCAGTTCAAAATGTCTATATTAGAAAAATGTAATTAAAATTTTCAATTCTTTGACTTCTGTTCTGTGTATATCGAAATTCTTCCCCAGGTCAATCAATATGTCCTTAGATTTACAAAAGGAATTCATTAACCTTTAAATGATGGAGGGAGCTCACCCAAGAGGTGATGAGGGTATGTTGACTTGGACAGTTTACTATTGGCCTGGAAATGAGACAATTTGAAAAGTGTTTGGGAGATGAGATAGGCAGAACTAGATAACTGATTGACTTCCATATTTCTAGCATGGATACCTGGTTAGATGCTGGCCCCACCAACTGAAGAGGGAGGAAATCCCATTTAAAACATGTCCTGTATAAATCCTTAAAATATCTTGAACTTTAGGGTAGGCTTTCCTAGAATAACAACTTTCACAAATCATCAATATAATTTCAAGCAGATACAACAATGAGCAAGGTCATGACTACTCCTTAGAAATTCAACTCAAAAAAAAAAAAACAACTCCACCCTGAAACTCCACTCTCCTGGGAGGACCCATTATTCCAGGGTTCACTAACAGAAAGGCCTGTCTACTCTATCCATAATTTAATTGGGTCATTTAAATGTGGTTGATTTAAATGTGGTTTGTGGTTGATTGCCACTGTAAATATGTTCATAATCTTTCCATTGGATGAAATGACATCTTTTCACTGTGCTTAACATCTGGCTATTCTAACAAAGCATATAATCATATTTAATGGATGAGAGTGTCTGATGGATCACAGCCAAGTGTCTGGATAATACAGTAAAGGCAACTGGCAAGGATTTGCCTTATAAGATTCCACGGCAAGGGAAAGAGGTGCTTTTTCATTCAGGTGTCTTATTTAGTGTACATGCCATCTCCAGTAAAAACACACACTTGGCCTCCACACTGGAGTATGCAGCATGTTAAGTCCCAGAACACACTGCTGTCTACCTTCTAAGAGCTCTAAATCCAGAGGTGCGGACAGGCAAGCCAACAGCACCAAGAGCATCACAAAAAATAGGAACACAAACCACAGAATGTAAGAGCAACCAACAGGGCCCCTCAGATGAGTCTGAGAAAGTAGGATATCAGATGGAGCTTAAATGAAGAGCAGAATTTCAAAGAATAATCAGAATATAATGAAACAAATAAGTAGAAGAGAAATTTGGGCAGAGGCAGCTGCATATGTAAAATTATGGAGAACTGAAGGAGGGCTTCTGTATGTTATTCTGCAAAATCAGAAACCACTGAAGGATGGTTTTAAGCTCCAGTATAAAGGAAATCCACTTCCCTGGTGGCTTCGCTGGCAAAGAATCTGCCTGCAATGCAGGAGATGCAAGAGACATGGGTTCAATCCCTGGCTCTAGAAGATCCCCTGGAGAAGGAAATGGCAACCCACTCTAGTATTCTTGTCTGGAGAACCCCATGGACTGAGAAGCCTGGTGGGCTACAGTCCATGGGTCACAAAGAGTGACTAAGCACAAATGCGCGCGTAATGGGAACCCACGTGGACAGTAAGTGTGGAGAAAGAGGTGCTCGGTGCACTGAGCCCTGAGGCGGATGAGCCTTCACAAATCACGGATGTGCGGAGGAAACAGCAAAGAGGAGTGGGAGGAGAAAAACATCTCAGACCAGAGCAATACAGGCCCCTCAGGTGCCAGGTGAGAACCAGCCCTCCAAGGTGCTCATGTGAGTTTTGCTGGTCCATGCGTCTAGGGGAGGGGCTAGAGAGGCAGGCAAGGACCACCGTAGGGACATCCTTGTGTACTAGGAAGAAAGCCAAAGAACAGGACCTTCCTCCCATAGCCTCCTCATACTTCCTGTAATTCATTAAGTATTCTAATCTTCACATCTGTTATTTTAGTCATTACAACAATGCAGTCATGTGGAGGATCATTCAGGGGTTGTTACTCTACTCACAAGCAGATCATCTTTCCTAACAATTTTATTGTGTTCATGGATCTGTGGGTTAAGAACTCAGACATGCTATTTTGTACAACACTATTTGGGGTTTTACCTTGGATCACTCAGCAGATGGGGACTTGAATTATCTGATAGCATCTTTAGGTACACATCCAGCAGTTGATATTTCATGTTGTCTGGGGCCTCAGCTGGGATTGTGGTCTAAAACATCTACAATAGATTTCTTTAAGGACTGTCTGTTTTCTTGCTTCAAAGGAGCCCTGGAGCAGTAATAGAATTTTTTAGTGCTCAATACTCAAAGCACTGGTTCATGTTCTAGCTAAGAATGTCAGTGGCTCAAATATCACATAGCTTCAATTCTGCCATATTCTGTGGGTTAGAAGTGAGCCACAAGCCCCCTCAAACTCAAGATGAAGAGAAATAAAATCTACCCTATAATGGATGAATGGCAAGTTCTATAAAAGCAAATGGAGAAAGAAAATTATCATAAAATTCTTTGGAAAATGCAGTGTGTCACATAGATGACTGCTGGAATTCTTCCAGCCCGCAATTTGGCCACCACTTACTCTTGCTCATGTCATTATCTCAATAAGGAAACCAAGTTGAACCTTTTCCTCATACCAAACTCCAAAACTGACCCAAAATAGGTCATAGACCTACGCGTAAGAGCTAAAATTTTCAAACAGAATCTTCATGACCTTAAGTTAGGAAAATTCTTAGCTTTGACACTATAACCTCAGGTGACAAAAGATAAAACAGATAAATTAGACTTCATGTCTAAAGACTTCTTGTGCTTTAGAGGACACCATCAAGAAATTGAAAACATAACACACAGATTGGGAAAAAATATTTGCAAATATGATATATAATAAGGGACTTTGAATCTAGCATATACAAAGAATTCTTACAACTAATATTAAAAAGACAAGTAACCCAATTTAAAAAATGGACAAAAGATTTGACTAGCAATTTCTCTTAGGAAGACACATAAATGCCCAAATGAAAAGATGTTCAACATAATTAACCATCAGAGAAATGGTAATCAAAACCACAATGAGATACATACCCTTTAGAACAGTTATAAACAAAAAGACAAATAATAATATATGATGGCAAAGATGTGATGAGACTGGAACGCTGAGATCTTACTTGTGGGAATATGAAATGCTGCAGCTGCTTTGCAAAAAAAAAAAAAGTTTCACAGTTCCTTGAAAAGTTAAACTAAATAACTAAAAGTTATTTGATCCAGCAAATCTACTTCTAGGCATTAATCAAGAGAAATGAAAACATGTGAAAGTGAAAGTCGCTCAGTTGTGTCCAACTTTTTGTGATCCCATGGACTATATAGCCCATGGAATTCTCCAGACCAGAACACTGGAGTGGGTAGCCTTTCCCTTCTCCAGGATTCCCAACCCAGGTCTTCTGCATTGCAGGAGGATTCTTTACCAGCTGAGCTACGAGGGAAGCCCAAGAATACTGGAGTGGGTAGCCTATCCCTTCTCTAGCAGATCTTCCCAATCCAGGAATCGAACCGGGGTCTCCTGCACTGCAGGCAGAATCTTTACCAACTGAGTTATGAGGGAAGCCCATTGAAGACATATGTCCACACAAAAACTTCTACAATTGATGTACATAGCAGCATTAGTCATAATAGCCAAAAATGGCAAAAATTGGTAAGTGGATAATTGCGATGTATCCAAACAATGAAATATTGCTTGACATGCACAACAATGCAGATACTAATACATACTACAACACCAATGAAGCTTGAAAATATTTTACCAAGTTAAAGAAACCAGGTAAAAACTATAACATAGGGTATGATTCAGTTTATATGAAATGATCAGAATATGCAAATCTATAGGGACAGAAGTTATATTAGGAATTTCCTAGGACTTTGGGAGGGAAGGAATGTGAAAGGAAATAGGAATTACTGATAATGGATACAGAGTATCATTTTGGGGTGATAAAATGTTCTAAATTTGACTGTGGTCAAATTTCAACTCTGTGAATATACTAAAAGCTATCAGGTTATACATTTTAAATGAGTCACTTGCTAAAGTATATGAGTTATGGCTCAATAATGCTCTTGTATTAAAACCAACAAAAAAATCCAAAGTTATTGCCTATTTTAAATAAAGTTTAATAACATTTGATTTTTTAATTTTTTTCTTAGTCTGATTTCAACTGAGAAAGCCCCTCCCCTGCCAGAAGCAAATGTTTGCACCTGAGGACTGCGAATTTTGGCAATTTGAAGAAATCTAGAGAAAATAAGGTTTGTTTGTTTTTATTTATTGTATTGAAATATAATTGATTTACAATATTGTGTTTGTATCTGGTGTACTGAAAAGTGATACAATTATACATATGTATACATATACTTTTCCATACTCTCTTCCATTAAGACTTATTTCAGTATATTGAATATAGTGCCCTGTACTATACAGTATGATCTTGCTGTTTATCTATTTTATACATAGCAATTTCTATCTGCTAATCCCAAAGCTCTCAGTCTATCGTTCCTGAACTCCCTCTCCCTTTTGGTAAATATAAGTTTGCTTTCCATGTCTGTGAGTCAGTTTCTATTTCATAAATACATTCACTTGTGTCATAGATCATATTCCACATATGTGTGATATCACACGGTATTTGTCTCTATCTGACTCACTTCACTCGGTGTGATAGTCGCTAGGTCTATTCATGTTGCTGCAGATGTTTCATTTTTATGGCTGAGTAATATTCCACTGTGTATACATGTACCTCATTTTCTCTATCCATTCATCTACTGATGGACACTTAAGTTGCTTCCATGTCTTGGCTATTGTAAATAGTTATGAACTTTGGGGTATATGGATCTTTTTGAATTAGAGTTTTCTCTGGATATATGCCCAGGAGTCGGATTGCTGGATCATATAAGGCCAGTTTTTAAATCAACATTTAATTTATTAAAGTTCTTATTTGCTGCCTTTCCCTCCTAGGCCTGCCTTAATCTCCTTTTGGCCCTAAGGAAGGTCTGCACCAAACAGTAGGTAGAAGCAGGTCAGGAAGCTGAGCACAAGCCCGCTTGCATGCGGGACTTCCCTTCGGAATTCCGTCGGGGACTCCAGAGCTCTGGGCCGCAGCAGTGAGAGTGCTCTCCTGGAAGCCAGGAGAGCCTGCTGCAGTCCTGCGAGGCTGAGCCTGCCTCTGCACTCCTCTGGACAACCCACTCTTTACTATTATTATAAATGCTACATCACGGTCCAGTTACGTCACAGGATCACTGTGAAGAACAAAATCAAAATATGTGAAAGTGATTAGAACACTTTTAAATCACTTTCTAAATGTATCCCGAGCTACGGGTAACTGTATCAAAGTTCTCATCTTGCAGACAGAGCAGCCAGGGAACCGTGCTGAGTTTTTGGACCATAGAGTGACACAGTCAGGCCTGAAATCTGGGTCTGTGTTTGTGTTTTTCTCCCTCCAGACAAGACTCCTGGTAACCCACACACCATTCTCAGACCACACTTATCCCCCAACAAATTACAGGAATTGATTTCCTTGGCAATCCATGCATGTGGTTTTAAAAATCAATTATGTTTTGAAATATACTGTAAATTTCCACATCTGCTACTATAAAATATCAATCGTATTTGTTAAAGATTTATTCCTAGTCAGAAATTCTTGTTTGATGCAATTGACTGAAAAAGATTAAGGGATCTTATACAGCCACCGAATTGACCATCCAATTATCAATTGACAGAATTGATGAAAGAGAAATTTTTTTTTTTTTTTTTGCACTGCCACCAAGAGAAAAGGAAGAGAGCTCAGGATCAAAGAAGATAATGCGTATGCAAGTACTTTGTGGTCGTCAAACTTGTGAGAATATATATGTTAATCTAAAAGAAGGTTAAATTTGCTATCTTTACATCTGTGGGGAAAATATAAGTAATATATAAGTACATATTAATAAAAAATTTCATTAGTGTGAATTGATAGACTTCCTTAATGGTGAGCATTTGTGGAATTTTAATATGGGCATTTATGTCTCATCGAAGTTGCTGGATTATCATCTATTTGATCAGTCCAAAATGAAGCAGGTTAACATTTTCATCCTTCCTCTTCGTAAGGAAGAATGTAGATAAACAGATGAGCCAAATGTTTCACATCGGATCCAACACACACGTGTGCACACTCACACTCCCTGATTGCACCATACCATGCTCTCTTCTGGATGGGCCTTTTGTCAGAAACACACTTACTTCATTTATTTTATTCATCGGCTTATTTTTCTGATAGATGGCAAAACCTAATTGTACTCCCACAACTCAGCGTATACTTCTTTCTTTGAGACGCCATCCCTGATACCTCTTCACATTGACCCTTCACTGACCTCCAACCACACAAGAAAGTTAAGAACCCACATTCTGAACCTCTTTCTACATTGCATATCTTATACTGTTGCTAGTTATGTCTTTGTCTCACCTCTAGACTGTGAGCCTCAGGAGACCGGGGATCAGGCTTGGAATGATTATTTTTCCTCTCTGTGTGCTTTTCACTCTGTAAAAGAATCTGCCATGGAAAGAGGCTTCATGGATATTTGGTGAGTGAATAAAATTGCAGAACTGAGTGAGAAGAACACATACCGAGTGCAGTGGCCTGCAGACCCTCCGTGCTGGGGCTCCGTTCCTGCAGGCACGGCAGAGCACACACTTCCCAGGGGCCCTGCAGGCCATGGTGCTCCCAAGGTGCCTCCCCCCTAGGCTGCTAGCTCCTCCTGGCCAGAGGCCGTGTCTTAATCTTCATGTAGCTGGATCCATGCTGGGCACTTGGGCAGGCTTAGAATGTGACTACCACATGGAAATACCAACCCCAAGGAGGGTCCCTTGGCACTTCCCAAGAGAGAGAATATATTTGAATTGAGGTCATAGCCTGAGTCAGTTTTGGAGCCTGAGAACTTAAAGATTTTTACTTTATACCCATTAATCCTGATTCTCAAATCACACACTCCCTTCCATGACTTATGGAAATGGGAGACCCTCTCTATTCCAGCCCCCTGAGAAGCCACAGACCAGATAAGTCTCTAAACCATGTCAGCCAGAAACCTGGGTGAATCCAGAGCTCTGCTGAGCAAATGAAGAGCCATCTCTAGGCCTTTGGTTCTTCTGTGATACTACCTTCTTCCTTCTTCTCTGCTATGGTTTTCTTCTTTGTTCACTGGAGCCCCACTTTGATCTCTCCTGCCCACTACAACCCGAGTCCATCCTCAACGGCATCACTCTCCACGTAACCCCCTGCTCCTCATCCTCACCTGGGGTAGGCACCTCTCTATGGAGAACTTTCTCCAGGACCAGTGACGAGGTCAGCAGCCCAGGAACAGACTCTCCTCCACAGCCCAGCTGGCTTCCCCTTTTCTGTGCCTCTTACGTGATGCAGTTTTTAGGTTATACTGTGGAAATGACCCCAACTGAGGCTGTATTTTCAAAACATGCCTGCTGCTGCTTTTAATATGGCTTCAGGTCTCTGGTATAATATGTTCATTAAATATGGACAAAGAGATCTAAAATAAACCTATTCTGCACTACTTACACCTCTTACAATCCACCCTAAGGCAAGTCTGCCAAATAAAACAGTGTCTTTTGTTCAAAGATGTACATTTCAAGTTGATTTGTTGGGAAGAAAAACAGTATAAGCAACGTAAATCCCTGCCGTCAGCCCACTTCTGTGAAGTGTTTACAATAACATAGTCATCATGTTCTTTGTGTTAAAAATCAGATTCCAAAAATGTCTGTTAACTACTTTCAAAACTATGTACAAGGGCATTATTTGTCCTTTTTATGGCTGAATAATATTCCATTGTACATACATACCACATCTTTTCTACCCATTCCTCTGTTGGTGCACATTTAGCTTGCTTCCATGTCCAGGCTATTGTAAATAGTGCTGCAGTGAACTTTGGGGTGCACATGTTTTTGGAATTATGGTTTTATCCCAGTATATGCCCAAGAGTGGGACTGTTGGGTCATATAGCAGTTCTATTTTTAGCTTTTAAAGGCACCTCCATGTTATTTTGCATAATGGCTGTACCAACTTACATTCCCACCGATAGTGTAGGAGGGCTCTCTTTTCTCCACACCCTCTCCAGAGTTCTTGGGCTTCCCTTGTAGCTCAGCTGGTAAAGAATCCGCCTGCAATGCGGGAGACCTGGGTTTGATCCCTGGGTTGGGAAGATCCCCTGGAGAAGGGAAGGGCTACCTACTCCAGTGTTCTGGCCTGGAGAATTCCATGAACAGTCAATGGGGTCACAAAGAGTCGGACACGACTGAGCCACTTTCACTTTCAGACAGTATTTTAAAAAGCAAACAATGTTGTACCTACAAAATCCATCTAGTCAAAGCTATGGTTTTTCCGGTACTCATGTATGGATGTGAGACTTGGACCATAAAGAAGGCTAGGTGCCGAAGAATTGATGCTTTTGAAGTGTGGTGTTGGAGAAGACTCTTGAGAGTCCCTTGGACAGCAAGGAGATCCAACCAGTCCATCCTAAAGGAAATCAGCCCTGAATATTCATTGGAAGGACTGATGTTGAAACTGAAACTCCAATAGTTTGGTCACCTGATGTGAAGAACTGACTCATTTGAAAAGACACTGATGCAGGGAAAGATTGAAGGCAGGAGAAGGGGATGACAGAGGATGAGATGGTTGGATGGCATCACCAACTCAATGGACATGAGTTTAAGCAAACTCCAGTAGACGGTGAAAAACAGGGAGGCCTGGTGTGCTGTAGTCCATGGGGTTGCAAAGAGTCAGACACAACTAAGCAACTGAACAACACCATGAGGGTGATGCTTCATGACTGTTCACACCTGCATAGGACTCCAGTACTTGGGTGCATCTTTATTCTATCAATCTTCAATCAGCAGGTACTTTCGTTCTTCCTAGTCTTTGACGTTACAAACAAGGTTCTAATGACTGTTCTTGTATGCAATAGGCGTATTTTTTCATTTCACTGCAGCATAATAGATTGTTTACTCAAAATATTTAACTCATTTCCACGAGGAAGATCAAGAGTATCCATTTCCCCAGCATCACAAGAACAGGCAACAGGAAAGGTGTTTTTTTTTTTTTTTTTTTCCTAGCTGTTAGTGAGGTTGAGCATCTCTTTATATGATTTTTAGGCCTTGCTGTTTTCTCTGTGGGCTCTGTAAATTGTTTATTCACCATAGTTTCCACTTATTCTATAGGAATGTCAGTTGTTCAATTTGTAGGAAGCTTGTGTCTATTAAGTACGGTTTGCCAAATTATACACGGTAGTATTTGCTGACATGGATTAGAAGCACGCTGAAATGTGTGCCGCTGTGTTCCTTAGGCAGCCTGGTGGAGACTGAGGCATCGTCCCCCAGACCTCACTGCTCAGGTTGCGCCCAGCCCCATTCATTTATCCCAGGATGCTGAACTCATATTATTCACTTCCATGTGGGCTGATGTGAAATTAGTTGTAAAGTGTTTGTAACCCATAAATCTTTGGTATATAGATTAAAATTTGTATTCAATCACTTAGTAGTTACCTTCATTGGCAGGAAAACTTAATATAAACTTTTTCTGGCAGTTTATATAACCATTTATATTTACCTTGCCTTGGGTGTTTCTGTTAATTGTTTAATTGAATATAGTTTCAGGGATTTTTTTTTGTTTGGTTCACTGTTATATCCTTAGTGCCTGGAACAGTGTCTGGCACATAGTATTAATAGATGCTCAATAAACATTAGCTAAACTAATAAATTAACTATAAGGCAGGGTGCCACGTGTGATGAAATGGAGACATAGATACTGTGTGTGTGTGCATGTGTGTGTGTGTGTGTGTGTGTGTTTAAAAAGTAAGGCTTACGTTAACTGGGGTGGTGAAATGATGTGGGTCTTTCTCAGTCTTTTCCATCTTTCAAGCTTCTGTTTCCCTGTTCAATATTCTGCATCTTCTGTTTGTCTTCATGTGTCAGGTGTCAGCCTGTTTTATGTCTCTCTTTTCTGTGCCAAGGGTCAGGGATAAGGCCACAGGCCACAGTGGAGTTTTGAGACTCCAAGCAACAGTTCCCAGCAGGTACATCTTCAAGTTCCTCCACAGTACTGAAGGGGACCCTCCTTGCATCTGTGAGGTTTTTCCAGACCAAACTGCCCCAGCACCAGATCCATCAGCTGGACCCAGATTTCCTCTGTTTCTTCCAGTATCAGGACCCTGAAGGCTACAGAGAGAATGAGCACTGGTCTGGGGGTGGTACTGAGCATCAAGAGCAATAATGAAAAGCAACCAGGCAGGAATGAGTCGGGATGGACTCTGTCTGTTACGGGTGCATGATCTTGTGCTTTCACTTTAGTTTCTTTGGACTCTAATATCTGGGATGTAAAAAGATAATAACAATACCCACCACAGTGTCATGATAATTTCATGCCACAAAGTGTCTGAAGGTTGTAGGTGATCGATAATGGTTGTTGTAGATATAGCAGCATCGCCAGAGAAGCTACTCTGTCACTTTTGCACAAGGCGCCCTCTGATAAGAGTTTACACATTTGTAAAGAGCCTCTTGCTCCATTTCCATTTCAGGTGCAGAGCAACTGATCACTCCAGATGTGTTACTATGAGTTATTGTTGCATTTCCTCATCATGTTTAGAACACCCTGCATCATTTCTGCTGCCAGGGTATCTGCAGGATGAGAGAGCTGCAGAAAGGGGCAGTTGAGGCAGCAGATTGCACTGGGACTCACACCCAGGACCCTGTCCCAGACTTGGGGCTGTGCCTGCCCAGGAAGAACCTAAGTCAGAGCCCTGGAGGGCTCAGGAGAAGGAATGCTGTGCAGGGAGCAGGGGCATTGCTGGGTGTTCTCCTCTCCATCAGCCCATGCTGGGGTTCTGTCAGAATCCACAGAACGCCAAGGAGTCCCCAGCCCACCACGCTCAGCCTTCTCCCCACCTCTATTTACTTGTTTAGTCGCTAAGTCGTGTCTGAATTCTGTGACTCCATGGACGGTAGCCTGCCAGGCTCCTGTGTCTTTGGAATTTCCCAGACAAGAATACTGGAATGAGTTGCCATTTCCTTCTTCAGGGGATCTTCCCATCCCAGGTATTGGATCCACATCTCCTGCGTTGGCAGGCAGATTCTTTACCACTAAGCCACCAGGGAAGTCCCATATATACCTGTAGAAGTACCCAAAAGATTCATTGACAAAACAAACCCCCCAAAGCTCCCTTTTCCCTCTCTGCTGTCAGTGCCTACCCACTGGCAATCACCAACCTGTATTTTCTCTCTGTTTCTGCCTTTCTCAGAATGTCATATCACCTGAGTAACATTGTGGGTAGCCTTGAATCTGGTTTCTTTCATTCAGCAAAACTGCATTTGAGATTTATAATTTAATTTCATGTCTTAGTAGTTTCTTTTTATTGTTTAATTGCTGTTATTGCTTAATTGATTAATGTTGCTTTGTATAGATAAACCATCATTTGCTTATTCACCAGTTGAAGGGACTTTGTGTTTTCTCTGTTTGGGAGCTATATAAATTAAAGTCACTATATATAAATGTCTTTCTTTTTTTAATATATAAATGTTTTTTAAAAAACGTTAGTCACCCCTCAAGCCCCTGCCGTCACCCCCCGCTTTCTCACTCTCCTTTGCCCTCCCCATCACCAGTGTCTGCTGTTGCCACATCACTACACTGTGACCCCGTGGACTGCCGCATACCAGGCAACTCTGTCCTGTCTGGAGAACAGAGACAAAGTAAAACGGCAGCCAGCAAGTGACAGAAAGCATCTCTAAACAATATATCTGACAAGGGGCTCATATCCACAATAGACCAAGAACTCACAGAACTCAATCACCAAAAGTAACCAAAAATGGTCAGAATACCCAAACGGACATTTTTCCAAAGAACATGCAAATGGCCAGTGGACACAGGAAAAGATGTTCAGCACCATTTATCTGCAGGACTTCTCTGATGGTCCAGTGCTTAAGACTCCATGCTACCAATGCAGGGGACACAGTTTCTATTCCTGGGTGGGGAATTAAGATCCCACTTGCCATGTGGAGCAGCCAAAAGACAGAATTTTTAAAAAATCCTTTATAATCAGGGAAATGCACACCAGAACCATAATAAATATCAAGTCACAAAGAACAGAATGGCTATCATCCAAAAGATGACAAATAAGCATTGTCAGGGATATGGAAAAAAAGGGGAACTCTTGTGCACTTTTGTTGGAAATGTTAATTGGTACAGACACTATGGACAACAGTATAAACAGTACAGATTTTCCTCAAAAAGTTAAAAATAGAGCAACCATATGATACAGAAATCCCACTTGGGGGTATCTTTTTGAAGGAAAAAAGAACTAATTTAAAAAGATATATACATCTCAGTGCTTATGGAACTTTATTGACAATAGCCAAGATATGGAAGCTACCCATATGTGCACCAATAGGCAAACAGATAAAGAAAATTTCATATATATATATATATGTATATATATATATATATATTTCACATACATATATACAACAGAATATGACTCAGCCACAAAAGAGAATGAAATCTTGAAACAATATGGATGGACTGAGAGAGCATTATGCTAAGTGAGATATGTCAAACAGAGAAAGAGAAATACCTTATGATGTCACTTATATATAGAATCTACAGAACAAAATAAATGAATACAACAAAACAGAAATTGACTCAAAGATTCCAAGAATAAGCTGGTGGTTGCCAAAGGGGGAGGGAAGTAGGGGATGAGTTCAATAAGTGAAAAAGATTGCTTCCTCAAGTTTCAAATTTAGTTATAAAACAAATGTCATGGGAATGTAATGAAAGCATAGGGCATAGAGTTCTTAATACTGTAACAACTTTGCATGGTGGTGAACGGTAACTAGATTTACATTGGTGATCATTCTATAATGTATAAAAATATCAAATCACTATGTGATATACCAGAAAAATAATATAATATTGTCATTATATCTCAACTTGAAAGAGTAAGAAGAGTATCTTAAAAAAGAAAGAGTAATGAGACTGAGCTGAACTGAACTGAAAGTGGTTGTCAGATGAAACTTTGGAAGGATGTCTGTTGAAAGGACAGTGTCCACCGAAGTTTGACTCTCAAGTGGCCCAGACGAGGTGAGGGCTCAAAGAGGAGAAACCACATGATGTTACTGAAAGCTCTGCTTTTTCCTTTGCTTAAATAGGCTTTATGATATATTTTAATGCAGCTTTGAGCTGACAGCAGAATGGAGCAGAGTGGAGAGGCGCCACATGGACCCTGCTCTGTTGCTGCTGTCTTCCTAACTCCTGCTCTCAAAACACAGGCACTCAGTTCAGTTCAGTTCAGTTCAGGCGCTCAGTTGTGTCCAACTGTATACCTCCCCAGGGACTGCAGTGGGCCAGGCTTTCCTGCAATCACCCACTCCCAGAGCTTACTCAAACTCATGTCCATTGAGTTGGTGATGCCATCCAACCATCTCATCCTGTCATCCCCTCTTCCTCTCACCTTTAGTCTTTCCCAGCATCAGGGTCTTTTCCAATGAGTCAGTTCTTCGCATCAGGTGACCAAAGTATTGGAGTTTCAGCTTCAACATCAGTCCTTCCAATGAATATTTAGGACTGATTTCTTTTAGGAAGGACTGGTTGGATCTCCTTACAGGCCAAGGACCTCTCAAGGGTCTTTTCCAACACCACAGTTCAAAAGCATCAATTCTTCAGTGCTCAGCTTTCTTTATACTCGAACTCTCACATCCATACATGAGCACTGGAAAAACCATAGCTTTGACTAGACGAATCTTTGTTGGCAAAGTAATGTCTCTGCTTTTTAATATGCTGTCTAGGTTGGTCATCACTTCTTCCAAGCAGTAAGTGATTTTAATTTCATGGCTGCAGTCACCATTTGCAGTGATCTTGGAGCCCCCAAAATTAAAGTCTGCCACTGTTTCCACTGTTTCCCCATCTATTTGCCATGAAGTGATGGGACCAGATGCCATGATCCTAGATTTCTGAATGTTGAGCTTTAGGCCAACTTTTTAACTCTCCTCTTTCACTTTCATCAGGAGGCTCTTTAGTTCTTCCTCACTTTCTAACATATGGGTGGTGTCATCTGAGTATCTGAGGTTATTGGTATTTCTCCCAGCAATCTTGATTCCAGCTTGTGCTTCATCCAACCCAGCATTTCTCATGATGTACTCTGCATATAAGTTAAATAAGCAAGGTGACAATATACAGCCTTGACGTACTCCTTTCCCAATTTGGAACCAGTCTGTTGTTCCATGTCCAGTTCTAAATGTTGCTCCTTGATCTGAATACAGATTTCTCAGGAGGCAGGTCAGGTGGTCTGGTATTCCCATTTCTTGAAGTATTTTCCACAGTTTGTCATGATCCACACAGTCAAAGGCTTTGGCATAGTCAATAAAGCAAAAGTAGATGCTTTTCTGGAACTCTCTTGCTTTTTCGATGGTCCAACAGATGTTGACAATTTGACCTCTGGCTCCTCTGCCTTTTCTCAATCCAGCTTGAACATCTGGAAGTTCATGGTTCATGTACTGTTGAAGTCTGGCTTGGAGAATTTTGAGCATTACTTTGCTAGCGTGTGAGCTGAGTGCAATTGTGTGGTAGTTTGAGCATTCTCTGGCATTGCTTTTCTTTGGGATTGGATTGAAAACTGACCTTTTCCAGTCCTGGGGCCACTGCTGAGTTTTCCAAATTTGCTGGCATATTAAATGATGCACTTTCACAGCATCATCTTTTAGGACTTGAAATAGCTCAACTGGAATTCCATCACCTCCATTAGCTTTGTTTGTGGTGAGGCTTCCTAAGGCCCACTTGACTTTGCATTCCAGGATGTCTGACTCTGGGTGAGTGACCACACCATCGTGATTATCTGGGTCATGAAGATCTTTTTTGTACAGTTCTTTTGTGTATTGTTCCACCTCTTCTTAATATCTTCTGCCTCTGTTAGGTCCATACAATTTCTGTCCTTTATTGTGCTCATCTTTTCATGAAATGTTCCTTGGTATCTCTGATTTTCTTGAAGAGATCTCTAGTCTTTCCCATTCTATTACTTTCCTCTATTTCTTTGCATTGATCGCTGAGGAAGGCTTTCTTATCTCTCCTTGTTATTCTTTGGAACTCTGCATTCAAATGGGTATATCTTTCCTTTTCTCCTTTGCCTTTAGCTTCTCTTCTTTTCACAGCTATTTCTAAGGCCTCCTTAGACAGCCATTTTGCCTTTTCGCATTTCTTTTTCTTGGGGATGGTCTTGATAACTACCTCCTATACAATGTCATGAACCTCAGTCCCTAGTTCCTCAGGCACTCTGTCTATCAGATCTAATCCCTTGAATATATTTGTCAATTCCACCGTACAATCGTAAGAGATTTTATTTAGGTGATACCTGAATGGTCTAGTGGTTATCCCTACTTTCTTCAGTTTAAGTCTGAATTTGGCAATAATGAGTTCATGATCTGAGCCACAGTCAGCTCCCAGTCTTGTTGTTGTTGACTGTCTAGTGCTTCTCCATTTTTGGCTGCAAATAATATCACCAATCTGATTTTGGTGTTGACCATCTGGTGATGTCCATGTGTAGAGTCTTCTCTTGTGTTGTTGGAAGAGGGTGTTTGCTATGACCAGTGCGTTCTCTTGGCAAAACTCTATTAGCCTTTGCCCTGCTTCATTCCCTACTCCAAGGCCAAATTTGCCTGTTACTCCAGGTGTTTCTTGACTTCCTTCTTTTTCATTCCAGTCTCCTATAATGAAAAGGACATCTTTTTGGGGTGTTAGCTCTAGAAGATCTATCAGATCTGTATATCAGACCTAATCTGTTGAACATAGTTGCCACTTTCACTGTATCATTGTAAGGGGTTTGGTTTAGGTGATGCCTGAATTGTCTGATGTTTTTCCTACTTCCTTCAATTTAAGTCTGAAATTGGTCCTCAGAGCCCCCCAAGTGCCCAGCTATCTTATCATCATTCTGTGTGCTGGTTAACACTGATGAATCTACGTGGACACATTGCTGTCACCAGAGTCCAAAATTTGCATTAGGATTCACTCCTGGTAGCATACATTCTATAGGTTTTGACAAATGAATCTCATGCGTGTATCATGCTAAAGACTGTCATGGAAATTCATTGACACCGAGGAGTCCATTAGTCCATTGATATCCAGGAGTTCTAGGACTGAAGTGTTTCATTTTGAAAGACACAGCCTGTGTTCACAGAGTTTCTGAAGAGAGTAACTGAGAGTGTGTCAGCATACTGAGGAATCAAGCCAAGGAAGGGGGTAAAATGGAAGATGCCTTCAAGAAAGACATTGCCAAGACAAAATGTTAACTCCACCCTTTTAGGTTGTTGGCTGGTCATGAGAATTAAATGGACATGAGACAGATTCACAGGAGAGAAGCAGGCACATTTATTTTCCCTGTTTTACATGACATGGAGAACCACCCTAAGAAATGAATAAAGACCCAGAGAAGTGGCAAAACCTAAATGTTTTTCTATTGGGTTGAACAAAGAGAGGCAGTTGTGGAAAAGTAACTGCACTATGTGGGGAGGCGAAGAAGGACGAGAATTCTGTTGGACAAGGTCTGTTCTTCCTCTCATTCTCCACTCTCTGCCCTTGACAACAACAACGTCACCCTCCTTCCAGCAGAGGGAAGACATTTTTCATTGGGGGACAGAGAGGGGGGCAGTTGGGAGGAGAGGGGGAGAGGAGGAGGGGCGGGGGGAGGGAACAGTGGTAGGGGATGGATGTGCCATCACCTGCTTCCAGGAAGAAAAAGGAGAAGAGTCAGCACGCTCTTCTTGCACCTACTGTTTTGCTGTTTGGGGGTGGGGGGGGGGTTGTTTGTTTTTGCTGCCAGGGTTTTTCTTTTTTGCTTTGTTTCGTTTTGTTTTTTAGTGTCTGTAGCTCAAAACAATATTCTGGTTTACTTTACATCTAAATCTTAGCTGGTGTTTGGCTTCTGATGGGAGGAAAGTCACATTTTTCTGATATGATGGGGCTGGTCAGGTGGAGAAGGATAAGATGGATGTGGGCCCATGCCTGTTCTTTTCTTATGTGTAGAGAAGATGATTCTGCTCTTGCTGGACAGGATCTGCACTCAGGCCTCCCCACTGGTGTCATTGCAGATGGACATGGGGTGGCAGCATGAGCAGTCAGCAGGCCAGAGGGGTCCTTGGGGAGCTTTGTGAGAAGAGGAAGCCAGATAAAGGGACCCCAGGAAGCAACCTCATTTTCCTGGCAATAGAGGCCAACAGAACTTGGAACCCGGGAAACCAGACACCACAGTCTAGAGAAGATCCTTACCCAGCTCACTTGGCAGGAGACTCTCAAATGGACATGGTCTTCTCTGTCCTGATGTCCTGAGACTCTGGTCTCAGAAACCCCTCCACAGTGACCGCCTTTTCCGACACTTCAGATATTTGGTCAGGTTTCATTCTTGGCACCTTTGGCCATTTGCCTGGAGGGACCCAAAGGTAACACAGGGAGGCCCAGGACAGACAGCCCAGGCCGAGCCACCACTCTGACACCACCCGAGTAGCCCCATACCCGCTCCCTGTGCATGTGGGAGGAGCAGGGGCCGTGTGGAGTGGGTCTGCTTCCAGCAAGAGTAGGCCGATGAGGGGTCGGAGCTTGGCAGGCTAGTCATGTCCACATGGCTTAGCCGTGAGTCAGTGCTCTGCAGGCCCCGCTTCTTCCCCTTCCTCTGTAAAAAAGGAGCCCAAATTCAGACCAGGACAAGATGGGCTTTTTGAGATACTAGTCTACCGTTTTCTCAGTCTGCTAACTTTTCAATTGGAGTCATTATTTCTAGCCCCCAAAACTTGCCTCCTGACTTACTGGCCCGTCTCGCAGCTGACAGGCAGCCGGGGCTGAGCAACAGTCACGGGTGATTGGGCGGGACGTGGAGAGCCACCCCACATCCCAAGGCTTATCCCACGCCCTCTAGATGTGTCTCCTTCCCCCAAGTGGATATCTGAGCAGACACAGGTCTGTGCTGTCTGACAGCAGAAGGCAGGGTGGGAAGAAAAGGCAGCAAAAATGGCCAGGCAGGGCTTCGATATCTCTGGGCCGGGCTGGCTGCAGGTCACTGTCATCAAAAAGCCTCACATTGCAGATCGGCAAGGAGTTCATTGATGAGAACACAAAACCCAATTTCCTGAGTGAGGGATGGGGACACCACACTGCCAGTGAGGGTCAGCACGGCTCCAGGGGAGTATGGCCACGGAGAGTGACTTCAGAATCAGGGCCCAGAGACGAACAGGAAAATCCTCCCGCCGGACCCCCCCAGGGCACCCCCCGGGGCTCCATCCAGGGTTTGTGCGCAGCTCAGCACAGCTGGTTCTGACTTAGAGCCCCTTTGTCAACGTTCTCCTGAGTCAGCTGGAGAACTTCGACCTGCTAGAAAGAAGTTAACACTTTCAATTGGTTATATTTTTAAATTTGAGATTTTCAAATATTATGAAGCTGAGATATAAATTAGATGCTGAAGTTGATGTAAACCTTAAAAAAAAAAGGTTACATTTTTAATTTTTTTTAATGTTTGTGACTGACAAAATTCCTTAATTGTTCTCACTGATTACTAGAAAAGGTTATAATAAAGATTTATAAAATGAGTACATACTATGGTTACTTTTATCCCTTTTTTACATATTGGTCTGGAACAGATTTAGCAAATTTAAACAAATTGTGCTTTACTTTGCAGAATTGAGTGAAAGCTAAGCCTTGCCACCTTCTGAGTTGGGGATCCCAGAAAAAGAAATACACTTGGGCACATTGGACAGCTTTTTCACTCCTGCAAGCATCACTGTAAAAGTGAAACAGTAAATCAGCTTCATCATCAGTCCTTCCAATGAACACTCAGGACTGATCTCATTTAGGATGGACTGGTTGGATCTCCTTGGGGTCCAAACGTCTCTCAAGAGTCTTCTCCAACTCCACAGTTCAAAAGCATCAGTTCTTCGGTGCTCAGCTTTCTTTATAGTCCAACTCTCACATCCAATACATGAATGACTATTGGGAAAGCCATAGCCTTGACTAGACCGACCTTTGTTGGCAAAGTAATGTCTCTGCTTTTCAACATGCTGTCTACGTTGGTCATAACTTTCCTTCCAAGGAGTAAGCGTCTTTTAATTTCATGGCTGCAGTCACCATCTGCAGTGATCTTAGAGCCCCAAAAATTAAAGTCTGCCACTGTTTCCACTGTTTCCCCATCTATTTGCCATGAAGTGGTGGGACCAGATGCCATGATCCTAGTTTTCTGAATGTTGAACTTTAAACCAACTTTTTCACTCTCCTCTTTCACTTTCATCAAGAGGCTCTTTTGTTCTTCACTTTCTGTCATAAGGGTGGTGTCGTCTGCATATCTGAGGTTATTGATATTTCTTCTGGCAATCTTGATTCCAGCTTGTGCTTCATCCAGCCCAGCATTTCTCATGATGTACTCTGCAGTGAAATAAGTTAAATAAGCAGGGTGACAATATACAGCCTTGACAAACTCCTTTCCCTATCTGGAACCAATCTGTTATTCCATGTTCAGTTCTAACTGTTGATTCTTGACCCTAATAGGTTGAAACTGAAAGCTGAAACTCCAATACGTTGGCCACCTCTTTCGAAGAGCTGACTCATTTGAAAAGACCCTGATGCTGGGAAAGATTGAAGACAGGAGGAGAAAGGGACGACAGAGGATGAGATGGTTGGATGGCATCACTGACTCCATGGACATGAGTTTGGGTAAACTCCGGGAGTTGGGATGGACAGGGAAGCCTGGTGTGCTGCAGTCCATGGGGTCGCAAAGAATCGGACATGACTGGGTGACTGAACTGAACTTTCCCATGTGGTGCTGTGAGCCTTGCCTGAAAAGACTGAAAGAGACCTGGGCTCCCAGGGCAGCTCGGCCACACACTCTCTGCCTGATTCTGGACCCCTGAGCTCACCCATAGAGTCTCACTCCTACTGGATCCACACCTCACCACAGCCTCTCTCAGCATCGCATGGTGTTAAAAGGACACAGGACCCAGAACATGTGGTCCATTGCCTTATTCTTAGTGAAAGTGAAAGTCTAAGTGTTAGTTGCTCAGTTGTGTCTGACTCTTTGCAACCCCATGTTCTGTAGCCCATCAGGCTCCACTGTCCATGGGATTCTCCAGGCAAGAATACTGCAGTGGGTTGCCATGCCCTTCTCCAGGGAATCTTCCACACGCAGGGATGGAACCCAGGTCTCCTGCATTGCAGGCAGATTCTTTACCATCTGAGCTACCAGGAAAGTTCTGATATTCTTAGTAGGTACACGATAAATGATGCTCTGTGTTACCCTGTACGAGGAAATCTGCTTTCCTTTATTTCCTGCTCAATGTGTCCCCATGAAAAGACAATCCAGATCTCAATTACCCCTGTAGGGTGAACACACCTTGTCTCCATGAGTGTCTGAAATCACAATGAGCAGATTCCGTCTCCTCCATCCAGGAGGGCGATGGAGCCAGAAATGTCAGGTTTCAGCTTGTCCATCTACCTCTCAGCACATCTTACACAACAAAATCAGTGACACAATATCGTTATCACTATGATGATTATCACTCTCCCTCAAGCAATAATGATTAATGAAACACAATAAACTTCACTGATCAAACAGCATACACAGAGCACCAAAAGTGCACCTTCAACTTTGTTCAGCAGAAAACTTTCTGATCCTGACTGAGAAATTACAGCCTTTCCAAGACATATTTGACAACCACAAAAAAATAGAACTCCATATTTTAAAAACCAGATGAACAATATGTAATTTAAGGCACACTTATGTCAAGAAAAAGTCTTCCAACTCACTCATTATATAATCCACTTTTGGGTTCCAGCCCCTTGATATATATGAGTGACAGATTAAAAGGAGTTGGGAATTCACACACTTGCTATATTTCCAAATGGAATAGAAAATTTACATGACCCCACTGAATAAAAAGGCCTTTATTATTTTTTGAATCTCTTTAGTCCAAGGGAGTTTTGCTGGCTTCTCTCAATAAACTTTTAAAAAATATATAAGGTCCTCAAGCTCTTTCAACCAATCTCACCCTGATACAAAGGTGCTCATGAAAGCTTTCTGCTTCCTATTTCCTGTTCCCTGGTCGCACCAGAATTACCACTTTGTGTTGGAAGCAACGACACTGTTACATCTCGTGCAGGCATATGGAAGGCAGGTCACTGGGGTTGCTGGTTGGCTTACCTGGGTGAAGGGTTATCAGGGGGAGAGAGGGGAGACACGGCCAGGTCTCAGGCATGCAGGTGCCCCTGGGAGGTCAACCTGAACTCACCAAGTGAGCAACAGCAAATACCCACCGTAGGGTCAATGGCCAGAGCAGGGAGCAAGAGTTAGCACAAAGAGAAGAGTGCAAGAGCACGGAGGCACTGCAGGCTCCCTCCCACCTCCACGAGCTCACAGGAAGCGCTTCCTACACAAAGCATCCCCCTCTCCAGGTAGAAAAGGGGCAGAGTGAACATCGGAGGTCTTAGCGTTGACCTGAAGGGATGCATTTAAACAAAAAGGACACTCACCAAAAGAAATTTGGGCAACTTTTAAAGTGGCAAGTTTAAGACTTCTTACTAGCAGGACAGGTATGGAGTTCAAGGAGGAAAATTAACTAGGCTGTCAGTTAAGAAGGGACATTTGTATTGTCCATCTGGGCAGCAGTACGTGTGAACATGCAACCTCATTAAATTCACTTAGTATATATACTAGTTAGTTCACTCGCTCACTGATGTCCGACTCATTCTGACCCCATTGACTGCAGCACACCAGGCTTCCCTGTCCATCACCAACACCCAGAGCCTACTCAAACTCATGTTCATCCTGTTGGTGACGCCATCCAAACATCTCACCCTCTGTCATCCTCTTCTCCTCCTGCCTTCAATCTTTCCCAGCATCAGGGTCTTTTCCAATGAACCAGTTCTTCATATCAGGTGGCCAAAGTATTGGAGTTTCAGCTTCAGCATCAGTCCTTCCAATGAATATTCAGGACTGATTTCCTTCAGGATGGTCTGGTTGGATAGCCTTGCAGTCCAAGGGACTCTCAAGAGTCTTCTCCAACACCACAGTTCAAAAGCATCAATTCTTCTTCGGCACTCAGCTTCCTTTATAGTCCTACTCTCATATCTATACATGACTAGTGGAAAAACCATAGCTTTGACTAGATGGACATTTGTTGGTAAAGTAATGTCTCTGCTTTTTAATATGCTGTCTAGATTGGTCATAGCTTTTCTTTCAAGGAGCAAAAGTCTTTTAATTTCATGGCTGCAATCACCATCTGCAGTGACTGTGGAGCCCCCCCAAAAAAAGTCTCTCACTGTTTCCACTGTTTCCCCATCTTTTTGCCATGAAGTGATGGGACTGGATGCCATGATCTTAGTTTTCTGAATATTGAGCTTTAAGCCAACATTTTAACCCTCCTCTTTCATCAAGAGACTCTTTAGTTCTTTGTATTTTGTCATAAGTGTGGTGTCATATGCGTATCTGAGGTTATTGATATTTCTCCCAGCAATCTTGATTACAGCTCGTGCTTCATCCAGCCCAGCATTTCTCATGATGTACTCTGCATATAAGTTAAATAAACAGGGTGACAATATACAGCCTTGACGTACTCCTTTCCCAATTTGGAACCAGCTGTTGTTCCATGTCCAGTTCTAACTGTTCCTTCCTGACTTGCATACAGATTTCTCAGAAGGCAGGTCAGGTGGTCTGGTTCCCATCTCTTGAAGAATTTCCCACAGTTTGTTGTGATCCACACAGTCAAAGGCTTTGGCATAGTCAATAAAGCAAAAGTAGACATTTTTCTGGAACTCTCTTGCTTTTTTGACGATCCAACAGATGTTGACAATTTGACCTCTGGCTCCTCTGCCTTTTCTCAATCCAGCTTGAACATCTGGAAGTTCACGGTTCACATATGTTGAAACCTGGCTTGGAGAATTTTGAGCATTACTTTGCTAGCCTGTGAGATGAGTGCAATTGTGCGGTTGTTTGAGCATTCTCTGGCATTGCCTTTCTTTTGGATTGGAATGAAACCTGACCTTTTCCAGCCCTGTGGCCACTGCTGAGTTTTCCAAATTTGCTGGCATATTAAATGATGCACTTTCACAGCATCATCTTTTAGGACTTGAAACAGCTCAACTGGAAATCTATCACCTCCACTAGCTTTGTTTGTGGTGATGCTTCCTAAGGCCCACTTGACTTCGCATTCCGGGATGTCTGACTCTAGGTGAGTGATCACACCATCGTGATTATCTGGGTCATGAAGATCTTTTTTGTATAGTTCTTCTGTGTATTGTTCCATCTCTTCTTAATATCTTTTGCTTCTGTTAGGTCCATACCATTTCTGTCCTTTATTGTGTCCATCTTTGCATGAAATATTCCCTTGGTATCTCTAATTTTCCTGAAGAGATCTCTAGTCTTTTCCATTCTATTGTTTTCTTCTATTTCTTTGCATTGATCGCTGAGGAAGACTTTCTTATCTCTCCTTGCTATTCTTTGGAACTTTGCATTCAAATGGGTATATCTTTCCTTTTCTCCTTTGCCTTTAGCTTCTCTTCTTTTCATGGCTATTTGTAAGGGCTACTCAGGCAACCATTTTAACTTTCTGCATTTCTTTTTCTTGGGGATGGTCTTGATCACTGCTTGCTGTACAAAGTCACGAACCTCCATTCATTGTTCTTCAGGCACTCTGTCTATAAAATCTAATTCCTTGAATCTATTTGTCACTTCCACTGTACAATCATAGGGGATTTGTTTTAGGTGATACCTGAATAGTCTAGTGGTTTTCCCTACTTTCTTCAATTTAAGTCTGAATTTAGCAGTAAGAGTTCATGATCTGAGCCACAGTCAGCTCCTGGTCTTGTTTTTCCTGACACTTGTTTTTGCTGTCTAGAGCTCCTCCATCTTTGGCTGCAAGGAATATAATCAATCTGATTTTGGTGTTGACCATCTGCTGAAGTCCACGTGTATAGTCTTCTCTTGTATTGTTTGAAGAGGGTGTTTGCTATGACCAGTGTATTCTCTTGACAAAACTCTATTAGTCTTTGATCTGCTTCGCTTTGTACTCCAAGGCCAAATTTGCCTGTTACTCCAGGTGTCTCTTAACTTCCTACTTTTACATTCCAGTCCCTTATGATGAAAAGGACATCTTTTTGGGTTTTAGTTCTAGAAGGTCTTGTAGGTCTTCACAGAACTGTTCAGCTTTAGCTTCTTTAGCATTACTGTTCAGGGCATAGACCTGGATTGCTGTGATATTGAATGGTTTACCTTCACATCCATTTACATATATATGTGAATGTATCTTTTCTGCATGGTAAATCATCAGAAACAGTGGACTAAAAGACCTCCGTTTCTACATTTCTGAACCAGTCCCTTACACCAGAGACTCTGCACTGCCTTTATAAGTCTTACCTATTGCAAAGGAGATGTGATCCCCATTTTTATGGATGCAGGGCCTGAGACTGGAGAGTTGAAGTGATCCGTACAAGGTCATACACTTGTTAACTGACAATGTCGAAGACCCAACCCAAATCTGATCCCAAAGCATGCCCTCTTTTCCTGTGCTGTGCAGAATTTAAATGCAAAGCCACATAGTGGGGAAGAAACGGGACAATGACAATGACAGAAAGAGAGAGAGTTGTACTTGAAGATGAGCAAAACCAGGGTGCCATGGCTGGGACTGGGGATGAAATTAGGGACAGGAGGAGGAGGGACCTGGTAGTCCCAGCATAACAAAGCATGAAGCATGGGAGGCACACGTTGGCAAGTTGCAGGGAATGAGGATACTCAGAAGTTGAACCCATGGGCAATGGGGAGCCCAGGAGGCCCAACCTCTTCAAGTTGGGAAAATTGGCACCTGCTCCCACAGCACAATTGCCTTGCTGTGAACCTCTGAAATATATACTCCCCTAAGCTTAGGGGTCGCTGGCTGTGAAAAATGGCCACTGAGGGTTTCAGTCCAGCCTCCCCTCCCCACTCAGGCAAACACCTATACACGCCAAGCTTGCAGGGCTGGCCCGTCTCCCATGCTAACCATAAGGTACCCATGAATAAAAAGGCAGAAAGTGGAGTTCAATAACTAATGTGTACCTGGTTGGAAAAGTATATTTTTTGTGTTATCTTATTTTAAAAATAATTTTAATTGAAGCGTAGTTGGTTTATAATACAATGTTCATTTGTGTTCTATAGCAAAATGTTCTATTATACATATATGAGTGTGTGCTAACTCACTCCAGTCATTGTCCAACTCTTTGCAACCCTATGGACTGTAGCCCACCAGGCTCCGCTGTCCATGGGATTCTCCAGGCAAGAATACTGGAGTGGATTGCCATTCCCTTCTTCAGGGGATCTTCCCAACCCAAGGATCAAACCCGCTACTTCTGTGATTCCTGCCTTCTAGGTAGCTTCTTTGCAGGTGAGCCACTGGGGAAGCTATATATACATTCTTTTTTGATACATTCATAAGGTAAAACAGTGGCTTCCCAGGTGGCGCTGATGGTAAAGAACTCGCCTGTCAATGCAGAAGATGTAAAAGAAATGTGTTTGATCCCTGGATCAGGAAGATTCCTCGGAGAAGGGCAGGGCAACCCACTCCAGTATTCTTGCCTGGGAAATCCCAAGGACAGAGGAGCCTGGCGGGTTACAGTCCATGCACTCAGACATGAGTCGGACAAAGAGTCGGACATGATTGAGTAACTGAACACGCATGTAGTATTCCATCATATACACGCACCACATCTCCTTTATCTGTTCTTCTGTCAGTTGACATTAAGGTTGTCTCCATGTCTTGGTGGAAAAGCACAGTTTGCACGAACTATCTGAGACTGTGTGGTAAGGTCAGGGTCACTGACCCAGTCTCAAATCCCCGCTCCACTTCCCCTTGCCAGGTGGCTTTGGAGGAAGTCTCCCTTCTCCAGCTCTCAATCCTCACTCTAAAATGGGGAAAGTCAAATCTACTCCACAGTGCCTTTTATGTAGAGCTGTTGTCAAGTAAGCTAAATCCTATAAGACATCAGTGCATGTTAACTATTGTTAGTAAAGTTACTCCTTCCAGTAAAACTTGACAATCTCAGGAGATGACCATGATTCCTTCACAAGCAAGAATGGACTTCCGGTGACAGAAGACATAATGTACTGGGAGACAAGGGCTCTGATGCCAGGCAGACTAGAGAGCCCCAAGCGTTACTTATCTTGAGAACCCTGAGGCCCTTGGCAAGCACCCAGCTTCCCTTACTTCTCATTTATAAATGAGTGGTCATAATAGACCTCTGGATTCACAGCCCAACGTCAGCTTTTTCTTTAGCTTCTAGATGCCTCTGTTTCTATCTGGAAAATGGAAGGGGAACAATACCTATCTCACTTTCAGGGCAGAACACTTCAGAGGCGACAATGTACAATTTGCATTCCCTACCACAGCTTCCATAAAGTTGGGATCTTCAAGCAAGATAATGACTCCAACCAGAAGGACATCAGTAAGGAAAAACTCCTGCTGTTGTAGTTTGGATCTGCAACACCAACGAGAAACAGACCTTAGTTATAGTATGGTGATAAATTTGAACTTTTTTCTTGATACTGCAGAATCTAGGCTATCCTGACTGATTTGGCTTACTAAGTGTGGGGGTGATATTTAAAGCCTTGGGTTTTGAGTAAATTACCCAGGACATAAGTAGAAAGAGAAGGAAAATAAAGAGAAGGGAAGGAAAGGAAGAGGGGAGAAGAGAAGGAAGAAAAGAATAAGGGTGGTGAGATGGGAAAGAGAAGATACAAGGGGAGAGTGTCAGAGAAGTGCTCTGGGAACATCTCAACGTCAAGCTCAAAAGAGAAAAAGCTCAAAAAAAAGGACTGAGTATACATATATAGAGAGAGAAAGAATGAAAAAAAAAAGTATTCTCTAAGCTTAGGAAATAGAATATGAGATCATTCTTATTCTTGGCAGGTAAGTCTCCATTGCAGTATGAAAACAGAAATCCCACTGGAAGAACCTGAAAAACAATCTGGTCGATGATGAAGGGCAGGGCACTCCCCAGGTGACTGTCATCTGTGGCCAGGATCCAGAGTCACCAGCTTAGAAGGAGACTTCTCTGATGAACTCCTCATGTCTGCCTTCATCTTTGATCCATTTTCCTGGGTTTCTAGGTGTCTAGTCTGGTTTCCTGGTCCCTGCTTGCCCTCCCGGGCTGTAACCCTCACCTGTCTCATCTTCCTAGGTTTACAGACCAAGCTTCTTCCCTCTGCCATCACCGCATTGTTCCCTTTAACTTGAAACTCTTCCCTTCCAGCGCCAGTTGGTCTTGATGCATCCTGGTCAAATCAGAACCAGGGCCATCCAAGGCTCAAAAGCAAGCTGATGGGTGCACGGTGATCATCAGGGCCTTCACAGACCATTTCTACTTTCACTTTTTAGCGCCTAGAAACTAAAATCAATCAAATAACATTTGTGAATCAGAATTCATTTCTTTAAAATAAGTATGGCAAAGGTGTGTAAATATTAGGTTAGAATAACAGCTCACCTTTTCTCATAATGCTTCTTACTGAGGTTTTCAAAAGCCAAACGCTACAATCAACAGAGCTCTCGAAGTGGGTTTTCCTGGGACCATGTGGTTTGTACATAAATCCTCCACTACTGTTAGAATGTGGACACTGGTAGTTCCAAAGTCACCACGATTTTACTTCCTTTCTGAGAATTGCCACCCATTACTACTCTTACTTTTAGGTTCTATGGTATCTCTTCTGGGTTTGATTTTTTAGCTAGCAGTGATCTGAGGAGTACCCCACGGTAAGAATACTCAGTCTCTCCTACGACCACTCCCATCATCAATTTCGACCAAGGTTTCAGCTTTCCTGACCATTTTCTTCTGACTTTTGGACTTCTTCAAATTCCTTCCAGTTCTCCTGCCCCTGAGAGGCCTAAGACTTCAAAACACAGTTTTTAGTGAGAAGCTCTGGTGCAGCTCTCTTGGTAACAGGAGCAAGGTGTGAAGTCAAACCTTCCACTGAAGCCAGTGGGCCCTGAATATGGTAGCACTGTATAGACAGCACCATGACATCCATATTGCTCCCAATAGTCACTTTGGGCCCAGAGAGGGACATTCTTCTCCTAGCCAGTGGGGAAAAATCAATTCTCCCATGGCTGCATAATGGAAAAAGAACAACAGAAGGTGGGCCGAAAACACACTGCACTCAGAATGAAGAGAACTATTTGACTATAGTACCCACAATTAAAAAAAAAAAAAACTCTTCTAAGAGATGCAATTTGTGTTAAACACTTTCCAAGTGTACTGGCTGGTAAAAAACATATACACACACACATATATGTATAAATTATGAGATGAACATTGAGCAATTATAGACAGAGTCTAAGAAAATTTGCTACTGATTATTCCTTGAAGACAGATCAGGGAACAGAACAGAGCAGGAACATCAGAAGACACCAGAACCACATAGAATAGAGTGTGTGCTTTCAACTTTGAAAGAGTTGGATTCAACTCTCAGTCCCCAGACTACTTGATTATTGCAGTAAAGATTCCAGCCCAGAATGGTCCATGATGATATGTGTTTTTGACTCTTTTGCTCTGTTTTAAAAGTAATCTTTAAATACCCAGAAACCAAGATACTCTGCTTGCTGGTCCTGGCTCTAGATACAAGATCTTCATTTTCAATGCATATACTACGTTGTTTCCTTCCACTGACATCTGACAGGTGCCAGAAACTCCTATTCTCAGCTTGGGACACGGAATAAAGCTCTCCACTTGCTTCTGGTAACTTTGGGATCAAAAGGTCTCTTAGCTTTGTCATTCTACTTTCTGTAGAAGCGTTAGTGTGGAAGGGGTGGGAAAGCAAGGAGTGTGGTCTGGATGGAGTAACTTGCTATCCTTACTGCCTTCTGTGTCTGCTCTGTAATCCACACTCCTTGTGAAGAGACTAGAATATTTGGGGCTAGAATATTTGACTTTAGAAGCTCCCCTCAAACATATATGCTGGGAGTCTGGTTTTGATTTTAACTTGACTGCTTCTGAATGAGAATGTGCAGAGGAATGCAGCAGCGTCCTTCAACCCCAAACTCTCCTCTAGCTTTAGCAACGGGTGGTTCTTTGGCCATTAGACCCTCTCACATCTGTTTAGGGTCAGTAAGCGCTGGGTGTCACTACTGTTGCCTCACCCCCACTGCTTCCAAGAAAGTCAGTTCCCTTACATGGACTACAGAAAATCTACTTCATTAGTGTTTTTGCCTCTAATCTTCTCCTTTCTATTCATTCTCCATTCAGCAGCTAGAATGATGAACAGACAACTTGGATAGGATGTTCTCGATCACCTGTTTAAAACTTTGCAAATTTCCACATCGAGGTTCTCAGGTGGCTCAGGAGATGTGAGTTTGATCCCTGGGTCAAGAAGATCTCCTGGAGGAGGAAATGGCAGCTCACTCCAGTATTCTTGCCTGGGAAAGCCTGTGGACAGGAGAGCCTGATGAGCTATAGTCCACAAGGTCACAGAGAGTCAGACATGACTGAGTGACTCAGCATGCATGTGCTTGTGTCTAAGGAAGACCACTTTTCCCACTTTTATTCATTATAGTATTAAAAGTTTTAGACAGAGCAAATAAGCAACAGAAAGAAATTTAAAGGCATCCAAATTGGAAAGGAAAGAGTCAAACTATCACTTTTAACAGACCACATGATCTTCTATGTAGAAAATTCTACAGATTACACACACACGCACACACACACACGCACACACACACACACACACACACACACTGTTAGAACTGATGAAAGAATTCAGCAAAGTTCCTGAATACAAAATGAACAGACAAAAAATCATTTGTTTTCTATATACTAACAATAAATAATCCAAAAGGGATATTAAGAAAAATTTCCACTTAAAAAAGCATCAAAAAGAATAAAATATGTAGCAATAAACTTAAGGAGACAAGAGATTTGTACAGTGAAAACTATAAATCACTGCCGGAAAAAAAAGTTAAATAAGGCACTAGCAAATGAAAAGATAGCTTATGTTTATGGATTAGAAGACTTAATATTGTTAAAACGTAAGTACTACCCGAGCTATCTACAGATTCAATGCAATCCTACAAATCCCACTTTTTGCAGAAATAGAAAATTTCATCTTAAAATTCATATAGAATCTCAAGATCTGAAATAGTCAAAACAATCTCAAAAAAAGAACAATGTAAGATCTCAGATTTGCTGACTTCAAAACTTATTACAAACCTACAGTAATCAATGGAATAGAATAGAGAGCCTAGAAATAAAGCCTCACATATATAATCCAATATATTTTGACAAAGGTGCTAAGATCATCCTATGGGAAAAGGACAATTCAATGAGGAAAGAGACCAGTCAATGGGGAAAGGACAGTCTTTTCAACAAATGACGTTGGAAAAACTGGTTATCCACATGAAAAAGAATGAAATTGAATGCTTATCTCAGCAAAATATACAAAACTTAACTCAAAATGAATCAAATACCTACATGTAACACTGAAAATGATAAAACTCTTAGAAGAAAATGGGAAAAGCCTCATGACACTGACTTTGTCAATGATCCATTGGATATGACACCAAAAGCACAGGCAACCAAACAAGAAATAGACACATTTTACTCAAATGTTAAGCAGAGTGAAAAGACAGCCCACAAGAATGAGAGAAATATTTGAAAATCATACATCTGATTAAGGATTAATATCCAGAATAAATAAAGGACTCCTACAATTTAACATCACAAAAGCAACCAATCTGATTTCAAAATGATCAAAGAACTTGAATAGACATTTCTTGAGAGGAGATATACAAATGGTTAATAAACACATGAAAATATGTTTGACATCACTAATCATTAAAGAAATGCAAATCAAAACCAAAGTGGGATATACCACTTTATACATATTAGGATGGCTGCTATACAAAAATTTAAATTAAGATTGAAAAAAAAAGAGAGAAAATAACAAATTTTGGCAAGGATGTGAAAAGCCTAGAACATAGTTGATTGGAATGTAAGTTGATTTGGCTACTGTCAAAAATGGTATTCCTTAAAAAATTAGAATTACCATAGGATCCAGTAATTCCACTTCTAGTTATATACCCAAAACAATTGAAAGCATGAACTCCAGCACATCATTTGTGCACCCATGTTCATAACATTAGTCGCAGTTGTCAAAAGGTGAAAGCAACTCAATATCTATCAACTTAGAAACAACATGTGATATACATTCAGTGGAATAAATGTGATTTAAAAGGAGGGAAATTCTGACACCTGCTACAACGTGGAAAAATCTTGATGACATTATGCTAAGTGAAATAAATCAATCACAGAAAGACAAGTAGTGTGTGAATCCAATTACATGAGATACCTAGAATTCATAGAACCGGAAGTTAGAATTAAGGTTGCTGGGGGCTGAGGGGAGGGTGGAATGCGGAGTCAATGTTTACAATGTTTACAATGGTTACAGAGTTTCAGTTAGGAAGGTGAACATTTTCTGAAGATAGATGTTGGTGATGGTAGCACAACAATGTAAATATACTTAATGCTTCTGAACTGTATACTTGAAAGCAGTTAAGCTAGTGCACTTTATGATTAAGATATTTTATCACAGTTTTTAAAGATTTCCAAAGCATTGCTATGCAAATAAATCTCAAGTTCTTCAGCCAAGCACAGGTCCCACCACATGCTGGCTCCACACACTAGTCTGCCGTCTCCTCTCTCCACTCTGCCCTAATTCAGCCACAGGATCTCCCTGAGACCCCTCAGACCCCTCTCCCTGAGACCCCTTCTCCATGAGAAGAAGTACCCACTTCTCAGCTCCGCGCTTTGTCCATGAGAACGTCCTCTGCCTCCCTTCCCCCTTTGCCAACACTTACTCTTAGTCAGTAACTGAGTTGAGGTGTTTCTGTTAATCTGGAAAGTCTTGGGCTTCCTGATGGGCAATCTGTATTTCCCTTGTGTTTCCACTGCTCTTTGATTAATAGATCACTGACAACACTGCAATTTAATCTTCCTGTAAAAGTGCAGTGGGGGACAGCAAATAAACAAAGAGATTTCATGTTCATAGACTATGGGGGGTGGGGAGTTCCCAGAATAGACCCAGAAGTGGCACAAATTATATAGTTAGTAGACAAGGATATCAAATTGTTGATTATAACTTTACTCGATATGACTTTTAGAAGGAAGAGAAAGGGTACACATGTTAAGCAGAGAGATGGAACATGTATAATGACCCAAATCAAACTAGAGATGAAAAAAATGTTGGTGAAGAAAAACATTATGGATGGGATTAAAAACAGATTACACACTACAGAAGAAAGATTAATGAGCTTTAAAAAACATAAATATAGAAACTATTAAAAAATTAAAAAAAAAAATTTAAAAACAGAAGAAAAGGGCTGAATATGAAATCAAATGTGCATCAGTGACCTGTGAAACAGTTTAAAGCTGCCTAATATATGCTTAATTCTATCTTTGAAGAAAAGGGGAGAGAACAGAGTTAAAAAAACATATTTGAAGAAATAATTGCTCTCAAATACCCAAATTCCCACAGATCCTAGAAGTTCAAGGAGCCACAGCATAAGAAATATGAAATGAAAACTGCACTAGGGTAACCATAATTGAATTTTTAAAAGCCAGTGGTAGAGGGGAAATCTTAGCATCCAGAGGAAAAAAAGTTTCTTTAAATACAGAAGAACAAAGGCAAAAATAACAGAAGGCTCCTCATTGGTAAAAATGAACACCAGTAGACAGTGGGGCAACATCTCTAAAGTATAAAAACAACAAAAATCAACCACTGCACTAAACTCAGCAGAAATATCTTTCAAAAACAAAAGTTATATAAAGGCTTTTAAAGGCATACAAAAAGTAAAAGAATTCATCACTAGCTAACCTGTATTACAAAAAGTATTAAAGGAAACCCTTCAGGCAGAAGGAAATTAACACCAGATGGGACACTTACAGAAAGGAATGAAACGCTTCAGAGATGATAAACATGTAGGTTTTAAAAGAGAGATCACTTTTCTCATTTAAAAAATCTATTTAAAGCATAATTAATTGCTTAAAGAAAAGTGCTAGTTGCTCAGCTGTGCCAGACTCTTTGTGATTCCATGGACTTTAGCCCATCAGGCTCCTCTGTCCATGGGATTTCCCAGGCAAGAATACTGGAGTGCGTAGCCATTCCCTTCTCCAGGGGACCTTCCCGACCCAAGGATCAAGCCAGGCAGATTCTTTAGTGTTTGAGCCAGTTTGAAGAATTGCAAAGTATTGAGGGATTTATAAAATATGTAGAAATAAAATTTATGACAGCAGCAGCACAAAGGCGGAGGAGAAACACAGAAGTATACTGTTACAAGTTTCCTATACTATATTTGAAATAATATATTACTTGTAGGTAGGTAGTTATGAGTAAAAAATGCTAGCTATAATCCCCAAGGCAACTGCTGCTACAGCAGATATGCTCATAAAATGAACCCCTGTTCCTATCTCCTATTATTCATATCTTTGTGGGATACAGTAATTTTCTCTTGAGTGTGGACAGAACCTATGACTTTCTTATAACCAATAAAATATTTCAACAATAATAGGATGTATATGATTATACTACATAATATTATAGCACTCATCTTCCTGGAATCTCTATCTTCCTTGCTGGCATTGAAGAAACAGAAAATAGTGAAATGAATGCTTTTCAGGTAATATCATGAACAAGGTAACAATATCTGCCTATAATTTCTAGTCAGCACAATAACTGATAGCTTATGAAGTAACTTATGACAAGAAAATAAGCAGCATAAGTTGTAAACAAATAAATAAAACATTTACAAATTATTGTCACATAAAAAATGGCAAAGAATTTTCAAAATAATACTAGAAGTAATAAGTGAATTTAGATAAGTTTCTGTATACAAGATTAATATGCAAAAATTGCATTTCTAAGTACTATCAATGAAAAATTGGAAATATAATTTTTAAGATTTAAATTATTTAATCTTGATAAGATTAGCATATATGTATAGTACTTCCAAGAATAACCAATTATTTATAACACTACCAAAAGTAGGAATACTTGAAATAGACCACACTCATAAATGTGAAGAAGTGCAATATCTTTGTAGTAAAAACTGCAAAACTCTAATAAAACAAATCAAAGTTACCTTAATTAAAGGGTGATATGTATCTTGCTCATGGATTAGAAGACTTAATATTGTTACAAAGACAAATATCTTCAAACTGAGCTACATATACAATTCAACTCCAATCAAAATTCCAGCATTCTATTTTAGAAATTTTTAGAAAGTGATTCTATAATGTATATGAAAAAGTAAAGGAACTAGAGTGGTCAAAACAATTTGTACAAAGAACCAACTTGGAGGATCTCAGCACCTGATTCAAGACTGTCTATAAAGCTGCACTCAGGCAGCGGGATGGACACTCCCGTGACCCAGGGTTAGGGCCCTGCACTCCCGCTGCAGGGCGACCGGTTCAGGCCGTGGGGAACTAAGGTCCCATGCGCTACGGGGTGCAGCCAGAAAAGTTAGAAACAGAAAGCAGAGACATTGGAAACAAGACAGGCTTATAGTTCAACTGAACAGAATGAAGAGTCTAGTATTAGACCCACATATATGACATCAATTGATTTTTTTACAAAGATACAAAACGGATTCTTTGAAAAAAGAGTATTCTATTTTTTGTAAATAGTGCTGTATCAATGAAGTATCTATAGGCAGAAAAAAATAACAATATTAATCCTCTTCTCAAACCACATACAAAATTGATAAATTGGACTTTATCTGCACTTTCAAAAATAAAATAAGCCACAGAGTGCTAGAAAATATTTGAAAATCACATATTTAATAAAGTACTTATATACAGAATACACAACAGCTCTCAAACCTCAAAAAAAATGAAAAGAAATAATCTAATTTTTCAAACTGGCATTAGATATGAGTAGAAACTACACCCCCCCAAAAAAAGTATGACTGGCAAAATAGTTATGTGAAAAGATGCTCAACATTATTAGTTATCAGAGAAAAACAAATTAAAATTCTAATGAGATACAACTATATATCTTTAAAATAGACAAAATAATTGAAAATTTTTTTCAAAATAATTATAACTAAAAATTTGACAATTTCATGTTCTGGTAACGAGGTAGTATCACTGTAACGCTTATACTTTCTTGGTAGGAATGCAAAATGGCAGAAACATTTTGGAAAATAGCTTGGCAGTATTTTACAAAGTTAAACATAAGTTTGCCATATGGCCTAGCAATTCTGCACTTTTGCAATTATCTTATTAAAATGGAAAGTTATGTTTGTATGAAAACTTCTACAATCATGTTTATAGACTTTATTTGCAATCTCCTCAAACAGGCAAAACCCAAATTTCCTCTAACTAGACAACTAATAAATAAACTTTGATACCATATAATGAAATACTACTCATCAATTAAATGCTGAACACAAAAAATAGATGAATTACATATATATCATATAAAGTGAAAGAAGCCAGACTGAAAAGGCAAAACATCATATGATTTCACTTATATGACCTTCTGGTAAAAGCAAAAATATGTAAGAGAAAATAGATCAATGGCTGCCAGAAGTATATATTGAGAATAAGAATGTTTACAAAAAGGCATAGGAAAATATGGAAACAGTTGAGCTATTCTACATTATTATTGTTATGATGTCTATGTAGCTACATGCTTTTGACAATCTTAAGTGAATTATGCACATGGAAAGGCAATCCCAAAGAATGCCAAAACTACCGCACAATTGCACTCATCTCACACACTAGTAAAGCAATGCTTAAAATTCTCCAAGCCAGGCTTCAGCAATATGTGAACTGTGAACTTCCGGATGTTCAAGCTGGTTTTAGAAAAGGCAGAGGAACCAGAGATCTAATTGCCAACATCCGCTGGATCATTGAAAAAGCAAGAGAGTTCCAGAAAAACATCTATTTCTGCTTTATTGACTATGCCAAAGCCTTTGACTGTGTGCATCACAATAAACTGTGGAAAATTCTGAAAGAGATGGGAATACCAGACCACCTGACCTGCCTCTTGAGAAACCTGTATGTAGGTCAGGAAGCAACAGTTAGAACTGGACATGGAACAACAGACTGGTTCCAAATAGGAAAAGGAGTACATCAAGGCTGTATATTGTCACCCTGCTTATTTAACTTATATGCAGAGTACATCGTGAGAAATGCTGGGCTAGAGGAAGCACAAGCTGGAATAAAGTTTGCCGGGAGAAATATCAATAACCTCAGATATCCAAATGACACCACCCTGATGGCAGAAAGTGAAGAACAAAAGAGCCTCTTGATGAAAGTGAAAGAGGAGAGAGAAAAAGTTGGCTTAAAGCTCAACATTCAGAAAACTAAGATCGTGGCATCTGGTCCCATCACTTCATGGCAAATAGATGGAGAAACAATGGAAACAGTGGCTGACTTTATTTTTCTGGGCTCCAAAATCACTGCAGATGGTGAATGCAGCCATGAAATTAAAAGACACTTACTCCTTGGAAGGAAAGTTATGACCAACCTAGAAAACATATTAAAAAGCAGAGACATTACTTTGCCAGCAAAGGTCTGTCTAGTCAAGGCTGTGGTTTTTCCAGTGGTCATGTGTGGATGTGAGAGTTGGACTGTGAAGAAAGCCGAGCGCTGAAGAACTGATGCTTTTGAACTGTAGTGTTGGAGAAGACTCTTGAGAGTCCCTTGGACTGCAAGGAGTTCCAAGCAGTCCATCCTAAAGGAGATCAGTCCTGGGTGTTCATTGGAAGGACTGATGCTGAAGCTGAAACTCCAATACTTTAGCCACCTCATGCGAAGAGCTGACTCATTTGAAAAGACCCTGATGCTGGGAGGGATTGGGGGCACGAGGAGAAGGGGACGACAGAGGATGAGATGGTTGGATGGCATCACTGACCCAATGGACATGAGTTTGAGTGAACTCCGGGAGTTGATGATGAATAGGGAGGCCTGGCGTGCTGTGGTTCATGGGGTCACAAAGAGTTGGACATGACTGAGTGACTGAACTGAACTAAACTGAAACAAGGATAATTTTACTTTGTATAAAATACACATTAAGAAAAAATACTGGGGAAAAGCAATATGATCTAGGCTATACAGTGCATAATGTACAGTTTTCATCATGCAATAAAGAAATACTACCCATTTAAATAATAGGAAAATATGAGCCAATTTAAATGTAATAAAGTGTAATTAATAAAAACTAAACTGAAAATAAAGATTTTGGAATTAGCAGAAAATTTATTTAAATCAGCCAATATAAATTTGTTCAAAGATTTAAGGAAAGAACAATAATCAGTATTTAACCAGATATAGAACTTCAGTGGAGAAATGTAAACAACAAAACAAAACCAAGTGAAAATTCTAAAACCAAAATAAACAATACGTGAAGGAAAAAAATCACTGGTTGTGTTTAACATCATCTCACATGATAGCAAAGTAATGCTCAAAATTCTCCAAGCCAGGCTTCAACAGTACATGAACCGTGAACTTACAGATGTTCAAACTGGATTTAGAAAAGCCAGAGGAACCAGAGATCAAATTGCCAACATCTGCCGGATCATCAAAAAATTCAAGACAGTTCCAGAAAAACATATACTTCTGCTTTATTGACTATGCCAAAGCCTTTGATTGTGTGGATCACAACAAACTGTGGGAAATTCTTTAAGAGATGGGAATACCAGACCACCTGACCTGCCTCCTAAGAAATCTGTATGCCAGTCAAGAAGCAACAGTTACAACTGAATATGGAACAACAGACTGGTTCCAAATCGGGAAAGGAGTACATCAAGGCTGTACATTGTCACCCTGTTTATTTAACTTCTATGCAGAGTACATCATGCAAAATGCTGGGCTGGATGAAGCACAAACTGGAATCAATGCTGGGAGAAATATCAATAACTTCAGATAAGCAGATGACACCACCCTTATGGCAGAAAGTGAAGAAGAACAAAAGAGCCTCTTGATGAAGGTGAAAGAGGAGAGTGAAAAAGTTGGCTTAAAACTCAATATTCAGAAAACTAAGACCATGGAATCCAGTCCCATCACTTCATGCAAATAGATGGGAAACAATGGAAACAGTGAGAGACTTTAATTTTGGGGGCTCCAAAATCACTGCTGATGGTGAATGCAGCCGTGAAATAAAAGATGCTTGTTCCTTGGAAAGCCATGAACAACCTAGACAGTATATTAAAAAGCAGAAACATTAATTTGCCAACAAAGGTCCATCTAGTCAAGGCTATGGTTTTTCCAATAGTCATGTACGGATGTGAGAGTTGGACTATAAAGAAAACTAAGCACTGAAGAATTGATGCTTTTGAACTGTGGTGTTGGAGAAGACCCTCGAGAATCCCTTGGACTGCAAGGAGATCCAACCAGTCCATCCTAAAGGAAATCAGTCCTGAATATTCACTGGAAGGACTGATGCTGAAGCTGAAACTCCAATACTTTGGCCACCTGATATGAAGAACTGACTCATTGGAAAAGACCCTGATTCTGGGAAAGATTTAAGGCTGAAGGAGACGGGGACGACAGAGGATGAGATGACTGGATGGCATCACTGACATGATGGACATGAGTTTGAATAAGCTCTAGGAGTTGGTGATGGACAGGGAAGCCTGATGTGCTGCAGCCCATGGGGTTGCAAAGAGTCGGACGCAACTGAGTGACTGAACTGAACTGAACTGAGTGTCATATTTAAGAAAAAGAAGAACGGTAAACTCAAAAACAAATTGATGAAAATTACTAATTAATAGTATTTTTAACAGAGACAAGCAACAGTTGAACAAAAATAAAGTCTCATAGACTATGGCACAGCACCAACTAGTCTAATTTAATAATAAATAAGAAACAAAAGAAGGAAGATATTGAAAAAGAAAGTTAAATGATGAAATTTTTTTAAGTCCCAAATTTGGTTAAATATATCAATTTACAGATCTAACACATGCAGGAAATGCCAGGCATGCTGACTGCAAATAAACCCGTATGCATGTAGGTCAGAGTCAAAATAATTTTAAAGTTGAACTTATAGTGACAGTGTGTAGAATATTGGTTGGGGGCTGGAGAGAAAAGAGAAATAGTGATCAAAGGGTACAAACTTTATAAATAAATCCTAGTGACCTAATGTACAGCCTAGTGACCACAGGTAATCATAACGTATACTCTGCTATAAAGTTGATCTCAAGGTTTTTCACCACACACACAAAATGGTAACTAATGGAGGTTATGGTTATATTAATTAGGATAACTGTGATAATCATTTCACAATACATATGTATATTGTACATCTTAAATATATGTAATTTTTATTTGTCAAGAAAAATATTTCTATTGAAGAAAAGAACACAAAATAAATCAGTTAAATAGAAAAGAAAACAGAAAACCTAATGAAACCTTTTGAAATGTTCTCTATATAATTAATAAAAATATTTATAAAATTATCCATAAAAAGAAAAGTACAGATTATAAATTTCAGGAATGGGAGAAAGGGTTTTACTGCATATGACAAATACATTAAAAGCATAACAAAGGACTATTATGGTTAACTCTATTCTAGCATATTTAACATTTTTTGAGAAGCACACATTACCTGACAAAAGAAATAATAAGTTGAAATATTTAAGACATACAAAACATATATGCATACCTATAGATATATATAGATATGATATGTATGACATTTATATAAGTAAACCCTTTAAAAACATGTATTTGAATTGCATGGGTTCGCTCATATGGGACTTTTCTTCAGTAAATCTTTTGGAAAAGCTTTTGGCGATTTGCAAGTTTGAAGAAACTTGCAGACAAATATAAGAGCCTAGATATATAAAAAAAATAAGAAAAGTTAGTTATGACATAAATGCATAAAATAGACATGTTAATAGATAATAGATTATCTTTACATAGGCATAAGGTGAGTGATATTTAATATAAAATTAATAGAATAGTTGTTTTCTTACTGTTTTATAACTTTTCTTTCAAAGAATTAAATTACCAATACTGTACGCCTCTCTCCCTCATAATTGCAGAAACTGTTTATCGGCTCACTGTCATGGGTAAATGTTCCTTTTAAAAAAGTAACATTGTTTCTAATACCACGTGATAAATACGGCTACAATACAGCACCCCAGGGTTTCCCCGGTGGCTCAGCGGTAAAGAATCCGCCTGTGATGCAGAAGATATGGGTTTGATCCCTGGGTTGGGAAGATCCCCTGGAGGAGGGCATGACAACCCACTCCAGTATTCTTGCCTGGAGAATCCCATGGACAGAGGAGCCTTGCGGGCTATAGTCCATGGAGTCGCAAAGAATCAGACAAGACTTAAGTGACTTAGCACACGTGAAAGTCAACTTACAGAAGTCCTAAGTTAAAGGGTCAGCATGAAAAGCTAAGCTGCATTTCTGCCTACTAGCAGCAAACAGCGTGTGTTGCCTTTACACTATGTCAAACTAGCTAAGTCGGTTAGAGTGGCCACAAGAGAATTCTGATACTTTGAAGATGGAAGTGAAAGAGTATCCCTTTTACAGACTGAATTATAACATAGGGCAGAGGTTCTTACATCTCACACATTGCTATTTATTTGCTGGCTTTTCTCACTGGAAGAAGCAGCAGCTGGGCATGCAACTCCTCATGTTCTTGCCCAGTATCTTTATTAAGCTTCTGCACACCTTAGGCCAATTGGGTGAGCAGCTGCATGGTGAAGGACAACAGTTTATCTGGCAAGTCACTTGCATCATGAAGACTGGAAGTTGTCCTGGAATGCTGGCAATGCCATAACAAAATACCATAGACTGGGAGTCTTCACCAACAGACATTTATTTCTCATAGTTCCAAAGTCTAAGAAGTTTAAGATCAGGGTGCCAGAATGATCAGTTCCTGGTGAGGACTCTCTGGTTGTCGTAAACAGCTGCCTTCTCATTGTGTTCTTACATGACAGAGAGGAAGACCTCTCTCTTCCTGTTTTTATAAGGCCACCAATCATATCAAATTAGGAGCCCCAAACTTTACGACCTCACTTAACCTTGATTATCCTGTAAAAGCCCTATCTTCAAATACAGTCACACTGGGAGTGAGGGCTTGAATGTATGAATTTGAGGCGAAGATGCAATTCAGTTCATAGCAGAAGTGACGAGACAGACCCTGCTCCATGTTGCTATTACAGGTTCTGGTTTGTCCTAAGTTTCTCTCATTTATGTTCATCTTCCTTTCACAACCACCTTGCCATTACCTGAAGCCCTGAATCAGACACAGCAGTAACAGCTCAACAGACTGCTTGACAACTACCACAACTGCATAAGATCTAATAACTTTACTAATATCTCTTTCTACACTACTTTCTTTTTAAAGATTTTTTTATGTGGACCATTTTAAAATCTTTATTGAATTTGTTACTATATAATTTTGGCTATTTATGTTTTATTTTTTCATCTGTGAGGCATGGGGGATCTTAGCTCCCTGACTAGGGGTTGAACCCATGCCCCCTGCATTGGAAGGTCAAGTCTCAAACACTGGACTGCCAGGGAAGTCTGCATACTACTTCTTAGACTGAACTGGCTGTTCTCTATTTTTATATGATGGAAAATAAAACTGTAAGATATGCCATTTACACTTGCATCAAAAACACAAAATATTTATGAATAAATTTAGTAAAAGAAGTATAAGAGCTCTACACTGCAAAAAAAAAAAAAAACCACAGCATTGATGAGAAATATTAAAGACCTAAATAAATGAAAGGCATGGAATGGTCATGGGTTAGAAGACTGAATATTGTGAAGATGTTGATTCTCCACAAGATTTGGTGCAATCCCAACTGAAATCCCTATATGCTATTCTATGGAAATGGAAAAGCTGACTTCAAAATTGTATGAAAGGCTAAAAGGCCTATAAGATAAGCAATTTTGAAAAAAACAACAAAGTAGGAGAACACACACTTCTTGAAATCAAAACTCTCTTTAAAAAGCTTCCCTGGCAGCTCAGACGATAAAGAATCCGCCTGCAATGCAGGAGACCTGGGTTCGATCCCTGGGTTGGGAAGAATCCCTGGAGAAGGGAACGGCTACCCACTTCAGTATTCTTGCCTGGAGAATTCCATAGAAAGAGGAGCCGGACAGTCTACATCTTGTCCGTGGGATTGCAAAGAGTGGGACAAAACAGTGACTTTCACTTTCATTGATACAAGGATAGCCAAAAATATCAATGGAATAAAAAAGAGAATGAAACACACATATATATGATTGATCAATGTTCAACAAAGGTGCCAAAATACTGGACCAACTTATATGCATATACAGAAAATTAATCTTAACCCTGACCTCATACTATCCACAAACATTTATTCAAGAAGTATCAGAGGCCAAAATGCAAATGTTAAAATTCAAAAGCATCTAAAAGACACAGGAAAATACCTTCTTGGAGCAAACAAGAAATTTTTAGAGATGACACTAAGACAAAAGCACAAGAGAAAAAGTTGATGTGTTGAACTTCATCAAAGCTAACACAGACGGTTATCCAGAAGACACAGTCAAAGAAAGGAAAAGGCGGGTCACAAATTGGCAGCGAGTATTTGTAAAACACTTAATTCACAATGGGCTTGAATGTAGAATACATGAAGATGCTTAACAATAATAGAAAGAGAAACAATCCAATAAAAATGAGCAAAAGACTTGAACAGATGCTTAGGAAAATAAGATACTCTAATATCCAATAAGCACATATCATTAGTCATCAGGGAAATGTAAATTAAAACCACAGGAAGATTCTTTCAAAAGCTTAAGACGTTGAACAAAACTGTTGTAGAAATTAAAAGAAATGAACTTTGTATAGAGCTCTGGGCAGTGATCTGCACTCAGTAGGTGATCAGCAGTGTAAATTTCCTTCTTCCTCCTGGTCCTTGCCAGCCAAGGTTGAGGGTGTTTCGTTGGCTCTGGTAAAGGTGAAGCCAGCCAGTCCCAGTAGTCACAGGAAGTGCTGGTTTTTTTCAGTTCTACCTGAGAACGTGGAGTAAAGAGTGTGACGTTAGAAACTGAAAAAACAGGAGACATTTTAGTTGCACTTGTCTTATGAGCCTCTGGAAGAATTCATCTTCCTTTGGGATTCACCTCTCATTCCACAAAATAAATAAACTAACACAGAGGTAGAGATCTCATTTCTTTGGATTTCCTAAGCTGTCACTAGGAAAGAGCATGGTTATTGCAAACAGCTAATTATTAACTTCTTTGCTGTTCATACACACAGTTAAAGACATTTGTTCTCTGTGAACTGTGGCCCAGAAGTTCACACTAACTCAGTCATAAGGTTTTTCCTGGTCTCCTGAATAACACAGTTATAAATCAGAAGAGTCTCCAGATAAAAAAGGCCAGTGACAGTGGTGAGTTCTCCATCAAATATAGCTTGTTTTCAGTCACGCCTTTCACTCCCTCTCTCCTTGCCTCCAATATTCTAAAAGGTAGACATCCATATTTTAAAGTGTGCCCACACAGCTCCAAGAAAAACTGCATTTGGGAAATGAACCAAAAAAGCAATTCTTTAGTAGTTTGAGCAGTTCTTCCACATTTAAAAACATTCACTCAATTGTGACCCACTGCAGCAAGCCAAAATGTCTAATGATTTTTCAGACTCTGAGCTTGGTCCACAGATCCTTTGGCTTGCAGGGTGGGGAAGGGGAAAGAGGAAGGGCCGGCGGTCAGAGAGGTCCTTCCAGATGGGCTGAGCACGCTGAGTCCTGTTGGGCTCTCAGACCGCTTGTCTGTCCAATGGGATGACAGCAGCAGGCACCCTGAGGGCTGGGCACAGGTTAAATGCAGGCGCGGGGCCCAAGGGACGGGCGCCGCCTTCCTCTCCCCCCCTTTTGGAGCACCTTTCTCCTGCAGAGGGCAGTCACTGCTGCCATCCCTGCTGGATTGAGGGACGCATCTCTGTGCTTTCCATCTCACAGGAAGTTTGCAAAGCGCAGAGAACACTTCACCCCAACCCCATGTTCCGAATAAGAATCCTATATCTAGCCTTGAGGCATCTTCCAGAGACGTGTGTCCTCTTTTACCTTTTGGGGAATCATTCACGTGATAGTTCCCAGAATTCCCCCAGGCCCCCCTCCCCCAAAGTGGACATCCTTCAGCCATTCTTCTAATCAGCTGTCCTGAGAAGTCCAGTGCTGCGAGGAAGGAGGAGGCTTGGGACTGGATGGCGGGGCCCTGGCGAGCCCCCAGGCCCTCTGCTCTGCGGGCTTACCTAGATGTGAGGCCCCTCTGAGATGGGGGTCCCCACAGGCAGTTTCACCCCATCTGCTGGGTTGTCATTATATACGTTCGCCAGTCCCTTCTGTCTGGTCCTCTTCCGTGGGCTGGCAGACCACTGCTGAGGGACCAGCAGCCCTCCAGCCCATCTCTCCAGGCCCTCACCTTCTCACTCAGGAGGAGCCAGTGCTCCAGGAAGAGTCCATGTAACAAGTCACACAGGTTTCTCCCCAGAACCATATTGAAGATGAAGTCTTTAGACCTAGACACGTGTGTGTGTATTAAACGAATAGGAATTGTCTTCACTTGGGCAAGAAAACATCGTCTCTCCCATTTTTTCCAAAACACTTGAGCCTCTCAGTCTGACGTTCATCTTTACCTCATAGGGATAGGCATATAAGAAATATTTACAATTCCAAATGCATGTTAAGAACAAGAGCCATGGAAAGCTAACACTTGCCCAACAATCAGGAGAGTGGGGGTCAGAGAGACTGCAGGAATACCTGCCCAAAGAGGCAGGCGCTGTTCTACCCAGCCATGTGCTGCCCACAAAACTGCACGCCTTGGGTCCAGCTATTCTAGAAAATACAGTAACTGGATTTTTAATGTGAAGCCTGCTGATTGAACAAACGTCCAGCGCTTCAAGCAGCATATGGTTCAACATTTGCAGGATACTTGCTGACTAAATTTGACCCATGGACGAGCAGAGCGTGCTCCCAGCTCTGATCCATCCATCTTGTGGTTTTCCTACCAATGGCCTGCAAAACAACCCCAAGACTCTTCTGCCTGGACTTCAGCTGTATCCACAGTCCACTCTAGTCTTATAGTCAGGCTTATGTCTAACAGCAACTTAGATCCAGCACCTACCGCTGAGCAACCCACTACCAAAGCCAGGCTGTATCATGAATTTTCCATCCTAATGACTTCCACAGTGCTTTTGCTCATACAAAGAATATTCTTTCTCTTTTAACCATTCTGACTATAGAGATCTTCCACTTACTTCAGGCTCATCTCCTCCAGCTTAGTCTCTGGAAGAGATTCTTGCCTCTCCTCCAAACCCTCATAGTGATTACATTCACTCCCAGAGGCTCAAAAAGTAATTTCATCCCAACTTATAACATTCTCTAACTGCTTCAGGTATGTTTCCCATTACTATCAGCTAGAATATAAGCTCCCCGAGATCCAGGTATTAGATGTTCTTTTGATTCACTCATAATTTTCATAGCGTCTTGCACATTAGATACTGTGACAGAACAGAAGCACTGGCAATCCCTCCAAATGGGGAGAAAAAGACACTAAAAATGCTGGACGAAACATTCAAAGCTTATTTTAAAATGTGTTGACTACCTGGCACAGACGTAAGAGTATTTTAAATTAAAAGCCAAATTAAACCTGGACTCTAGAGAGTTAGGTCAAACATTGAAACCGCCCCTCTCCTTGAGGACGTTGGATGCTCATTTCTGACAATACAAGACTTGGGGATCAAGATGCAAAGCTCTGAATCCGCCCAGGTGAGAGATCTAATTCCCTGAAGCTGGAACCAGAGATTCATTAAGTGTGCATTAGCAAACCTAACTAAACACACAAAGCTAGCACATTAGCACAATCAGTAGAGAAAACAAATCTTTCTTGGGCACAAATCTAACTTATGAAACTCAATCATTCTTCAGTGTAAGAGTGAATAAGGAAGCAACCTACATTCTACACTCATTCCCACTCACACACTTCTACACCCACTGAGGGAAAAACAGCAAAACCTGCCTGTCATGCATTGTAACACTGAGTAAAGGAGGAAATATCTACCCCAGGAATTGTTAAGAAAATCCTATTTTCTCTCAAATTGCAGCATAAATTCACACTAGCTGGAAGGTCTGAGAAAAACTCAAGCTGAAAGTTCAGTTTCAAATATCATCTCCAAATAACCAACAGAAGCAAATGTTCCACACAGTCGTCACAGAATCCCCACAGATGAATTTCCAAAGATTCCAATTTCACAGTCAAATTAAAATAAATAAATAAGGAAAACAGACGTCCTAAGTGAGAATTAAGAGTAATAACAGGGGGCAATCCAGTCTCATCAATTTCATATTCAGAATTATCAGAAAGAATATAAAACATGAATGTTTAGTGGATTTAAGTAAAAAAGAAAAATGCAGGGAATTGATAAGATGAACAAATAATAAAAGACTAAAATGTTGAAACCATTTAGACAGAAATAGGGTGCCAAAAATATATAACAGGCTAAATAAAGGGTCCAATGGATGATTTTAACAGAAAATTTTCCAAATCTGAAGAGATATTTAATGTAACAAAAGCCAGATCTAGAGACATTCTACAATACAATATAGAAACACAAAGAGTCAAGAAATAGCAAAGGTTTAGAAGACATGAAGAATATAATGAAGTATAATATGTGTAACTGCAAGCCCAGAAAGAGCAACGTGAGACATGGGGAAAGATGACATTTGAAGAAATAATGAGTGAAGAACTTTGAAACTAATGAAGTACATTATTACTTATAAAAATAAATGTATCTCAAGCAGGATAAAAATAAAATTAAAATCTACACTTAGAAACGTCATTGTAAAACTGCACAATACCAAAGGGGAAGAGACTATTTTAGAAATCTTCACAAAGATGAATAATAAAGGAATGATAAGCAGCAAATGAAAATCAGGAGACAGTGGAATAATATCTTAAATGTACCACACAAGACAACAGTTGAACTAATGAAAATATCTTTCTGAAGGAGATGAATTTAAGGTAGAAAAAAGAAAAACATACAGACGAAAACTGAGCACTGTGTCCAACAGACCTTCACTTGAAAGTTTATCCCAAAGCAAAATAAACGCAATCAGTTGGAAGCTCTGAGATGTAAGAATAAATAAAGAGCAAAGAAAATTGTAAATACAGAGGAGCATCTGTTCAAATTTTGGCTATTTCAGGCAACAATAATATTGTTTATCAACACTTGTGGGAAAATAGATCTAAAACACATATAATAACATATTAGAAGGAAGGAGTAAGATTGAAGTTAGCTTATTATGCAGATCTTATATCATTCAGGAGATGGGTAAACATTTAAAATTTTCTAAGGTAACCATTAGCAGAACAAAAGTAGAATTAATTAGTTCCAAAATAGTGATGATGAAGAGGTGCCATGAGAAAATATGCTCAAACAATCAAAATGAAGAGGAAAAAGAAAAGGGGGAAAAAAAGAAGCATAAGAAATGTATAATGGACAAAATGTATAAATACATAAAATGATGATAGAAATAAATGTAATTAGAATGAACATAAAAGATCTAACTTCAAGAATTCAAAGATTGTCAGACAAGATTAATAAACAAAAGCTAGCCTTATGCTATTTGTAAGAAACATTTCTAAGTCATAAGTATCAGAATAATAGTAAACAAATCCAGGAAATTACCAGGTAAGTACTAACACACATATGTAGCTATATTAATAACAGACAAAACAGACTTTAAAGCATAAAGCTTTAGCAGAGAATCACTATTAAACAATTAAAGGTATAATTCTCAAGAAAGCTATAATAATTTTAAAGTTGTTGCACATAACAACATAGCCTAAAATATAATGAGCAGAAATTAAAAGGACTAGAAGAAAAAAATCATTATCATTATCAACAACAATAATATCATAGTGGGAGATTTTTAACTCAAAATTTTCATAGCTAATGATAGATATATTAGGAAAACTCATCAGGATTCATATATAAAATTTCACCAATGCTACTGGCAAACTTAATTTAACACACATAGCTGGAACATTAACACAACCAAAAGAGAATACAAATATTTCTTAAGCACATATGTGGCACTTTAAAAAATTGCTCAACAGGACTGTATTTCAAACATAAAAAAAGTAATGCAATTGGTTAGATAGCACAAACAAAAGATAAGTTTAAAAGTTAATTTTCTTAGAAATGAGAATTTCTCATATTCTTATAAATTAGAAATGAACAACAGAAATGTAGACAAAAATTATATTTAAACAGCTTATTTTTTAAAACAAAAATTCCATTTTAATAACCTTTGAGCTTATCACCAGATATACACTTCAGAAATTAATCAAGGAAACAAAAATGTGTCTTATAAGCTAAAGAAAGATATTCAAGGAATGGATTCCTTTTTCCCTCCACACCCTCTCCAGATTTATTGTTTGTAGGATTTTTGATGATAGCCATTTTTACTGATGTAAGGTGGGATCATAGTTTAAATAATTTAAGAATCAATAAATCATAATTATGTTAGAAATACATAAAGTTGAGCAATAATTAAACTACAGTTTAACAAAATTATAGAATTCAGCACTTTTTAGAGAAAAATTGTACTTAGAACCTAATAATTTAAATTAGAAAACTAAAAGGACTAAATGCAATGAACAAAAGATATAATTTCAGAAGTCACAACAAAAATAAAAGGAAGGAAATATAGTGCAAAGGATAGTCTAAAAAAGTTGAAAAATCCTTTGGAAGATTAATGAAAAGAAATAATCAGTATTAGCTGGTAAAGAATCCTCTTGCAATGCGGGAGACCTGGGTTCGATCTCTGGGTTGGGAAGATCACCTGGAGAAGGGAAGGGCTACCCACTCTAGTATTCTGGCCTGGAGAATTCCATAAACTGTATAGGTCCATGGGGTCGCAAAGAGTCAGACACAACTGAGCGAATTTCACTTCACTTCAAACATATGTAACTTCAGATGCTACACAAAGTAAAAATGTTTCATGAATAATGTTAAACCAATAAATTTGAAAACTTACATCATATGGACAAATTTTAAATTTAATGTAAAAATAAATACCAGAAGAAATAGAAAATGTAATTAATCCTACTACTATTAAAGGAATTAAATCAACAGTTAGAAATCTTTCTACAAAAAAATTATACATCTCAAGTGGTTTTCCCTAAAAGTTCTAACTCCCAGTCGGTCAGTCAGTTCAGTCACTCAGTCACGTCCAACTCTTTGCAATCCCATGGACTGCAGCACACCAGCTTTCCCTATCTGTTAGCAACTCCTGGAGCTTGCTCGCACTCATGTCCATTGAGTTGGTGATGCCATCCAACCATCTCACCCCCTGTCATCCCCTATCCTCCTGCCTTCAATCTTTTCCAGAATCAGGGTCTTTTCAAATGAGTCAGTTCTTCACATCAGGTGGCCAAAGTATTGGAGTTTTACCTTCAGCATCAGTCCTTCTAGTGAATATTCAGGACTGATTTCCTTTAGGATTGACTGGTTGGATCTCCTTGCAGTCCAAGGGATTCTCAAGAGTCTTTTCCAACACCACAGTTCAAAAGCATCAATTCTTCGGTGCTCAGCTTTCTTCATAGTCCAACTCTTACATCCATACATGACTACTGGAAAAACCATAACTTTGACTATATGGACCTTTGTTGACAAAGTAATGTCTCTGTTTTTTAATATGCTGTCTAGGTTGGTCATAGCTTTTCTTCCAAGGAGCAAGCGTCTTTTAATTTCAAGGCTGCAGTCACCATCAGTAGTGATTTTGGAGCCCAAGGAAATAAAGTATCTCACTGTTTCCACTGTTTCTGCATCTATTTGCCTTGAAGTGATGGGACCAGATGCCACGATCTTAGTTTTCTGAATGCAGAGTTTTAAGCCAACTTTTTCACTCTCCTCTTTCACCTTCATCAAGAGGCTCTTTACTTCTTCTTCAATTTCTGCCATAAGGGTGGTGTCATCTGCATAACTGAGGCTATTGATATTTCTCCCAGAAATCTTGATTCCAGCTTATGCTTCATCCAGTCAAGCATTTAGCATGATGTACTCTGCATTTAAGTAAATAAGCAGCCAAGGGACAAATAATTCCAATCTTAAACAAATATTACAGGAAATAATTCCAATCTTAAACAAATATTACAGAAATACTCTACAATTCATTTAATGAGGAAGCAAAGCTATAGGGACATCTCCTGAACTTAAATGCAAAAAAAAAAATTCAAATAAATGCTAGCAAACTGAATTTAGAATATATGAAAAAATAATACACTATGTCAGTAGGGATGTAGGGTAACTTACTATTAGAAATAATTTTAAATAAGCTTTATATTAACAATTTAAAAGAGAATAATTGATGAATTTTTGCTTGATGCAAAGAAAAGTTCATTCATGTTTTCAAAATGCTTAGCAAATTAGAAGTAGAGGTGAAAATTTTAAGCTGGTTTAAAAAAAAATCTACCAACACTTTAAAACAGGTATCATAATAAATAGGAAATACTGAAGGCATTTCTTTTATGAATAAGAAAAGGAAGGATGCTGGTTATTACCATTTATATTTAACATTTACTAATGAGTTACCTGGCAATAATAAAAAATATAGAATAAAAATAATAAGAAAAAGAAAAAAAAAGAAGGAAAGAAGAAGGGAAGGAATGAAGGCAGGAAGGAAAAGAGAAAAGAGGGATAGAGGGAGAGAGGAAACAAAAAATGTGTGTTAAAATAGACATATAAGTTATTGGAATTAAAAATATATTGAGCAAAGTAGTCTGATTTCAAAATTATCTATATACAACAGCAGCAAACATTTTAAAATTATAGTTAAATAAAGATACTATTTAAATGCTCTGAGATTGTAAAATACCTAGGGATAATGTAGCATAAGATTTTCAGCTTTTTGTATAGAAAACTATAAAACTCTACTAAAAAAAAAAAAGATGCAAATAAATGAGGGAATATATCATTTTTATAGATCAGAAGACTAGACAGCTTAAAGAGGTCAGTTGTTTTTAAAATTATGCACACTTCAGTGCAAATTCAACCCAAATCCTCAAAGTTATTTTGTGATACGTGACAAGCAATTCCTGAAATGAATATGGAAGTGTTAAGGAACACAGAGCCAAGATACTCCTGAAGAAGAAACCAGGTGGGGAATCCTTCTCAGCAAAAAAAGACAGATACTATATGTTACTATTTATATGTGGAATCTAAAAAGTGAAACAAACAAGTGTAACAAAATAGAAACTGACAGTAGATGCAGAGAGCAAGCTCAAGGTTCCCAGCAGGGAAAGGGGAGGGGGAGGGTCTAGGGAGGGGCAGGGGAGTAAGAAGTACAAATGCTGGATATAAAACACAAAACTAAAATGTATTGTGCAGCACAGGGAATACAGCCAATATTTTATAATAACTTTAAATGGAGTGTAATCTATAAAAATATTGAATCACTACATTATATACCTGAAATAATGTAACATTGCAAATCAATTATGTTTCAATAATTACTTCAATAAAAATAGATTTTTTAAAGTCATAGCAACTAAAAGAGTGTGGCATTGATACAAGGATTCATTGGTGAACTGACAGGGCAGAACAGAGAGTCCACACACAGGCTTCTGCATGTGAGAAATGGGCTGTATAATAAGGGAGAAAGTGTGAGGTTTGCAATGATCTGTCCTGAAGACAGTTACACAGGAGGAGAAAAAAAGAGAGACTGGACTATTAACTTCAAATGCTTTAAAGATTTAAATGTATAATGTGAAACTATAAAAAATTTTAGAGTATCATGTGGAAGAATATCTTTCTGACTGAAAGATAGGGATGAATTTCTAAGATTAAAAAAGGCAAATCATAAGGGAAAACAATATAGACACAATAAAGCTAGGAACTTATCTTTGTCATAAGAAATCATTGCAAAAATGAACATAAACCACAAATTGGGAAAGCATATCTGCACCATATATATAACTGATAAAGAATTACAATACGAACTACTTAAAGAACTACTATAAATTAATAGGAAAAAATAAGGTGATCCAAAGAGAAATGTGCAAAAGACTTGTGGGAATACTTCACACACACACACACACACACACACACACACACACACACCAAAAAAAAGCTTAATAAAAAAATGAAAAGATGCTGAACCTATTATTAACAAGGAAATTCAAATTAAAGTCATCATGAGATATCATTTTAGACTCAACAGAATGGCCAAACTTTTTAAGTCCAATAAAATCAAGGTTTGTCATAGATGCTCAGGAAAACCATCTACTGCTGTGGGGAAACAAACTGGCTAATAATTTATCTAATTATTATCTAATAAAACTGAAGTTGCACATTCCCAAGATAAAGGCATTCCTTTTATAGGATTGCTTGGAAACACTTGTACATATGTGCTCCAGAGAATATCTACAAAATGTTCCCAGCAACACTCTATCTTAGCAAGACTTCAGAAACAAGCCAAATGCCTCAAGGTAGGTGATGTGTAGAGACTAGTGCATTGGTCCCGCACAATCCTGGTCAGCAGTGAAAATGAATGAACTGTAGCCAGGAGCATATGGTGACTCACTCTCAAGAGAGTGTGCTGAGCAGTGCAAAGCAAGTTGCAGATGAGCGCATATGGTATGATTCCATTTAAATAAAGTTTAAAATTTGCAACGCTAAGCACTATAATCTTCTTCAGCATCAGAGTGGTGCTGGCCTGCACTGCCCCACTTCAGTAGATACCCTGTGGAAGGGTATGTGGATACTCTCTGAAGCATCATATCATGGCCCTGTGGCAGATCCAGCCACAGCTGTTAAAACTGCAAAGAAATGAAAGAAAATAATAACCATAAACTCTGTAACTGGTGAGGTTCTGTTTCTCAGGTTGGATCTACTGGCATTCGTTGTATTATTATTCTTATTTATTATACGTATTTCATACACAGTATTTTGTATCTAATATGTAATAGAAGAAAAAAGACGTGTCTGGCTGTGGCCATCTGTCTTGCTGGTCCTGCTCAGGACGCTGGTCCTGCTCAGGACGCTGGTTGTCTGGCTGGGTCTCCCTGCTGGCTGAGCGCAGCGCAGGCAAGGCCTGAGTTCAGAGGCTGGAAGGAGACCCAGGAGCCAGAGGACTGCAGACAGTTGACCGTCTCCTCGCCGGCGCAACAGTCACAGCACAGACCCACGGCTTTATCTTCTCTCGTGACTGGCCCAGTGGACACGCCATGGTGCTGCAGTGATGCCGCCGCTCTTTTAGGTGAAACTTGTATGTGCCTACAGCACAAAGCAGCTGGCGACCACGAGAGTACCTGAGGTAGACCAGAAGCTCAGCTGTCACATAAACCCTGCAAAGTCACTGCTCACAGAACACGGGGCCGAGGGAGCCTGCCTGGCGCTGTCTTACTGACTTCCCCTCACCACCCCCATACCCTGTGATGCTGCTCTTCCAATCCCAACGTGCTTTTTGCAGGATCTCTGCTGCATCCCTGTACTCCATCATGAATGAACCCTTCCTTCCAGGGGTCATGAGAGCTGATGGACCCAAACAGAAGCCAGGAGGCTGTGGACAGTGAAACAAACACGAGCTGATCTCCGTCAAATCTGTGAGGTTCAGTTCAGTTCAGTCGCTCAGTCGTGTCTGACTCTTTGCGACCCCATGAATCGCAGCACGCCAGGCCTCCCTGGCCATCACCAACTCATGGAGTTTACTCAGATCCATGTCCATCAAGTCGGTGATGCCATCCAGCCATCTCATCCTCTGTCGTCCCCTTCTCCTCCTGCCCCCAATCCCTCCCAGCATCACGGTCTTTTCCAATGAGTGAGCTCTTCGCATCAGGTGGCCAAAGTATTGGAGTTTCAGCTTCAGCATCAGTCCTTCCAATGAACACCCAGGACTGATCTCCTTTAGGATAGACTGGTTGGATCTCCTTGCAGTTATTTAACAATAATTCACTGGGTAACTGACTTACCCTCTCTGACCTCAGCTTCTCATCTTTAAAACGGACATGGGAATATATAACTTCCAACACTGTGGGAGAATTAAGTAAGCGGAGGAAGTGTAAATTAGATAGAGGACTCGGGGTGAGCAATTTGTAGAAACTATTAAAATGCTAAATGTTCCTACCAATTGACTGGCAATTCAATGATTTCAAATGTATTCCAGAAAAATTCTCTCTAAACTTCACCTAAACTTATAGACAGGGCTAGTTTATCACAGAATTGTTTTGGACAGGAAAAAATGGGAAACAACAATATGAGAATTGTTAGATACATTATGGTACATCAATAATTGAAAATACAGTACATAGTCATTAAAATGAATAAGATAATGTATTGATACAGGAAAATCTCTGTGACGCGTGGCTGAGTAGAAAATATTCTCATTCATATATGTGGAGGGTGAAGCCCAGAAAAGCTCTAAAATGTCTATTTTTCTCAGAATAGTAGTAAGCAGAACAGAGACTGCCATTCACATAACTCCAAAATAAGAATTAGCCCTGCTCCAAAATACAACTGTCCTTAAGAGAAAGGCTATGACTCTCTTTCTCCCCTAAAAGATTTTTTTAAGTTATTCATAGCCATAACTGCAGCAATGAAAATCTTGTGATTTTAGGGGCTTTCTGAAGTCTAAAAAAGACCCTGTACAGACGAGTTCTGTGAGCCCAGGGCACCTGTGTTGTGGGAGCCTTGGAGTCTGAGCAGCTGCTATATTTGGGGCACGTCGTTTATCCACCCACATGGTCACCACCTGGCTATGGAACTATCTTTTGCCTGAAAAACTGGGTCAGGATGTCACAGAAAGGCATCTTCAAGGTGCCCAAAGGAACGACGCAGTGACTGGTTGTCTCGATGGAGTCACAGGAGGGGAGGGCGGAGGGGACTCTGCCAGGCCCGCCTCCCTCGGCTGCATCACGCGTCCGTCTGGCTCCTGACCCCGCAGAACCCTGGACCGCAGTCTCAGAGAGCCGGTGAAGGCGGCGAAGGAGGGGGCGGGCAGACGAACGGGAAGGCAGCGTCTTGAAGGCAGAGAGGCAGGCGAGGGAACGGGAACATCTATCTTAGTCCAAGAACGAAGCTGACCGCAAAACTAGGAGGATGATTAGGTTTTCTGTTTGGAGTTCTGGTTTTCTTTTTTATTTCCTGCAATGGAAGAGCCTAACGATTTTCCGAACCAACTGTGCCATGCCTGGAAATCTCCCCCTTGTTACCCGAGTCTTTTCACTGAGAAAGACGAGAGGTGGGCCTGGAGTCCGCGTGTCCGGGCAGCCGGGAGCGCCTGCGGAGTCAGATGCCCCCGAGCAGCATGGACGAGACAGCCTCGAGCGCTGTCCCTCGGAGCTCGGGCTCAGAGCCCGGTGAGACCTCTGAGAGAAGCCCAGCGAGAGGCGGGCTTCCGGAGGGTCCCCGCTCAGCCAGCCGCAGGTGGAGCGATGGTTAAACGGGCAAGGACGTTACAAGCCAGGCCAGAACGTACTCAGCCGGCACCAGCCTGCCCCAGACATTCCATGAGGACACAGGAAGTGTCGTTCATGTGGCCGTTAGTATTAGGAGCCACGTACATTGTGATTTTATATAATCCTCAAAATGACTGTAACAGTCCATGTTTATATCCTAAATTTGTAGAGGAGGGGTCTGAGACTCAAAGATTAAGGAATCACTGAGCTCTCTCTATCTCTGTGTGATGAGGTTAGAATTAGCATCCAATCCCCCTACAGTTACAAAACTCACGCCTTCCCACAGCTTGTCCTTCCACAGACATGGCTGTGATCAGAGCTATTCAGGGCCCCATAAATTCCATCTCAAGGACAGCATTTTCTGCAGAGTCCAGCTAAGTTTGAGAGCTCTTAGGATTGAAGGCTCACCTGGCAGCCCCCGAAGGCAGAAAGCTCAATGGGGTTCATGGCGCCTGGTCCCACAGCAAGACTTCATCGCCCCAAAGGAGGGCAGAGGTTGCCTTTCCGCCTTCTCTGCAGTGAACACCAGCAGGAAAACCCCAGAAGCATAGCACCCACTATGCTGCTCCTCCTATTTAAGGCAGCCTGTGAGGATGGCACCAGATGTGCTCTCTTGAAAGAAAAATAAAAACATTGTTTCAAAAACCCTGTTAGGACCTCTGTGGCTGAGTTCACTCACTTAAGAGAATACCTGCTGTCTTTGGATGACTTAGCTTGCAACAGTGCCTGGGGCAAAAGGAGGACCAAAAACACTAGCTTCTCTGTGCCCAAGAACTTGCCAAGGAGCTTCATGTAACTTAAGTCCCAGTGACCCTCAGGGTGGATGTGGTCATCCCTGTTTAACACATGATGAGACTGAAGCTCAGATCCATGTTCCAACAATGATGTACAGTTGGTCTATCCATTTTGTGAGCCTGAAGTGTGTATGGGCCTGCGTTGCACACTGATGGAGACCCAAAGCCCTACAGGGAAGTCTTGTCCTGCTCCTCGAGATGCTAGCAATCGCACTGAGGACAGAAGCAACGCACCGTGAGAGAAAGCCGCAGTTCAAGGTCATGAGCTGTCCTAGGCACACCACGCTGGCTCACTGTCCTTCTAGGAAACCTCCCGGTCTTGCTGATCGTGCGCATGAGGCTAGTGGTCTCGCTGTTCACATGTTCACTGAACCCCGCGTGGACGAAGAGGCTGGAATGAGACGTGGAGAGCCACAGGATCTGCAGACACGTTTATTCTCTCCTGGCAGCAGCCATAACAGAGCGCAACCTAACCAAGCCTCACGTAGCACACCCTCGATGCTGCCGCCACGGCGTTTGGGTGGAGCTCACATAAGCATACCGTGCAAAGTACCCCAGGACCAAGTGAGTACCTCCTGCCGCACACGCACAGCGCTGTAAGTGATCGCAGCTGTGACATAATCATCATCTACAAAACCTGGGGCAAGAAGGAGAGGCTGTGGGACAGCAGAGCGTGACCATGCCGTCTGGGCTAGTGTGCTCTTTCCCTGTGCTCCCCAATCTCCACAGTAGCCACTCTTGCAAGCATTTCTGCCCCCCACCCCCGGCTCCAATGCACATTTCTGTCTGCATACAGCATTCGTTTCGGAGGTCATTTGCTTACTTGTCTGTTTTCAAATAAACTCTGGACTCACTGAGGGCAAGAACTATGACTCACCACTTTCCATGTTCTCCTAAGACCTAACAAAATGTTGGCACCCACAAAACAGCGTTTACTGATACGGGATTTGAATCATGAGAGCAGGTTGACCACATCTGGCTCAGGCTGGGGGCTCCCTGCAGAAGGAAAGAGTGTGAGATACAATAAAAAACAAACAAATGAAGCTCATCTCACCTGAGTTCTGTTCTTTCCTGGTCTCTCACACCTGTCACCTAACTTTGTGTTTAAATACCAATTCACAGTGGTGTTTGGACACAGTTTTTTTATGTCAAAAATTCCTCCAAGATGATAGGAAAGGAGATGCCAGGCTACGAGCCAAGGGATCTGAGTCTGAATATTGATTCCATCACGAACACATTGTGAGGCCCTGACACCTCTCTGAACTTCAACTTCCTCACCCATAAAATGAGAAAGTTTACCGAGCTGAACCTGAGACCTTTCCGATGTTCCAATTCTGTTATTCTGAGGATAGCGTGGAGGCCAGCAAGCCTTTCCAAGCTGCCAAGGATGATGTGAAGGCTGGACATCAGGGCAAACAAGAGCCTTTTGAATAATGACTTTGCAGGTAGGCAGGGGGGTGTCATAAACCTCCCTTTGCCATCTTCCTGGTTATAATTCCACAAACACTGTAGTTTCTGTGGTAATTTCATTTAATTTTATGGCCTAGCTCCTCCAGCCTTCTGAGTCTGATAAGCAAGTTTGACAGTGCTGAGGACAATGCCAGGAAATGATTTGCAAGGTGGGAAGCAATGTATAAACCAGCCAGCTCAACAGCGTAGGTGGGTGGAAGCAATCAATCTGAAGACAAAGCAGCAGACTACCTTCCAAGTAAAGCAAGCGGGCCAGTGTGGTTGAGGTTGGCTGGACGGGAGTAGATGTCATGCTCATACACGCATGGATGGCCTCCAGGTTATCACCAGGCACAGAGAAGGATACGTAGGATCTGTCCAGGGACTTGTTCCTCCCTGGGAGGGCACCATGAGTCCCAAACATAAGAGCCAGAAAGGGTAGGGCAGTGAGGTCACTGATTAATGTCACATGTGGAAGAGATAGGCTCTCCTGTCTGTTTTGCCTTGTATCTCCAGGGTACATAGCTGAAATTTGGCTTTGTTCACTGGTATTGTATTAAATCTCGGAGACATAGTTTTGGGTGAAGTAAAAAGAAATAGGGGGCTTCTCCGGTGGTCAGTGGTAAAGAATCCGCCTGCCAATGCAGGAGATGCAGGTTTGATCCCTGGGTCAGGAAGATCCCCTGGAGAAGGAAAGATGGCAACCCACTCCAATATTCTTGCCTGGAAAATTCCACAGACAGAGTAGCCTGGCAGGCTGCAGTCCATGGGGTTACAAAAGAGTCAACATGAATTAGTGACTAAACAACAACAGCAAAAAGAAGTAGCTTTATTGCTTTGCCGGACAAAGAGGACCTCAGAGAGCTAATGCCCTCTAGACTGTGTCGCCACCTGGAGCAGGGAGTGAGGAGTTTCATAGCAATGGTTCAAAGAGGAGGGTGTGATCAACTCATAGACAGTCTTCTGATTGGTTGGTGGTGAGGTAATCAGGAGTCAGCGTCATCAACCTTCTGGTTCCAACTGGTTTGGGGTCTACCTGCTGGGCAGCGTACAGTTAACTTCGTCCACCTGGTAGGATTTTTAATAGCTGCAGAACAGTTCAAAGGACATGGCTCAGAATATTATCTGTAGTCTTTGAGGAAGGATTAAGATCTTTGACTTTGTTTAATGGCTAAAGTATTATTATTTTGTTTTCCTTGACTGTTTTTCTTTCTGCATTTTCTCACTTTTCTGATTAAACTTATTCTTTGACTAAAGTTTTTCTATAGACAAAGGGCAGGCAGAGGACCTGGGTGGGGTCTATTCTGGGAAGGCCTCAGGGTCACCCACAGCCCCCAGAGGGTCACGGAAACACTGCCTTCAAGCAGGCCTGGGTGGGGAAGAAGCACCCAGGTCACCTAAATAATCCACTGAAGCTCTGAAGTGATGGCACGCCAGCCTGCCTTACTCCCATTGCGCAGATTTTCTAGAGGGGACTTAACCAGGAGGTCAAGCTTAAACCTCCAGAAGGCCATCTCCATCTGGCCCGGTGGATCTGAAATGCAAATTGTGGGGCCGAGGAAAGAGACTCCTTGGTGGGTGTGCAGAGCCAGGCGGCAAGACTGAAGCCCAGCAGACTGGCTGCTGATGGAGTGTGGTCAGAGGGACCTGAAGGCCCCAAACGCCACCTGAGGCCAGCACTGTGGGTCTAGCGAACTGTCACTGACCCCCTACCTGCCAGGCACTGTTCTAAGTACTTTGCTTATATTAACTCATGTCCTTCCCACTGCGTATGAGGTCGGTGCACTCTAAGAAGCCACGTCACAGAAGAAGCCAGCCACAGAGAAGGGAAGAAACCTGCTTGGGTGCGCAGCGAGTGAACAGAGAAAGGAGAGCTGACCACAGGGCTTCTCCACCAAAGCATCGTTGGCCTCTGGGTCCAGATCATTCTCTGTTGAGGGGCTGTCCTGAGCATTACAGGAAGCACGGCAGCGTCCCTGGCCTCCACTGACTAGATGCCACCTTTCCTGGTTCTGACAACCAAATGTCTCCAGACTCTGTCAAACGTCTCATGAGGGGCAGAATCACCCCAGTAAAGAACCATTGTCCTAGAAAGCAGCAGAGACCAACACGGTAACAGGTGATTTCAACGCCCAGTTCATCACCTGCTGGGATGGAAATCGGGATTTGAGGTGGGGGCCACTGAGGGTTACAAGGCAAGGACATTGAGCTGTCTCTGAGCTGGTTGGGGGGTGAGCGGACCTGAGGTTGAGGAGCAGTCAGCGGGGGTGCGGGGTGATGGGGCAGTCCTGCAGCAAGTGGGACCCGGGGGGACACCTGAGCTCTCAGAGGGCGTCCCCGAGATAACGTTGTCTAGAGGTGCCCTGCCTTCACGCCCAGGGTAGGAGCCCAGACGCTTCATTTCAACAAGCAGCCCAGGTGGTCTCTGTGCAGCCTGATAGCACTGGGGTTTGAAGGCGCTGGAATTGGTTATGAGCAGGAGCTTTAGGGTTGCCCAGAGGACCCTCTGAGGGGACTCTCAGAAGGATCAGAATGAAGAGGCACGGGTACTGGGGCAGTGGGTGTGTCTGTGTCCTAGTCTGATACCCTATGAAACAGACAACTTCCTGCCCGAAATCTAGTTACACCTGTGCTTACGCACCAGCCTAGACAGCCTGATCACAGCCTTTGCACGGTGCAGAGAAAGGAAACATAGATTTTGGAGTCAAACAGGGCTGAGTTTGAATCCACTTGTGGACCACTGTGGTCCATAACTTATGGTCACTGGCCTGTTTGAGACTCGGTTTCCTTACCTGTAATATGAGTACAAAAATATCTACCTCCTAGGCATTTTAAGGCTGGAATTACAAAACAGAAATAGACCCACAAACATAGAAAACAAACACGTTACAAAACGGGAAAGAAGTGGGGGGTACACTAAGAGGGGGGATTAACATGAACACTTTGCTATGTATGAAATAGATAACTGAGAGGACCTACTGTACAGCACAGGGCATGTGCTCAATATCTTGTAATAATCTTTGAGGGAAAGGATCTGAAAAAGAATACATGTGTGCGCATAAGTGAATCGTTGTGTTGTACACCTGAAACTAATACAACATGACATTGTAAATCAACTATGTCTCAATAAAATAAAAAAAAAAAGACATGTTCACCTTTTAAAAAGAGGCTGGGATTGCATATCTGAAGCGTGATGATGTCATCGCCATCAAAGTTTTCTGCTGGATGAATCCTGCACCCAGAAGTTGTTCAGCACACAGACTCCAAGTCAGTGATGCTCCTGAGATTCACACGCAGCTAAAGAGACCACCCACAAGAGTGTCCAGGAAAGCTTAAGAAAAACAGAGCTCTCCAAACTGGAACTGTGCACCCACTTTTCCTCCCCAGTGGCTTCCAGTTTTAACCACGTGGCCATGGTTTTCTAAATTGCATCTTGAATCTGCCTCTGCCTAAGTGGAACGTGCTAGACAAGCCCAGAGCCATCCCTCTGCTTTGACGACTAGAACCAGATGCCTACCCAGGTCTGGGGCCGATTTTTCCAGGCAGGCTGGCCCAGCGCTCCCAAGTCCAAAGAGCCTCCCACTAAATCACATTGTCTCTGACCACATGCACCACTCACTTCTCCTGACACTCCAACCTTCAGTCACTCCTCCTGAAGATGAGTCTTTCTCCCACCACCACTATTAAACCAAAACCAGTGCCTATACATGGACATTTATCTTTCATTATCCTCATTTCTTGGGAACTGAACTGTTATCAGGGGCTCCAAAATCCTTCCATACTGGGCCCTACGTTCCACACTCAACAATCAGTGGCCATATACTGGTCTGGTTTGCTCTGCAGTGTACCCCAAATCTGCTGGTTGCACCCAAAGTCACATCTTAACAGTTATTTGCTTCTGGGTCTCCTGAGAGTCCCTTGGACTGCAAGGAGATCCAACCAGTCCACCCTAAAGGAGATCAGTCCTGGGTGTTCATTGGAAGGACTGATGCTGAAGCTGAAACTTCAATACTTTGGCCACCTGATGCAAAGAACTGACTCATTGGAAAAGACCGTGATGCTGGGAGGGATTGGGGGCAGGGGGAGAAGGGGACGACAGAGGATGAGATGGCTGGATGGCATCACCGACTCGATGGGCATGAGTTTGAGTAAACTCTGGGATTGGTGATGGACAGGGAGGCCTGGCGTGCTGCGATTCATGGGGTCTCCAAGAGTTGGACACGACTGAGTGACTGAACTGAACTGAAAAAAAAAAAAAAAGAAAGGTCAGTGCCTTCCCCACAAATAAAATCACACCTAAAAAGCATAATACATGTCATTTTTATCTGAGCCTGCAATGTGAGAATAAGTTCATTGAAAATGTGAAGGACAAGGCAGAAAATGTGTTTGAGACGGCTGCAAAAATGATAGCACCAGGTTTACTTTCTAATTTAAACCAATTTGAGTGACTAAGAAGCATAATCGGCAAGCTGAGCCATTGTCTGATCCAAACCCAGCAAATCTCTCCTTCCACAAACGTGAGTGCAGAGGTTCTCCTCAAAATGGAAAGAATGATGAAGGTCAAAGTCACTCAGTTGTATCCAACTCTTTGCAACCCCATGGACCATACAGTCTATGGAATTCTCCAAGCCAGAATTGCCTTTCCCTCCTCCAGGGGATCTTCCTAACCCAGGGATCGAACTGAGGTCTCCCGCATTGCAGGTGCATTCTTTACTAGCTGAGCCACAAGGGAAGCCTGGGAAGAGTGATGGTAGATGGAACTGGTCCTGAAGCTGACAGGTGTGGTGGTCAGGAAGGTAGCAATGTTGACACCGTTGAACAGTGTCCTGAGCCAGGCACTGTGTGAAGACTTGAAACGTGTTAGTTGATGCTTCCTGTGGTCTTTCTCAGCTGAAATGACTTTATCCTGCAGGGGACAGCTGGCAACGCTTGGCCATATGTTGGTCATCACAATTCCGGGCGAGGAAGAGTGCTACCAGCATTTCGTGGGTGGAGATCAGGGAGGCTGCCATTCTACACCAGACCGCTCCTGCCCTTCACCCACAACAATTTCCCACTCCAAAAGGTCAATAATGTCAAGATTCAGGCAACCTGGCTGAATACAAAGTATCCCTGTTTTCCAGATAAGGAAACAAGTTCAGAGAAGCTAAATCATTTCCAAAGATCAGTAAGTGAAGGAAGCAGAATTAAACTTGAGGATACCTATCTGACCTTGTAGCTTCAGAAGCAAACTTTAGGAGGTCACTGCTTCAGTCACAGGGAATTCCCCGCATCCAACAAAAAGATGTTTACATGGTCTGTTTTCAGCACTTTCTCAAGCTGTGAAATTAACCACACACCTAAAGCAAAACACAAATGAAAGAATATGCACATGCATGCACAGTGTTTAAAGTTAAAAAGCGCTGATTGCACAGCTCTGTTACCAAATTGCCAAGCGGCATTAGTCAAATTAGTTAACTTCTCTAAACTGCACTTTCTTCATTTAAAGAAAATGAATCACACTGAGGTAATAATAACTCAGAATTACTTAATAGTATCATGCTTGTCTGCAGTTTTTCTAGCTAATTAATCAGTGTGAAAATGTATTAGTCTAATGTAAACTTTGATTTGCCATGTTAAGAAGCCACTCTTTAATCCAAAGGAATGAAAGCTGAAAGCTGGCACTTCAGGAAACAAAGTATAATAGCAAAAGAAATATTGTTGAGTGGAAGGTATTTTATGTATTTGTCCTGGAACTTCTACATCGATCAGAGGATCCAGTGGAAACCAGTCAGAGGACAAAACTGATCTGACAAAGGAGGTAAGCGGCAGGAATCAGACCCTGCGAGTTAGCAGGTCAGGGGTCAGGCTCGCTGCCGCACCTGTTCTTGGGATGACACAGTGTCGCCGAGTGTGCGGCTCTGCGGGCTGGTCTCTTTCTGACATGGTGACGCTAACGCAAGGCCAAGGAGTTTGGGCTAGCTTCCGTAAGCAGAGAAGGCTCCTGCGGTCGTGTGAGTGCAGGACTGACATTACCAATTGTCTCCTTTTACTTTACTTTTAGTTGGGGGATAACTGCTTTACAATATTGCCTTCGTTTCTGCCACGTGGCAACAGGAGTCAGCCAGAGGAACACACGTCCGCTCCCTCTCGAAGGGGCTCCGGCCGTCCAGGTTGCCACGGAGCACCGGGCTGAGCCCCCTGCATCACACAGCGGATCCCCTCCGGAAAGCGCAGAGACAAATCGACACACCAGTGGGCACCTTATCTCTGACAAAGGAGGCAGGCATACACGGAGAAGAGACAGCCTCTTCAGTAAGTGGTGCTGGGAAAATGGGACAGCAACGTGTAAAAGGTAAACTTTAAAAAAGATAAAGTTTTAGGATAAACTTCCTGTGGCTCAGACGGTAAAGCGTCTGCCTACAATGAGGGAGACCCGGGTTCGAGCCCTGGGTGGGGAAGATCCTCTGGAGAAGGAAATGGCAACCCACTCCAGTACTCTTGCCTGGAAAATCTCATGGGAAGAATCTGGTAGGCTACAGTTCATGGGGTCACAAAGAGTCGGACATGACTGAGCGACTTGACTTGACTTCACTTCAATGTGTAAAAGAAGAAAACTAAAACGCCTCCTAACAAAAAAATAAATTCAAAATGGATTAAAGACTTAAAGATAAGGCCAGAAACTATAAAGCTCCTAGAGGATAACATAGGCAGCACACTCCTCGATATAATCACAGCAAGATATTCTATGACCCACCTCCTAGAATAATGGGAATAAAAACAAAAATAAACAAGTGTAACCTAATTAAGCTTAAAAGCTTTTTGCACAGTGAAGGAAGCTATAAATAAGGCGAAAAGACAACCCTTAGAATGGGAGAAAATAATAGCAAATGAATCAACTGACAACAGGATTAACCTCCAAAATATATAAGCAGCTCATACAGCTCAATACCAGCAAAACAACCAGCCAGATCAAAAAGTGGGCAGAAGACCTAAACAAACATATCTCCAAAGAAACATACAGATGGCTAATAAACATATGAAAAGATACTTAACATCACTCACTATTAGAGAAATGCAAATCAAAACCACAATGATGTATATCAGGTTCCATGGGTCAGAATGGTCATCATCAAAAAATCTACAAACAATAAATGCTGGAGAGGCTGTGCAGAAAAGAGAACTCTCCTGCACTGTTGGTGGGAATGTAAATTTATATAGCTAGTATGGCAGACAGTATGGAGATCCCTGGGTCAGGAGGATCCCCATGGCAACCCACTCTAGTTTTGTTGCCTGCAGAATCCCATGGGCAGGGGCGCCGGGAGGACAGTCCATGGAATCACAAAGAGTTGGGCATGACTGAGTGTCTATCACACACACACACATACACACACAAGTATAGTCTTACTATATTATCTAGCTCTCTAGGTATTTACCATTTGAGTTGAGAAGTTTATACTCACACAACTCTGCACACAAATGTCTATAGCATTTTTTAAATTAATTTCCAAAAACTGGAAGTAACTAAGACATTCTTCCATAAGTGAATGGATACTCTGGTACATCCATACAATTGAATATTATTCAATAACAAAAAAGAAATGAGCTCTCAAGCCGTGAGAAGACATGGTAGAAGCTTAAATGGATATTGCTGAGAGTAAGAAGCCAATCTGAAATGGCTACCTGTTGTGTGATCCCAACCATATGACATTCTGGAAAAGGTAAGACTACCGAGACAAAAAGGATGAGTAGCTGTCAGGAGTTCATGGATGATGAATAGGTGGACAACAAGAAATTTTTAGGTTAGAGAAACTTTTCAGTATAATAATATAACGGTGGATAAGTAACATTATTCATTCATCAAAATCCATAAAACTGTACAACACAAACAGTAAAACTTTATGTAAATTATGAACTTATTTATTAAAAATGTATTGATACTGGTCTATCGATTATAACAAATGTACAACACCAATACAAGAGGTGAACAGCAGGGGAAACTGTCTGTAGGGAGAAGTGCTTATAGAGCTCTCTGTCCTATCTTTCCGTAAATGTATAACTGCTCTAAAAATAGTCTATTAACTTTTTAGTAAATTTTGTCATCTAACATTATTATATATATATACATACATATATATATATATCCAAATGAATGATTTCTTTTTCCTTCAAAGTAGTTGCCTTTGAAACTTGCACTTATTTGTGTCCTCGTGAGCTGCTGTCAGACTTATCTTTCACTCCTGGGAGAGGATGAGCCACCATTTCTTCTGAATCAAAACTAAACTGGCTGATTAGATACACTTGCTTTTCTGAAAAAGAAAAAGAGGTCCAATTGTTCTTCTTTCTTTCTTCTTCTTCTTTTTTTTTTTTTTTGCAGTTTTGAATGTTCTTATCCAATTTAACATCTTGGAACTCATTTGGAATTTTTTAAATTTAGTTTTTATTAAAGTATAGTTGATTTATAATGTTGATTTATAATCAATATAAATCAATTGATTTATAATCAATATACATTGATTTCTGTTGTACAGCAAAGTGATCTACTTATATATAAATATTTTTTTCATATTCTTTTCCATTCTGGTTTATCCCAGAATATTGAATATAGTTCTCTGTGTTACACAGTAGGATCTTGTAATTTATCCCTGATATAAAATAGCTTGGATCTGCTAACCCCAAACTGCCGGTTCCCTCCCCACCACCCCGCCCCCACTGGCAGTCACAGGTCTGTTCTGCGTGTCTGTGCGTCTGTCTCTGTTCTGCAGATATGCTCACCTGTGCTATGTTTTAGAGTCCACGTGTAAGTGACACATATGGCATTTAGCTTTCTCTTTCTTACCTGCTTCACTCGGTGTAATAATCTCTAGGCCCACCCCTGGCGCAGCAAATTGCATCATCTCATCCTTTTCTACGCCTGGATGGTACTGTACATGTGTACCGTATCTTCTTTATCCATTCATCTGTCAATGGACATTTAAGTTGTTTCAACATCTAAGCCATTGTGAATAGTGCTGCTATGAATGAAGGGGTGCATGTATCTTTTTGAATTCTAGTTTTGTCATGATGCATGCCCAGGATTGGGATTGCTGGATCATATGGTTGTACTATTTTTTAGTTTTTTGAGGAAATTTCATACTGTTTTCAATACTGGCTGCACCAATTTACATTCCCACCAACAGTATAGAAGAGTTTCCTTTTCTCTGTACCCCTTCCAGCATTTGTTATTTTTAGACTTTATATAAATTGAATCTACAGACAATCTACAAAGTTGGGGTAATGTGGAAAATTATTTCAAAGAAAAGCCATATCACTGGAATATCGTTCTAGCCTCTATACTCGGATTTTCCCCTAAATAGTAGCTTTATATTAGTTTCTGCTGATCATGTAAAGTGTACACAGACAAAAGGAAAATCTAGTTTAACCCCACTACCAAAAGCAAAGAAAGTCAGTCTTCAGTCTAATCATTGCTCCTTGGAAGGTAGCATGTCCTTTTTCTTTAACTATCTTTAGAATTCTCTGTCTTTTGTTCTTACCAGTTTTCTTCTGATGGCCTTAGGTATAGGTTTATTTCTAACACTTATTTTGCTTAAGGTTTATAACATTTTTTTGAAACTGTAACTTAATGTCTTTTGTCATCTGGAGAAAATTATCAACCATGATTTTTCAACTATATCTTCTATACCGTTTAATTCTCCTCTCCCTCTGAAACTCCGTTCCTGGTTATATATTTCCATCAGGCTCCATATGGCTCAAATTCTTTTTCTGTATTTTGCATCTTTTTTTTTCCTCCATGCTCTTCAATTTCTACTGATTTCCAGCCTACTAATGCTGCTGTAAGCTTGTCTAATTTGCTGTGAAACTCATCTGTTGAGTTCTTTAATATAGGTTATTTTATTTCTGTAATGTTCTTATGTTCATATAGTCTACCTTATAGTTTCTTGATAAAAAAGTCTCCACTTTCACTAATTTCTTGAGTCTATAATTGTAGAGTTCATGTCTGATAAACCCAACACTTGAATTTTCTGTGAGTCTGTCTCTATTGCCTGATTTTTTATATTTAAATTGTTTGACTGGATTATAACTAATGTAAAGTGCACAGATCTTAAGGGTATTTCTCTATGGATGTTTGCATATGTATACCCTCATGCAACCCCCATCATACCAAAATATAGTGCACGTTCAGTCGCTCAGTCATGTCCGACCCTATGCACAATAGCTTGCTAGGCTCCTCTGTCCATGGGACTTTCCCGACAAGAATACTGAGTAGGTTGCCATGCCCTCCTCCAGGGGATCTTCCCAATCCAGGGATGGAACCCACATCTTCTGCATTGCCAGGCAGATTCTTTACCATTGAGACACCTGGGAAGCCCAATATATGGTAGTTATTAAAAATATATAGAGTTTTAACAAATCAATAGGAATAAAGAGAGTCACCACAAAGGAAAAAATGGACAAAAGACCTAAAAGGAAATTCACAAAGATAATACAAATACAAGGATAGATCTGAAAGATGTGTAGGCTCACTTTTAGTCAAGGAAATGTAAAAATTAAAATAGTAATAAGATACTATTTTTTCACACATTGCATTGTTACAAATTAATACATCATTGATCTATGATGGTAAAAATGGGACTTTCATATGTGAAAGACTTGACAATGAAAATTGTTAATTGGAAGGTCTCTCTCTGTGTTTCAAATTTATTTATTCTTTGATTCAGCAATTCCATGGTTAAGACTCTGTCATTCAGAAATTTTCATAAAAGCACACAAAGATATACTAGCTAAGATTCTGTTCTTAATGATTTACATGTATTAACTGATATAATTCTCAAAATAATTTAGAGGCAATAAATATATTCCAGCCTGAATGATAGTTGAAGTAGAAAACTAAAACTTAAAAAAGGAATACAGTACTTGTTTTGCCTCAAACACTATACAGAAGAGACAGATTTTCTTAAAAAAAATGACTGAATGGAGCAGACGAGGCGTAGACCAGAGAGCACTGCCCAGGTAAGTCAAGGCTCACACATGGAACCAGCTGGGAAAAGACACGGGGCTCTGCTAGTCACCTAAGATTTGATACTGATGGGAGAAGATTCCACTAGTTCACACCAGGTATTTTCAGTCACTGCCATCTCTGTGAGCCAGTGCCAATAGCTGCGGGGCTCGGGAAGGACGACCAGACTTCGTCTCAAAGGGTCTGAGCATCATGTGAAAACACTGTCCACTCTGCCCCGGCTTCCCAAAGAAGGTGCCTTGCCCAGATATCCAGGTAGAATTTAGAGCATCATGTGGGAATTTCTGGTCAGGTGTTTCCACGGTTTGTCTGTTTTTTTCTCGTGGCTGCTCTGTACCTGATTCATCCCTGTCTCCTCCATACTCCGTGTCTGGCACACACTGGACAGGCAGTGAGCATCTGTCAAATACACGGATAGACCAATGGGCGAGCAGATGGGAGGACGGCAGTTTCCAGTATTAACCCTTTCCTTATATATAGATGACAGGGTGGCACTAGATGATATCCAAAGTTTACTCTTCTGCAAATATTTCTACATTCTTTTCTAGCTTATTTCTTCCCCTAAGATTCCACTTCTGTGGAGTTTATTTCTACTCTTTTAAGTTTTATCAGTACAGAGAAAACTATAACTAAAAGGATGCCATTTGCTTTTTCTCTTTTGAGAGCAGACAGATCTTTTGTATCTATTGTTTTGTGTTTCTGAGAAAACAAGTACTAACAGCCTCCAGGATAAATATCAGAGTATATGTCCACTGTCATATTAATTTCTATCTGTAAGGAAAATCTATTCTGTTTATTATTTTTATTATTTCCATGGACATTGAAATCCCGATACATCTCAGACTGCCATCACTGCCAGCAATTGTCAGCAATTGTCAGCAATCACACCCAGCTACAGCAAGGCATCAAGATGGCACAGAGGGCCAGTGAGGCTTCCAGAAGCACAGCTCAGGCTCCGGAAGCAGCAGCTGCCTGGGGCATGCTCACCCCATGGTGGAGGACTGGAGGACCAGAGGCCAAGTCAAACTATGCAGACACATTCCAAGCCTCTGCTGGGATGTGGCTGAGGTCATGTTCACTCACATTCCATTGGCCAAAACAAACCTCATGGCCAAGCGCAGTATCCACAGGGCGGGGCTTACACTGGGTTCATGCTGGGGAAGGGAGGAAGAAATATTTGTTGGATAATATTACAAGCTATCACAGGGGAGGGTGGGGGTGTCCACTCCAAATTTAACTCTCAAGTTCCCTGCTGCCTCCTCACAGTTCCCTGGAGCTTTGTATGTTTTGGTGACTTCTACCACTCAGAGCAAAGATAATAATAAAAAGAGTATCCAGTATGTCCTTGCCATATATGCATATGTGTGTGTGTGTGTTATTTTTAATTCTCACCACACATCTTTCAGGTAGGACTTGCTATGCCCACACTATATATGAGAAAGCTACAGATCAAAGAGAGAAAGTATCTAGGTCAATGTTACTAAGTCCATGCCAGAGATAGATGGCAAGCCTAGTTCTAGCAATCTATCTAATTGCCATGAACACATTCCAGCTTCTTAGGGTGCTCAGTTCTATTGACCATCTTCTCTGATTGACTGATTGATGAAAAAGTCCTACACATCAAAAAAAACAAAAACAAAAACAAAAACTAAATTTAAAAGATTCAAAATACCAAGAGTTTAGTGTCTCCATACACTGCTAGTGGAAATGGAAAGCAGTCTTCCCAAGTATAGATGTAACATATAGAGGGTGGCTCAGACAGTAAAGAATCAGTGTGCAATGCAGGAGACCCAGGTTCAATCCCTGGGTCAGGAAGATCCCCTGGAGGAGGGTATGGCAACCCACTTGTCTGAAGAATCCAATGGACAAAGAAGCCTGGCGGGCTATAGTCCATGGGTTACAAAGAGTAGGACATGACTTAAGCAACTTAGCATGCAAGCAAGCAGGAATGCACAGTGTATCCACCTGGATATTCCTTTGGGACAAGGTGGGTAACCATTTCAACTTAGAGTTTCATCTGGAATTGCTTGGGGGCTGGGGAGACTCATGACCAGTCCTTCAAAGAGATAACAGAATTGAAAGCTCCCTTCCTTGACACACACCCCTTAAATCATGTAGAGTTTAGCCTGGGATAACAAGCTAAGTTACGGCTCCTTGGTATCTCCGTGCATTTTACTGAAACAAATTCAGAGGCTCAAGCTAGTTGCTGCTAAGTTTCATCTTGCTAAATGAAGCCCATTTTCTCAGCCAGCTGAATGTGGGCTTTTTTTTGTTTTTGATATTTTAGGTTTTCCCAAGTGTTCTTCAAAAATTAAAACAAAAACAACAACAAAAAAAACCAAAACCATGATTCGAATACTACTGCAGAGGGCTTTTGTTTTAAAAGCAACACTCTTCCACCACATACTCCCCTACCCAAGCAGGCTCTCCGAAGACTCTTTTACCACCACCAACAGGAGGTCTCCAGTGGGTTAATTCATTGTTCTAGATAATATATTAATACTAATTATCTTAGTTTTTGAGTTGCCAACTTCAGACTTTTCATGGCAGTTACTCTTCATTTACCCCATCCCAGATCCGTTCTCCTAATACTCATGCCCAGGGGAAGGACCCTGCCGGTAAGGACTGATCAGGGGAGGTTGCATTTAGGTTCAGCCAAAGAAAGCCCTCACACGAAGCAGGTGGAGTGAGACCAGACCTTTAGCCCAGTCCACCCTCAAAGCTCTCTGTAAGTCCATGTGTTTCATCACTGTCACTCCAGGGTACTGAGGACAATGGCAGCTTAGCACGCTGGCACCAGCCCACTTACTGTCCCCCTTTTCTCCAAAAATCAAATAGTTGCATCATTACGTTTGGTGTTCTCTTGGTTGGTTATTTTTGCAACTTTCAATGAGATACGTAGGGAGCACACCTGCCATCAAATGCCATCCACACCTCTACGCTCTCTCTGTCAGTCAAGAATACCAGCCTCTTTCCCCTCCACCTCCATCACCGATGGACCTGGACTTGCAAAATGTTATCAAAAATTGCAGTCTGTGCCTTGACCCCAACTGTCTTCCATGGTGGTTTCCCACCACCCCCCGACAAGTTTATTTTGAATCTGAATACCAATTAACAGTGCCTGTGTGTGGTAGCCACAGAATGATTTCCACTGAAGAGCCGGAAGGTGTGGGAGGTTTGTATCTCCTGTTCCTGGGGTCTGACATCTTTTTGCCAGCATTTCCCAAAAGAGAATCTCCCCAGACTTGTGGCAAAATGAGTGCTCTTTTCTCACTCTCCACAAATGGCCCCAAGTGATGCCATATTTTAGTTGGCTTCATATTTGGGCCATGACTTATTTGTGCAGATTTTTGTTTTCCTGGGGTTATAGCCAACAATGTTTTTTACCATGTGGAGAAGCTATGTATGCACTCTCACCATATTTTCAGGAGTATCCAGGCAATCAGGCATCTTGTCATCTATAGAATCACCCCTTCTGAGGTTCACCAGCCCCCAGAAGGAAAGAAATACCTCTGAACTTCCCTGCCCTCCAGCCACACCAACTGTCGCCTGGATCCCAGGGCTCCTCGGCATTGGCACCCTCCCTTGTTCTGGCAAATTTTATCCTCCAAGAGCTTTCTTCTGTGTTTAAGAGCTAAATGTTTTGAGTCTGTGTATATCCATAGATATCTTTATTCTTCTTTCACAGTCCAATTGCTCTTTCAGGCAGTAGCAAGATGAAAGGTTCAAGGGCATCTCCACCCCCGACCTTTGAAAGCACTGCCTGTCTTCCAGCATCCTGTCCTAGTGATGCGAGATCTGATGTCAGTCCGATTTTATTCTTCTGTAGAATGTGCCCCTGCTGCCCACCCTCCACCCCCAGTCTCTGAAAGCTGTTACAAATTCCTCTTCAGCATTGCTGCTCTGAAGCTATATAACAGAGATATATGCATTTTAAAAATTCATCCCTTCCAGTCTGAAGACCCATATTTTTGATTGAGCTCTGAACTATTTCCCCCTCCCTTCTTCTTTGTCTCCTTGTAATGTACATGTAATTTACCCCCTTCCGTCTCCTTTGTTCTCTCTTCTAGAAGTTAATTCTAGCTGGACCTCTTAGGTCGTCTCATCTTTTTTTCTTTTGTTTTGCCCCTAGTATAGATTTAACTTTCTTTATCTATAACTTTAGTTTTAATTTTCAACTCTTTCATTGAATTTTTCACTTCAGCCAGCATATTGTTAATTTCCAAGAATTCTTTCTGGTTATTTGCTTTTCCTTTTTCATAGCACATTACTCTTATTTTACGGTTTTAGTATTTTCCCAAATCTTTGAACATATTACAATTCTGCTTTTTTTTTCCTTCACTTTAAGTTTTTTCCTTATTTATTTCTTTTTTTTTAACTGACATTAGTTTCTTCCTTTTCTTTTTTTTTTTTCTTTTCGACTTGGCCTTTTTCTCCCGTGTTGTGGTTCTTGTATGTGACTTGGTTGTCATATACTGTTGTCTATCAACATTTAAAAATGAAAGACCAGGCTCACTATTCTAAAGGGTTAAGAACTTCCTCTTCTATTATCTGAATCCATCTGTTTCCTAATCAGCCTTTCTTTGGGAGGAAAACTCTGACTGGAAGATCCATGTTCCTGAATCACACCATCTCTGCTTTAGATTATGTGGAAGAGGAATTTTCTGACAGGCTCTGTGCCCCCCAAACCCCAGAAAGAGGAGAGTTCTGCTGAAAAAAGCTCCTTCCCACACTAGCAGGCTTGGTTCACTTACAAGTTTTCTTAATTTTCCTAAGTACATCCACTTGTTTTTGTCTGGGAGGGGTGGGGGGGGGCTGGCATTTTGTCCCCAAAAGATGGGAGAGGGGAGTTTCCTCCACCCCAAATCTTCAGCACATCTCCTTGCCATCACCCCCACTTCTAATTCCCACCCTCCAACTGCTGACACAGCCTAAACCTTTGTGAAAGACTTAGTGGTACCCTCCCCACCCCGCTCACTCCCCAAGGCTAACCCACCGGCCTCCCCCAGAGCTGGAGCCTTTGTTTCCCTATTCCCTTTACTCAACGTGATTCACACCCTATCCATTTTCCCACAATTACTGAAATCTCATACATGCTGAAGGATCCCCATAAAGCATCTTCCCATTGGAAGTTAATTTTTAAATTTTTATTGAAGTACTGTTGGTTTATAATGTTGTATTCATTTCTGGTGTACAGAAAAGAGATTCAGTTACATATGTGTGTGTGTGTGTGTTTGTGTTCAGTCGTGCGTGGCTCTTTGCAACCCCATGGACTGTAACCCACCATGATCCTCTGATCATGGGATTTCCCAGGCAAAAGTACTGGAGTGGGCTGCCATTTCCTCCTCCAGGGGATCTTCCTGATCCAGGGTTGGAACCTGGGTCTCCTGCTTTGGCGGCTGGATGCTTTACCACTGAGCCACCAGGGAAGCCATATAATATACATTCTTTTCATATTCTTTCCCATTAAGATTATATGTATACATATATGTGCATATATAGTATTTTCGTATTCTTTTCCGTTAAGATTTTCCATTATGTGTATATATATATACATGTATATGCGTGTGTGTGTGTGTATATATACGTGTGCACGCATGCTAAATCGCTTCAGTCCTGTCTGACTCTTTGCGTCCCTATGGACTGTAGCCTGCCAGGCTCTGCCCGTGGGATTCTCCAGGCAAGAATACCTGAGTGGGTTGCCGTGCCCTCTTCCGGGGATCTTCCCAACCCAGGGATCGAAACTGCATCACTTGTAGCTCCTGCGTTGCAGGCAGACTCTTTACCACTGAGCCAGCAGGAGAAGCCCTATGTATACACATACATTATTTTCATACTCTTCTCCATTAAGCTTTATTATGAATATAGCTCCATATGCTCTATAATAGGACCTTGATGTTCATCCTATTTGTACGCTTGTTGTTACCGTTCTTCAGTCGCTAAGTCATGTCTGACTTTTTGCAACATGGAAACTAATTTCTTTTATTGTTCCTTTCATATAATTGTAATGGGCTATCAAAAGTGAGAGAGTATGAAATACACTAATTTTATCGTCTGGAGCCATCCACCTGAAGAAACTTTTAAAGGAAAGAAAGAAAGAGTCACTCACATCCATATGGCCTTGCCATGACCATTACCATCTGGAGGTGGACCAATTATATCTAGTGGAGATCATGACACACATTTATGTCTGTGTGTATTTATTTCACATATTTTAAACTTTTTCTACAGTGCTCTGAAGCCTGTACCTTTATCATCTTAATGAAACTGTGAGCTTCCAAGGGGGTCCTGCAACAGCTCCCTAGAAGCACATCAGATGGAGGCATCATTAACCCCATTTTGCACATGAGAAAACCTTGGAGGCAAAGACACTTAGCAAAGTGGCAACTGGTGACCCACGAATGAGAAGTCCTATCACCACATCCCCAATCCTGGTCCTTCCTTGCTAGTGACATTGCTCTGGCATGAAATAAGTGGAGCTCACAGCAAACAGAATCCCCACTCCGTCTTCCCAGCCACAGACTCCATGCCCAGAATTCCTCCCTCGTCTTGGGCCCAAAACAGTAAAAGAGGAGACAGTTGACTCTTCCTTTGTTGGGCCAAGAGTTCAGCTGGGAGCACCTGGAAAAGAATTTTTTAGTTCAGTTATATCTAGACTTAAATCCAGAGGAAAAGGGCTGTGGCCCAAAAAGGGCTCCCTGGAACTTTGTAATTCACTAAATGCTGGAAAATTCTATTTCCCTATGTTCTGAGGGGACCCAGTGGAAATTCATCTAGCAACTTTTTGCCCCTTTCCTCAGGTGTGAATAACCCCATCAAGCTAAGCAGGAAGCCAGTGAATCCCCAAGGAACACAGGCTGAGGGAAGGGTCCTAAGGAGAGCGAACTGAGAGCCCTTCCCCCAAAGCAGAGCCTTCACTGAGTGTTGTGTGAACCTCAGCAGTTACTTCACCTCTCTGGTGCCGGTTTCCTCGCTGTGAAATGAAGAAGATGAAAAGGAAAAACAAGCAAAAATAAAGCACCTACAGCCTTGTAAGGACACTGTGACATTAGCAGTAATCACACAGGAGAGTCCTCAAGGCAGCCTGGGTCTGGCACGTCCTTTGTCTTCAGGAAATTGTCTCCATCTACATAATCCTATGCCTCTGGGGGATGTGCTTCCCTGAACATCCACACGTTCCCCACTGTGTGGGAACCACCCAGGCTGCTGCGCCCTTTACCCAGGCTCTTCTAAGATTCAAGCCAGTTCCACCCCCACATTTTTCTGTGCTCTTCCTTTCTGTTTGTTTGGTTTCTTTGTTTGGTTGGTTTCGGGTTTGTTTATTTATTTTGCTTCTGTTTGTTTTTTGTTTGTTTTTGTTTTTGTTCCCAGCATGAAGCTTCCTGGCTCATTTCAATCCTAGCTCCTAATAGACTGACATTAGAGCTGTCCCCTGCTGCATGAGGTTTTTGCCTATGGTAGCCTCAAACTATCTCAGACTACCTGGTGTTTCTGCTGGGTTTCTATGCAGTCCTTTTCCCCCAGGTTCAGTTTACAAACTGTCAGAGACAGGCCATTACGGATGCTTCAAGATCTGCCCTTGGATGAGGTGCCCTGTAGCTCGAACTCGGGGTACCCTCCTTTCTGCCTGGCAAGCTGAGAGCCAGCCTTCAGCAAAGTCTAGGTCAAAGTGGGCTAGCAACTCAGCATCAGCAACCAACACCAGGTTCCTTCCCTCCTCACTAAAACTCCCCCTCGAAAGACCTGCGTGCTCCTGGAGAGGGGTGCGTTTTCTGGGGAGTGTGTGTGGTAGTGGGGTGCGCTGCCCGAGGACTGTCTGCGCTTCCTGCATGGCCTTTTCCACTCTGCTCTCCATGCTCCTCAGTACTCCCAGCTTGTGGCAGCATCACTGAACCAAACCCCTTTCCTCCACTACTCTGAAAATATAGGGAGCCACAGCCCGCTTTCCTGAAAAGTTGCCAACTTGCCAATCAGCTAAGTCGAACTATTTATATGCCGATGAGGAAGAACCAGAAAAAGACCTAGGAAAACAATATCTGCAATATACATGAAAAAGTATTGCTGCCTTTTGTGTGTTAAGAGTTCAGATAAATCAATAAGAAAAACATTAGCTCCCTCTCTGAATTTGGAAATAGCAGGAAAAATATACTCACCTAAAAGAACACATAATTTGTAAATGTGCCTATGACAGCACATTCAACCTCACAAGTCATCAAGAAAATGCAAACACAGATAACTACATGTTTCTCATCTACAGAATTTACAGATGATTTAAAATCTAGCATTTAATTCTGAGATGAGCACTGGCACTCTTGATTAGGGGGAATACAAATTGTTATAGGCACAGCTCATGAATATATCAAAAGCCTTAAAAACACTCCGACGCTTTGATTCAGTAATTCCACTTGTGGAATACTAGCTAAGAGGGAAAAATACATGAAATGAAGATATGTGTGCTAAGTCACTTTAGCAGTGTCTGACTCTCACCCCGTGGACTGTAAGCCCTCCAGGCTCCTCTGCCCATGGGATTCTCCAGGCAAGAATACTGGAGTGGGTTGCCATGTTCTCCTCCAGGGGATCTTCCCGATCCCGGATCAAACCTGCACCTCTTACATCTCCTGCATTGGCAGGCAGGTTCTTTACCACTAGTGCCACCTGGGAATTTTAGTCAGGAAAATCTCAGTAGTACAGAACAAAGGTCCACAAATGCAAAAAAAAAAATGCTAGAAATAAAAATACCTTCACACGCCAGAAATTAGGGTTTCTCTGATTCTGTCTCAACAGGTAAAGAATTTGCCTGCAATGCAGGAGACACAGGAGACACTTGCTCAATTCCTGGGTTGGAAAGATCCCCTGGAGGAGGAAAATGGCAACCCACTCTAGTATTCTTGCCTGAAAAATCCAATGGACAGAAGAGCCTGGCAGGCGACAGTCTGTGGGGTCACAAAGAGGCAGAGACGGCTGAGCGACTGATCCATGACACGTACCAGAGCTTCCGAGCAGTTGTTAGACTCGGGTTCATTTTTCTTTCCTCTCCATTTAGTTTTTTTACACAAAGAGCACCTATTCCTTTGATGAAGGACAAGGCTTTTATTAGAATTTTTAAACTTTTTATTAGAAATTCATTTAAATTAAAAAATTAAATGACTCAAGTAAAATCTGTCCACCTCTGCCTCTAAGAACTCATCAGTTCAGTTCAGTCACTCAGTCATGTCCGACTCTTTGCGACCCCATGAACCGCAGCATGCCAGGCCTCCCTATCCATCACCAACTCCCAGAGTCCACCCAAACCCATGTCCAGCGAGTCGGTGATGGCATTCAACCATCTCATCCTCTGTCACCCCCTTCTCCTCCTGCCCCCAATCCCTCCCAGCATCAGGGTCTTTTCCAATGAGTCAATTCTTCATATCAGGTGGCCAAAGTACTGGAGTTTCAGCTACAACATCAGTCCTTCCAGTGAACACCCAGGACTGATCTCCTTTAGGATGGACTGGTTGGATCTCCTTGCAGTCCAAAGGACTCTCAAGAGTCTTCTCCAACACCACAGTTCAAAAGCATCGATTCTTCAGTGCTCAGCTTTCTTCACCGTTCAACTCTCACATCCATACATGACTACTGGAAAAACCATAGCCTTGACTAGATGGACTTTTGTTGGCAAAGTAATATCTCTGCTTTTAAATATGCTATCTAGGTTGGTTGTAACTTTCCTTCCAAGGAGTAAGTGTCTTTTAATTTCATGGCTGCAATCACCATCTGCAGTGACTTTGGAGCCCAAAAAAATAAAGTCTGACACTGTTTCCACTGTTTCCCCATCTATTTGCCATGAAGTGATGGGACCAGATGCCACGATCTTAGTTTTCTGAATGTTGAGCTTTAAACCAACTTTTTCACTCTCTCCTTTCACTTTCATCAAGAGGCTATTTAGTTCCTCTTCACTTTCTGCCATAAGGGTGGTGGCATCTGCATATCTGAGGTTATCGATATTTCTCCTGGCAATCTTGATTCCAGCTTGTGCTTCTTCCAGCCCAGCGTTTCTCAAGATGTACTCTGCATATAAGTTAAATAAGCAGGGTGACAATATACAGCCTTGACGCACTCCTTTTCCTGTTTGGAACCAGTCTGTTCTATGTCCAGTTCTAACTGTTGCTTCCTGACCTGCATACAGGTTTCTCCTATGAAGGGGACCAGCAGCACGTGCATTTTAGTCTGGGTTGGGGATAAAGCAGGCAGGGGTACACCTCCTGTGGGTAACACCTATCCTGTATGGTGCTTGGAAGGAAGAGAAAATCCCCAACATGGTCTCCGTCGCACCTTCTTATCCCTTGGAGGGTTGTAGGAGAGTTACACCAACCCTGTCCTACATGCGTTAGAGTCTGCCAGGGCTGAGACTCAATGCTGGTTCTACTGCCGTGATCAAATTCTTGTCACTGTTCCCAACCTCAGTTTTCTCACCTTTAAAATGTGTCCTTCAGGAGGGAAAGAGGCTAGGGATGAATTGGGAGATGGGGATTGACACATATGTACTATCGATGCTCTGGGTAAAACAGATAACTATTGAGAACCTGCCGCACACCACAGGGAGCTCTGCCCAGCGCTCTGCAGGGACCTAAACGGAAGGGAGATCTGAACAGAGATCTGTGTGTGTGCGGCCGAGTCACTCTACTGCACAGGGAAACTCACGCAACAATGAAAAGCAACTGTGCACCAATAAAAAATTAATTTAAAAATAAACGGGCCCTTGACAATATCCTCGTTGAAGGTACTCATGGGAATTAAGTAAGATAAGAATTGCTTTATTGTTTCAAGACAGAGCTGAGCTCTTTACCGCATTAATAAATATCTAACACATTAAGACACACTAGTAATGCATTTCTGTGATTTAATGTCAGACTCTTGCCATATTATCTAACATCTCATATAATGATTTTACCTTTTTAACTAGTCCTCATTTCTTTAATATTAGGCACTTTCATGGTTAATCTTCTAAAATACAAACATGTCCCTATTAGCTGAACTACTCACTATGAAATACTGTGCTTAGTCACTCAGTCGTGTCCCACTCTTTGCGACCCCATGGACCATTAAATACTATTTACCTTCTTTTCAGATTTGCCTGGGGTCCTTACCATAAACCAAGTGTTGCAGTGAAGGAGAAGGGAACAGATAACTTTAACTTTTATGTGCTGAGTAAGACATCATATTGTCTGTTTCGTGATTAACTGGCTAATGTATCACTCATAACAACCAAGCTTTGCAGATCTCCTCAATTTCATAGATGAGAAATATGAGGCTCAGAGAAGTCAAGTAAAATGCCGAGTGTTATCCAGCTAGAAGGCAGTAAAGTCACAGAACCAGATGGAGTCCCAAAGCCTCAGCTCCTCAGTGGCCCAGGGCACAGTCACATTCTCTCCTTAAGGATGGAGCTGAGATGTTTTAGAACGCTACTTTGTTCTTGTAGCTCATCTGAATAGTTTGTTCAGCTTTCTACTCTTATTGCTGAGTTGTTTAGTTACTTAGTTTTGGGCTTCCTGTCCTTAAGGGATTTGTGGCTTTTTTTCGTTTGTTTTTTTGGTGCTTTTAACCTGTCCTACCTGGCAACCCACTCTATTACTCTTGCCTGGAAAATCCCATGGACGGAGGTGCTAGGTAGGCCACAGTCCATGGGGTCACAAAGAGTTGGACACAACTGAGCAACTTCACTTTCACTAAAAATTAATTAAGCAAATCTTAGGCTTATGTCCAAAGACCAGTTACCTGTAAATGAGGTTCTGGGACTCCCATTAGCAATTGCAATGACATCGGGACTCAGTCTCTGCTTACCTGGCTGGTCTTTGGTTTCAATTCCCCAGCTGCCATTCAGATAATTGCAGTTGTTTTATTTATGAATCTGAACACAGGCGACGCTATTATCCAACATGAACCTACATGTATTAGCTGTTACAGTAATCACTGCCAGCTTCTATTAAATGCCTTTTTTGTCCCACTGTCATTATGTAGACATTGCCTCTTTAAAACTCTGGAATGTAATTGTTCTTGTCTCCATTTTACAGATAGGGAAACTGAGACTCAAAATTTCCATACCTGGCCAAAGGCATTCTGTGAAGAGTTCACTTCTCGTCAACACAAGACATGTTGAGTGTGGAATTTTGATTAAAGCTCTATAAACATTATCTAACTAAAGAGAATTAGAAATACTTTCCCAGTGTGTCAAACAGGCAGCTCTAGTAAAGACGCCTGGAGTGGTCTAGGCTGGGAGAAACTGGCAGATCGTCTGCATTGCACACCTCCAGGGAGCAGTCTTGAGTTGTGTTCAGTCTGGATGTAATCCCAGCTGCACACACACTGCACAGACCGCTGGACACGTGCCCGGAGATCGAAGCACAGACAGGACGGTCCCGTAAACAGCAGCGAAAACTCCGCAGAAAAGGTAAGACAGAAGGCCAGGGTGTTTCCTTGGACAGGGATTTAAAATGAAGGTGATGTTTTCTGAAGCTACCTGCCTTTCTCTCTGCCGGGTGAAGAGAATATAATGCTATATATCAGACAATATTCTTTTTGGTTGAGATGGGTAGAGTTCTTTTAACCAGAGTGTCAAAATCCCTGTTGAGTTTTTAATTGCCTAATAAAGTGAATTCTCCAAACACTCCACTCTATCTGAAAGCCTCAGACAAAGGTGATCCAAGCAAGTCACACGGTCTTTAGCCAGCACCCCTTTTTTCCCTAAGAATCTTTCCCAACACAAGCCCATGGGTTGGGACAGTTCCCCTAAGTCACGAGGAGGCCAGGAACTCTCCGCAGGCCACAAGACTCCGCGGCTCTGAGAGGCCTCATAGGATCCGCCAAGAGGCCAACCTGAGTCTGGCTCTTCTTGGTCACCGGCCCGGACCGTGGCGGCGGGGAAGGCCATCGGGGAAGGCCATCTCGTCACTTCTGTGGGCTTTTCAGCCCACACACAGGGTAATTCTCAAACACAACCACTATCTGTTAGCTGCAGATAGAAACAGAAACTAGTTAGAAAAATGTGATCCCCGCGCAGGAAAGTCGGAGCACAGAAGAGTTCAGAAGTGGGCGGGTGTATGTGTTTTAAAAAAAAAAAAAAGGGTGGGAACCCCATCAGCCAAGTCTGCAGAAAAAACTAAGTGAAGCCTGCCCATCTCCGGCCGGAGCCCCTCCCCGCGGCCCGCGCCGAGGAGTCTGACACAGGTGCCGCTTCCTCCGGCTGCTGAGGGTCAGCAGCGGCCGACCGCGACCCTTGCCACGGTCCGCCGGGCCGTGCCCCGCGCCGGTCAGCGATGAGCACGCCGCTGCCGCTGCCGCTGATCACGACCCAGCAAGGTGAGTACCCGCCGGGGGCGGGGGGCGAGCCCGCACTGTGGCCAAGGCGCCCAGGGACTCTGGCTGGCCCGGCCTCCCGCTGGGCGAGGGACCCACGCGACCGCGTCACCGAACCTCGCGGGAAGCCGGGCGTCGCAGCGCCCTGGGCATCGGGCATCGCGGGGTCGGCGTCCCCCGAGCCTGGCGCGCGGGCTCCGCGCGCCCCGGGCCTGGAGAGGCCACCTCCGTCCCAGCGGCCATCCGCTGGCTTTCTGTTTCTTTGTGTGGTGGCGGGGAAGTGCCTGGCCAGAACTTCTCCCCTAAGAGAATGAAGAGGGAGAGACAGATCGGTAAGCAGCGCAGAGAGAAAGCACAACAACTTGTTCTCGGGGCTGCGCTGGCAGGAAGGCGGAGGCGCGTTCTGAGAAACTCGGAGTTAACTCTGCTAACTCCGACTCCTCTCCTCTCCCAGGCGGGCGGGAACCAGCCACACGCAGATGTTACGGGGATCGGCTCGGCTCGCCTTGACCGTTTGGACGGTTGCAATTCTCCAGAGCCTGTTTTCTTTCTTTTTAAAACCAGCACTTGCTTTCTTAAGGACAGGAAGTCCCGCTGGGGTTCTTTGTGAATTTCAAAAGCAATGTTCTGAAACGTTACTGGGCCTCCCCCAACCCCACCCTCTCCCCCACCGTTGGGCTTTTGCAGTAAACATTAAATTTTCATTTAAAAAACAAGCAAACACACAAAAAACTGTTGATCACTCCTCCCTACCCTGGCTAGGTCTGATTCTTGGAAACTGTCAGAGGAGACTCTCTGAGTCTATAATGTAACACATTTAGTAGTTAACAGGGTCTTGGTTATGGGTACTGGAGACACACTCCATTTGTTTATGTCTTTTTAAAAAATGGCCGTGTGGCCTTAGGCAGCAAACTTGAGCCTGGCTGAGCACTGCTGGGCCGCCTCTCTGCGTACATGGCCATGCGTGTGCCCACGAGGTGAGGTGTCCGAGTGCCTCCCTGCCCGCTTCCGGACGTGTGTGCAGCTTATCACAGGAACCGGAGGCAAGCCGCCATCCCTTGGCTGCAGTGTCATCACCCTTTGTGGGAATAAGAGGATAGTGTGCCTGTCTGGGTTGTGAGTTGGTACACATCAGTGGCTCAGCATAGAGATGAACACATGTTCAGCGCTTGATAAATTCCAGCATCTTTATCATACTGAGAATCCATGAGCTCCTGTGAGTTCGTGTTTACCTTTGTGTGTGTGTCTGTGAGTGTGAGTCAGACACTAGTGAGTGTGAATCGGATACTATTTAGTGTGTATGTGTGTCTCAGGGGGCCAATTCAGGTACCAAGGAAGCGCAGGCCTACAATCCTTCCAGTCTGGAGAAGACGGGCATGCTCAGGGAGCCTTGCCCTCCCCCAACCCATCCACTCACCCTGTCCCTCTACAGCGGTCCTCCAGGATTCAGGTTTCAGACCGTGAACCTTGACGGATGACTGCAAACACTTCTCCAGAGCTGATGGAGATGCAGCCCTTACTTGCATACCGTTCCAGACTACCCTTAGGATTTACTTTCTGGCAGGATCTCTGCCGTGGGAGAACCATGGGGCTCTATTTCTCACCACCGCTGCTAACTCAGGCAGGATGTGTCTATATCCTTCCTGTCTCAGTTTACATTGCTACCCCACCCCCAGAACCAGAGATTAGAACGAGAGGACCTGCTGCTTCCTCCCAGCCAGGCCTCCCCCACCCAACTGGGTGCATAAACCCAAGGGCCACAATTACTGTGGAGGGGTCATGTGCAGAAATCCAGTGCCTGGCCCCTGGTGGGGAGGGATCAGGCTCAGTGAGGAGATGGCCAGGTCTGGCAGCTTTATATAGAATGCGCTACCTCTGGCAGAAGCAGGGAGGATTGTGTTCAGTGCCAAATGACATTCCATCGAAGCTGTTGCTCAACCCCTCCAGATATCCGTGGCTTTTGGGAGTCACATGGTCTTGGCACAGCCAGCAAGTGTACCTTCCAAGGGTGCCCAGAGTTGGCCAGTTATCTCTGGGGACTTGCAGTGCCTCCAGGGAAATAGGAATGTGGGGTAAGAGGTGTCCTGTGTTTGCAGTGGGAGCTCACCAGCCCATCTACCATGCGGAGAGAGAGGCCCTTCACCAGCAAGGAGAAGCTGGCATGTCAAGTCAGTTTGCCCCTTTGAGTGGCAGGTAGATAGTCCATCAAAGGCCCGTCCGAGACCCCAACCTAAACACCTTCCAAAGGGTGAGCAAACACAACAGGTACTCTTTAGCACAAGTTACAAACAAAACAAGAAAATTTAAACAATGTTTGAAGAGTTCATAATAGAAAAGGATACTTTCTTCCCACCTCCAGGGCAGGAACTTTATAGATTTATGAGAAACCTTCTAGAAGTATTGTACATCTATACAATTACTTTTTCATTTACAAAATGAAACATGTATTCTACTTCATCTTTTTTTTTTTTTTTTCATAAGACCATGTTTTACAGAGTATACTTTATCACCATATATAGATCCATCCTTCTTGGGGCTGCATAGTATGAATATGAATGGGTTATTTAACCAATTCCTCCAAAAATGGACATTTGGGTTGTGTACGGTCTTTGATTTCTTTTTTTAACCAGACACTGTGCTGCCATGACAACCCTTGTAAGTAGGGTTTCATATACATGTGTTTATATACATTTAGGATACTTTCCCTCAGAATTTAATTTGGACTAAAAGTATATACGTGTAAAATGTTTTTAGATACTGAAAAAATGCCCTTCAAAAGGTCACGTGAATTTCTAACACTTTCCGACAGCCAATGAAAATGGTGTTTCCCCGCGTCCTCACTCTCACTGTGTGGTTTTTATCTTGGCCAATCTGATGTGTAACCCATGTTGTCCCTTTTGAATGTGCCTCTGTAATTACACGTGCTTTTGCACTTCTGTAAGATACTGTGTTTCTTTTGCTGAGAAGTGCCTTGTATGGCCTTTGCCTACTTCTAGCAGGTTCCCTACCCCCAATGAGGAAATATGCCCCAGAAGTTAAATGAAGTGTCTTGTCTCTCATGGTGAGTGAGAGGGTGGACCTGAGCCCCACAAATGCTGTGCTGGGGAGTCAGACTTGACTGGATACCATCCCCAACACTTACTGACTTTCAGGAGATGCAGGAGACCTCAGAGCTTCAGTTTTCTCACCTGTCACTGGGGATCACAACAGCTACTTCTTGGGAATCATGTGATAAATGAGAGAATAAGGGTCTGGCGCCGTGCCCAGTGATGCGGTATTGGCAGATGTTGTTGTTAACAGAATCTAGCAAACCTGGCCTGCAGGTGCTGATCATCTCCAGAGTCTCCCTAGCAGAGAGCAGTGAGTTTGCTTTTGATAACGGAACAGAAGCAATGTCAGAACCTATATGCCTGGGCCCGTGATCCAGCCTTGCCTGGGTCACCCCTGCACTGCCTGACCTCACAGGCATGCTCCTCTCTGCTGTGCAGGTGAAACACTGGAGGCCGGGGGTGATGAACCTCGGGGCCCCCAGGGCCCCAGGGCACAGCCAGGCTGTGGACACAGGCTATGAGACCCCAGAGCCAACAGAGGCTGACCTGAGGGGGGCACTAGGGTGCACGTGGGCCTGCTGCCCGTGTGTGCCAAGCAGGGCCTTCTGCCTCCCACAGGCCATGAGAACCATGCCCAGGAAGCCAGGGCTGTGCCTTTGCACAGATGCTCAGAACCTGCCAACCACACCTTAGCTTTTCAGCCAGGCCTGTGGTCCAGCCTTAGTCCACCACTGCTTGCCATCACCCCGACTCTGTGGTCGGGCCTGACCCACACTGGGCCAGCTGCTGCCCTCCACAGCCAGCTTGGGCCATCCCCGAGGGTCCTTCTTCCTGCCTGGACCACCCTGTCCCTCCAGCTACACCCTCACACCTTCCTGCTTCAGGCCTCCAGGCTCTCTGGGTACTGCCCCCCATACACACACCTATACCTGCTGGTCAGTTAAGGCCTCCCTGGGCCCTCCTGACACTAGAAAAACACTCACTGGGGCCCTGAGGACGCTTTGCAGCCTGAGGAATTTCTGGGTCTGTCACGTTTTCAGGAATTCTGACTTCCAAGAAACTCTGTGACCCCAACTGTCCCCTACCACTTGGGGCCTAGCTCAGAAAAGTGCTCAGCCAACAACTCAGACCTGAACAGGTGACTGCACAGACCACCCAAGGGCCAACACTTCCTGGGCCCATGTCCATTCGAAGGGCCAAAAGCACCTTTTAATATCATTTGCTCAACAGGTCCTAATCCAGAACTTGGGTATCAGTAAATAATACATTGCAATGGACAGAAAGTCAAACCAAAACCAATTCTAAGAACATGCAAATGGGCCCCAGGCACCACCACCGAGCTCTTCCGCTCTGCATTCACTGATTGGTATTTCATTTTTGCCTCCTCTGTTCCCCCGTCTGCCCTCCCCATCTCTGCTCAGGGTTTCCTTCAGAGCATTACATAATCTGAACTTCTGTGGGAACACCACTTCCTGCCCTTAGTCTAACTTTAATCTGGGTACATCCTTCCAGAACAAATGTTAGTGTGCAAAATCTTAGCCAAGGGCAGATACTGTCAAGGGTCAGTTCTCTCTCTCAGGCCAGCGGGAGCATGAGGTCAAGACGCTGGGCTCCCTCACAGGCTGAACCTCACACAACTCCCCTCACCCTCCCTCCTGCCACCGGAGAGCCTGTGTGCTCGTTCCCTGTGGTCAGAGACAGCCACTGGCCTGCCTTGCCTGGTGATCTGTATCAGAGCATCACTGGCTGCCCATCTTCCTGCTCTGAAGCCCCGTCCTTCCTTTTGGCCCAACATCTTCTCCAGCTCTCATTCCTGACTCTTTAGGATTGATAAATTGCTCAAGGCTCAGTGTGGAGAAGGAAATGGCAACCTATTCCAATATTCTTGCCTGGAGAATCCCATCGACAGAGGAGCCTGACAGGCTATAGTCCATGGGATCACAAGAGTTGGACATGACTTAGCAACTAAACAGTGTGGATAACTCTGCAAGTTAAAAACCCCAGGAGTAGGGGCCCAGCCATTGAAAGCACCCCCGCCCCGCCCCCACCCCCCCACAATATGGTGAGATCCACTATCTGGAGTTTGACCAGGTGCCCATAGTAAATATCAGAGAAAAGTCATCTTGAGTTTCCAGCAGGAAGGAGGGGATAAGTGCACCTGTTCTTAACAAGGTCTGGCCTCAGGGAAACTTAACCAGAGCCTGGTCTGATGTGATACTGTCAGAGCCGAACTGACCTAGAGGAAGGGAAATTCCCACCTCCAGCCCATGCGAGCCTCCTGTGCCCACCTGCAAGGACAGAAACACACCGAGGGACACTTGGGAAGTTCACAGTCCAGAGAGATGGGCTCTCTAAAGGGCAGACGTCATTAGACCATAGGGTGCTCCCCTTTGCCTGCCCTTCACCACCCCATCACAATAGGTCATTTTACCCAGTATGTCACATCTGGCTGCCAAGAAAAATTACAAGACATACAAGAAGACGAAACACACAATTTGAAGATATAGAGCCAGCATCAGAACCAGACAGAGAGGTGGAAATTATCACACTGGGAATTTAAAACGACTGTGATGAGTAACTCTTTATGACACTTTTATTATAGTCTCTCTAGTATCTGCCACACCTCCCTTCTCTTATCGCCAAAGCGTTGTGGCTGGTATACCCTGCTGCTCAGTGGACGCACCTGTGACCCTTGCTGGGTCTCCGAGGAAAGGAGGCTTGAATTTGGGGCCTTTGGGAGGAACATGCTCTGGACAAGGATGCCCCATCACCTCACTGCACACCTAGTGCAGGTGTTTTATCTCCACTGTGATGGACTGGCTGGCACGTCACTTGCAGGGAGCACAGCTGGGACCCCCATCCCCCTTCTCCCTCATACAATGCACACTTTTATGAGAGTTCAAGTATGCAGCTACCAGCTGACCCTGGGCCCCGGCACACCCCCTTGAGCCCTGGAATGGAGAGTCTTCTTGTTTTACTCGTAGCTGTGGACACATATTTCAGCCGTGTCTTACAGTGAAGGGGATTGTGTTTCGCCAGATCAAAACTAGATAAATCGTCCTATCTGCCTTTTGTGCAGGGTTCCTATCTGTGACCTCTGTGTTCACTGGACAGCAGAGTCCCCGGCTGTGAAAGGTCCTTTCTCTTGGGATGCTCACCATACACACGGCCGTTAGCAAGGAGGGAGTTCAAGCTCAGGCCCCTCTGCGGTACCTTGTGAAGCCATTTAGTGCAAATACACTTGGCCTCAGTTGTCTAGTGACCAGGAGGCTAGAGAGCAGCTTTAGAGTCAGGCTTTGGGTTTGAATGTGGATGGGCTCTGACCTGACTGCGGCCCTTTGTTCTCAGCTCGTGGGTGAAGCTCCTGACACAAAGCCTGGTTTGCGTTTATCACTGTCCCTGCCCGCGTGCTCTGCCGTCTGTGCTCAGTGAGTTCTGGCTCACTCTCCGCTGTCCGGCTCCTCTCCTTGTCTGCTCATTGGCCGCTGAAAATAATACCAAAGGCAGGAGGCAAAGTCTGCCTGGGTCCTAGGGCCCTAGACGAAGCCCTCAGGCCCGGCACAGAAGTCACCTTGGCAGTGGCTCTGGGACACCGCGCCCTTCTGTGCTGGGACAGCTTCGTCCCAGGGCTCTGTTCTCCCACTGTGTATCACGGAGTGGGCGAGGTGGGGCAGACTGCATGTGTTCTCCCCCACCAGCTGTGACTCTGAACCACCCTTTCACCCTCTGCGGCTTAGTCTTCTTAGCTAGCATCCAAGGAGAACAACCCGTGCTCCCTCAGCTTCACCGCCCACTTAACAATAAGAGTCTTGGCTGTCTTGAGGAAGAGTAGGCTCCTTAAAATCATACAGGAATGAATGGATGGAGGGGTGGATGGACAAGATGGGTGGGTGGATGGAGGAAGAGAGGGATGGGTGCATGGGTGGGTGGAGGGCTGGGGAGATGTGAAGGGCCAACCAGTGTAAACAGTCTGATCTACACAGAGAGCACTGCCAGTCCCGTATTCACCTGCACCTTCCCTGTCCCGCGTTAGCCCGGCCCCTCGGTGGCCCCCAGTGGCCTCTAGCTCAGCCCGATGCCTTGCCCTCCCAGCACTCCTGAGCACCCCAACCTGTGTGCACGCGGGGCTCCCTCCCTCCCGCCTGGCCTGCAACTGCTAAGCCCTCAGTGTCTGTCCCTCGATGTTGCCACTGGGTGGGTGCGGAGCTGGTGGCCCCGCTCTCCTGGGCCCCCTTCTCCCACTCCCGGCCTCCGACCGGTGCCTGCGCTCCTGCGAGGAAGCTGGGTCTTCTCTCCTTTGGTTGTGCCCTGGGATTGATTTGTCATTTGAATAACTTTACTTCAGCTTCTTCCAAAGGTCTCAATTTAGTGAATTCAGTTCAGCTTTGGTTGAAAATCCCGACTTGTTTTTTTAATTTCTAAAATCTTTTTTCCCTCTTTTCCACAAATTCTATAAACTGTCCTGACCAACTGTCTCCCTGATTCAGAGCATAAGAAATTGGCTGCACTCTGCTTAAGTTATCTCATTTCACCCTCTTGCAGCCCTCCGGTGAGTATTTTATCTCCGTTTTGCATGTGATGATACAGAAGCTCAGGAGGCGACGTGAGCTGCCGAGAGCCAGCAGCCCTTGCTCAGGCACAGCGGGTGTTTCTACAAGGGACTCAGCCAGGGCCACCTCGCACATTCAGCACAGCACTTAGAGCTTTTAGAGAACCACAGAAAAAGGTGTTTCTTTTACAATCAAAAGGGGAAAGTGAACTTTTAAGACTAAACCTTGTATTTGTCTTTACATCAGTGTCCCCTCTAAAATATGATTGTTAACATGGGGGGTGGGGAGAAAGGACCCAGGAAGGCAGAGCACCTAGGCCCACAGAGGCCCCCTGGCTCAGCCCATCCAGGCCTCAGGGCCTGTTACCCACTGGTCCCTGCCCAGTGACCGCAACCCTGACCCTCTGCAGGGCTTCCACGTCAGATCCCCCACTCTCCTGCTCCCCAGCAGTCCTGCCCACCCCAACAAAGGCAGGGCTCCTGGGCTGGGCAGCTGCAGTGGCTCCCCCATGCCTGCTGTTTGCCTCTACCCTGGGAGATTGCCAGAATCAAAAGGAAATGCTTGAGGATACCCAGAATACTCCCTTTAAAAAAAAAAATAAAACTTTGGCGTTGCAAAAAAAAAATTTATTTCCTCAATCAGGGATCGAACCCGTGCCCCCTGCAGTGAAAACCCGGCGTCTTAACCACTGGACTATCAGGGAAGTCCTATCTGTATCTCCATCTCTGTATTTCTCTTATCCTCTTGGCTTTTTCAGCCATGAATTTAGGCTGTTGTTCTTTACATCAAAGTTTAAAAGTTTTGCCCTGTTTCACTGCGAAAGAAGCAATTTGTGTTCATTGTACAATTATATGTAAAAAATCAAGAAGGAAGTGGGAAGAGTCTCTAGAGCAGAGGTGACTTTCAGATACCTGCGGGGTAGCCAGGTGACGGGAGGAAGGCAGTTCACGACGAGACCAGACAGAGATAAAGACGGAGGACCTCGGTGCACGGAGGCCATCCAGGGAAGGGCCCGGGGCAGCACGCACAGCCCGCTGGGCTCACCGTGGCCACTGGACGGTGGGTCTCAGCGCAGGCGCAGAGGCCGGGTGGGCGTGCAGCTGGCCGCGCGCGGGAGGGCACGCAGGGTACCCCGTTCAGCCGGAAGATGTTACCCGGGCGTTGTTTTTCAGCCGCTCAGCCGTGTCCGACTCTGTGACCCCGTGGACTGCAGCACGTCAGGCTTCCCTGTCCTTCACCATCTCCCCAGATACAGATTTTATTAATTCCAGCTTAGAAACATGGAAACTGAGGTTCAAACGGACTATTCCCCCAGGGCCTCACTGGGCATCACTGGCGCTGCCGGCCGCCAGCTCGGTGTATCCATCCGCCTCTGGGATGTGGCAGACGCATGCTGGGGCGGGGTTGGGTGTTGCCCATGGCCCTGGCAGTCCAGTGGTCTGCTCATCTCCCTGTGTCCCTGAGTTTACTCTCCTGCCTTGGAAGGAAAGGCCTTTCTTTTTCCACCCCGCGTGGGGCCACTTGTGCTGGCTTTGCCCGCCTCAGCGAGCCCCCACCTGGCAGCCGAGCAGCTGCTGATGAAATGTTCCTTGTGGCCTGCGAGGGCTGGGCTGTGACCGTTGTACCAGCTGAGGCCAACCCACACACAGGTCCTACTCTTCCTCAGGGAGGCAGTGGGCAGCTGCCTCTCAGGGTCACCACAAGGGCACCCAGAGAGAATAATGCCCCCACCAATTCCTGGCCAATTCCTGGAATGCCTCCACCACAGACCCACCCCTGCGTCGGCAGAGTTGTCTTTTGTTGAAATATCACCAGCCGTGGGACCATTCCTACACTATGTGTTCTTCTTTGCTAGGCACTCTCAAATCTATTTCCTTTCTTCATTCAGGAGTCACTACTTTTTGTTTATCCATTCTGTGTATAGAAGCCTACATATGCTTACCTGAACTTCCCACTCCATCTCCCCTGCATCCCTCTCGCCCTTGCAACCGCAGTCTGTTCTCCTGTTGTATAGCACAGAGAACTATATTCAATATCTTATGGTAAACTAGAATGAAAAAGAATATTTTAAAAGGGATGCATATATATGTATAACAATTACTTTGCTATATCAGCTGTAATTAACACAACATTGTAATCAACTATACTTCAATTTAAAAAAATAAAGAAAAGGAGGCACTACTTGCCTTCTCTGGTAGGTGAAGAAAGCGAAGTTCAGAAATGTTGGGAGGGTTACACAACCAGACGTAGTATGTGGAGCAAGTTGGGGGTGCGTATCTCTGATTCCCTTGGGAATGCACTGTTTTTCCACAGAAATTCACTCATCAGGTTCTTAAGTGGGGACAAGATGATGTAATGACTTTGAGGAACTGATGCTGGGACTATAGAGTCACCAAAAGGAATGAAGTCTACCCATCCTTGAATCTCCAAAAGCAATGTACTTCCCACCCGGGGTTCCCACCCCCCAAAAACACACACATTAAAAAATAATGTCACAGCAACAAATCTCCATTGCAATTATTTTCAGGAGAAATGACATTTCTACAAAATAAATTCTGAAATGAAGTCTGGAAATATGAAAGAGGTAAAAAGCCCATCTGTATAGTGGCGCTGCAGCCTGGCGTCTCCACGCCTGGACCCCGTTGTGATTGTCACTGTCAGGTTATGGCTGGACACCGAGGGCCCCGGTCACCTGGTTTCCAGTCTCCTGGCTGGGGCGTCCCAGAATGGCCACCTGAGGTCTCATTACTATTTGTTGTTAGTGATGATGTTTTGGGGCTTTTGGAGGATCCTTCCATATTAGACATTTTCATCACATGAAGCCATAAAATGCTCTCACTGTGGTTAAATGGAGGAGGGCATGGCAACTCACTCCAGTAATCTTGCCTGGAGAATCCCACGGACAGAGGAGCCTCGCAGGCTGCAGTCTGGGGTCGCAGAGAATCGGACACGACTGAAGCGACTTGGCATGTGTGAACATACGTGGTTAAATTATTTGCCTACAGCCAGACTGCAGCATACACCCAGCTCCATAAGAAAGGTTCTTATCAAACTCGAGACTCCATGAAGGAAATCTGAAAAGTTAGAAACTATTCTGTCTGCCAAAAATTTTTTTCAGGTTTTTAAACCCAAATGAAATTTTTGGCCAACCCAAAAAATGGGTGATTCCATTAGGGAAGCAGTTTATCCTCAAATGTTTAGTAGTGACCATGTACATCCCTGGTTCATCAACAGAAACTTGAGACTTCTACGTATCCACCCTGCCCCAGGGATGTAAGAGGAGATAAAGTCTAAGACAAGATCATTGTCCTCAGAGAATCCTTGGGCTTCTTGGACCACACGTCATGACAGGAATAAAAAGCATCCAGCCCCCTTACTGAGACATTTCTCAGCAACTGAATTCAGGTTCCAGATTGAATCACCTGTGGCTTCTTGTGATTCTTCATAGCTGAATAGATATCTAGCAATTTAAAGACTAACTTAACTTCTTAAATATAAATTGCTATCTAAAATTAGTTAACATTGATAGCTATTGTTAAATTATGGTATATTTCTCCTTAACTTGACATAGGTTTATCTTGTTGAATTAAGATTTTGTCCTTGAAGAACTTGTCAATGCACAGCCTAAAAGTTTAGAATTATGTTTTATTTGGTGGATAAATCTGAGGACTTAAACCCAAGATGCAGCCTCTCAGATAGCTCTGAAAGACTGCTCCAAAGAGGCAAAGGGAAAGCCAGGATATATAGAAGGTTTTGCAATAAAAGACCACGTAGTTGGAACATCAAGTAATCAAAAGATGACTGTTTATCAAAGAAAACTAGACATCTTAAGTTAATGAATTCAGCACTTTTCTGTATCTGGGAAGATGCAAGAATCTAGGTTCACTGAAATAATTTCTTTGATGTGCAGCTAGGCTATGTGGGGCCAGGAGCCTGTGCTTTCTCATCCAGGGTCTCAGAGGGGTGGCGCGCAGCAGAGCGCTAGATGGCAGGTGTCCGGCTTCCACCCTAAGTTCCCTCGGGGCTGACTGTCTGAGTGACTATGATGAGATGGCTTAACGGCTGCAACATCCTTTGCTTACTGATGTGCAGGCAATATTTTAGTTCACAGACCAGTGTTCATTGTTGAGAATGTTCTAACTCAGGGAATGACTGAAGTTAAGACAAGTTGAAAGAATGTTCAAATACAGAAAATAGTGCAAGTGTATGGGGTACCTGCTGCGAGTGTGGATGATCTGATGTGTCACACGTGCTGAGCAAATGTTGATTCAAAGTCTTCTTTCCTTGTCACCCTCCTTCTCTGTGAGATGGGTCTGTGGATGGTGCCCCCTTCCCCTGGATGTAGGACAGGCTGTGAGCGGCAGGGCTATGATTTGAACCCAGGTGCTCCCACCCCAAGGCCATCTTTTCAACCCTGCTCAGTATCACTGTTTGTATGTGTAGACAGTGGAGAGTTTCAAAAGAGAACAAAATTCTCTTTCACAGGAGCGAAAGAAGGTTGGTTCCAATGGGCTTTTTAGCTACGCTTATTTATATCAGGCTTTGGTCGCTACTCCTAGGTCATTTCCTATTTAAGAATCTTGGAGCTTCTGAAAAGATCTTCTGGAACATGCTATTTTTAAAGAACACATTCGAGTGAAATGACATTTGTCACTCACTGAAAAGGCACATAATGCTAGAGAAAGTCAGAATACATCTTTGAAGACATTGCATTCAATGACAGATGAAACCCATGGTTTTCCTCCGAAGCTCAGACGCCCTGTGAGGCTGTTTGTTTCCTGAGGCTTTGGTCTCTGGCCGACTGTTCACTGTCCTCTGTTCCTTTGGTAAGAGCCACGGGGTCACACCGCCCAGAGGCACGATTATCCTGGTTCCTGCCCTCTCTGCCCTGAGGCTCTAGAAACAGAGTGCTGACTGTCTGCACAGATAAAAGGTTGACTGCCCTGCTTTCTGCCTGGGGTCTCCAGGGTTCTTTGAGCTCCCTTGAGTGGGGCCTCCTCTAAGAAGAAATGAACAGAGGATGGTCGTTCTCCTTGACCTTAGTTCCTGGTGTCTCCCGAGCCAACCAGCTCGACTCGGGGACCCTTGTACAAATGCTTCCCAGACCTCCCCAGGCCTCCCTGGAGCAAGCCTTTGGTGTAGCCAGGCTGTGGCCACTTGAATAAGCACTTTGTTCTGGTCTGGGACCTGACATCTCAGGACTCAAGATTCCCTGGAAGGGCGCTCTGTGATGAGGCCTCTCTAATCAGTGCAATTGGCCAGGGGAGGTGCACAGACCCCAGTCAGAGAGGGCCGGCCATACCCTTCACTGCAGAGATGGTCTTGAACCTGTGCAAGGTTTAAATCAGAGGTGGGACCTGCCACTCCCATACCATCTCATCAGCCACTGTCTTAACCCCACCAGTAACCAGCGTAGGTGAACTTGAGTTGGTGACTCGGCCTCTGTGGCCTCCACTGCCCCGGTGCCTGCATCCCGTCACACTCATGGAGTGTTCAGGACACAGCGAGCCGTGGGTGCAGCCAGACTCTGAAATCTGTGCAAAGTGGCCACAGCAGTGGATGGCGTCCTGTGTTCTTATAGCTAATGATCTTTCAACTTGCACCTCACTGCCCTGCTTTCTGCCGGGGGTCTCTCTATGGTTCTCCTTGCTCCATTGAACAGGGCGCTCACCAAGAAAAAAATGAGCAGAGGGTGGCCATTTAAAAGTATAGGCTGCAAACATGTCAGACCTGGGTTCAAGATGCAGCTTAGCCACTCAAGTCTTCATCCTCATGAGCACCTTAAATGAGATGTAGGAAAGGCCCAGGCCTAGCACGGGGCCACCACAATGCAAATATTGCAAATATTTGCAATATGAGGGGGAAGAAAGAGGCTCAGTGACACAGATTTAAGCCAAGGGTCTGTAGACTAAGGCCCATAGGCTGCCTGTTTTTACAAATAAAGTTTTATTGGAATGGGCTTCCCTGGGAGCTCAGCCTGCAATCTGCCTGCAAGCAGGAGACCCTGGTTCAATTCCTGGATTGGGACAATCCCCTGCAGAAGGGATAGGCTACCCACTCCTGTATTCTGTCCTGAAGAATTCCATGGACTGTATAGTTCATGGTATTGGGAAGAGTCGGACACGACTGAGCAAATTTCACTTTCACTTTATCGGAACACAGCTGCACCCATTTATTTCTATAAACAAACTTCCTTCAAGGGACAACAGCAGAGCTGTAGCAGAGACCACATGATGTACAGACTCTAGTGTGTGGCCCTTCGTCAAAAAAAGTTTCCCAACTGCTGTCTTAAACCAATAGGAGCACCTCCAGGCCTGGCCCGCCTGGCCCCACTGCACTTCTCTCTGGGGAAGCCATAGCCTCATGGATGGATGAGAAGCCACAGAAGAAAGACCTGCCGCCGAGGCTAGGGACCAGGTAGCAGCCAGGGAGGCCCATCAGGCCAGGCCTGGCTCACCTGGGTGAAGATGAGCTGATCCACCCAAGCTGCCAAGGGAAGGAAGGGTCCCTCCTGTGGCTTTTACCTTCTTTTGCCCTCCTGTCACCTGTCCACCCCTGCCCCCATAAACATAGGCAGCCGGGGCTCTCCTCCTGCCTTGCAGAAAATCCCACCCCAACTGGGCAGGTATAGGAAAAAGGGCCACACGTCAGACAGGCTGTGCCCGGACCAGCCAGCTCTCCCGTCCCGTTCAGGAAACAGGGCTCCTCACAGGGCCCAGGCAGGCATGGGGATATAGGAGCATTGTCCTGAACCTGGTTTTGTTTCTCTTTGATTAGCTTTTTATTTTGTGTTGGCATATGGTTAATTAGCATGATGCGTTAGTCTCAGGTGTACGGCAGAGTGATTCAGGTATACATGTACATGTATCTGTTCTTTTCAATTTCTTTTCCCATTTAGGTTGTTATATAATATTGAGCAGAGTTCCTGTGCTATATAGTAGGTCCTTGTTGGTTGTCCATTTTAAATGCAACACCGGGTACATGTCAATTTCACACTTTCTAGTCTATCCCTCCCGGTAACCCTTCCCCTCTGATGACCATAAGTTGGTTCTCAAAGTCTGTGGGTCTGTTTCTGTTTTGTAAAAAGTTCATTTGTATCTTTTTTTAAAAATTCCACATTTAAGCAATATCATATGCTAGTTCTATTTCTCTTACTTCAGTGTGACACTCTCTAGATCCATTCATGTTGCTACAAATGGCAACATTTCATTCTTTTAATGGCTGAGTAATATTCAACTCTATATAAGTACCACATTTTCTTTACCCAACTTAGTGACATCTTTCCCCATTTCAGGAGGTTATTATCCCTCTTTTCAGATTCGGTATGTTGACTCAGAGGAAAAAGTATGTCCACATTTCCCCAGTTGTAAGATAGTGGACCTTGAGTTCAGCAATAGATTCCCTGAGTCTACACTCCTACTCTGCCTCTGCCACCGGCATCAGCAAGCTTTTTAGCCCAGTCCATGAGTGTGTTTTGAGCACCCACTGTGTGTCAGGCCCTGGGGATGCGACTGCACAAACAACAGTCCTCCAAAAAGAGAGCTTACATTTCAGTGGTGGTGGACAGATGGACACAAGACCCGCAGGTAGGCAGGCAGAGTGCTCAGGAAGTCAGACGATACTGAGTGTGGGGAGGAAGAGCAAGCCAGGAACGGGGAGAGGCCCAAGGGACAGGAGGCGGCGCCCTTCTCAGGAGAGTGGGCAGAGAATCTTCACGGGGAAGGTGATATTTGAGAAGGACCTAAAGGAAGCCAGGGAGCCAAACATGGGGTTGAACTTCTGAGAGGAGGCACAGCGACGGAGCACAGCGCACGCAGCCGTGCTGCCGGAGGGCCGGGCTCGGCCTGACGGAGGAGCGGATCGGAGGCGGTGCAGGGGAGAGGAGTGGGAAGCGGCGACTGGGAGCTGGACTCAGGCAGGTGAGGCAGCAGCGGGCCGATGGGACTGTCTCCCAGCACCCGCTGCAGCAGCTGGAATTCTCCCACCTTCCTGAATTGTCCCTGCCAGGAGGTTTCTCATCCCGAGTGAGGAGCCCCTCAGCGTCTCTGCTGAGGCTCTAGCAAGGTTCTGAGTCAGCCATGACACGTACTGGGAGCTGAGAAGGAGAGAAAAGGATGGCGGAGAACTCCTAAGTGATGCCTGAGATGCAGTGCTGACGGAGGCCTTCACCAGGCTCCCCATTTGTATTTATGCATGTGTGCTCAGTCGTGTCTGATTCTCTTGAGACCCAATGGACTATACCCCACCAGGCTCTCCGTCCATGGGATTTCCTAGGCAAGAGTGTTGGAGTGGGTTGCCATTGCCTTCTCCGCACCCCCATGTCAGAGGCCCCCATGTAAGAGGCACAAATTAATGCAACTGGTCACAGAAGCAGGTCCCACTAGCCCCCAGGCTCATAAGGCGGAGACAGAGGTTGAGGTTTCATCTGCTTTTTGTTTACACACTGTTGTGTTTAGTCAGCTGAGCTGCCCCGGAAACCATCTGGCTGAGTGGTGGGGGCCAATTAAACATCGCTCAGGAGCTCATCCTGGCTGCCTCCTGCCCTCAGATAACATCGGCCCTGCATGCGAATCCAGGTGCTCCTCAAGTGACTGGCTCCTTATCTCCACGGGACAGGCATGCTGAACTTCGGGTCACCTGAGCATCCTTTGTACTTGGGACCTCTGGCATATACCAGTGCATGGGCCCGTTTCTCAACTTGCCTGGTCCTCCCCGCAGCCTGGGACAGGCCAGAGGGTGTGGAGGGAGGGTCAGCCTCCCTGAGATCTCTCTAAGCCAAGGGGCCAGGCAGGCTGTCTGTGTGCCCACCGGCGGCGGCAGGGGGAGGGCAGTGCTCTTAGACACCACTTAGAAGAAGGGTCTGGGGTCCCCACACAGCCCGGTATCCTGAGTGTTCCTGGAAAAGGGACAAATGACTGTACCGAGGCCACACCAACAGCAAATGGGAGAGCCAACCCCACAGTCCAGCTGTCACTCAGTTCCATAGTGTCCGCACCCCGCGGGCTCACCCACTGGCAGGCAGTATCCTCCTCCATGATGCCAAGTGCTTTTTGTGCTATGGACCTTGGGGCCATTTTTTACTCAGCCGTAAACAGTATAAAATAATACCATTTGCAGCAACATGGATGGACCGAGAGATTATCTCACTAACTGAAGTAAGACAAAGACAATTACCTTAGGATATTGCTTATATGTGGAATCTAAAACCAAAGATATAAATGAATTTATTCCCAAAGCAAAAATAGACCCACAGACAGAAAACAAACGTATGGTTACCAAATGGGAAAGGAAGGAGAGAGAAGTTAGAAGTTTGGGATTAATATAGGATTAATATATACATACTGTTTGCGTGTATGCTAAGCTGCTGACTTCAGTCATTTCTGATTCTTTGTGACCTCATCGGCTGTTGCCCACAGGCTCCTCTGTTCATGGGATTCTCCAGGCATGAATACTGGAGTGGGTTGCCATGCCCTCCTCCAGGGGATCTTCCCAAACCATGGATCGAACTGACGTGTCTTATGTCACCTGCATTGGCAGGCAAGTTCTTAACGCTAGTGCCACCTAGGAAACTCATATATGCACGCGTGCTTGTGTGTGTGTGTGTGTGTGTGTGTACACATACACATGTTTATATATGTAACTGAATCACTGTTCTATATACCTGAAACTAACACAGCATTGTGAATCAACTAGTCTTCAATAAAAAATTAAAATCTAAGGGGGTAAATGCTTCACTCTTGAACCTGGTTCGCACCCCCAACACTTGGAGAAGGAAATGGCAACCCACTCCCATATTCTTGCCTGGAGAATCCCGTGGACAGAGGATCCTAGCAGGTTACAGTCCATGGGGTCACAAGGGTCGGACATGACTTAGTGACTGAACCACCAAACCATCACCACCGACACACACACTATGAGGGCGCCTGCCTCTTCGCTTTCAGCTCAGGTCCCGCCGGCTTGTGAGTGGGGCTGCCCGTGCCTGGGAAGCTGCCTTGCACCAGCATCAAAATTATAGCCTGACTGTGTCTGCATGCAAAGGCGTTCTGTTTCTCCCGGGTTTTTTTTTTCTCCCCTCCCTATATTCATGCTGATTGAAATGGCTCCTTCACCCAGGCCTGCCTCTGATAAGCTCCAGGCGGTTTCAAGAGAGGAGCCTCTTATCAGACAGCAGCAGTGGATCTGGTGCCAGCACTGGGCGGGCCTGGTGCTGATAAAATGGGCCTGGGCCCAGCTCACCAGCGGCTTTCTCAACCTGCCCCCAGGGCCTGACCCATCAGAAGTGGGGGTTGCCAGACCCTGGAAGCTTCTTTCTTTCTTAGGCACTAGAGCTGACTTCCGGTGACCTCAGGTAACAGGACCTGATAGGAAGCCACTGGGGACAGAGGTTTGGCAATGAGGCTGAGGGGACAGAGGACCCCAGGAGGGTTAGGGCTCTACAGGACAATGGGAGCTGGCTCCTCCCGGGGCGTATCGGGATCAAGCGTGTGGCTTGAGCCCTTCCCTGCGAGGCCCTACTGTTCCTAGTCCTGGATAAGACACCCCAAGACTAGAGAAGGGGAGGTGTTAAGACATTTGGTCTAATGTGGCGTGATCACGTTTGAAGTCGGTTTGCCAGACCCAAAAGCTCAGGCTGCCTGCCTCCTTCCTGGGAGCTCTGGTTTGAAGGAGATCAAAGAGCTCATCCCCCCGCCCCACCACCCCACACACACCCCATTTGAAGACAGAAATTCTACCTTCAAACATTAACTTCTTTTCCTTTAAGCTTGGGTCACTGTTAAATTTCCTGTCCTTGAGGTAGGACAGACTGGGCTAGCTGACTCTTTTGTGAGAAGCGACTTGGCCATATGGAATCTAGAAGAACAGTACTGATGAACCTATTTGCAGGGAAGGAATGAAGATACAGACGTGGAGAATGGACTTGTGGGCACAGCGGGGAAAGGAGAGCGGGACCAGCTGGGAGCGTAGCATTGACATGTACACGGTTGTGTGAAATAGAGAACTACTGGGAAGCTGCCGTGTAACACAGGGAGCCCAGCCTGGAGCTCGTGGTGACCCAGAGGGTGGTGTGGGAGTGGGGAGGGAGGTCACGTGGGAGGGCATCCATACATGTATAATTATGACTGTTTGCATTGTTATATGACAGGAGTCAACACAACATTGTAAAGCAAATATCCTTCAACTAAAAAAAAATTTTTTTTTAAGAAAAATACCTTTCCTGTAATAAGCAGGAAAAATTGATTATAATATATGCAAAAAGGAAAAAAAAGAAAGAAAAGTGACTTGGCCTTTCTGACCTTCTTTGTTCCACTTGTAAAATGGGTTGGTCACCCCTATGTGCAGTGCCCTGCTGGGAGCACCCAGGATTCCACAGGAGGAGGGCATCTTGCCTCCACTGGTCACCAGGGTTCCACCACCAGGCTTTGCTCTACACTGGGAGACAGGGCCAGGGCCTAGCAGCAAGATCAACAGGAGAGCCTCAGTCTGGGTTTGAATCCTGGCTCTGTCCTTGGACACTGTGTCTGAACTCCAGTCTTTATATTTAAAGTCGGGATGAAAGTGCCAGGCTGGCAAGGTTGTTTGGGGGAGTTCAGTTCATGAGAGCTACTCGTGATTTGTGGCTGTCCCATGAGAACGGTTTTGAATGAGAAGCATCTTGAGTGTGAGATGATGTGAGTGAATCCCCAGCACAGAGCAGACCCTTAAAAAGCAGCAGGAGCCCAGCTGATCTGCTGGCTGCCCTCTGCTCCAGGCGCTTAGGTACATGGATACGTATGAGGTTGAAGATCCCTCCGAGACAAGCAGAGACAGCAGGCTTCCATGCAAGGCAGGTCCAACAGGGCCACTTGGCATCCTGGGCCAGTGACTGGATGTGCAGCCACTGAAGAGGCCTGCAGGGTGGGTGCAGAGGGGTATGGCCTGTCTTCTGATGGCCTTCAGGAATGCTATCAAAGCAAACCTCACGGGGACTTCCCTGGTGGTCCAGTGGTTAAGAATCCACCTTGTAACTCAGGACTAGGGTTCAGTCTCTAGTCAATGAGCTAAAATTCCACATGCCTCAGAGCAACCAAGCCTGTGTGTCACAGCTATTGAGCCCACACACTCTGGAGCCTGGGGGTCACAGCTTGAGAGTCCATATGCCACAACTAAGAACTGATGCAGCCAAATAAATAATACATTTTTTAAAGGGTTGGCAGCACAGCCAGGAGGAGCAGCAGCTCCTGACTCAGTCCCTAAAACAGGACCACACGGGTGGTCTGCCCTGAGATGGACACCAAGCTGGAGATCTGAGATTAGGGGAACCAGGGGAACCTGATATATCAAGAAACCAGCTCTCCCTGACTGAGGCTGACAGATACTCAAGGCCAGAGAAGAGGCAGGCTGAGGGGCAGAGCAATAGCACCAGCCAGGGTGGCTGCTCTCATGAGCTGTGTCTAGGGAAGAAACAGCAGGACTCCTCAGATCTCTCCCCTGGAATCCGTCAAAACCTCATGTGTAATCCTGAGAGCCAGAGGACCAGCATGTATAAATGTTCTCTGCAGTGATAAAGGCAAGAGAGATGGTCTTCACACCTAGCAGCTAGTCGATACTTGATATGGTGGGCTTCACATCACTGCCAACTCCTGCTTTTGTAACGACTTATCTGGATACATTTCCTGCTCTGTCCACTGCACTGCTGGGAGGAGCTTTCACTTAGTGAGCTTTTGATGATCACCTGGATGGTCACCTACCATGTGTAGGTCACCTGGCAAAATACCAGACTCCAAAAGGAAGATGCCAGAGCCCTCACTGTGCCCCAGAGTTCTTTGATGTGTTTGATGAGTCTCTCCATAGAAACAGAAGGTCACTTCCTTCCAGAAGGTCAGAACAGATGCCCTCTACAGGTGGCATTGGACCAGTGTGGATTGATGTGTGGACATTCACCAGATAAGCTAGGTGGAGTGGACATTCCAGGCAGAGGGCACAGCAAGAGCCAGAACCTGGGGGTGCAAAATGTAATTGGAGTTCATATGACCTCCAAGGGGCTGACCTGGGACAGGAACGATGTGAATGTCTGAGATGACAGTGTGGGAATTTGGACTGGCTTGTGGCTGTCACTCTGGGTTTAGGCCTGGGAGCCCCCGTGGTCTCCTCTGGGTGGATCCCTATTAGGGAACTCACAGAGCAGCTGTTAAGTTGACAAAAGAACTGAACAGTCTGTGGAGCTGGCATGCATTATTTGGGACATACTAAAAACTGTGTTGCTATTTATCCAGAAGTCAAATTTAATTAGCATCCTGCATTTGATCAGAACATGAGTGTTTTTCAAAGGTTCTCATGAGATGCTACTGTCCAGTCAGAGTTGAGGACCAGGAGCCAGAGGCCCGTGCTGCTCTGAGCAAGCTCACTGTCTCAAGCCCCAGGCCAGGTCCCTAACTGCAAAGACTCTTTGAGTATATGAAGCATTCCCACTCTTAAAAACATCCTTAGGGAAGCTTTTGAGATTTCCTTCTTATTCATCCTTTCCATCTAGTTCATGGATGCCTCCCACAGCAGGTAAAAAACCTATTTTTGTATAAATTTGAAAATCTGAAGCCAATTAATTTTTAATACTTTAAGTGATGTAATTGTGGAAGTGATTCAATGACTGGATATACTTAAATACAAAACAATAAATCCTTATTCATAATGCTTATCCCACTCCCAAAACACATGTCTCCTTCACTAACTTCTTTTTTTTTTTTTTGTATTTTATTTTATTTTTTTTTTTTAAATCTTTTTTTTTTTATTAGTTGGAGGCCAATCACTTCACAACATTTCAGTGGGTTTTGTCATACATTGATATGAATCAGCCATGGATTTACATGTATTCCCAATCCCGATCCCCGCTCCCACCTCCCTCTCTACCCGATTCCCCCGAGTCCTCCCAGTGCACCAGGCTGGAGCACTTGTCTCATGCATCCCACCTGGGCTGGTGATCTGTTTCACCATAGATAGTATACATGCTGTTCTTTTGAAATATCCCACCCTCACATTCTCCCACAGAGTTCAAAAGTCTGTTCTGTATTTCTGTGTCTCTTTTTCTGTTTTGCATATAGGGTTATCGTTACCATCTTTCTAAATTCCATATATATGTGATAGTATGCTGTAATGTTCTTTATCTTTCTAGCTTACTTCACTCTGTATAAGGGGCTCCAGCTTCATCCATCTCATTAGGACTGGTTCAAATGAATTCTTTTTAACGGCTGAGTAATATTCCATGGTGTATATGTACCACAGCTTCCTTATCCATTCATCTGCTGATGGGCATCTAGGTTGCTTCCATGTCCTGGCTATTATAAACAGTGCTGCGATGAACATTGGGGTGCACGTGTCTCTTTCAGATCTGGTTTCCTCAGTGTGTATGCCCAGAAGTGGGATTGCTGGGTCATATGGCAGAACTAAACAAATGGGACCTAATGAAACTTAAAAGCTTTTGCACTACAAAGGAAACTATAAGTAAGGTGAAAAGACAGCCTTCAGATTGGGAGAAAATAATAGCAAATGAAGAAACAGACAAAGGATTAATCTCAAAAATATACAAGCAACTCCTGCAGCTCAATTCCAGAAAAATAAATGACCCAATCAAAAAATGGGCCAAAGAACTAAACAGACATTTCTCCAAAGAAGACATACAGATGGCTAACAAACACATGAAAAGATGCTCAACATCACTCATTATTAGAGAAATGCAAATCAAAACCACAATGAGGTACCATTACACGCCAGTCAGGATGGCTGCTATCCAAAAGTCTACAAGCAATAAATGCTGGAGAGGGTGTGGAGAAAAGGGAACCCTCTTACACTGTTGGTGGGAATGCAAACTAGTACAGCCGCTATGGAAAACAGTGTGGAGATTTCTTAAAAAACTGGAAATAGAACTGCCATATGACCTTCACTAACTTCTAACCACACTCCTTCCAGAAGCTCCCAGCCTCGCCAAGTGAGCCTCCTGGAGCCCCCGCCTCACACCTGTGCCGCCTTCACCATGCCCATCACTCTCAGTCCTGCTGGTCTCCTGTAGGTCATGCTGATCCTCTCTTGGTAGCGCCAGAGGGCTCTTCTAAACTTAGGAGAGAGACTTTCCTCTCCATTCCTGTACTACAAACTTTCTAGAGATTTTCTTTTTCTATAATCTCTCATCTGCTCACTGCCTACAGGACAAGACTCAGTTTATCTAACCTCACCTTTAAGACTCTTCATTATCCATTACTCACCAAGCAGATGAGTGATAAAGTTTATTAATGGTATCAAATGGGATAGTGATGGTGGAAGATGTAATAAGACAAGGAAAAGGAAGAGAGGAAAATAAAAACATGTACTGAATTTAGTCATTGATATTTTCCCCTTCCTTCTCCTATTCCAAATAGGAGGTATAAAGTTAAACATTGCATTTGTTTTAATGTAAAATCATTCATACTAAAAAGGATAAAAGTATTTCAAATCTGTATTGTCTTAGACCATCTGGCTTATCTCATAGTCCCTCCCTAATCCTGATTACTCAAATAGATCCAACCCTGTAGATTACTAATGTCTTTTTTGCTAACTCTGTTTTTGCTCTCTTACTTGGTTTGCTTAAGAAATCAGTACACCTGTCCAAAGAATAGTAAATTGTGTTTATACTTACCCTTGACCCCCTAATATGTGTTAGATTTCAAACCCAATTTTGAGGTGCTGAGATCCCTGATGAGGCAATATGGACAATCCTTTCTGTTTATATTAGCTGCATTAAAATAACAGGAGAGTGAAATTCACCCTTCCTGTTGGTCATTAGACATTAACCAGTTGTGGGACTTGAAATAAACCACCTACAAAATCCTGAAGTGAAACAAAGTTTAAGTTTGTTGGCTTTATTTGATTAGGTTTCCAGGGCATTTATCACTTTCTGTGAAAGAAACATTTAATTTAGATGGCAGTTGATTTGTGTCATGGGATTTCTACTGACAGGAGGAAGAGTTATGTGTGTGTTTATGACTTCTTTGCTTTTAAAAGATTAATGTTAGTGAAACATAAATCACAAGATCTTTAGGGGAGAGAGATGCAGGAGGGTGTCAGGGTGATGGATTGAGACATATTGTAAAGTACCTTCATCAGGGAGGAAAATGGAGGGAGGATGGGACACAGGGGTGGTGGGGCGGGAGCAGTGAAGAGAAAGGCTTTTTCTCCCCAAGCACAAAGACTATGCAGGGCTTGAACTAGAGCCAGGCAACTTCTTAGCTCTGTTGCCTGATGCAGACTGAAGAGATGAGCTGATGACTTCCTGCAGCCCCTTCCTGCCCTGATAGCCGGAGGACAAAAAGAGTGCTAGCAGCACAGCGGAAGTACTCAGGAAGCCCGAGTGTCCAGGAGACGAACACGCCCTCCCTGCCCCCCAAGTCACAAGAACCGGTCCCCTGTTCCGGCCCCCCAGGCCCCCTACATTCAGAAGCCAAGGATGTGTGTGTGTTTGTGCGTGTGTGTATGTGAAAGAGAGAGAGAGAAGGAGCTGTTCTCAGAAAGGTGGGAATGATGGGAAGAGCTGTCATATGTTGGATACAAGCCTCCTGGGAGCCATACAGGTGCATCCTTCTCTACAGATCAGTGAGCTGAGGGCTGGAGATGGCCATAGTGGAGGAGCCAGGATTCATGACTGATCTCTCTGGCATTGCAGTCCACCCTCACTTCACATCCAAGGTGCTCCCTTGAATCACTTTCAGACAGTTTTTGTAAAGAGCAGTTTGCTGATGTGTGCTGATTCTCCTTTTTCTTTACCACCACCTTGAACAACACATTCCCAGTATTTAGATCAAAATGCTCCCTAGTACACTTTTCAAACACTATTCCAGAAGGAAAAAAAAAATCTACAGTGGTATTACTCACAGTATCAGCTAACATGTATTGTGCCCAGACTCATCCGTGAGTGTGCGCAGACACCATCATATGCATCATCTCATGTCATCCTCACAAACACCCTCAGAGGCAGGCTCCCTTATGACCCCATTGCACACGTAGCAATAGTGAGCCCAGCATGCCTCCACCCAGGGTAAGGAGAAGGCAGAGTCCCTTGATGCAGCCCCCTCCCTGGCCTGGGAGGAGGAGAAGAATTCCAGGAAATGGATGGGGGAATATGCTTTCCTTCCTTCAAGGGTCATTGCCTACATCTTCACCTTTTGAGTTCATGAATTGAAAGAAAGTACTGTACCTCTGGTCACTCTGGACTCCCCTTGGTACACCCTAGAGGAGGCACTAGTGTCTGTCTGTGGAATGCAGGCACCCCACTCCTGCATCTGACAGGCTCTCCCTGAGGCTTTGACCGGATCCCAGAGCAGCACGAGTCCCCCTGCCGCCTCTTGGCACCACCCTTTTCCCTTTCCGGGCCTGACATGGGTCTCTGTGGGTCCTGCCGGTCAAAGCTCACAAAGGGAAGAGAAAAGCATTTTCTGACTCCTGTTCTTCAACTTACGGAACCCAATAACAAAGCATGGCTAACTACATCATCATCATTTACACATGCAGTCTGATCGAGGACATTTAGTCATGTAATTAGGTACCTAATTCTGCTGAAAATGCAATTATGTGATTTCTTAAGTGAATTAAGTCCTTGGAGAAGTGGTAAGGATTAGCACATGTGATCTAGCTGGAGAGCAGGGACCATGGAAGGCATGTCAGTCTGACTATGGGATGCTCAGAGGCCAAGTGGCCAGTACTTGAACCACATGGGTGACCACGTGAACATATGCACCTACGTACGCGTGCACAGGCATACATGCGTGCACTGCACACACACAAGGCCCAGCGTCACCTTTGCAATGATCTACTGCAAACCAGGAACTTAATAAATGAGAGCCGTTAATGTCGCTGGGAGCTTTGTGTACCCCTGTGAAGTGACAACTGTTTGATGGCTGACTTGGAGACTCTCAAAGAGATTATTTAACATGTGAGAGGCAGGTGTGTAGAAAAAATAATGATAAGGGAGTCAGTTGGGACATGTCAGAGGATATTTTATGCAACATCACTTATTCATCCAGCAACCCAACATTGTGTCAGATAGTGAGGGGTCAAATACAATCCTTCCTCTTTATAGCTCAAAAATAAGTGTAGAGATAGATGACCACAAAGCATTTTAGTGATGATTTGAACAAGTTGCTCAGTAAACTACAGCCTTCAGACTAAACAAGCCTGTGGCTTGTTTAGCTAAGAAGGGTTTACACATTTTTAAAGGATTGTTTGGAGAAACAGAAAAACTGATAAAGAATATGCAGCAGAGACCATACATGGGCTGCAAAGCCTAAAATATTTATGAGAAAGGTTGCTGCTCCTACAGGAATAGAGGCAGCAGCAGATGAGCCCTATACAGAAACCAGGAAGGATTCTCAGAGGAGGTGACATGACCTGAACTCATAGCTAAGCGGGAGTGTCTGCAGTGCGGCACGGCACCTCCATCTCCCAGGAACTTCCTTCCAGCCAACCAGTCCACCACACACAGGCGACCACAAAGGATACATGTAGAGGATTCGTTCCTGAAAGGGGGCCTGGGAGAGCCCAGAGCTTCTGAAATGTCAGGCAGTGGGATGTGGACCTGTCCCACTGTACAACAGAAGGACTGGATGTGGCTGGCTGACACCGAGACAGTGGAAGGGACAGACCACTCAGCTTCTTATGCCCCTGTGGCCTCGATGCCAGGGATGCTAGCCCTTGAATCACCAGTAGGTCCAACCTGGGGACTGAACGATGTGGCAGAGAAAAGCAACTGCAGGGAAAGGAGAAGGCATACAAACGCCTGGATACCCAGGCCTGCAGTTATCCCCGTCCCCAGATCCCTTCAGCTCCCTGACATCTCAGCACACAGGGACCACAGGCTGTACCACCCAGCCTCCTACCCCAGCCTGGCTGAAGGCGCCTCCCCTCCTTGGAGCAGACACCTGGCTTTACAACTGGGCACAGTGTGGGACCAGGAGACGCTGTTGTTCCTTCCCCCTGAACACACACATCACCCTCTCCTCCAAGCAGTCGTCTGCTGTCTCTCTCACCATCTCAGCTTTCTCACCAGCATCACTCTGAGCTGTACACACACACACACACACACACACACACACACACACACACACACACACACACACACACACACACACACCACTGACCTCAATTCCCCCCTTTGGCATCAGCTCCTGCAGTCATAAGCAGAATGACACATTCACGGGGCACTTCCAAAGTCTTCATTTCAAGCGGCCTGCTCTCCGACAGCTCAGGCCTCTGCTGATTCCACATCTTCACCCCAGCAATTCCTCAGACACGTGGGCATCTTGAATCTAGTACCTGACCACTTCCCCTGTCCATCACCTTCCATCTACTCACTTCCCCGCCGAGCATCTTAGACCCCACAGCCCATCATCAGGCCTCCTAGAAAATACGTTCCGAACCCATCACCTCTCACATCTCCCACTGAAGTTCAAGCCAGCATCCTCTGTTCTGTGGACAGTACCATGGCCCCACCTCGGTCCCCTTCCTCTGAACGGTGGCCAGAGTGATCCTGACAGCATGACAATCAGTTCACGTCACTCTTCTGCTCAAAATCCTTCTCAGAGTAAGAGCTGAAGCTCGTCTAGGGCTCTCCAGGCCCTCCATCATCCTCTGCTGTTAATTCTCTGACTGCATCTTCTACAGCTCACCCCAGGCTCACTTCACTCCAGCCACATTGGCCTTCTGGCTGGTCCTTGACACTGGAGCTGCTCCCACCCCAGGGCCTTTGCACCTGCTATTTCTGCTGTCTGAGATGCTCTTCTCCAGATACCCACTGGATGGCTTTTCCCATACCCCCTTCAGATCGTGGTCAAATGCCACGTCTCCCTGGCCACACTTACTCACGTTTGTAACTCCTACTCATGGTCCTTGTCTTTTTTATTCTTTTTGTCTTCACACTGTCTAGTATACGCCATAGCTTGTGTTTTTCTCCTTTGTATTGTTTGTATCCTTTCCCTTGAATGTAAACTCCAGAAAGAGAAGAATTTTAGCTGTTTGTTTTTGTTTGTTTGTTTTAATTGCTATGTCCCCAGATGAATTTTGTTGCGTGAACATGTGAGCTCTCTTAACCTTTTCTCCTTTTCTCCTAACGGCCCTGTTCAAATCAGGAAATATAACTCTTCCCCCTCCTGTGCAGTTGAACTCAAAGCTGGCTAAGAGCACCCCTTATTCACACGCACGCACATCCTCACACTGACTGGTCCCCCCCACACTCAGTGCTGTGATCCCCAACCCCAATTCTCTATTCAACAAGCCACTACCTCTCTCTGTCCAGTTCTTCCCTCCGCTTGCTTTCCCTCCAAGCACCAATTATGAGGGAGGCTTATCTCACTGAAAAAGAAACGTCTGAAACATCAAAAGAAGGTATAGAAATCCTTTTGAGAAGTTTTGCTATAAGGGGGTGCAGAGACAGGGCCCAGGAGTGGGAGGGAGACAAGGTGTGAAGAAGGAAGGTTTATCTTTTTTTCAGTTTGCAGAACAGTGTGCTGTCAGGGGTCATCTGCTGGCAGGGGCCAGTTTGATGATGCCCTCGAGAGAGGGGAGATCTCGGTGGTGACGTTCATAGCGTGGGAGGTGGAATCTCGCACACACACAGGCCTGGGGAGCCCAGGGCAGCCATAGATGGAGCAGGGCCCCTGCAGGGGAGCCTGGCCTGTCCCCTAGGCGTGGCTTGCCCCCACCCCCGGGCTTCTCCTGGCTCACTGCCTGCTTCGGCCTGGGCTCCAGTGCTGCCGCGTGAGTCCAAGGCCCAGGGCTCAGCTCTGCCTCCTCTCCTTCACCGACACTTGCTGGGATGTGGCCCCAGCCCATGTCTGTGAGCGCCGTCATGATGCTGGAGCAACGCCCAACTCCAGCTATCCCTTCAGCCCTCACCTTCCCCCGAGCTCCAGACTCCTCTCTCCAGCGGCCTGCCCTGCACCTGTGCTGCGCATCTAACACATCCCTGAGATTAACAAATCCTCAACCAGTGCTGATTTCTGCCCCGCTCCCTGCTCGGGCCAAAACTCTCTTTTTTTCTTTCTTTGCACACTCCACATCTAATCCATCAGCAACTTCTGTTTGCCCCACATTCCAGATGTGCCCCAAATGTCCCTACCCTTCATCACCTGTGCCACCACGGTCCCTATCCAGGCGCTTGCCTAAACCACGGCCACAGCCTCTGCCATCTTTACTCAGCGTCTGTCCTCAGCACGGCAGTCAGAGTGATGATTCTCTCTCATGCACAGTTCATGTGGCTCAGCTGGACCCCTGTCCTGGCCTCCCATCGCTCGCAGAGTGCTGCAGGGGCAAACCTGTCCTGTCGTCGCCGCACCTCCTCACACTCTGCCCCTCACTCACTCTGCAGTGGCTAATGTCTCCTTGGGACATTCCTCATTCAAATGTCTGTAGGGCTCACAGTTCAGTTCAGTTCCGTCCCTCAGTCGTGTCCGACTCTTTGCGACCCCATGAATCGCAGCACGCCAGGCCTCCCTGTCCATCACCAACTCTCGGAGTTTACTCAAACTCATGTCCATCGAGTTGGTGATGCCATCCAGCCACCTCAGTCCTCTGTCATCCCCTTCTCCTCCTGCCCCAATCCCTCCCAGCATCAGGGTTTTTTTCCAATGAGTCAACTCTTCGCATGAGGTGGTCAAAGTATTGGAGCTTTAGCTTCAGCATCAGTCCTTCTAATGAACACCCAGGATTGATCTCCTTTAGGGTGGACTGGTTGGATCTCCTTGCAGTCCAAGGGACTCTCAAGAGTCTTCTCCAACACCACAGTTCAAAAGCATCAATTCTTTGGTGCTCAGATTTCTTTATAGTCCAACTCTCACATCCATACATGACCACTGGAAAAACCATAGCCTTGACTAGATGGACCTTTGTTGTCAAAGTAATGTCTCTGCTTTTTAATATGCTGTCTAGGTTGGCCATAACTTTCCTTCCAAGGAGTAAGCATCTTTTAATTTCATGGCTGCAATCACCATCTGCAGTGATTTTGGAGCCCCCCCAAAAATAAAGTCTGACACTGCTTGCACTGTTTCCCCATCTATTTCCCATGAAGTGATGGGACCAGATGCCATGATCTTAGTTTTCCGAATGTTGAGCTTTAAGCCAATTTTTTCACTCTCCTCTTTCACTTTCATCAAGAGGCTTTTTAGTTCTTCTTCACTTTCTGCCATAAGGGTGGTGCCATCTGCATATCTGAGGTTGTTGATCTTTCTCCCGGCAGTCTTGATTCCAGCTTGTGCTTCATCCAGCCCAGCGTTTCTCATGATGTACTCTGCATAAAAGTTAAATAAGCAGGGTGACAATATACAGCCTTGATGTACTCCTTTTCCTATTTGGAACCAGTCTGTTGTTCCATGTCCAGTTCTAACTGTTGCTTCCTGACCTGCATATAGGTTTTTCAAGAGGCAGGTCACGTGGTCTGGTATTCCCATCTCTTTCAGAATTTTCCACAGTTTATTGTGATGCACACAGTCAAAGGCTTTGGCATAGTCAATAAAGCAGAAATAGATGTTTTTCTGGAACTCTCTTGCTTTTTCAATGATCCAGCAGATGTTGGCAATTTGATCTCTGGTTCCTCTGCCTTTTCTAAAACCAGCTTGAACATCTGGAAGTTCACAGTTCACATATTGCTGAAGCCTGTCTTGGAGAATTTTGAGCATTACTTTACTAGCGTGTGAGATAAGTGCAATTGTGCGGTAGTTTGAGCATTCTTTGGGATTGCCTTTCTTTGGGACTGGAATGAAAACTGACCTTTTCCAGTCCTGTGGCCACTGCTGAGTTTTCCAAATTTGCTGGCATATTGAGTGCAGCACTTTCACAGCATCATCTTTGAGGATTTGAAATAGCTCAACTGGAATTCCATCACCTCCACTAGCTTTGTTCGTAGTGATGCTTCCTAAGGCCCACTTGACTTCACATTCCAGGATGCCTGGCTCTAGGTGAGTGATCATAGCATCATGATTATCTGGGTCGTGAAGATCTTTTTTGTACAGTTCTTCTGTGTATTCTTGCCACCTCTTCCTAATAGCTTCTGCTTCTGTTAGGTCCATACCATTTCTGTCCTTTATCGAATCCATCTTTTCATGAAATGTTCCCTTGGTATCTCCGATTTTCTTGAGGAGATCTCTAGTCTTTCCCATTCTGTTGTTTTCCTCTATTTCTTTGCACTGATCTCTGAGGAAGGCTTTCTTATCTCTCCTGGCTATTCTTTGGAACTCTGCATTCAAATGGGAATATCTTTCTTTTTCTCCTTTGCATTTCGTTTCTCTTCTTTTCACAGCTATTTGTAAGGCCTCCTCAGACAACCATTTTGCTTTTTTGCATTTCTTTACCATGGGGATGGTCTTGATCCCTATCTCCTGTACAATCTCATGAACCTCTGTCCATAGTTCATCAGGCTCTCTGTCTATCAGATCTAGTCCCTTAAATCTATTTCTCACTTCCACTGTATAATCACAAGGGATTTGCTTTAGGTCATACCTGAATGGTCTAGTGGTTTTCCCTACTTTCTTCAATTTAAGTCTGAATTGGCAATAAGGAGTTCATGATCTGAGCCACAGTCAGCTCCCAGTCTTGTTTTTGCTGACTGTATAGAGCTTCTCCATCTATTTCAAGCCTGTATTAGTCCTTTCTGGCACTATAATGAATGCCACGATTGTTATTGTTCAGTTGCTCCCACAGATTTGGACTAAAGCAACAGACATGCATTTCTGACCGTTCTGGGCACTGAGAATTAAGTTCAAGATCAAAGTGTCAGCAGGTTTGAGGTCTGGTGGGGGTCACCTCCTGGTTCATAGCCAGGCGTTTTCTCTCTGTGTCCTCATGTGGCAGAAAGCCTGAGGGAGCCCTCTGGGGTCTCTTTTACAAGGGCACTAATCCCATTCATGAGGACTCCACCTTCATGACCTAGTCACCTTCCGATTGCCTCCTAATTCCACCACACTGGAGGTTAGGTTTCAACGTATGAAATTGGGCAGGGGTTGGGGGGCAGAGGGTACAAAAGCATTTAGTCTAGCACAACCCAAAAGTTGCCTCCTCTGGGTGACCTCCCTGATCACCTCCTCAATTATTCTTTTTCCCTTTCTCCCTTTTTTATGTCTTCAGGATTTATCACCACCCTGGCCTTAAATCATGAATCCCTATTTTTAACTCCCTACCCTAGAAGGAAAACCCCAAGGGCGGGTCTTACTTAGGGCAGTTAACTGTTAGACCTTCAGACTCTAATAAAGGGAATGTGATGGGCCCTCAGCGAACCTTCTCTGAAGGGAGGATTCTGGAGGAAGCTTTGGAATCAGACCCAATTCCCACCCCCGTGTTGCTGTGTGTGACCTCAGGCAGGTTGTAGTTTGCTCTGTAAAGTGATGGGCATTATTGCATCCAGTTCAGTGGTTCTCCTGAGAAATTGCACCGATATAGGAACTTATAAAGTGAGCCCCTAAGTGGTGGTGATTATATCATTATGCACATCTAGAAAGGAGGGCTTTCGAGTGGGAAGAGAGACAGTAGTCACTGGGGGAAGTGGAAGCTAGGGGTAGAGGGAACCTGAGGAACTTTTTAGCCAACCAAATACTTTGCCTTTGCTGCTGGTGGTGGTGATGTGGGAGTGGGAGGGGGCGTTCTGAGAACCACTGGTGCCGGGGGAGAGCCAGGGCCTGGCTGCCTTAGAGAAGCACTTGCATCAGCTCAGGGAGACCACTGATAGAGCTGCAGGTCCCAGGAGCCCTGCTGCTCTCTGGCTGTGAGGCCTTGGGTAAGATCCAGGAGCTCCCTGGGCTCACTCCACATTTCTAAAGTAAGGATGCTCACACCTGTCTCAGGCCAGTGTTTCTAGGGGGACAGAGAAGCCAGCAGTGATGGAGACTCCCCTTTGGTCCCCAGGCGAGTGCTCCCTCTATATCTGGGTCTTAGGTCCCTGCAGTTCCCACACCCCCAACGTGGTCCATGGATGCCCCTGATCCTCCTCATGGGGCCACACTGTCTTCAGGAAAGGGGAGGGAAGGAGAAGTGAGGATAAGGAAGTTCTTCCACCTACTGCCGGACTTTCCTATCACCAAATCTAACTGCAGGCCAGGCATGCGCAAAACAGCAGCAAGCTCAGGGTGTGAGTGGGAGAGCAAAGAGGCCCCACGCGCCACGGGGCTGGGGGCCTGGTTCTGCTTTCGGCACATCTGCAGGAGGAGACATTCTCTTCAGATAAATCTTCAGAGCAGCCAGATGTGTCTCCCCAACCCCCAGCAAGGAGAGGCTTTATAACCCTGGCCTCTGCTCTTTTCTAGGCTGGAGAGGTCAGGTCCTTGGTCCCCACATTGGTCCCCCAGCCTGAAATCAGGGCTGGGAGGAGCATCGCTGGCCCATTCCCTGGGCCTGCACAGTTCAGCTGCTCCTTACAGAGCTGTCTTCCCCATCATAACTGGATCTGCTCACTGTCCACGCGCTTGGCCCTGGCTGGGGCATAACTGTCACCATCAGTGAACACCGGGGACCGTGCCTTAGAGAAGCACTTGCATCAGCCCAGGGAGACCACTGATAGAGCTGCAGGTCCCAGGTGCACACATGAACATATATGTGGATGAGGATGTTGTGAAATCTATATATTAGGAGAAAAAGATACCCCCATAACCTACCCCTAACCCATAACCACCCAAAAGCCACCATCTCAAGAAAGTGTATTTCCTTTCTTTTCTTTTATTGACTCTTTTTTAGGATGTTTAACATAGTTTATATTTAAGAGTCCTATTCCTTTCCATTAGATCATACTATGAGTGTTTCCCCCTGTCACTAAGAATTCCCATGTGTCCCTCAGTAAGTGCAGCAGAACTGTATGTCCTGTGGGTGTATCATAATTTACAGAACCAATTTCTTGACGCAAAACATTTAGATAGTCCTCTCTTATTTTCCATCTTAAACCCAATGGCAATACACTTTGCCACGCATGAATTTTTGTTGCTGTTTCCAGGTGATTTCTCCAGGATCAATGACTAGAAATGGAGTTTGATCCTTGGGGTGATATATTTGCCAAAGAATGTGTGAGAGAAGGAAAGGTTCCCATTTTTGAGAATCCCACATTTTTTGAGCAATCTAGACAGCATATATTTTAGATAATAGCATGTAAATACATGAAATATCATGAAAATTGTTGTAGCACTTTATGTTTTATAAAGTACATTCTTAATTTTATCTTCACAACAAGTTTAAAATAGTGCATTCTTCTATATACTGGTATCTAGAACAAAAGTAGTCAGCCCCTGGTTTTCTGAGTTGGCAACCTACTTCTCCCATTGCGTGAAGTTGTTCTGTTCTTGAAAAGAAGCAGACACAGTTTCAAGTGGTTAAGAACTCAAGCTTCAGCAGGAGATCCAGCACTGCCATGTAAATTTGGTCTTGTTAGTCTCTCTCAGCCATAGTTAAGAGGCTGATGGAACAGGGTGGGGATGGTGTGTTTGGAGTTACAGCGGAAGTTGTGAAGGGAAGACCATCTGGTTACAAGCTGTTGTCATGGAGGCGGCAGAGAAAACATAACCACCCCTCTCTGTCCTCCCAAACTCCAGTTTCCTGCTGCCATCTCCCAACTTAAATGGAAACCAGCTGCCTGGTCGCTCAGGAGATGCAGAGTAGGGTCAGCCTCCCCAGGGTAAAGAGGAAGACAAGGAAGGGATCAACAGCCAGTGAAGAGATTCACAGGGCAGGTTCCCAAACAAAGGAACTTCAGTCCTCTTGGGGGTTTGGAGCCCAGCACGGTGGCACGTGGAGGCATTCTACTTCGCCTCCTCCCAGGAAGAGCAAACCTTCTGAGCTCTTTTGGTGGTGTTGGTGTTGTCTTATCTGAGATTCTGGTGGTGCTTGCTAGACCAGACACTTCTCTGGCCCTGCCCCGCCCCATCTCCTCCCCAGGACCACACACAGCGGCCAAACTGCGATCTTTTCCTCCCCTTCTTCCGGTCTCCTTTGAATTCCACTTTCTCAGAAATCCTCAGATCTTCAGGAGGAAGAAGGGCAGGGTGTGGAGAGGAAGCAGTGCTTCCCTTTCCCACTCTGTGCCTTGAGGCTATTTGCTGCCCCCTTAATAAACCCCAAACCCCACACAACCCAAAGCTGACAAGGCCCCTCTCTCAGAGGAGCATCCACCTATGGACAGGGGTGACTTCTGTATTGGAATAAGACTCTATTAAAAACAAACAAACAAACAAAAAAAAACTCAGGAATAATAGCAGGGAAATATAGCTGGAGGAAAGCAGATACTCTGGGTTGTGAGTTACAGCATCCTCAACTTTCAGTTCCCCTTCATTGAGCACATCCCTAAAACAGCAATGCCTGGACATGCAAACTCTCTGGGTAAGGATCCAAAGACAGGAAGACCCCCTTTCCAGCCCCCTTATCTGCCCCAGTCTGCATATAAACTGGAGAAGTCCAGTGTATCAATGCCAGGAATGGCTCTATTCTCCAGAGCAGGGAGCCCTCCTCTCTTCACCCCATCCCAAGCCCTAGTGCTTCACCCATGTGAGGTGATATGGCTGGGGTGTTGTAGCCTGCAAGGCTTCAGTACCCACCAGACACTTGTCCCTGTTTTTATACAGTATAAACAGGCACCGGGGCAACAGGGAAAGTGGGATCACAGCCAGGAGGAGACAAATATGGCTGAATCTTTGGATGGGGTTTCAGAGCAGTGTGATGACATTGCAGAGCGCTTTGGCCGCCCTGGGATTGGGGAGATTATTTATAAGGTGACACATAAGGGACTGCAGCCATGAAATTAAAAGACACTTCCTCCTTGGAAGGAGAGCTGTGACCAACCTAGACGGCATATTAAAAAGCAGAGACGTTACTTTACCAGCAAAGGTCCATTTAGTCAAAGCTATGGTTTTTCCGGTAGTCATGTATGGATGTGAGAGTTGGACTGTGAAGAAAGCTGAGCACTGAAGAATTGATACTTTTGATCTGTGGTGTTGGAGAAGACTCTTGAGAGTCCCTTGGACTGTAAGAAGATTCAACCAGTCCATCCTTAAGGAAATCAATCCTGAAAATTCATTGGAATGACTGATGCTGAAGCTGAAACTCCAATACTTTGGCCACCTCATGGAAAGAACCGACTGATTAGGAAAGATCCTGATGCTAGGAAAGATTGAAGGTGGGAGGAGAAGGGGACGAGAGAGGATGAGATGGTTGGATGGCATTACTGGATGCGATGGACATGAGTTTCAGTAGGTTCCAGGAGTTGGTGATGGACAGGGAAGTCTGGCATGCTGCAGTCCATGGGATCACAAAGAGTTGGACACGACTGAGTGACTGAACTGAACTGAACACACGGGACCATGAGGGCAATCATTTTGACCTTGAGACAAGCAGACACATTTTCACCAAGGCACATCAGATTCACATGGGCCTCACCTGGCTAGGTACTTTGCCCTGAGAATTTGATCTGGGAGCCTGGGTAAGTGGACACAGCCTCTCTGCACAGATAGGAAGGGTGACCTGCTGGCAGTTGCAGGCAGGTAACTCCCCTCCTCCAGCATACAGCTAGCAGCTCCCAGGAGCCCAGACCCTGACCCATGAAGACCAGGTATCCCAACAGGCAGACCCACCTGGAGGCCCTCCTGTCACCTCCCATCACCTTTCCATTCACACCCTTCCCTTACCACCTCTGCTGGCATTGCGCACTCAGCATCTCAGAAGGTCAGTCTTGGGGACCATCTCCTCTAGGAAACCTTTGTGAGAACCCAAAGAATTACCCTTTCTGAAGTTTCCCATAGACATCCTTGTCTCTGCTGTAGGATCTGATCCTTGAAGGCAGGGACCTTGCCTTAACTATCTGTAGGTGCTAAAGAGAGTTTGCCAAAGGAAAGAACGAATGAACAAAGTCCTGAGTTTCCTCGCTGTCCTAGAACCGGGGCATCCTGGGGCCGAGTCTGATGGCTGAGTTCCCGCTAGAGCAGCCCCAGGCACGTCTTCTGTTTGTTATTAACTTTTGTTGGAGCGCAGCTGGCTTACAGCGCGGCGCTGGTTTCCGGCACACAGCAGAGTGAATCAGTTATGCGTGTACAAATATTCACTCTTGTTCAGAATCTTTTCCCTTACAGTCCTTGCAGAATACTGAGCCAAGTCCCCTGTGTTATGCAGTATATTCTTGTTAGTTATCAGTGTTATATATAATAACGTGTGTGTCAATCCTAACCGGCCCATCTTTCCTTCTCCCCATTTCCCCTCCCCCGTCTTCCCTTTCGGCAGCCATGTTTTTTCTCTGCATCTGTGACTGTTTCCCAGGCACGTCTTTATTGCTTATATTGACACTCGAAGACACAGAGTCTAACTTGTCACATAAATGTGTCCGGTCTCAACCATGTCATAAGTGTCTTGGGGACAGACCTCATCCTTTGCACATACCATGAAGCCTGGGGCTGGGCAAATGCTGGTTTGCAAAAAACAGAAAGTGGATAACAAGCTATCCGTTTCTTTCCGTGGAGTGCTTTAGCTTGAGTGCTCCACCCTTTCAAGGCAAGATTAACAACAGACCAAAGAAAAGTAAATGTCTTTGACCTTTTTCTTACCCCAAAGGAAAGTCAGTTAGTAAACATCAGTTGTCAGCTGATTTCGACTTCACTTGCATCAGGCCTTTGAGGCCAGAATGTAGAAAAGGAAGGAGAAAGTCCAGTGCAAGCAAAGGAGAGTTATCTATAGCCACAGAGGTTCCTGCCCTTCCCAGGACCCAAGTCAGACGCATGCAAAGCCATCGCCCCCTCCCCGCGAGTTCGCTGGGTAAGGTGACTTTTCTGACCCAATACCATCAAGCAACAGATGTGGCTGCCGCTGCACTGCTGACATCTACCGCTGTCATGGCTTGAATTCACCCAAGACTTTGTAACACGCCCGAGTTTCCCTTCAGGATTCGAAGACTGAAATAATCTTCCTCTTCCCAGAGTCCTATGCCCTGTGTGTGAGTTCTTTTCTTGGCTGGACCAGGTGAAACAGGAATGGGGTGCTTCTTCTAGGACCTCCGAAGCAGGAGGAAAAATCATCAGAAGTGGGTGGGAAGGTATGAAGACAAAACCTTGCAGGAAAAAGAATGTCCCAGCACAGCTTTATCGGAAAATACAAGAGAAGTGAGGCCATTGGTGGTGACAAGAGGGTCACCGTATGTCTCTGTGGCCAGTGCCTAAGCACTGCGACCCCTGAGAATCCAGCTGCTGCTTAAGGCTGTGCCTTGTGAGTTGTGTCCAAGCTGCCAGGCAGAACAAAGAATGTCGCCTACGTGGGGGAGCAGCACCTCTGCACCCTGCTGCCCCCCAGGGCTGCTGCCTTGGACCAGGGGACAGGCGACTGACCACCCTGCAGACCTAGAAAATCAGCAGGGGTTGGCTGCAGCCAAATTACATATGGTGCAGGAGCAAGGCCATCTCCAAACTCAGCAGCTGGTGCTGAGGAGAGAGAACACGTTTTAGTGCTGTGGCATCCCAGGTTACAACACAGGCGCTGCCCCTTCCATCTGTGAGACTTTGACCTCTTACTTGAGCTCTCTGGGCATGCATTTTATTGTCTGCAATTCACAAAAAGGCGCAAAGGCTTCCCTTTTGCTGGCTTGCTGTTCAGAGCTACGAGGCAACTTCACCCAGTGCCTTCTGACTAGTAAGACCTCCTCCCCCTGCTCGCCACCCCCACCCCAAGGCTGAGCCCCCAGGACCTGTGTCAGCACTTGCCTAGTCCTAGAACATTGTGCCCACCCCTGAAAATTCCCAAGATTCACTAGAATATCAACCTCCCCTGATCCCTGCCCCCATGCCCCACCTCCATGGGAGGTGGTGACATCCCCACATGAGAGCTGGGGCAGGAACAGCCCTTCCCTTCCTCTCTGGATCCACAGCTGCAGGAAACACCTGAGGTCCCCACCCTTGACCTGGCCCCCTCTGGCAAGTTCTGCAGCTGGGTGACCACACAGGGGATTCAGAAGCCCAGAGGCATCAGAATGCTTGGCCATTCCACTGCCATCACCCACAAGAGCTTTCACGGGTATGATGCAAGTGAAGTAGAAATCAGCTGTGATTTGTTCTCCTTCTGTCGGCTTCTCGCTTGATCTCTTGATCAGGCTGCCCTAGGACAAAGGGTTTAATTTATTCTTGTTGTTGTTTAGTCACTAGGTCGTGTCTAACTCTTTGTGACCCCATGTACTGCAGCACTCCAGGCTTCCTGCCCTTCACTATCTCTCGAAGTTTGCTCAAATTCATGTTCATTGGGTCAGTAATGCCATCCAACCATCTCATCCTCTTTCACCCCCTTCTCTCCTCAGTCGTTCCCAGCATCTGGGTCTTTTCCAGTGAGTCAGCTCTTTGTATTAGGTGGCCAAAGTATTGGAGCTTCAGCTTCAGCATCAGTCCATCCAATGAACATTCAGGATTGATCTCCTTTAGGATTGATTGACTTGACCTCCTTGCACTTCAAGGGACTCTCAAGAATCTTCTCCAGGTGGGATGTTCTGAGAGAATAGCATTGAAACAAGTATACCATCAAGGGTGAAACAGACCACCAGCCCAGGTTGGATGCATGAGACAAGTGCTCAGGGCGGGTGCACTGGGAAGACCCAGAGGGATGGGATGGAGAGGGAGGCGGGAGGGGGGATCGGGATGGGGAACACATGTAAATCCACGGCTGATTCATGTCAATGTATGGCAAAAACCACTACAATATTGTAAAGTAATTAGCCTCCAACTAATAAAAATAAATGAAGAAAAAAAAGAGAATCTTCTCCAGTACCACAATTCAAAAGCATCAGTTCTTTGGCACTTGGCTTTCTTCATGGTCCAGCTCTCACATCCATACGTGACTACTGGAAAAACCATGGCTTTGACTATACACACCTTTTGTTGGCAAAGTGATATCTCTGCTTTTTAATACATTGTCTAGGTTTGTCATAGCTTTCATTCCAAGGAGCAAACATCTTTTAATTCCATGACTGTAGTCACCATCTGCAGTGATTTTCGAGTCCAAGAAAATAAAATCTGTCACTCTTTCCACTTTTTCCCCATCTATTTTCCATGAAGTGATGGGACCAGATGCAATGATCTTAGTTTATTAAATGTTGAATTTTAAGCCAGCTTTTTCACTCTCCTCTTTCACCCTCATCAAGAGACTCTTTAGTTGTCTAAATCACAGCCTGTAAACATCATGGTGAATGATACCCTCGGTAAGAAACCCACTTTACACTGTGACTCAGGGCGATAGGCTCGTGGTGTGTGTTCACAGGTAGTCAGAGCTCCCTAAACAGTATCCCAGCTGCAGGTGAGGGACCCAGAGTAATATCCATAATAAGACTCAGAATCAAGCCAGTGGCTGCAACTGATAAATACCTATTCTGAACTAGGCATCACGTGTGTGTGTTGGTTGGTCAGTTGTCTGACTCTTTACGACCCCATGGACTGGAGCCCACCAGGCTCCTCTGTTTTTGGGGTTTCCCAGGCATGAACACTGGAGTGGGTTGCCATTTCCTTCTCCAGGGGATCTTCCTGACCCAGAGATTGAATCCACATCTCCTGCACTGGCAGGAGTATTCTTTTACTGCTCAGCTACCAAGGAAGCCCCTCATCTCTGGTCAGGGCATTGCAGTCTCAAGGAGAGCTAGGAAGGAAAAAAACAGGGTACTTTGGGTCTCTACAGAAGGTGGGGCGGCCACTCATAATTGTCCAGTCTCAGGACTAGACGTCTGCTTCTGATCCCAGACCCACACGGGACCATAAATAACACTTTGTTTTGCCATAAACACCCCCCACCCCACTACCTTCAGTTACCCATCAACCCCCACCCCAGATCCTGAGCTCACAGTGATCCTAATTCCAAGCTCATATGTACCCTTGAACCTCAGCAGTGATGACCGTTCATTCCAGGCTCCTCATCCAGTTGCATAGTACCCTGTCAACGCCATGCACAGGGTCTGGCCTTAGTCCCGCTGGCCTTCTGCAGATACCCCTGTCCTTGCTGCTAGCTGAAACTGCACAGGGTGCTGTAGCCCTTGAGCACTCTCACTGCGCATCTCCAGAGGCCAGAGATCAAAGCCCAGGTTTTAGGACCCTTGGTGCTATGGATGGCAAGCAGTTATTTGGGGAGAAAACAGAACTAGAGAGAAGTGAGCACTCTTATAGGGGCTAAGCTCTCTGCCTGGAATGCGTATACTCTTGTCTGTGCAGCAAACTCCTATTCATCCTTCATGAGCCCATCTTGATAAACCCTCTCTGGAAAGTCTTCTCTTACACCAGCAGTTCTCAACCCTGAATGTGCATCAGAATCACCTGGGCCCCAACCCCAGCATTTCTGGTACAAAAATGTAGAGCCCAGGAATGTGCATTTCTGACAGGCTCCCAGGAAATCCTGCTGTTTTAGGGACCACACTCTGAGAACCACCATCTTACACCATCTCCACCTTCCTAGACATGCCCAGGCATCCTCCTCTGTGCCTGTTCTGACCTATGTGGCGGGTCTGGCCAGGCTGAGGTGTCACTACCATGGAGTCAGTCACATGGTGTGACTTGAACAAATTAATCTCTGGTCTCTACATATAAGCCAAGAAATTCACCCCCAAGTGATCCAAGCCCTTACTTTGGTCCTCACCCAGCTCACCTAGGCTCAGCACTGGGCAGGACCTGCAGAGTTAAGCGTGCCAACCCGAAGCTGCTGAGGCTCACACAGGAGAGACGCCAACCCAGGGAAATCAGTTACACTTCCCTGGAGCTTAGCTTCCAAATCTGTAAAAAGGGAGTAATAGTGCCTAGTACTGAATGGGATTGTCTCAGGGACTATTTGAATAAAAAACCTCAAGTGTTAAGAATGGTACCTGGCAAATGGCAAGCAATTGCCAATTGTTTTAAAAAGAGAAATAACAGTCCTTTCTAATCCTGGCTGCATTGGTCAAACTTGACTTAAGAAAGGCTGACCTTCACCTGGAAAATTCCTCACAGCAATCTTGGGTATTTGAGCTTCTATACCCATCCACACTGACTTAAGGACGGTTCTGGCCTTTCTTACTTACTCTGAGGGGCTTGGTAATCTAGTAAATTCCAGAATGCTGGCCTCTGAATGCATTCATTTGTATGCATGCCTTTATCCTAGGAATCATGCATTCAGTAAATGTTTATTAAGTGCCTACTCTGTGCTAGAGACTAAGTCCCGAGCTGCATTTGATCACCCTGGGTTGAGGAGCCCAGCATCCACTTGACCTTCCCTGTCTGTGCCTCCCTGCCCCGCCTGACGCCTGCTCTGTTTCTGCTGACTTGAGGCTTCGTTTTCTCCTCTCCCCACCTCCAGGCTCTGTGCTGGCCCTGGGGCCCTCAGCCTGGCCCTCCCTCCTCCGGGGGCCTCAGACCTGGAATCCCTGCTTCCTCCCACCACCAGCCAGCTTCTTATCAGAAAGAGGCATCTGGCAGCTTCACTGGGGAGAATGACCTCATCACACTATAATTAAAGCAACTCTCTGAGCGGAAATGACTATTATGAAGCAGCCTTCTCTGTTTTAATAGGAGGCCCCCTTGTAATGGGAACATGGGATTTCCATGTGAACACTGAAGTTTCCATGCTGTAATAAATCCTTCCTCTCACGCATCTTCCAGAGGGGAGGCTCCTGCTCTCCTGCACATCCTAGCCTTCTGTCCAGATCACTCAGCTTTGGAAAAACACACTCAGTAACTTGGATAGTCCCACAGAGTGCCTCTCCCACAGAAGAATGCAGAGGCCTGTGCAGGGTCTCAGAGAGGGATCTCTGGGAGGGGCATCTTCAAGAGAGATGAGACACAGGGCCCCTCAGAGAAGGCAGGCTAAGTCCCGGCCTCCAGCCTGACCACCCACCAGCTATGTGATGGTGGGCACATCACTCTGAGCCTCAGTGGCCCACCTGTGAAATGGGCTAATAAAAGTGGTGGTGATGTCGCTCAGTCGTGTCCTACTCTTTGCAACCCCATGGACTGTAGCCCACCAGGCTCCTCAATCCATGGCATTCTCCAGGCAAGAATACGGGACTGGGTTGCCATTTCCTCCTGCAGGGGATCTTCAGACCCAGGGATCAAATCCTCATCTCCTGTTCATCTCCTGCATTAGCAGGCAGACTCTCCCACTGCACCACTTGGGAAGCCCCCAATATACCACGCACCTGGTATACTAGATGGACAGCAGCTAAACCAACATATGCGGACACCCCACAGGTGGTCTGCTTTTACCATCATCACGAGAAAAGCTAAGGCCTGCAGGGCCAGGTGATGCTGCACTAAACCCAGTTGGCCCTGTCTTCACACCCTGCCCAGGTGTCTGCCGAGCAGGTACAGGCAGGGCTCTGGGTCAGAGGTGCAGTTGGGATGCAGCAGGGGCCCTCACGTCCTGGAGATGCCATATGGTGCCTGACGGCCCCAGGGTTCACACAGTGCTCTCCAGCAGCGGTCAGCAGCCAAGCAGAGCCCAGGCCCTGCCCTGCGCTCCCGGCCCGAGGCCTGTCCGTGTGCCGCACGGTTCCCCGTGCACCCTGGGCCAGCGCACCCGCGAGCAGAGGGCGCGAGCTCAGTGGAGACACTGCAGGGAGTGGGGAGCCATCCTTTCTCATCTCGGGCTCTTCTGTTCTATCTGCAGAGCCCGACCCTGGGATGGCCTCGAGTGAGATGGACATCGCTGTCATTGCAGGTATGCAGTCTTGGGGCCCTGCAAGCAGGCAGGAGGGTCAGAGAGACTCACGGGAGGGCCTGCCGTGGCCTCACCTTCCTTCCTGCAAAGGAGGTTAGAAGGTGGGCCGGGGACTCGTTCTCTGTAAGAAAACGTCCAACACAGCATCCTGGTGGATGAGGGGCCCAGACAGCCAAATCAGGGCCTGTCAGGCCCTGGATCCACAGGGTTGGAGTCTGGAGGGAGAGCCACTCCAGTGAGGAATGTGCAGGGCTGGGTGGGCTTGAGGGGCTGACCACGGCGCCCTGCCTTCTTCCCCAGCTTCCTCCAGCCACACTCTTCCTTGCCATGTCTTACACTCCTGTCTCCCTATTTTAACCCTGCTCCAGCCTTGCTTTGAACCCCATACTGGCCCTTGCTGGTCACGGCTGTGACCCCAAACTGTTTCAGGACCCACTAGGTCTGTGAGATATAGCTTTTGGTGTCCTGAGATTCACACGTCTCCCCTAGTTCATTCATAGCTCAGGGAACTTCATGATTAAATATAAATAGATAAAAGCAGGTGATCACACTGGTGTTCTCCTTCTCACTGGGCGCTGCACCTTCTTTTTCTTAGATAATATCATTCACATCCTGCAGACAGAAGTGCCTAAAGGCAGTGGGAAGTTGAGGAAATTGTGCCACAAAGTGGAGACTGGGTTCAGCTAAGGCCTCCACATATTTTCCAACAGCACCTCCCTCAGTAAACCCACCTTCTAAGTCAAGGCAGAGGGTTTCTTCTGCACTTTAAAGCAAACACCTTAGCTTGAACCCCTTCCCAAGCTGTGAGAGTGCCACCCGTTAGTCCTACCCTAACTCTTCGATCCTCCCCACTCATCCTGTCTCTCCAAGACCCTGAGTGACCTGGTCCTTCTGACTAGCCCTGGCACTGCACCACCAGACCCCTCCCGCAGAAGCACAGGGAGCTGGATTGGGGTGAGGAGCTCAAACCAGATTTCACCCAACCTGCCCCCGACACCATGGACAGCCCTCACCTCCTCATCATCCTCCTGCCCAGAGGACAGCCAGCTCAACTGGTCTTCCCAACGCCATGCACTTCGAGTCCCATGCCCAGTTGGGATGGTCCAGCTTTTAAAACCGAGAACTCTCAGATTTGTAAAGTATGAGAGAAATACTGAGGGATGGAGTGATGCCCTATGCAGGGGAAGGCTAATCTTCTTAGAGGAAGTGGTAGAGATTCAGAAGGCAGCATCCAAGTTTACCAGGAATATAAGAGGGAAAAATATTTTCAGCAGACAGAACATTTGCAAAGACATGGGAAAATGGTCAAATAAAAAGTGTTTGGAGAATTACAGATCAGCCAGATGGACTCTGGTAAGAAGAGTTTGAAAATGATTGCAAATTCTTAATACTGAGGCGTAACAAAGTTTTAGAGGGGGCCATTCATCTGAGGTACTAATGATAAAGAACCTGCCTGCCAATGCAGGAGATGTAAGAGACGCAAGTTCAATCCCTGAGTCGGGAAGATCCTCTGGAGAAGGGCATGGCAGCCCACTCCAGTATTATTGCCTGGAGAATCCCACGGACAGAGGAGCCTGGCAGGCTATGGTCCATTGAGTTACATAGAATCAGACACGGCTGAAGTGACAGCACGCATGCATTCATCTGAAGACTGAAGGAGAACTTTGATTAAAATGAATGCTTCTTGGAAGGGAAAGACATCAGGTTGTTAACTGGTGATTTCTGAGTAGAAGGTTTAAGGACATTTTCATCTCCATTTTCATTTCTCTATATTTGCCAGGTCTTACAAAACGAGCATGACTTTATAAAATAAATTTTTCACTCTTTTAGTATCTATATGTAAAACACCTAATTCTTTGGAATTAAACTTATTTATCTCTTTAAAAAAATAAAAGTTTCAAGTCCCATGAACTTCTAAGTTTTAGGCGAAAACATGAGTTGAATTCTGTGGATGATGCTTGGAGGTCTGCCTTCCTTGGTGGACCAGGAGGGCCTCAGAACAGGGTCCGTTCTGAGATGATTCCAGCCTCAGTCTGAGGGTGCTGCGTGGAGGGAGGGGGAGGTCGGGGGTCGCGTAGCCGGGCACAGGGGAGGCAGCCTGTCTAGGCTGGGCGTCCAGCCGCGTGCCTGTCCTGGCACGCCCCGTGGCTGCGCCTGCCCCTCCCGCTCCGCAGTCCCGCCCCTGCCCGCGCTGAGCTGTGTGCTTCCCGTCCCGCAGGCGTGGTCGCGGCCGTGGCCTTCGTGCTGGTCTGCTTGCTGCTGCTCATGCTGCATTACCTGTACCGGCACAAGGGCACCTACCACACCAACGAGGCCAAGGGCACGGAGTTCGCCGAGAGCGCGGACGTGGCCCTGCAGGACGACCCGGCCCTCCGGGACAACGGCGGCAGCAGCAGAAAGGAGTACTTCATCTGAAGGACGTTACCAGGACTCAGCGCCCCCCACGCCTCCCCGTCCAGGAAAGAGCCCCACCACCCGCCCCATCACCTGCAGCGCCGGGCAGCCCTCGAGCGCCCCCCACAGCCCAAGACACGCACCTCACCTGGGACTCGGTGCCACCCGGGCGGGGGTGGGCATCGAAGGAGGAATCCAGCTGGAGAGGCTTCTCCCAGGACCCAGGGACGCTCAGCCAGAGGGAGGAGGTCCGAGCCCTCCTGGGCTGTACAGGTTACCACCTGTGTGGGGGTGGAAGTCCTCGCTGGGTGTGAGTGGGGTGGTGGCCTGGGGGAGCAAGGAGTGAGTTGTCATCATGCTGACTGGGGACAGTGGTATCAAACGTCAGCCCTTGACATTTGGGGGGAACAGCAGGTGCCAGAGCTCCTAGGCACCTTTGTCTCCCATAGATGCAGCTCTGGATGATTGGAAATAAATTTGAAATTTAACGGAGCATTCAGAGTCAATGACATGACTGTGCTTGTTGTGTTCTCTGATGAACTCTGTGAGCTGATGCTGGGACACAGCTCCGGGCTCCCCCGGGCGGTTATCAGAGAACATGATCTATAGGGGTGGCTTCTGGGCCCCATGAGGGAGGGAGGGACCAGTGACCAGCAGGCCTCTTCCCCACATGAGCACAGCTTCAGGAAACACATATAGGGGTGCAGTGTCCCTCTAGAAATAGATTGTCCCAGCCCCGATGGCACTGGCTGAAGCGTTGGTTCCCAAATGCCTGGTGTTAGAAAGAATGGACCTACTAAAAATATGAGTGAACCTCATCAGAAAAGTGCTCCCAAGCCCAGTTCCAACATGTGTGGGAAGGCTTCCCCGCAGCAACAGGCAACTCAACTCAGTTCTGACACTGTCTACCCAGAGACGGAAGCAGACTCCACAGGTAACTCAGTCCCACAGGATCACCCTATCTCAGACGTCGCCTGTGCTTCCCACCAACTGGCTAAAACTGGAGGTGCCAACTACTGCCTCTCTGGGTTCAGCTAATGTGATAGAAGGGCTCACAGAACTCGGGAAAATCAGTTTACCCATGATTTACTCAGATTACTGATTTATTATAAAAGGTTATTGAACCCACACTGCAAACTGTTACATAGGGTGGATAAGTAACAATATCCTCATTATAGCACAGGGAGCTATATTCAATATCCTACGATAAACCATAATGGAAAAGAATACGAAAAAGAATGTGTGCGTGTATATATATATATATATATATATATATATATATATATATATGTATGTATATATATAACTGAATCATTTTGCTGTACAGCAGAAATTAACAAAACATTGTGAATCAACTAAACTTCAATTTTAAAAAATCCATCAACCACGGATTTTAAAAAATCCATCAATGATGACTGACCATCAACCTCGAGACCCATTTGCATTCCAGAAATCAACGGGGTGATACTAAAAGTTACAAACCTCTAATTGAATAGTTGGTTCCCCTGGGAACCAGCCCACAATCTTAGGGGCTTCCAAAAGTCACCTTATTCAAACAACAAAAGACACCTTTATCATTCTCAACACTTAAGAAATTCTGAGGGTTTGGGGAGCTCTAAGCCAGGAACAGTGGACAAAGATCAAAATATAGGAGCAATACATCTTGGTTATTTGGATGACCAAATATATATTTATGATGAGTCAGAGTATCACATCATCCTTCCCATGATCACAATTGGTGATGATGGCTTCCGGTGGCTGAAGTGCAGATGGCCCAGCCCCGTCCCTGGGTCTGAGATCTGGCCCCTCTCTTCCTGGGTCTCGAGCAGCTCACTTGACCTCCCTGGTGGACTCTTGGGGTCAGTAGCAGAAACAACTGTGTTGGGTGCTCAGAACTAATTCCATATAATGGGTATGTATCAGTCAATGAACGTTCCTCAGTACATCACTTCTCAGTGGTTCCTCAGGAGCATTGTTATTCAGTCGCTCAATCATTTCTGACTCTTAGCGACCCCACAGACTGCAGCACACCAGGCTTCCCTGTCTTTCACCATCTCCTGGAGCTTGCTCAAACTCATGTCCATCGAGTCTGTGATGCCATCCAGCCATCTAGTCCCCTGTGGTCCCCTTCTCAGGCCCTTAATCTTTCCAGCATCAGGGACTTTTCTACTGAGTAGTCTCTTCACATCTGGTGACCAAAGTATTGGAACTTCAGCTTCAGCATCAGTCCTTCCAATGAATATTCATGACTGACTTCCTTTAGGATTGACTGGTTGGTTCTCCTTGCAGTCCAAGGGACTCAAGAGTCTTCTCCAACACCACACTTCAAAAGCATCAATTCTTTGGTACTCAGCTTTCTTTATGGTCCAACTCTCACATCCATACATGACTACGGGAAAAACCGTAACTTTGACTAGATGGACATTTGTTTGCAAAGTAATGCTCTGCTTTTTAATATGCTGTCTAGGCTCATAACTTTTCTTCCAAAGAGCAAGCATCTTTTAATTTCATGGCTGCAGTCTCCATCTGCAGTGATTTTGGAGTCCAAGAAAGTAAAGTCTGTCACTGTTTACACTGTTTCCCCATCTATTTGCCATGAAGTGATGGGACCGGATGCCATGATCTTAGTTTTTTGAATGTTGAGTTTTAAGCCAGCTTTTTTACTAGCCCCTTTCACCTTTATCAAGAGGCTGTTTAGTTCCTCTTCATTTCATGCCATAAGGGTGATGTCATCTGTATGTCTGAGGTCATTGATATTTCTCCTGGAGATCTGATTCCAGCTTGTGCTTCATCCAGCCTGGCATTTAGCATGATGTACTCTGCATATAAGTTAAATAAGCAGGGTGACAATATACAGCCTTGACGTACTCCTTTCCCAATTTTGAATCAGTCAGTTGTCCCATGTCTGGTTCTAATTATTGCTTCTTGACCTGCATACAGATTTCTCAGGAGACAGGTAAAGGTGGTCTGGTATTCCCATCTCTTTAAGAATTTTCCATAGTTTTTTGTGATCCACACAGTCAAAGGCTTTACGGTAGTCAATGAAGCAGAAGTAGATGTGACTCCTCAGGAGTAACCATGAGTTAAAGTGAAGTTACTAACCATCCTCTTGCATGAGGGTCTTTCTAAGAGTCCCAGCAACTCAGCAATCACTAATTTAGAGACTAGAAGCTCTAAGGTAAAAGATTGCAGCCCAGGCAACCAGGAACTCACCAGGGCTCAAGTTTCTTAAGGCTGAGTCGTCTGCACAGGGAGTCAGCAAAAAGATCTTGCAGGATTCTCCCTAGGGGAATTATGGGATACAAGCTCAGGCAGGAATGGCCACCATCTAAGGAAGCTGGAGTCACAACAGAAAGAAGCAGAGATGGGAGAGACTTGATCTGAAACTGAGGCTTTTCCCTGGGTGACCCAAGCTCACTGGCCCTCCACATTCTCTTCTGTAGAATAAAGGGTTTGGCTGAATCCATGTCCCAAACACCACCTTGGCAAAGTGGCTATAAACAGCCCAAACCGAAAAACTGTTCTGTACAGATAGGTTTGGAAAATGGTCTATTTTAAGAAAGCTAAACTAGTGCAAGTCCTCTTGTCATCTCCAGTATTCCAGCCTATGCATGACAGGCGGGGAGAGTCAGGCAGCACTGCCCAAATGTATTTGGCCAGAAATACCATTTCCTCCCAGAATACCTCTTGCAAACTGTGGACCAAGAATTCCTTAGAACACTTCTAGGAAACACTAAGTGACTTCTTATATCCCTTCCTGTTGTGTCATCACTTTAGGATTTTGAGAATATGTGGGCACATGGCCTCATCTTTAAGGAATGTGAACACAGATCACCATCCAGTGGGCACAGAAAAAGCGCCCAGAGCCCACACATACAAGTGACGCCAAAGACCTGGTCTCTGTGCACCAGTGCCAAATTGAATCTCAGAGACAAAATTTGGGTGAAGTAGAAAAGAATAGTTTTATTGTTTTGCCAGGCAAAGGGGGACACAGCAGGCTTGTGCCTTTGAAAACTGTGTGTCTCAATCCAGAGGGATTTAGTGAGGAGTTTTATAGAAATGACTCGAGACAGTACTTGCTGGTAAAGGTCAGAGCGTGTGCAAGGCCTGCACGCCTTAATCCAGCCTCAGGTGATGTCTTGATGAGCTTCTGTGGTTCTCTCAGTTACCAAACTGTGACCTACACTCTAGAGTGAAGAAGCTTCATCAAGTAGTTCACCTTCCATTTGTTGAGGGTCTTAGTTCTACATAGAGCTCAAAAATGTTGTTATGTGTATCCCTTGAGGTGGCACCAGGACCCTGCCCCAAGGCTGCACGATTGTCTCTTGGCTGCTCTTTCTTTGTCTCCACATCCCTTCCCTCCCATGATCAGTAACTGTTTGAACCTGCTTTTTGGAACTCAGGGAAGGTCATGGAGCCTGGAGTGTGTTCCCTACAAACAGGAAATGGGGGACACAGAAAGGCATCTGTGCTCAGGAGCCCCACAGGGTCCTGCTCGGTCTGAGAAGTGCCTTCCTTTAGAAAGGCTCCAGGGAAACAATGAGCCCTTGAGGTTCCATTGAGGGCTGGTGCCTGTGAGGAAGGGGAATGCTCATCAGCTCTCATTCCACAGCCCCAGGAAGCCTTTACTGACTGCAACTTCGTGAGCTGGCCCATCGGACCTGGGTTCCTGGCCCCTTACTTCCTCAATCCCCTCCCCTCAGCCTCATCCTCCTGGCCTACCTAGCATCTTGGAAAACTTTAGGGAAGCACATCTTGCTCCCCAGCCCAATGGGCCCCAGGCTCAGCCAGAATCAGAAGCAACAATGAAGCCACACAACCCAGATGGGGATTAGAACCACTAGACAGTGGTTTAACTGAGATCACACCTGGTCTCAGAACTTAATGAAGCGGAGGTTCTTAATGACTCATCACAGAAAGAAATCAGTGAGAGACAAAGTGATAGGCAAGAAGTGGATTTATTTAGAGAAATACACTGCCTGTAGACAGAATATTGTCCATCTCAAAAGGTGAGAGCAGAGGAGAAACCCACTGCATAGAGCATGGGCCACCTTAAAAGGTGTGTGTGTGCTTTAAGTCGCTTCAGTCATTTCTGACTTTTTGCGACCCTAGGAACTCAAGTGGTCCATAGCCCACCAGGCTCCTCTGTCCATGGGATTCTCCAGGCAAGAATACTGGATTGGGTTGCCATGGTCTCTTCCAGGGGATCCTCCCAACCCAGAGGTCAAACCTGTGTCTCTTATGTCTCCTGAATTGGCAGGCAGGTTCCTTACCACTAGCACCACCTGGGAAGGCCCTCCTTAGAAGGTGAGAGGCCCATAAATAGAGTAGTTAGTTTTTATGGGCTGGGTAATTTCATAGGTTAATGAATAGGAGGATTATTCCAACTGTTTTGGGGAAGAGGCAAAGATATCCAGGAATTGGGCCACCACCCACCTTTTGGCCTTTTATGGTCAGCCTCAGACCTGTCATAATGCCTGTGGGTGTATCACTTAGCTGATGTATTACAATGAGCATATAATGAGGTTCACAGTCAACTGGAAGTCAAATCTCCCACCACCTTGGAGCTGTCTCTAACTGGTTTATGTCATGTCCTTAAAGGTTATGTCATTCTTTTAGAGATTGCTCCCCATCCTCCTACTTCAGTGACGTGGAAGCTACAAGGCCGGGTTAGCCAAGGAGGCTCTGTCTAGATGCCATCTGGGAGGGAGCAGTCACAGGCTGACTGTGGAGGTGAAGCAGCCACATGAGGACAGAGCAGTTTAGGGAGAGAAAGGCACACGTGTGGGCAGGTGGCATCCATTACACACGGGTGTGCAAATGAGTAGTGTTCCCCCTGGGCAGGGAGCACGCTTGCTTTGTCTTTGACTCCTCCTCCTATGAGGGGCTGGAGTATCCTTGCATTGGGCCTGCAGCAGATGTGATCGTGGCAAGTAAGAGAAAGTATGCACACCCCAAGTCTCCAAGGGCTGCGCAGTCAGAGGGAGGAAGCCGAGGGGAAAGGAAGAGAAGGGTGGAGGAGGAGCTAGAAAAAGAGCTAGGGTTTATACTCCATGTGAATCCTGGCTTCATCACACATAGTCCTCCTTCATCCTCACAATAGCACCACAGGAGGATGGCCTCACCTCTCTTTCCACCTGTAGAAACCGAGGAAGAGCTTGCTGGAGGTCACACAGCTTCTAACAGCCAAGGAAGCCTCTGAATCCAGGCCTGTCTCACCAGCAGGCCGCGGAGGGTGGTCCTGCCTTCCACAGGCTGAGGCGAATCAGCAGGGGCTCCGCCTGGGAGCAAAGCAGGCAGCGGCAGGACTCGGGAAGGCCAGGGAGTTGGGGCACTCAGGCCAGCTCTCTGCCACCCAACAGGCATGGCCAGCCATGGCCTGGGCTCCTGTGTCAACATTTTCATTCTTCCTGGGGACTGGCTGAGGCCAGAAGCAGCTCTGAGCCACGGGAGCTGGTCCTGGGCGGGGTAATTAACAAGATAGAGACCGTCAGTGCTTTCAGGCCCATCACACCTCACCTACACCTCAAACACCCCAGAAGCTTGAACCCAAGTCACTCTTATCAAGAGGAAAATGATCAGCTAGATGACACCATGTTACTCATACCCTCCCTGCTTGGATGATTTGTGCTTTTAAAAAGTATTCAATTCCAAAATAAGCATATTTAATGATAACGTTTCAGACCCAGAGACAGATGGGTCATATACGCATGTGTAAGTCTGAGAGTAGAGCTGCAACCTACAAGCATGCATGAGGTACCTATCAAAGTGGGGGGGTGACATAGCTGGATATACTGGGTCCTGCCTCAAGGGGTACATGGCTTGGTGGAGGAGGTAAGCACCTAAGTGTACATGGAAAAGTGTTAGTGATGCTGTAACAGAAGTGATACAGATAGTGTGGACACCAGGTAGGGAGGGGCCGGTTACACCTGGGGGATAACATGGACTTAGTACAGGTTTCAGAGGGGAAGCGGGGCTTAGGTCAGCCACACAATAGACCAAGAATGGATCAGCAAGGGCCTGGGGACCCAGGCTAAGCAATCTGGCCTTTGTCCCATGAGCAATAGAGAGCCATGAAGGAGTAGGTCAGTCTCCATCATAGCAATGTGGCCATGAGCAGATTCAGCAGGACACAGGTGCAGAGCACTGTGGAAATGTACAAGAGTCCTAAGCTCATACCAAGGTCTGGACACGGCCCAGGGGCCGAGACATTCCACACCCTGAGCACACCCATCATGCCAGCTACCCTGGTGTTTAGTCTGGATTTCACATGACTCAACCCATCCTGCTGGTGGGAAATGGATCTCATCCACTCCCTAGAAGAAAGGGCAGTAGGTCAGGGCTTGGAGCCAATTGTGTAAATATTAGAGCAGAACTTCTTCTGCCATGGGAGGAACTGATGTTTTATCTTGTTTATATTCCTTTGGAGGAGAGGCTGCTCAATTCTTTGCCTCCTTGCTGAGTATATTTTATCATCATGGCAAAAGGGGTGATTTATGGGGCCAACAGGATTTTAACTGGCCTAGGGCCACAGTGAAACTACAGGCAATTTAATGTTTGCTGTGTAACAGCTCCACACATTGTAGAGAGAGTATGGTTCTGGAATCAGACAGAGATGAACAAAAATCTCCCCCTTGACATGAACTAGCTCTGTGATCCAGGAAGAGTTACTAACTTCCCTGCTTTTGTTCAATGAGTTAAATGAAGATAAAGACATTTGAATTTTATGGTGTTTTGAATATAAAATTCAATAAGGAGATAAGCTTCTCGGCAACCATGAAGGCACTGAAATTTTACCTGCTTTCGAGTTAACGGGCAGCCTATAACAACTCTGCACGTGCAGACAGAAGGCATAGGAGTCCTTGGTCAGAGACAGAGAGCTTCATCACTCAGAACACAGCTAGGACACGAACATCCATTCTCTCTGTCCCCAAGTCCTGACTGGCGATGTGGGTAGTCCCAAACAGCTGCGTGTCCACACGAGTGAGTTAAGTTCTGAAAGTAAATGCTGGGCTAAAGCCCTTAAAATGGGCAGTATGCATACCTACCCTCTGCTCTGGAGGGAGGCACTATCTCCATCCTCTGAGGCTGTTTGCTCTATAAACATCCTTGCAAAGATGGTCCAGAACAAAAGGCAGCCTGTGGTTCACTCACAAGATGTGACAAATGAGAGAGACCCACTAAGAACTGTCTCCTATTTAGGTAGGCACTACCTAACCCCGTGCCTGGGACAGAGGGGTTCAGTAAATACTGTCTGTTGAGTAAACATGCATATCCATGACCCCCTAACAATGAGCTAAATAACTAGACCCTCACCTGTGTTGTTGTTCAGTTGCCAAGTCATGTCCGACTCTTTGCAACCCCATGGATGGCAGCATGCCAGGTTTCGCTGTCCTTTACCATCTCCCAGAGTTTTCCCAAGTTCATGTCCATTGAGTCGGTGGTGAGTTCCAACCATCTCATCCTGTCATACCCTTTTCCTTCTGCCTTCACTCTTTTGTAGCATCAGGGTTTTTTCCAATGAGTTGGCTGTTCACATCAGGTGGCCAAAGTATTGGAGCTTCAGACCTCCACCTTTTCACCAGCCAACCAGAAAGCAGCTTCCAGTTCTTCTTTTTGGCTGTGTTGCATGGCTGGTAGGATCCTACTTCCCTGATCAGGGAATCCAACCAGGGAAAGCACAGAGTCCCAACCACTGGACAGCCAGGGAATTCCCAGAGAGCACCTTCCGCTTCTTGAGACACTTAAGGGAGTTTAAGGTCAAAGACTTTCTGCCCCTCTTTGTATGGAGGTGTATATGAGGGAGATGTATATGAGGGAGGTGGCTGCAGTGTGGTATATTTGCTGCTTTGCTATCACAAACAGAGGAGACACTGAGGGGAGTCTCAAGTTCATGGGTGAATTCATAAATCCAGAGCCTTGGCAATAAGGTTGGATGGAATTTGCCAGCCTCTGTTTCTGAGGTTGTCCTGTGATGAAAGTGACTCTCTTGCCAACATGATAAATCTCCAAGGACAAGGTATGCAGACCTCCCAGTCTCTAACTTCAAAGCAAACGCCTTCACCAACTCTTATCTTTCAACTAAATTGACTTCTTTTTCTAAGTCAAAAAAGACTTAGGGAAGAGTTCTACTTTCACCTTCTCAAGATGAAGTACCCTGTGGGCCCCTTCAATGCCTCAGAGGCAAACACACTTCCATCCTGTTCACAGCCATTGTTCATCAGATATTGTCTTCTAAGGGTGACAGGTGGAGATGTTAGGACAAAATGATGATGAGCATCCAGGCCCCGGTGTCCAGGCAGTGAAACACCTTCAATAATTCACAAATGTCCACTGAGTTTATACTGTGTGGCAGGCACAATGCCAGAGATTTAGAGGTGATCAAATCCCTGCCATTGCTCCAAAGGACACCCAGCACCACAGGAAATGTGTCAAATCAGCTCAAGTTGTGAAGTGCACACAGTGGAAGGCTGTCAAAAGGAAGAAACTCACAAACAGAAAACAAATTTATGGTTACCAAAGGGGAAAGGGGGGTAGGATAAATTAACATAAACTAGTATTACTATATATAAAATAGGTTAGCAATAAGGACCTATTGTATAGCACAGGGAACTATGTTCAATATAATAAGCTATGAAGGAAAAGAATCTGAAAAATTGGTATGTATATAACTGAATCACTGCTGTGCACTTGAAACTAACAAAACTGTACTTTAGTTATTGAAAACAGGTGTGTGGGAGGTCAGGGGAGGATTCTTGAAGGAGGAACTCTGAACCTGGTTCGGAAGGAGTCAGCCAGATGCAGGCATGAGGAAAGCAGAGAAATAGAGTTTCCAGAAACTTCAAGTGCACTGTCCCATTTTGGGGTGTATGAGACACGTGTGGAAGTGACCAAGGATGAGGCTGGACTGCCAGGTAATGAGGGGCCTGGCTTGTCACTCCCTGGAGCCCAGATGTTGTCCCAAAGGTGGTGGCAAGCCCTTGGAGGGGCTTATGGGAGGAAATAGGGTGCAGATATGGTCAGGTTTACTTTGGTGGCCAATGCTGAAGCTGAATTAGAGGTGTACTCTGGGGAGAAAGATGACCTAGAACCTGTCGGGGCTTGAACAGGGAGAAGCATCTTATAACAAGTCCCTTGGGTTGGAAGCAAAGTCCTGTTCAGACACAACTGGAATCCACCTGGCTCTGCATTGCCTGTGGGGTTCCATGCGCCCAGAATGCTGCGGACCGGGAGCAAGAGTTCAGAATAGTTGTGTTGGGTTTTGGATGAAGATTCTCCCCCCACCCGTGTCACTAAAATCTGCACAGAATGAACCAAGGTCTTCAGCTTCCTAGAGACATATTTGCAGCTCTTCTGGGATAAAAGATATCAGGCTAGAATCCCAGAAGGGAAATAAAAACAAAGGATTCAGAAGAGATACCTCTTAAAACCTGTCTATATGGCATTGGAAATGCCCATGGAAAGCATTCTACCTAGACTTTCAACCCCAAGGAAGTCAGAAATGTCATAATTCAAGTTCTGTTCTTTAGGAAGATATATTGCAAATCTCTCTGCCACACACATCCTTCCAGGCATGGGGGAATATAGCAAGGCTGTACACATTCCTCTTCTCTGTCCAGCAGATTCAGGGCACCTGAGCCTGGAGGCAGGAGCCAGGATTGGAGTGCTAAGGCATATTTGTGTGGTAGAGACAAGAGGGCAGAGAAGGGAGATGTTTCTCATTTCATTAATTTGCAAAGGCTCAGCTCTGACACCCATCTCAGGTCAGAACACCATCTTGCTCACATAGGACTAAGATATAAAAAAGAGACTGTTCTGGATGTTGGGTCAAATGACTGGGCATGGTCCAGATAAGGTCACAGAAACCAATAGGGATACTTCTGTCCAATCTTCTAATTTCTCAGGTAGAAGAAGAAATGGGATCTTAGAAACTCCAGAGGGGCCAGGCTCCACCTAGGTTATAAATACCAACATCAGGGCAGCACTGGGCATTTGGGAAAGTCCTACCCCATACTTGTCCCTGGCAGGCATTGCCATTTACAGGTGGCACTCTCTTACAAAAGCCTGGCTGGATTTCCCCACACTCCCCTGATCCCCACACCGAGAGACAAGGTCTGACAATGGAAGGGACCCATTGGGTCTTTCAGCTGAGTGTCACTAAGTGAAGGAGACGAGCTGGTTCCTGGGCGATTACACGGAGCAGTTGGGAGGGTCCCCTCTTGAAGCCTGTATCTCCTCATGAGTAGAAAAAGGGATGAAGCATCTCACCAGCCCTTTTTCACAGAACTGTTAGAATGAATGAGAGCATCCCTGGGACACAGAGATGCTCAGGATGAAGAGAAGACCTCTGCCATGGTCTTATCACCCCTTTCAACACCCTGCTGAAATCTACCATAACAAAGATTTGTTTGGTTGTTTTTATGGAGGGATTTTCCCCTACAGACATGTTTAATTAAAAAAAAACAAAAAAACAAAACAAACAAAAAAACCCAGCCAAGCTGAGCTGGAATTCTTGGCAGCTAATGGTATCTACCCCCCAGGGAAGGAGAAGTAAGCTCTCTAACTTGTTTATTCCACCAACCATTAATCCCCTTGCCATTAAAAAAATGATTCTAGGAGGAAAAAAAAATGTGCAATTGCTTTGCTAATCAAAGATATAAACACACACACACTTACATATATATATATATATATGTATATATGTATATATATATCACATTTTATTTTATTAATTAAAGCAGAGATTATTTAAAAGAAAATTACCCAAAGTCATTAAGCTTCCAATGGGTACATGCTGGTGAGTGCAGACCTGCCCATCACTTTTCTGGCAGTGCATTTGGCAGTATACCAAGAATCTTGTAAACGTTCACATTCTTTGTCCCAGAAACTCTACCTCTAAAGGCCTGTTCTGAGAAAATATTCTGAAATACAGATCAAGATTTCAGTTTTAAAAGGTCTGTAATAGCTCTATTTACAGTAAGGAAAATAGAGAACAGTTTAGAGTTTCTCATTAGGGGAATGTTAAGAGAATTATGATGCAGACTTGCAATTAAATATTCTGCAGCAATAAAATGATGTTGCAGAGAATTTTTAAGGTTAGGGAAATGCTCATGATGCAACGTTATGTGAAAAACATTAAAATAAACAATATACCCAGGACAAATGCAGGCAAGCTAAAAAGCCAGAGAAAATATGGGAAAGCTCATCTGTACATTATTAATCACAGTAACTGCTCAGAGTTAAGGTCACTGAGAGAAGTTTCCGAAGTACTCAAGGAAGTTCTTCTGAGATGCCTCCCGCTTTGGAGGGTGGATCTTCACTGTGCCTTCTTCCCTCTTTGCCCTCAGGATGGGCCCCTTCCCCTGCTGTCTACCTCCTATCAGAGGCCACATGCAGCAATGGCAAGGCCCACACAGTCCCTGGGAGTCTGCATGCCAGGCATCTTGCTCCATCCCCATGCTCTTCAAGGACCTCAGCTCCTGAAGCAGAGCTTCTTCACAGACAGAATAGGTAGGAGCCTCTGTTTTCTGATATTTCCCTCCTATCATGTCCTTTTCCAAACTGTCTACCCAAAATATATAAAAGTAGTATAAATTAAATGAACTTTAGCCAAGAAGTCACACTGTCATAAAGACAGAGCATTTCACAGCCCACCCTGCCCATAGTGAAGACCGTCTGCCCAGGACCAGTCTTGAGAACCAAACCAAGAGACACTACATGAGCATCACTCAAACTATAAGCAAGGTGACTCAGAAGTGACTTAGACTACGCCCAGCAGCACTGCTTGAATGCCATACCACCCACTGTTGGGTGCTACCTGGATGTGGGCTGGTAAGATGGAGACAACCAGGGGCCCCATCTGCTAGAAGGCATGAGGGGTCACACAGCTCAGCTTCTCACTGAACAGGTGGGGGACACCCAGGTAGACGGGGCAAGAGCTTGTCTGATGCAGTGTCATGAGCTGAATGTGAGCAGTGGCTATTTTTAGGTTTATGAGTACTTACTACCTACTGGGTATCAACTGCCTAGTCACGCATGGAATGCTCACAATGACCCTTTGAATTAGGTGTTACTCTTTTCTCCCCATTTTACAGATGAGGAGGCTGAGACAGACGTAAGAGGAAGATCACCCAGATTGCACAGTGTCCTGTGGTGGAGTCGATCCTGGAACTCAGGCTCAGGCCTTGCACTTGGTCACTACCCAGTTTTGAGAAACTGATGACTGAGATGTGGAAGAGCTCCAGTGGGTTTCTGGGAACCTAGGGTGTGTGGGCTTGCAGGAGGATTGCTCTAAAAGTGCCCAAAGATACCTCCTATCCGGCATGAGATGAGTGAGCTTATCTGCAACCTGACCATGCACATAAGCATCCCTATCTGCTGAGCTGGTATTTATTCCAACTGATGTCAAGTGCCTTTCCAAGCAAGTGCATTCTCAGAGATACCTTCTAAGGTATCTTTTCCTCTAGAATTTCCCTGCTTCACCAGGAGTGTTTGCATTGGAGGAAGCAAATGGAGGTGAGAAAGGTACTGCCTTTCAGAAACATCCTGCTTAGATTCAGACACTCAGTTCTCAGAATAGCGGGAGATCCTGAGGGACGGTGTTGCCCATGAGACAATTCAGAAAGCTTTGTTGATTGGCTTTGGCAAAGCAGAACCTGTGGGGCTCTGAGAAGGCAGGGTGCCACCTGCACACCATGGGACGAGTATGTGCCTTCATTCCAAGTCACAAAGCATGTGCAGAGAGTCTCCTACGTGCCTGGCCCCATGTGTCTGCTGCATCCACGGAAATGAAGGTCTGCTCAGAGACACGGACAGTGGTAGAAAGGAATTCAAAAGCAACACACCTTGCTAAATACAGAGCTAGAAGGGACCATGGGATGTCTCCATACATGTCCAGAGGGATGGGGAGAGACAAAGAGAAAGAAAAACAAAGAAAGGGAGGGAGAACAGGAAGGAGGGGTCGGCCCAGCAGAGCTTCTTGGAGGAGGAGCTCTGCTTGTCAGTCTGAAGAGATAAGCAAGAAATACTGAGTTACTGGTTAACTGAATTAACACAAAGACATTTCCAGGAGAGATGGATGAGCATACATAAATGGGTCTGATATTCCCAGAGTCCCGGAAAAATGTGAGAAGAAAACTCACTAACAGCCTTAAAGGCCACACTAAGAAGGATGGTTTCCACTCTGCCACCAATGGGACTCCCTTAAGAATTCTGAGCAGGAAGTGGCTTAATCCAATTTGGGGAAATGGACTAGAGGAAAGAATCCCCCTCCCCAGGCCAAAGTGATGGAAATTCCCACCAGTTAATAAATTCTTTAATGGAGAAGAATATACTACTATCTCTGGAAAAGGAGTTAACACTGTGCAAATACCTTCCCTGGGCATATTACTTTATCTCCTTGGGAAATTTATTAACACTCGCCAACTAATATTTGAACACCCACCAACACAAAACACTTACATACATGAGTCTGCATCCCTATGCACACAGTATAGGAAAAGGTCGTTTATTTTATTTTAATACCCTTTTCATATAGTTCTAGATAGATACTTTTAGAAATAATGACTCCAGTTGAGATGGTACAATTTCCCTTTATAGATGTCTAACCTATTCTAAACCTATGGTAATAAGAGATAAAGCACAAAAGGAAGAAAGCAGCCTCAAGAGCAAGAACAACATTTCTGTGGCATCAGAAAAGAATCAGAGATCCAGAGAGGCACTAGCCTATTTGCTACGAAATAGCTTTGGCTGGGTAAGAGGAAGTAAAGGCATTCACCTGGACAGGCAGACCCAGAGTTCAGAGAACAAGACTTTTAGAGAACACTGGCCCTCTCAGAACCAAGAAAGATGAGCAAATTAAGTTCACACTTTGACACATCCTAACACAACCACAGAAAAGTCAGAGAAAAGAGAGGAATGACAGCTGGGCTAGTGGTTGACTTCTTAACAGCAGCGAAGGAAGTTAGAAGCAATGGATTATCTACAACATGCTGAGCAAAAGTTATCCAGGAAGTGACAGAAACAAAAAGATGGAAAGAGAAGTTAAGAGACAAATGATAAGTGGAGGACTGAGTAAGGAGATCCAACATATATGTAATCAGATTTCTAAAAGGGTAGAAGAGAAATGGAAAGAGGCAATAGGTAGATGAGAATTTTCCAGAATTCATAAAAGACACTAATCTTCAGAGCAAAGGAATATCACAGATCCCCAAGGAAGATAAAAAAAAAAAAGAACCCACATCTAGGCACATCATAGTCAGATTGCCAACAGTGAAAAATTATATATATTAGAAGTAATTATATATACAGAATATATTAGACTATATTAGAAGTAATGAGAGAGAAAGCATGAATTATATTTAAAACTATGAACAATTATTTTGGCAGATAACTTCTCAGCATAATAAAAGAATGAAACAATTTGAAAAATGAAATAATATTTTCTCTTTTTTTTTGAAATAATATTTTCAATGAGAAAGACAAAACTGTCAACCTGAAATTGTATAATTATCAAAACTATCATTCAAGAACATAAGGAAAAAAAGACATTTTCAGGCAAAAAAGAAATGCTTACTAAATGAAATTCTAGAATTCTAAATACTTCAAGTGGAGGAAATAATCCCACATGGAAAGTGTAAAATGCAAGATGAAATGAGTAAGCAAAAAAGGTGGTAAATATATAAGTAAATCTAAACAAAAGCTAAATTGATAAAACAATAATAATAGTGTTTTGTGAGCTTAGAAACATAGTACAACTATATAAAGGAGAGCTAAAATTAAAATGTTCTTGGGTTTTGTACTATTTAGGAAAATGACGATAATATTAACTAAATTTTGACTTTGATAAGATAAACATACATATAAAATAAAAAAGGTATAAATTATACACTAGAGGCAAAAATGAAATGAGAAAAGTATTCAATCAATTCAAAAGAAAGCAAGAAAAATAAACAGAGAAAATTAGATAGAAAGTACAAAATAGGTTATTAGAAATTGATTCAGTTATATCAGAAATACAATAAATGTAAAGAAAAGAAAAGACTGCCAAAATAAAAAAGTAAAATGTTTTTTGTAAGATGTTGTTTACAAGAAACAAGTCTAAAACATTGACACAGAAAGGATAAAAGTAAAACAGTAAAAAATTATGCAAATGCTGATTCCCATAAAAACTACGTTAGCACTTATAGATGTGAATGCATCTAAAAATATAGTCTCAAAATATGTAAATCAAAAATAGAGATTTTGGGAGAAAATAGACAAATCCAGGTTATTTTAGGAAATATTGACACAACTGTTTTGGGATTAGCAAGATCAAATAACTGTAATAATAAACTAGAAACATAAAAGATTTGAAAAACACACTGACTTTTTTTTTTTTAGTTCTACCAGTTTATTGCTACCAACCCATCTCCCTCCACCCTCGTGCACACATGCTCAGTCATGTAATCCCATGGATTTCAGCCCGCCAAACTCCTCTGTCCATGGATTTTTCCAGGCAAGAATACTGGAGTGGGTTGCCATTTCTTTCTCCATTTTTTTTTCACACTGATCTTGATATAACAGAGATTATATAGAAGATAAATAGATATATAGATAGATAGATAGATAGATGTGATTAGGTAGGTCGTAGAGGGAGATGATAGATGACAAGATGGACAGATAATTAAAATCGTAACATTCAACAGTTGAGAAACATATTTTCTTTAAGTGCACATGGTATATTTACAAAAATTGTCCACATATTAAGACAAAAAAAAAAGAGAGAGAAAAGTCTCAACTACTTTTAAATGATTAGTATCCTGGTATCTTACAAATTATATTCTCTGACCAAAATGTAGTTAAGTTGGAAATCAAGAACAAGCATGTAAATTCAACAACATACTTCTGAATAACACCTGTCAAAGAAGAAATCGTAATAGATATTAGAGAACGTTAAACCTGAAAGATAATGAAAAACTGCATACCAAAATGTAATGCAATGTTAATTTGATATATAGCTAAAATACTAAATATTAATATTATGAACAACAAAGTATAATTTAATGAACCACACTAAGCACTTACAAGAACAATAAAATATACTCAAAGAAAGTGGAAAGGAGAGTATACTAAAGACAAAAGCAAAAATTAATGAAAAATAAGCACATACAATAGAGAGTATAATAATGTCAAAGACTTTAAAAAAAAAGGTCAATTTTAAAACTTTAGGTAAAAATAATCAAAAACATGAGAAAAAAACATGAATAAATAATTTAGGAGTAAAATAGAAAACATAACTTTAAATGCAGCAGATATTAAAAAAGCAATACAAGGATATTATGAGAAACATACCAATAAGGTTGAAAACTTATATGCAAAATCATAAAAATATAACTTACCAATATTGAGGAAAAAGGGAAAACAAAAATTCATAGTCGTCCTATAACTATTAAGGAAATCAGAAACAGTTAAACCTTCCCACCGAGAGACTACCAGAGCCATACCAAGTATCCAAGGGATACACGATCCTAATTTTATTGACTCTTCCAGAGAAAATGAGCCTCTTCATAAAGTAGGTTCATTATATGAAGCTGGTATAACTGAATGCTAGAATCGAACCACAACAGTATAAGAAAATAAAATTACAGACAATCTGTTTTTCATGAATGTAGATGTAAGAAATTCCTAAGAACTTATTAGCAAACTGAATTCATCAAAGCATATGAAAATGATCTACCATGACCACATTGAGTTTATTCCAAGAGTGAGGTTTATTTAACATTTTTTAAAAAATCAATAAATAAAGTCATCTGTTAACAGATCACAGGGAAAAAGTCACAGGCTTATCTATAAAGTGCAGAAAAGTATTTGATAATATTTAGCATGTATTCATTATTTAAAAAAAAAAACCAACAACAAACTCCTAGCAAGGTAGAAATAGAAGGAAAATTATACAACTTGATAATGAGAACTTCATATATAACAGTGTTTCCTTAAGATTAGGAATAGAGAAAGCCTTACTAGCATCACCTACATTGAACAGCATTCTGAAGGCCCCAGCGGGCATATAAAAGCAAGGTAGAAAATGCTATGAAGATTGGATAAGAAGAACCAAAAAAGTAATTTCTTACAGACAATTTGTCCAATAATACAGAAAACCCAAAGAATTTACAGGTGAATAAAAGAGTTTAGCAAGATTATTGAATTCAAGGTCAGGGTCTAAAATTGCATTTCTTCATACTAACAGCAAATGTTTTATTTATTTATTTATTTTTATCTTTTATTTATTTATTTTTTTAAAATTATTTATTTATTTTACTTTACAACATTGTATTGGTTTTGCCATACATTGACTTGAATCCACCATGGGTGTAACATGTAAATTATCATATGTGAAAGGAATCGCCAGTCCAGGTTCAATGCATGATACAGGATGCTCGGGCCTGGTGCACTGGGATGACCAAGAGGGATGGGATGAGGAGGGAGTTGAGAGGGGGTTTCAGGATGGGGAACACATGTACAAAAATGTTTTAAAAGGTTGATTTTACAAGTATTATTGAAAATTGTCTTGAGAATGTGAAGTCCACGAGAATAAATCTAAGAGAGGGTATAGATGACCTTTATGGATAAAATTAGAACTTAATCAAAAGACATTAAAGAACCTGGGTGATTTATGTCTTTGACACATTTCAATCAAAACACAGAAGCATTTGAGATGTGCATTTGTTTTGTGGTGTTCTGTTGTGGTTGTGTAACTTGATCTGTTTCTAATATTTGCACATAAATAAAAAGAGCAAGAATAACCAAGATAGTCCTGAAGAAGTAAAATTAGGTGAGAAGACTTAGCTGAGTATATGATCCTAGGAATTATTCCACATGACATATTGGTGCAAGAGGAGGGAGAGATGACAAATGAAAGGAGGACCAAGTAACAGATCCACACACACAGGAAACCTAATTTATGACAGAACTAACACTGCCCTTGTCTGAGAAAGGTTGGACTTTGGAGGAAATTTTTAAAATGCATAGTTTTCATGCATCTTGATTTTTATTGGGACTTCTCAATCTTGGTCAGTGGTCCTGGGGTCTCTAAGCCTGCAGGAGGGCCCCTGCCATCTGGGAGCAAAGGAAGGCCCCGCTCTCTGTGGTAACGGAGAATCTGAGGGAACAAGGGTGGAAACTGCAGACTAGCTGTGGCCACTGTGCCAGGATGGCCTGTCAGCACTCTGGCAAGGAAGCATAGCGGGAAAGTGACCCCAGGAAACAACCCCCCACAGGAGTCAAGGAGGCAGCCCCTTCTCCCCCTCCAGCCTCACAGTCACCCTGGAGTACCCATAATGGACAGGTCCGAACAAGGAGCAGCTGGCAAAGCAGAGTCTCAGCCTCAGCATCACAAGATTACCACCCAGGTGACCTCATCCTGTGTGGAATTCTTCCCCTGGATACTGGGGAACTTGGCTCCCAGCACTCACCACCTCCTTCAGCCTTTGTTTTCTCCAGGCAGGTGGAGGGCCCTGGGGCACCAACTTGCTCGGGGCACATTACCAGGACCCAGGGGTCTGGGTGAAGGGCTGCCGTCCTGATGTGTGACCAAGAAACAGCATCTAGTCCCATTTGATGTTGAGATTAGCCCCAGGAAACTGAATGAAAGCCTGGGCTTTGCTCCATCAAAGGTGGACCAAAAACTGATCAATCAAAAATTTTCATCATTGTCACATATGGTTCCTTCAAGTCCTGTGTACTCTGAAGCCCCTGCTGTCGTCTCCCCAGAGTGCCACGGGAAAATTAACATGAGGACTGATAGCACCACGATTGCTCCAAAGTAGTGCTAAGTTAGTAAAGCAAGTGAAAGATATCAGTTACAATGGTCAGTGCTGCCAGTTAAAGAACCAGACCCCAGCTCTCTGGCATTGATCCTCCAGATTCAGGGATAGAAAAAACATGTCTATAGAAGCCATAGAAGTAGTAACAATAACAAGAGGGGCAAACGCAAGCTATTATTTAATGTGCTAAGTGTAGCCCTAGCTCCCCAATGAGTATTATCTCTTTAATTCTTACAACTGTCCAAGAGATAAATATAATTAGCCTCACTAGAGAAGTTAAAGCTTGGAGACTCAGGGAATAAATAGCAAAGTAAAGTGAAACTCTCTCAGTTGTGTCTGACTCTTTGCAACCCCATGGACTATATATATATGGTCCATGGAATTCTCCAGGCCAGAATACTGGTGTGGGTAGCCTTTCCCTTCTCCAGAGGATCTTCCCAACCCAGGGATCGAACCCAGGTTTCCTGCATTGCGGGTGAATTCTTTACCAGCTGAGCCACAAGGGAAGCTAACAAAGGAAAGTAAAGAAAAAGTCTTCTCAAAGTGGCAAATCTAGTAAGTATAATTGCTGGCATTAGGAAAGGTTGTTTTCAACAATTAGTTCATGGTCAAGGAAATGGCAGGACTGATTCTCCTAAGGAGTCTAGTTTGCCTGCGGCAGTAGTGCAGCCAGCTTGACTGCTGTGACAACTTCTCACAGACCAGGGACTCGGACGACATTTATTGCACACAGTTCTGGAGGCTGGGAAGTCTGAAATCAAGGTGCCAGCACAGTTAATGCCTGCTTCCGGGATGGCAGACACCAGCTTCCTGCTGTGTCCTCCCAGATGGAGGGACAGCAGGAGAGCTGGAGAGGGCGAGGGCGTCCTCTAAGGGTGCTCATCCTATCATGAAGGCCTCACCCTGGAGGCCTTGAAGGAATGGTCAGAACGCATCACCCCAAAGCATGCTCCCTTGGCATATTGAATGTTTTGAGCTGAAGACATTTGAAAAGTAGCAAATGCAGGCATAGGCCTTCTCTGAATCCTTTTGATCTGTCTAAAAACTAAGCCTCCTCCAAAAGGAACGCAATTGTCACAGATCTCCTCTCTGGGAGTTTCATCAACCAGGGAGAGTTGACTTCTTACAGGGGAGGGGACCAAAAGTTACACCATACCAAGACAGACTGTGACAAACCATCATACCTCCATCAGTGCTTCCAGGGCCTCGTTCTTCTCCCCTGAAAATCACTTGCCCTCCTCTCAGTGGCTTCCATCCTTCCTCCCCTCCCCCTATTAAAATAGTAGATAAGCTCTCAAACCATACTGCTCTTTCCCCCCCCCCCCCCCTGTGATGCTTGGAGCACACAGTATTAAAAATTAATAAGCTTGCATACCTTTTATGCCTGTTGTAAGTTTATTTTGTAGACCCAGCTATCAAACCCAGGAGGATAGAAACAAAATCTTTCTTCCCCTACAGTCTCACCTAACCCTAACCTCCCAATGACCCTTTCCAAATGCCACCACGTGGGGTGTTACAGCTTCAGCATATGAATTTTAATGGGATACAGCATCCAAATCACGGCAGAGTCCCTCTCTCACTTACCCTCAGGGATTTGCCAGACCCTGGCGCCCCGACACCTCTCCCACACTCACGTTCTGTTTTATAAGTGAAATTCTATGGAGGACTAGAGTTAAGCTCTATAGAGGACATGTATAGGTGGCACAGGTTCCATCCTTGTGGACAACACAAGGAAAAGTGCTGAGACCACTTGACGAGCCTTCACCTCTGCCCCCCACCCCCACCCCCCGCCTCCCGCCCCGAAACCGAGTTCCACGATCCATGTTGATCTTCCAGTGCAATCTTACACGGTGGTTCTTAAAACTTTGAATGACTTGCCCATATTTAAAAATCAGGAGACTTACCAGAAATGTCTGGATTTCTAGATTCGCTTGAAGAATTAGGAAAGCCAGACACTCTGGGCCTCTGTCCCTCTGACCGGCCAAGCAAGCGGTGGCCGCCCGCTCACGGCGTGCACTCCCCTCTGGCTGCAGCCTGCCCGCCGCGATCACGTTCCTCACTAGCGCCTGTGTCACCCGTCCTTTTTCACTGGAGCGGAGCTGCCTCACGACACTGTTCACGAAGTGAACCAGCCGTGTGTGCGCACACGCCCTCTCTTCGGGGTTTCCCTCCCGTCTAAGTCGCCGCAGCGGACTTCTGCAATAAATGGCAGGTTCTCACCATTTACTCACTTTACACACGGTAGGGTACATCTGTCAGTCCCAATCTCCCAGTGCATCCCACCTCCTCTCCTGCTTGGTGTCCATATATTTGTTCTCTATGCTTGTGTCTCTTTCTGCCTTGCAAGTAAGTTCATCTCTACCTTTTTTTCTAGATTCCAAATGTGTGCATTAATGGATGATACTTCTCTTTTTGTTTCTGACTTGTTTCACTCTGTATGAGAGTCTTCAGGATCCATCTACATCTCTTAAAATGATCCAATTTTGCTCCTGTTTTATGGTTGAGTAATATTCTGTTGATTATATGTATCACATCTCCTTTATCCATTACTCTATCAATGGACATCTAGATTGCTTCCATGTCCTGACTATTATAAATAGTACTGCAATGAAATTTGGAGTGAATTGTCTTTTGAATTATGGTTTTCTCAGGATGTATGCCCAGTAATGGAACTGCTGGGTTGTATGATAGATCTTCCCCTTCACAGATCACCCTTGTCAGGGCAAAAGGGCTTGCACAATTCAAGAAGCTACGAGCCATGTTGTGCAGGGCCATCCAAGATAGATGGGTCATTGTGGAGAGTTCTCACGAAACTTGGTCCACTGGAGGAAAGAATGGCAAATCACTTTAGTATCCTTGCTTGAGAACTCCAAGAACAGTATGAAAAGGCTCCAACATGCTACTGGGGGAGAATGGAGAAATATCTCCAGAAAGAAAGAAGAGGCTGGGCTAGAGCAGAAACAAAGCTCAGTTGTGGGTGTGTCTGGTGGTGAAAGTAAAGTCTAATGCTGTAAAAAAAAATATTGCATAAGAACCTGGAATGTTAGGTCCATGTACATGCTAAGTCATTTCAGTTGTGTCTGACTCTTTGCTACCCCATGGACTGTAGCCTGCCAGGCTGCTCTGTCCTGGTAATCAAGGTAAACTGGAAGTGTTTAAGCAGGCAGTGGCAAGAGTAAACATTGACATCTTAGGAATCAGTGAACTAAAATGGATAGAACGGGTGAATTTAATTCAGATGAACATAATTTCTACTACTGTGGGCAAGAATCCCTTAGAAGAAATGGTGTATCCCTCAGAGTCAACAAAAGAGTCTGAAATGCAATACTTGGATGCAATCTCAAAAATGACAGAATGATCTCTGTTCATTTCCAAGGCAAAACATTCAATGTCATAGCAATCCAACTCTATACTCCAACCACTAATGCCAAAGAAGCTGAAGCTGACCAGTTCTATGAAGACCTACAAAACCTTCTAGAACTAACACAAAAAGATGTCCTTTTCATCATAGGGGATTGGAATGCAAAAGTAGGAAGTCAAAAGATACCTAGAATAACAGACAATTTTGGCCTTGGAGTACAAAATGAATCAGGGCAAAGGCTAATGGAGTTTTGCCAAGAGAACACACTGGTCACAGCAAACATCATTTCCCAACTACATGAAGATGATGCTACACAAGAACATCACCAGATGGTCAACACTGATATCAGATTGATTATATTCTTTGCAGATGAAGATGGAGAAGCTCTATACAGTCAGTAAAAACAAGACCAGGAGCTGACTGTGGCTCAGACCATCAGCTCTTTATTGCAAAATTCAGGTTTAAGTTGAAGAATGTAGGGAAAACCATGCAACCATTCAGGTATGACATAAATCAAATCCATTATGACTATACAGTAGACGTCATGGATAGATTCAAAGAGTTAGATCTGGTAGACAGAGTAGCTAAAGAACTACAGATGGAGGATCGTAACACTGTATAGGTGGCAGTGACCAAAACCATCCCAAAGAAAAAGAAATGCAAGAAGGCAAAGTGGTTGTCTGAGGAGGCTTTATAAGTAACTGAGAAAGGAAGAGAAATAAAAGGCAAAGGAGAAAGGGAAAGATACACTGATTGCAGAGTTCTAGAGAATAGTGAGGAGAGAAGAGGAGGCTTTCTTAAGTGAACAGTACAAAGAAATGGAAGAAAACAACAGAATAGGAAAGACTAGTGATCTCTTCAAGAAAATTGGAGATACCAAGGGAAAATTTAATGCAAAGATGGGCAAAATAAAGGACAGAAATGGTAAGGACTTAACAGAAGCAGAAGAGATTAAGAAGAGATGACAAGAATACACAGGAGAGCTATACAAATAAGATCTTAATGACCCAGAAAATCACAATGGTGTGGCCACCTAGACATCCTGGAGCATGAAGTCAAGTGAGCTTTAGGAAGCATTACTATGAACAAAACTTGTGAAGATGACAAAATTCCACCTGAGCTATTTAAAATTCTAAAGATGATGCGGTTAAAGTGCTGCACTCAATATGCCAGCAAATTTGGAAAACTCAACAGTGGTCACAGGACTGGAAAAATTCCAATCCCAAAGAAAGGTAATGCCAAACAGTGTTCAAACTACTGCACAATTGCATTCATTTCACATGCCAGTAAGGTAATGCTCAAAATCCTTCAAGCTAAGCTTTATCAGTATGCAAACTGAGAATTCCCAGATGTACAAGCTGGGTTTAGAAAAGAAAGAGGAACCAGAGATCAAATTGCCAACATTTGTTGGATTATAGACAAAGCAAGGGAATTAAAAAAAAATCTACTTCTATTTTATTGACTATGCTAAAGTCTTTGACTTCGTGGATCAGAACAAGAGATGGGAATACCAAACCAACTCACCTGTCTCCTGAGACACCTGTATGCAGATCAAGAAGCAACAGTTACAACTAGACATGGAACAATGGACTGGTACCAGATTGGGAAAGGATTATGTCAAGGCTGTGTATTGTCACTCTGCTTATTTAACTTATATGCAGAGCACATCATGTGACATGTTGGCTAGATGAATCATAAGCTGGAATCAAGAATGCCCAGGAGAAATATCAACAACCTCAGATATGTAGATCACACCACTCTAATGGCAGAAAGTGAAGAGGAAATAAAGAGCCTCTTGATGAAAGTGAAAGAGGAGAGTGAAAAAGCTGGCTTAAAACTCAACATTAAAAAAAACCAAAGATTGGGAATTCCCTGGTTGTCCAGTGGTTAAGGCCTCACACTCTTACTGCCAAGGGCTTGGGTTCAATTCCCAGTTGGGAAACTAAGATCCCATAAGCCATGTGGCTCGGCCAAAAAATAGACATAAAAAAAAAAAACAAAAAAAACACACAAAGATCATGGTATCTGATCCCATCACTTCATGACAAATAGGTAGGGAAAAAATGAAAAGAGTGAGAGATTTTATTCCCTTGGGCTCCAAAATCACTACGAAGAGTGACTGCAGCCATAAAATTAAAAAATGCTTACTCCTTGGAAGAAAAGCTATGACAAATCTAGACAGCATATTAAACAGCAGAGACATCACTTTGCTAGCAATATTCCTTATAGTCAAAGCTATGGTTTTTCCAGTAGTTATGTACAGATGTGAGAACTGGACCATAAAGAAGGCTCAATGTCAAAGAACTGATGCTTTTGAATTGTGGTGCCAAGAAAGACTCTTGAGAGTTCCTTGGACTGCAAGGAGATCAAACCAGTCAATTCTAAAGGAAATCAACCCGGAATATTCATTAAAAAGACTGATGATGAAGTTAAAGGTCAAATTCTTTGACCACCTAATGTGAAGTGTATACTCATTGGAAAAGACCCAGATGCTAGGAAAGATTGAGGGCAGGATTAAAAGGGGGCAACAGAGGATGAGATGGTTGGATCACATCACCAACTCAACGGACATGAGTTTGAGCAAGCTCTAGGAGATAGTGAAGGACAGAGAAGCCTGGCGTGCTGCAATCCATGAGATCACAACTCAGCAACTAAACAACAACAACAGATGGTGGTTCTCAGGACTTCCCAGGTAGCACATGACAAGGAACATACCTGCTAATGCATTAGCTGCAAGAAATGTGGATTCAATCCCTTGGTCAGGAAGATCCTCTGGAGAAGGAGATGGCAGCTCACTCCAGCATTCTTGCCTGGAAAATTCCATGGACAGAGGAGCCTGGCGGGCTACAGGCCCTGGGGTCTTAAAGAGTCAGACACTACTGTGCACGCACACAAGCAGACAGCATAAGCATGGTAGTTCTCATCTCTGCCTCTACACTCTTTCTTGTTTAAAACAGTTAGACCAGGAGGTCTGTGCATTTCAAGAAGTTTGGAAGAGATTATGTTACTTCATGGAAGGAAAGATTTCTCCTAGATGATTAACAAGCAAATAAAATCTGTGCCAAAAGTGTACCGGTGAAAATACCATTGTGATGTGAATAGTGTTTGGCTCTTGTATTCTACCCAGGACACTCAGTTTGATGCTGGCTTGGCTTTGAGGGGTGTTTGGGTCCTGCAAGAGCTGTTCTAGAATGTTCATTGTCCTGGCCACCAATAATTCAAACTCAAAGTCAGCATTTAGTACCCAAATCAGGGGATTCTATGCTTTTTTTCACAGAAGGTGAACACTTGGCTTATGTCCTACATATGGAAAATTAAAACATGAAGATTTGTTACGCAAAGTAAAGATCCTGCTTTGTGTGGTGTGGAGGTATATGGCCAGGAATGTCTAATTCTCTGTTCTAAGAACTGAAACAAAAAGTTTCTCCAGGAGGTAGAAACACGTAATATTTTAGAAAACAGTAAATATCCTGAAGGTACATTTTCACTAGTAGGATCTGGTGGGACTGAATTCAGATTCATGCATCTCATTTACCAAGCAGTGTTGACCTGCCCACCTCAATATGACCTCTCTCCATTTATAAACAAATGAAGTGTATTTATTTTATTTTCACCTACTAACCTGTGCTTTCCCAACACTACTCAACTACTTCATAAAAATCAGTACATCCCCCGAAACCAGGCATGAACTGCCAGGAGGAGGTGGAGGAGGCAAGTTTCTAAAAGGTCAAGAGTGTAGTAACAGGTAGGTCCTGTGTTTCATGTGCACAAAGTGTGTGCTAAGTAACACAGCATGTGCTGAGGACATGTTATGTAATTTAACCCCTGTAATGTCTTATTTCACTCTTTAGTAAAGGAGAAGGCGCCAGCCCACATAGGCCATCAGTGCCTCCCTACTCCTCAAGGGAGTTCAGTTCTGCAACACCCCAGAGCCTTTGCACCTGCCGGCTCTTCTCTTGGGAACACTCTTTGTCCAATCTTCAGATGACTGGTTCCTTCCCTACTCAAAGGTCACCTCCTCTTAGTCTGTCTTGTCCGCTGTGCCTGCCTCCCCCTGCCCACCTCCCTCAGATTGCCATGTTCCTCTTCACAGATGTCCAGTGTCCACTGGTTTGAATGACTCTTGACTCTCAACCTCCACTGGTTTGGGGGGTTTTCATGTAACTTTCTGCTCAGGAAGTTCTCTGAACTTAAACAAACAAACAAACAAAAAACCCTGAGTATCAAGTTCGTATTTGCCAGCTCGAAATTCAAGGTTTTTGTTACTGTTCAATTGCTAAGTTGTGTCCAGTTCTTTGCGACCTTATGGACTGCAGAACGCCAGACCTCCCTGTCCTTCACTATCTCCCAAAGTTTGCTCAAACTCAAGTCCATTAAGTCTTCTCTGATACCACAGTTCAAAAGCATCAATTATTCAGCAATTGGCCTTCATTATTGTCCAACTCTCACATCTGTACATGACTACTAGAAAATCCACAGCTTTGCCTATATGGACCTTTGCCAGCAAAGTAATGCCTCTGCTTTTTAATATGCTGTCTAGGTTTGTCATAGCTTTTCCCCCAAGGAGTAAGCGTCTTTTAATTTTATGGCTGCAGTCACCATCCACACTGATTTTGGAGCCCAAGAAAATCAGATCTTTCACTGTTTCCACTTTTTCCCCCCAACTATTTGCCATGAAGTGATGGGACTGGATGCCATGATCTTAGCTTTTTGAATGTTGAGTTTTAAGCCAGCTTTTCTCTCTCCTCTTTCACTTTCATCAAGAGACTCTAGTTCCTCTTTACATTCTGCCATTAGACTGGTATCATCTGCCTCTCTGAGGTTGTTGATATTTTTCCTGGCAACCTTGATTCCAGCTTGGGGTTCATTCAGCTCAGCATTTTGCATGATGTATTCTGCATAAGTTAAATAAGCAGGGTGAATTCAAGGTACTCTGCTGTTTAGGGTGAGTAGGTTCTTCCAATGTTATTATCCACCTGAATCTACCTCATTAGTCCACCCACCCCCACTATACAAGTGAAATTGGCCTTAAATACGCCTTCCAGGGACAGAGGAGCCTGGTGGGCTGCCGTCTATGGGGTCGCACAGAGTCAGACACGACTGAAGTGACTTAGCAGCAGTAGCAGCATGCCTCCAGAACAATACAGAAAGAATAGTGAAGTCTAGGCAGGTATATGGTATGGGAAAGGGTCCCTCAGCTCTTCAGCCACAGGGATTTGGTAAAGACAGCTGAGCTAACTATGGAATGGGGGTGGTGGTGATGTAGTAGTCTTGGAGTTGGGGTGGGGCAGGGGTGCTGATGGTTATGGTGGCAGCAATAGTCTTGGGGTTGGTGTAGGTGTTGCTGCTGCCAATGGCAGGGTGGTGGCTTGCCCTGCTTGGGGCTGGAATGGGATATTGATGATGGAGGAAGCCGTGGTGATGGTTGGAGTCTTGGTATGAGTTCTAATAGTGGTGATAGTGATGCATGAAGTCAGCAAAGGAGGCAGTGGGACAGGGATGGGAGGGATAAAGGTGATGGGCTTCAGGTTTGGACTGTGTGCACCAATCCTCACGTTTTTGAGCCACCTGGTTCTCCCACTCCCACAGGTTACCACCTAGATCACTATCCAGTCAAGATAACCCAGGGGTACCCCCCAATTCAAAGGCCTTTAGTTATCACTTCAATCCCTTGGTATACTTGAAATAACTCAGGATGTATTGGTCAAGGAATACACATGATTTAGATGTGAAAAACCTATGACTTTCTGGAGGTGCTGGCCAACACACAGCATTACAGATACAGGTGCCAACCCCCAGGGCTCCACGAACCCCACCTCCTCTCAAGCTTACTTTCATCAGGCAGCGTATGGAGAAGTCAGCCAAGGCATGAAACTGCTTGCTGTGCACTATTTCATGGCAACTGACCAGCAAAGTATAAATAGCTCAGCTAGCATGGGGAACAGCTGACCGGAAAAAGCAGCAGAAGTGGTTGGTAATCTGGTGGTGGAATCTTAGGCCTGAGAATGTCACCCCAAGTGCCCTAAGAGCAGGAGATGCCCAGATATATAACGAGGCCATCTGCTGGACAACAGAAGGAGGTGAACATGATAAAAAGTGGGGCTTTGAGGGACCTATCTGAGCTGGCTGATTCAGTCAGGAAGTACTAAGCAGATCAAATCAAATCAAATTAAGTTACCTATGGTCAATTAATCTTCAACAAAGAACACAAGAATACACAATGGAGAAAAGACAGTTTCTTCGGCAAGTAGTGTTGGGAAAGCAGACAGCCATACATAAATCAATGAAGTTTGAACACACACTCACACCATACACAAAAATAAATGTCAACTACAAGACATGACACCATACTATTCCTAGAAAAGAATATAGGAAAAACATTCTCTAACATAAATCATAGGAATATTTTCTTAGGTCAGTCTCCAAGGCTATAGAAATAAAAGCAAAAATAAACAAATGTGACCTAATCAAACTTGCAAGCTTTTGCAAGCTTTTGCACAGCAAAGAAAACCATAAACAAAACAGAAAGACAATCTATAGAATGGGAGAAAATACTTGCAAACAATGCAACAGGCAAGGGATTAATTTCCAAAATATACAAACAGCCCATACAAGAACAACAACAACAAAAACAACCCAATCAAAAAATGGTCAGAAGACTTAAATAGACATTTCTTCAAAGAGACATACAGATGATTAATAGACACACGAAAAGATGCTTGACACTGCTAATTATCAAGGAAATGCAAATTAAAATTACAATGAGGTGTAACTTCACCAGGTCAGGATAACCGTCATTTAAAAGTCTACAAATAGCAAATGCTGGAATGGGTGTGGTGGGAATGCACACTGGGGCAGCCACCATGGAAAACAATGTGGAATTTCCTCAAAAAACTAAAAATAGAACCACCACGTGATCCCAGTGGTGGGATCTTTCAATCCCAGTCCTGGGCATACAACCAGAGGAAACTCTAATTCGAAAAAATACACACACCTCAATGTTCATAGCAGCACTATTCACAGTAACCAAGACTTGGAAACAATCTATATGTCTATCAGCAGATGAATGAATAAAGAAGATATGATGTATGTATATACAATGGAATATTACTCCACCATAAAAAGTAATGAAATAATGTCATTCAGAGCAACATGAGTGGAGACCTAGAGATCACCATACTAAGTGAATAAGTTAGACAGAGAAAGACAAATATGATATCACTTATATGTGCAACTTAAAAAATGACACAAATGAATTTATTTACAAAACATAAACAGATTCACATAGAAAACAAATCCATGGTTACCAAAGGGGAAAGTGGGTGGAATGATAAATTATGAGTTTTGGACTAACAGATGCACACTACCATATATCAAATGGATAAACATCAAGGATCTACTGTATAGCACAGGGAACTATAGTCAGTATCTTGTAATAACTTATAATGGAAAAGAATATGAAAAAGGGTATGTGTATATATAACTGAATCATTTTGCCATATATTAAAATTTAACACATTGTAAATCAAATTTCAATAATAAAATAAAATTTAAAAAAACTAAATCGCTGCCAACCTCAACCACTCAGTGAAGAGGGAGGAGTGTAGAAGCGAATGCGAGTGACCGAGTGTTAGACATTGACAGGGGTGTGCAGAGTGTGCAATCATTCACTCATTTTTTAATTGATTTATTTGTTCTTTCCACCTACATTTTATTCTCACAGAAATTTTCTTATTTCAATGCTCAGTAAATTTAGCCCTTGGCTAGCTTTACTAGGAAATGAAAACAGGACCTAGTAAGAGGCAAGAGCATCTGAGTTTAAACTGTGAAGCAGATGTAGAGAATGTCCCCCCAGGGGTGCAGTTTGTGAAGTCAGGGGCTTAGGAAAAAGCTACTAGGTAGGTTTCCTAAAGGTGAAAAGCATTAGACGTTCCAGCTGAATGTTGAAAACACAAAGAGGTGAGCACGGATGTGAGCAGAGAGTCAAGGTAAACGGCAGGGGCTCAGGTAGCACCTCGAGAGCAGCTGGCACTCTGGGCAGAGGCAAGGGGATAAAGGGTGGAGACTCGCATCCCGAGCCCGGAGTCTGAGCTCCGCCCACTCAGCCCTGCCAATCACCCCCTCAGCCCTTCCCTTTCCGGCCGCCCGCCCCCTCGCTGATGGGCCGTGCGGAGGAGGCACGGTCGGGAACGATGGGCTCACGCACCCGAATCACCCGGGGAAATGTTCAAAACTGTCACCCCAGACTAGTATCAGAATCCCTGAAGTGGGCTTTGGCAGGTCAGTTTTGAGGAAAACGACCTTAGGAGGGAATGGTTCTGAAGACTCGGGTGGTTAAGTACTGCCCCGAAGGAACATGGAAACACCTAAAAAGACAGACGGAGGACGTCTCAGGACGCAGTCCTGGTGCTCATCACCCTTGACTCTCAGATCGTCACCTAGACCCATGCCTGACTGTGTGGACTTCAGCCTCGGCAAGGACCACCGGGGTGCCTTCCGAACTCCCTGGCTGGGCCTGGTTACTTACAGAGAAGCAGCCTCCATCTGAGAGGCCGTGGGATCGGCCAGTGGCTGCAGTTCCCCACCTCTGAGGGCTTCTACTTTTGCCCCCTCAGAGCTGGTACCCACCACAGACACACCACAGCTTCCCTGTAGGTAAGGTCTTCAGGGCTGCATGCAGTATCACACCTCTGCCCAGGTCAGGCTTGGATCTTGTCCCTTGCCACCTCAGGAATATTCTGCCCTGGAGCCCACACCAGACTCAGTTACATGTCCTAGGAGACCCTGGAAGTGGAACCAGAGGGCAGGAAGTGTCAGAGCCCAGAGCCCTGCTCATGATGGAGCCGCCAGGACTTTCTGGGAGGAGTAAAATTCAAGTTCCACCCCATCTCCCCTGTAACCCTCAACGTCTTCATCAGTAAAATGGGCTGGTTTCACATTGAGATCTCCAGTGTCACACAACTCCAGAATCCCTGGTGAAATGCAAAAAAACTGCAGTCATCGGGGCTGTCGGCACTTTTTCAGTTGGCTTTTCACCACTGAGTGAAAGTGCTAAGTCACTCAGTCCTGTCTGACTCTTTGTGACCCCATGGACTATAGGCTATGCAGGCAGATTCTTCACTGTCTGAACCTCTCCAAACAGAGGCAGGCTCTTCAATGGAATTTTTAGCTATGCTGTATAGCCTAAATCCTCTTCTAAAAAAAAAAAAAAAGAGAGAGAGAGAGAGGGAGAGAGATGAGCCAACCAGAGGTTTACTGCATAGTTGTGTAGAGACCTTCTGCCCCAGGGTCAAGAACATCATAGGGGATGTTCTAACCCAGGACATGTATGAGAGGAGCCAGGGTTGGACGCCAGGACAGAGGGCCCAAGCTTTACTTCCTGATGTTGCACTCGGGCCCTGGAGACTCAGGGAGGCGCCTGGGAGCCACGAGGACAATCTGTAGCAGCAAACAGTGCAAGTCGGAGAAGACCCCAGGGAAGGGCTTCTGGATCATAGAAACTACTGTCTACTGGTTTCTTGATTGAGCTGGAAAAAAGAATATATGCACATGGTTAAAAATTTTAAGCTATTAATTGTGCCTAATGGCTAAATACAGCAGGAGACATGGGTTTGATTCCTGAGTCAGGAAGATCCCCTGGAGAAGGAAATGGCAATCCACTCCAGTATTCTTGCCTGGGAAATCCCATGGACAGAGGAACCTGGCATGCTGCAGTCCATGGAGTCGAAAAGAGTTGGACACAACTTAGCAACTGAACAACAACAAAATGACTCAGCACTGCCACTTGAGAGCACTGCCTGATAGCTGATTAAGCCCCTGATTCACCCATGATCCCAGGAAAGCACTTGGGGGACCCTTTCTTCCTTCCATGGAACCAGCAGCCTTCTCTGTCTCAGTGGACCACACTGCTGCAGCAGTTCCTAGATTCCCGTGGAGTCTGGCTGTGATGGAGAATGCTGAATTCTCAGTACCCCCATTCCCATAAAAGGATGCTCCCTGTTATTGTGAGAACTCCATTCTGAATCCCAATATAGGGGACAGAGAAATGAACCTTGCAGGGCTGCAGGTATGTGGGATGTGACTGGGGGCCTGTTGTCCACCCCCCTCCCCACCTTGGTCTCCACGAGCATGGTCCTCTTGACTCCAGTGGCAGAGAATGGCACACCCCACCTTCCCATGCTGTCCAGAGTCCTGGGTGCTGGGACCAGACTTGACTAATGACATGTGTTGGGACTTCTTCTGGGGCCTCCCGGGGAAGGAGGTTTTTTCTACTGATTAGGAGTAGATGAAAAGGAGCCCTCTCTGCTGCTGCCTGGAAAGGCTGTCATCTTCCCTCAACCACTGGGGAAGCATCTTTGGCAGGGAGAGGATGGCTGAGGGGGAAGATGAAAAATGCCTGGGTCTCTAAGCACATCTGGAGCCAGTGCACAAGCTCTGGGGCCATTCTTGGCTGTGTTTCTGTCAAGGCATAAGGTACAAACCCTTCTTCTTAAAGCCGCTTGTAGTTGGGCTTCTTTGCTTTCAGCCCAAATCATCCTGAGAAATGGGTTTTTTTTTTTCTTTTTTAAAAAAATTTGTACCTTCAGATCCATCCTCCTCGCCTTTGTTCCCATACCCAGGGCCAGGTCCAATCCCTCACAAAGGCTCAGGACACAAAGTGTTAGATCAGGGCAAGAAGTAAGAGTTAGCCAGTGCCCTAAGCCTCCAGTGTAATGTTCCCCCAAAGAAAAATCACTGTAACATAAAATCTGACCATGTCCGTTATCCTGAAAATTTGGTTGGCCTCTTGGTGGTTGTCAAGCCAAAAGACAAAGCCAAGACAAAGATTAAAAGAAAGGAGGACTTATTACTTGCAGCAAGTAAGAACACCTAGGAAATTTCCTTAAGCAGTGTCTCCCCAAATGGCAAAATTGGGAAAGTATTAAGTTAAGAGGATATTCATATTCATGAGGGGAGCTTGAAGCAGAGGAAAATTCAGCATAGAATTGGGACCAAGGTCAACAGAGTCCAAGCTCTAGTTGAAGTCACAAAGGTCAATGTTAATATTCCATTGTCCACCCAGGTGGGGGCCTTAGACCCGGCAGGCCTCAATGACTGTATCAGACTGTGAGGTGTGGCCTGGAGGAGGAACCGAGCTCTGTTTTGTCACAGAAGTGTTGCTTCTTGATTGCTTTCCCTTAGTTCTTGCATTCCCTCACTCCCATTAAGGTCATCAGTTACTGAGATCCGTTCAACAGCAAGCACTGTGGCCAGACTTAGATCCCAAAACAGCTTAGGCCAAAGTTGAAAGTTTACCTTAGGTGGGTCGAGTCTGCGTGCAATGCAGGAGACGAGATGCAGGAGACGCAGGTTTGATACCTGGGTCTGGAAGATCCCCTGGAGTAGGGCACGGCAACTCACTCCGGTATTCATGCCTAGAGAATCCCATGGACAGAGGAGCCTGGTGGGTTATAGTCCATTGGGTCACAAAGAGTTGGACACAACTGAAGTGACTGATTACACACACACATGTCTAGATCTGTTTCTCTTTGGACCCCCTACCCTATCTGCTTACATCCCTTTCCCACGTAATCTACAGCAACTCCCTACTTTCCACAAGAAAAAGCCCAAACTCAAGCTCCTTATCTGAGATCACTGTGATCTGATCCTGCAAGTAACCCTACAGCATGCGGAACTGCATTCTATGCAGGCTGAGAACGCAGAGTCCAGCAGGATGTGGTCACCTGCCCCAGGAGCTATGTTCTTGACCCGTTTAGTGCATATGTGGGTTATGGCACCCTGGGACCTAGAGGAAAATCACAGGAACCTTCAGACGAGGGCAGCCTGGGCATGAGTCATGAAGAATGAAGATTTCCAAGCCAACCATAAGAATGCCTGAACCTGGGGCTGTACCCCATCATCCTGCCTTCACATCATCCTGGACCTTCTACCAGGAATCATAGTTCTCCAGGCCCACATGCCCAACACTTGCTCTTCCTAAGACACCCACAGGAGGAGCCCCTTCCTACCTCGAAGGCTTCTCTGGTCCACTCAAGCCACAACCCTCACACCCTCCTTTGTTCTGCCGGAGGTCTGAGGGTTACTCTCCTGCTCTAGGCACTACGCATTATTATTCAGAATACTATCATTCAGATAACTGTCTGTGGCTCACAACTTAAGGGACATGTTTCTATTTACTTTTAACCCCCCAGAGTTGTTAACATAGGGGTTGCTGGAGACTTAACATGCTGTGTAGGTTTGAAGAGAAAGAGGAGGGAAGAAGGGAGGGTAGGTCCCAAATCTGGTTCTAGTTGATGGGTTTCCTAGCCCTTTGGAAATAGGAGGAAAGGAAGCAGGGCACAAGCTTTAAGGGAATGAATGACATAGCCCTTGAGGATATGGCATAAACTGGTTAGAAAAAACTAGGTCCAAGATGGTGAAAGATTCAACTTCCAGTAGACCTTGAGCCTCGTTATACGCTTACTGTAATTGGCATCTAAGTGACACTCACACAGTGCCATGGCAGTTCCCAGGTCAACCATAAAAGGCCAAAAGTGGGCAGTGCTGCAGTTTTTTAAAATCCCCACCCTTTCTCTCAAAGAGTTGGCATAATCCTCCCCCTCATTAGCTTATGAAATTACCCAGCCCCTAAAACCAAGCACCCTGTATTTCAGGGCCTCTTGCCTTCTGAAGTCATACTGTCTGTGGAACGTGTTTCTCCCTTGGCTGCTCTTACTTTCCCAGATGACCCCATGTCCTGGGGCTGCTCTTGCCTTTTGAGCCAGACTGCATACTGTCTATGGAATGTGTATCTCTCTGACCAAATGCACTTTTTACCTGTCACTTTGTCTCTCACTGAATTCTTTCTGCAACAAGACATAAAAGAACCTGAGTTTCACTAAGTCCTAAGACCAGGTATAGGATCTCAATTAAAAGACAATGGGTTCAAGTCCCAAACTGGGTTGTGGGGTTTCACTATTAGGAATTTGGGGGAGGGGGGATCGGGATGGGGAACACATGTAAATCCATAGCTGATTCATGTCAATGTATGGCAAAAACCACTACAATATTGTAAGGTAATTAGCCTCCAACTAATAAAAATAAATTTAAAAAAAAAAAGGAATTTGAGACCTTTTTGACCAGGTACTAACATGTCAAGACCTTCACACATTGGTGAAACTGAGTTGCACTTTCTCTTTTTTGATGATGAGAGGCAGCAACTGCAGTCAAGCTCCTAGCTGCCGGGAGGAAGCCTGGGTGAGGAGGCAGCACAGCGTACATGGGCCCTGGGGTCCCCATGGAACCCCCTCCATGTTCTCCTGGTTCGGGGCTGCAGCAGGGCTAGGTGAGATTAACTGCTTCATACGCCGAGGGCAGAAAGGATGCCACTGAACGGGAGAGGCCCCAACTGGGTGGGGCTCTGGTAGGGAAAGATGCAGCCAAGGCATTTAACTGAAAGTCCTGGTGGAAGAGCCTATAACAAACTCCTGAATGCCCATCCTCACCTATGACACTTCCCCAAAAGCCTCCAGGAGCCTCTGTGCGTGGATGAAGATGACGCGTGCCAAGTCAGCACCACGATCAAGAGGAAATGGCCAGAGATGGGGTCTATGGTCAGCACCAACCAGAAACTTGCCCTCTGGGTTTTGAAAGAGCTGTTCAGAGAAATAAGGTAATGCAAGCAGGCATGGTGATAACAATGTTAACAGAGATGGGGGGTTGTGGATGAGAAAATGCCACCTGCCATATCACTAAACAGAGGATGTTGCAGCCATCAAGCCATCACACTGTAAGCTTAGAGGGAACTCAGGATAGAAACAGGATGCTCACCTTCAAGCAGTCAGTCACTGCAGCAAGCTCCTCCCCTAGTGGTGCACCCCAAGGAGACTCAGGATGAGAAAGCACAGGACACTGGCCCTGCACAGCTGAGGTGCACATCAAATGAATGATCCCAGTAAGCCCAGACTCTTGTATCTTCCCATATACATAACAGCAGGAAATTCTTTAACTTCAGATATCTTATTTTCTTTGATTAACAATAATCTTTTGATGTTCCTAGAACCTGGTCTTTGCTGCCAAAACTCTTAGATCCTGGCTCTTCCCTTGCCTCCTTGGAGCAATCTCTCAGAGCATCAGAGATGTGGTGCTCCAGGCTTGAAGTCCTCAGAATGTCTGCCAAAACCCCCCCCCAGACCTCTCAACTTTTAGGTTGTGCTTTTTTTTTTTTTTTTTTTCAGTCAACATGATAACAACACTAACCATGAAGGGGGCTCACTGCCTGCCAGCCCCAGGCTAAGTCTCTAATGACACTTAAAACTGTCCCACCAAGATGCACTATCCCCATTTTACAGATGAAAACTGAACACGCTGGAAATTAAGCAGCTCAGCCAGAGCCAGGCAACCATACAGAGAGAGAGCCAGGACTTGGATCTCACCAAGGGCAACACACCAAGATTCTGTACTCTACCATGGCCCAGCCCCAGCAGCTGGGGACTGGGCAGACTCTGGTCCCCACTGGGAACTCTGACTCCAAAGAGAATGGGGAAGAATGCCACCTGGAGGACTCCGGGTGTTCCCCACTGTTGATTTGCCATGGGGAGTTGCCCATAAGCTACTGTTCAGAAACAGTGTGGAACATGTGAAATGGGTAGTTTGTCTGAATTGCTAAGTATGTAAAAACAAGCAGTTAAATGATGGCAAGACTGATCACCATGCTGCAACTGGTCCCAGGAAATATCTGAAAACAAGTAATATGAGTCATGAACTTCTTACTCATATTTTTTAAACTGTTGAAAGTTCAGAGGGGATTTTGTGATGGGGAGAGCACAGTGAGCCTAGGGAGGCAGGGAGGAGACTGAGTTTTCATTTAGAACTGTGAATCAGACACTTTAAATTATTGATTACAGGCTTCCCTAGTGGCTCAGATGATAAAGAATCTGCCTGCAATGCGAGAGACCCAGGTTCAATCCCTGGGTTGGGAAGCTCCTCTGGAGAAGGTGATGGCTACCTACTCCAGTGTTTTTGCCTGGAGAGTTCCGTGGACAGAGGAGCCTGGCGGGCTACCATCCATCACTTTGCAGAGTCGGACATGACTGAGTGACTAACACTTTCACTTCAGTGACCAGAGGGTTTTCTTTTGCTTGTAAGTGACCAGAAAGGCAATCAGTGAGCCCAGCAGGGAAAGGCTGATCTTATCTGGGTAGGATAAAAATGCAGCAAGAAAGCCAGCTAAAGGCACTTTTTAATTCTCTCTAGGTTGATAGGTAGCTAGGCAGACATGAGCGGATCCTGCCCCATCCTGAATGGTTCATCTTCCTTCTGGGGGCTCAGAGCAAACCCAGATATCCTCCCACTTGTGGTCAAGGACCACCCCTGGGTCTCCAGCCATATCAGAACCAAGCAAGATAAAACCGCCAGCACAGGTTGGCACAGGTGCATCAATACCTAAAAGGTGATTCAAGGTATCCAGGGTTTATCATGCCGTATTTATAACAAATCAGCTTTGTGGTTTTGGCCTCCACCCCTCCCCCTAGCGTTTCAGTTGTCAGTCAGATGGCACAGGACACCGGGTGGGACGGCCACTCTAAAAGGCCGGCCCCTCCCTGTTGGAGGGCTGCTCTTGGTTTTCAGACAGCCCACCCTCGTTTGTTCTCAGGAGTGTTCTCTCGCTCTACTTAATAAAACTTTTGCTAACCCTAACACATATATATGGAATTTAGAAAGATGGTAACGATAACCCTATATGCAAAACAGAAAAACAGACACAGATGTGCAGAACAGACTTTTGGGCTCTGTGGGAGAAGGCGAGGGTGGGATGTTTCGAGAGAACAGCATCGAAACATGTATTGGGTGAAACAGATCACCAGCCCAGGTTGGATGCATGAGACAAGTGCTCGGGCCTGGTGTACTGGGAAGACCCAGAGGGATGGGATGGAGAGGGAGGCGGGAGCGGGGATCGGGATGGGGGACACATGTAAATCCATGGCTGATTCATGTCAATGTATGGCACAAACCACTACAATATTGTAAAGTAATTAGCCTCCAACTAATAAAAATAAATGAAAAAAAAAAAAAAAACAACTCTTCTATGCCTCTCAACTGAATTATTTCCCATGAGAAGGGCGAGAGTCAAGGAAACTTTCATTCTGCCAGTGAGATTGGTGTAAATATCATGCCTATGAGCCTTGGAGTGTGCCTCGGTTCCAGATCTGGCCTGGCTCTATAAAATATTATTTCATCCAACTCGACAACATCCAGTTCTGGAAGTGAGGAAGATATGCCTCAGAGAGGTTGAGCAGCTCTCTCAAGGTGGCCCAGCCAGGGAAGAGCAGAGTTTTTCCAACCCCAGGGCCATCTGTTCAAGGTACGGCACATTAGCCGTCTCTGGGTGGACATCTGCTTTCATCTGCTTTCAGACAGCCGGGCTCTGAGGGGTCCTCCACTGTCGCCAGTTCCTCCCGTCCTGGTCCAGTCTCATTCTTGGCTACCCTGCCTGCTTTATTCTCTCTTCTGCAAAGCAGGGTTTACCCTCCTATCCAGAGCACCCCCGGTCTGAGAAGACACACACGAGCCAGAACCTCAGTGAAAATGGATGGTGTGGACGGGTTCTAGAAGCCAAGCATGCACTGTCATCTGGAGGGGGGACTTCTCCTGAAAATGCAGACACTAGAAACGGCATGATTCTAAACAGGTCCCATGAAGCACATGTCTAATAAGAAACACTTGCCCTGGATGCTGGTTTTACTTCCCCTTCTGTTAGGGCTGGAAAACCTTTGTTCTATAAAGGCTATGAAGTGAATTTCTTGAATAAAGAGTTTTCCTTCTGTGACAGGCACAGGATCCCAAAGGATGAAGAGGAGTCAAAGAGGGGAGATGCAGCAGTGGATAGGAGGTCCGTGAAGAAGTCCAGAGACTGTTGATATGGTGACCCTTCATGGAACTGGCCATGTTCAAAATCACACCTGTGTCCTCAACTGCCACTCCAAAACCCCCACCCCCTTCACCCTGATCCCAAGGAGGCAGAAACACTTGCAAACAGAGCCACTATGCAGAGAAACTGGGGACCTGGACACAACACCTGCACTACAAGAGCCAGGAAGGAAGAGTTGCACAACCCAGTCAGGGAAGAACTTGCCTTCTAAGCCTTCCCTCCCAGGAAAAATGGAAGACTGACAAGGCATTTTGTCAGCAGTAGCTGAGCATGAGTCAGGACAGATACTGGTTAAGACTACGGTCTCTCAAACCAGGCCCAGCTCTGCCTCTTACTAGCTATGTGACCTCGGGTAAGTTATCCAACATCTCTGTACCCTGGGTTTCTTCACTTGTGAAATAACAGATTTAGATGTATGAATATAAGCATAGCATCTAGTAGCCATTATTGCTCTTTCAGAGGGGCAGGAGAGGTTATAATCTAGAAGCTCTTGTGAAATATCTCATTCTCTTCCTATGAGCCGTCCACTAAAGATTCCAGAAGAAACTAGGTCCAAAAAAGGGTCCCAGCCTGACCCTTTCTGGGAAAACGTGAAATGATGCTGGGGATACCACCAAGCTAACATCCTAAAAGACTCAGTTTGGACAAACAGAATTTAAAACTGACCTCCCTGGGGGGGGGGGGGGGTAATGCCTAGTTCAGACACATGTGGAACAAGCAGAGTGTCTGAAGTCATGGGGAAGAGAGTGGGCAGGGCTGGAGGAGAGGGCTCTGCTGTGTTCTGAGTCCTTCCAGAGGACCATCTCAGGAGGAAGGGGAGGGAAGACAGTGGTCATGAACAGGGCCTGGAGCCCCAGATGGAGGTAGTGCAGGACATGGTCACCGCCAGGCCCGAAAGAGGCCATCTGGCTTCCAATCCTGGCTTCACTGCATGCCCTTGGGTCCGCACGGTGCTCTGGAAAGTTGGAGGAGATAAATGGACAAAGATCATAGTGACAAAACGTAAACTTACAGCAGTGTCTCCTGCTAAGTGAGACTGATCAGTAGCTGCTGTTATTTGCATGCCCAGCCTGTCAGAGAGGTTTGGTGATAGACTTTCTTATCATATGAAACTCAGCCAGTGGTTGGGAGAACTTCCTTATCTTCACTTCTCCTTTCCTTCTCTTTTCCTGAAGACAGTGTGGCCCTGTGAGGAGGACCAGGGGCATCTATGGTGCACCGTGGGGATGTGGGTACTGCAGGGATATGAGGATGTGGACACAGAGGCCACACTTGCCTGGGGAACAAAAGTGAGTCTCCATCAACACTGACTTCTCCGTCCATCTAGAAACAATGGCGTGAGACAGGTGTGGGCATCATCCCCACTTTGGAAACGCCGAGAGTGAGCCCAGGGAGCTCCTGGCTCTTACCCAAGGCTGCGCAGTTAGAGGAGCAGGGCCACGACCCCACCCCAGCAGGCCCTGGCTCTCCCCTGCCCTGGTGGTCCTCACGGTATCCCCTCCCCCACTCCCACATCACCAGCAGCAGCGAAGGCACAGTACACCTGCCTTTGCCCCAGACCTCCTGAATCAGCACCTCTGGGTAATTTTGAGGCAACTCCAGCTCGAAACCCACTAGAGATGGGATAGCACACTGACCATGACAAGAACAAGAAAATCCAACGACACAGGACTCTAAAGATTCAGGCCCTGGATTTCCCTGGTGGTCCGGTGACTGGGAATCCACGCTCCCAGTGCAGGGGTCTGGGTTCAATCACTGGTTGGCAGACTGGACCCTGCAGGTCACAGCTAAAGATCCCACATGCTGCAACTTGACAAAAGGATCTCATATGCCTTTTGAAGATCCCACGTGCCACAAATAAGACCTTTTACTAGCAAATAAATCAATATATCTTTTCAAAAAAAGACCCAGGCTCAAGGACAGATTGCTTGGGAGTTTTCCTAGGTGCATGGTGGCTAAATATGCAGGCTCAGAGCTGAGGGGGTAGAGGGCAGGGGAAATGGCAGGGTTGAGTGATGCTAGGAGATGGCACCCCCATTCAGCCTAAGTGGGTTTTCCCAGTGGCTGGACTAGAACACGAGGGCTGAGTGGACATCGGCTGAACTGAGATCTGGCTTGGGCGGGTGATTTCTGGGATTTAGCTCTAACTCGCCCTCATTGTCTGTGGGTAGATCACTTCTTTGCAAGAGGGCAGGTAGCAGAGAGGGTTACCAGGGATATTATCATAAAGCATATAGGAACTGCTTAGACATCAGAGGCCACTGCATCTGGAAAAGGACACTAGAGGAAGTTCCCTACATATGAACCTTTAAGTTGAGAACTTTCAAAGATGTGAAAGTGCATTTCATCAACATCAGGCATGAATGAAACTGAGCTTGCCCTCCATCGCCTGCTGCTGCTGATCCTTCAGCTCTACCATCTCCCACCTCTTCTCCCTCCTCCAGTCAGTAATTCTTCTTGCTTGCTCATTCAATGTGAGCTGTTGCACTATACTTTTCAAAGTACTGTCAGTTCAGTTCAGTTCAGTCAGTCAGTCATGTCCGACTCTTTGTGACCCTATGAACGGCAGCACGCCAGACCTCCCTGTCTATAACCAACTCCCAGAGTCCACCCAAGCCCATGTACATTGTGTCAGTGATGCCATCCAACCATCTCATCCTCTGTCATCCCCTTCTCCTGCCCTCAATCTTTCCCAGCATCAGGGTCTTTTCAAATCAGTCAGTTCTCCACATCAGGTGGCCAAACTATTGGAGTTTCAGCTTCAACATCAGTCCCTCCAATGAACACCCAGGACTGGTCTCCTTTAGGATGAACTGGTTGGATCTCCTTGCAGTCCAAGGGACTCTCAAGAGTCTTCTCCAACACCACAATTCAAAAGTATCAATTCTACGGTGCTCAGCTTTCTTTACAGTCCAATTCTCACATCCATACATGACCACTGGAAAAACCATAGCCTTGACTAGACGGACCTTTGTTGGCAAAGTAATGTTTCTGCTTCTTAATATGCTGTCTATGTTGGTCATAAATTTCCTTCCAAAGAGCAAGCATCTTTTAATTTCATGGCTGCAATCACCATCTGCAGTGATTTTGGAGCCCAGAAAAATAAGGTCAGCCACTGTTTCCACTGTTTCCCCATCTATTTGCCATGAAGTGACGGGACCAGATGCCATGATCTTAGTTTTCTGAATGTTGAGCTTTAAGCCAACTTTTTCACTCTCCTCTTTCACTTTCATCAAGAGGCTCTTTAGTTCTTCACTTTCTGCCATAAGGGTGGTGTCAGCTGCATATCTGAGGTTATTGGATATTTCTCCCAGCAATCTTGATTCCAGCTTGTACTTCCTCCAGCCCAGCGTTTCTCATGATGTACTCTGCATGTAAGGTAAATAAGCAGGGTGACAATATATAGCCTTGACATACTCCTTTTTCCTATTTGGAACCAGTCTGTTGTTCCATGTCCAGTTCTAACTGTTGCTTCCTGACCTGTATACAGGTTTCTCAAGAGGCAGGTCAGGTGGTCTGGTATTCCCATCTCTTTCAGAATTTTCCACAGTTTATTGTGATCCACACAGCCAAAGGCTTTGGCATAGTCAATAAAGCAGAAATAGATGTTTTTCTGGAACTCTGTTGCTTTTTCAATGATCACCGTAAGGTTAAAAATATTTTCTTTACTATTTTATGTTTTTGTTTCTTATGTGTTAATTCTGTGAAAAGTATTATGGTCCTATTACAGTATAATACTATATTGCTTATTTTGTTGTTGCCTACCTAGGTTAACTTTGTTGGACTTATGAACAAATTGGACTTAGGAGCGCACTCTCGGGACACAGCTTGTCTGCTCATAGGGGACTTACCGTGTCAAGTTTTCAAACGGGCATCGCTGTGGCAGTGGGCTGCTGGGCTGAGGGCTTACAACAGGAGCACGCCAGAGAAATCAAGGTGGTCAAGGATGAGAAGTGCATTCTCCTCTCCGCACAAACACGTTAAAAATAAAACTACATGCAAAACAACTCTCACTGAAATCAACCTGAAAACTAGCAGGACATCTCTTCCACAACCAAGCCTATATATAAAGGTCCAGGTGGAATCTGGTAGGAAGAGAGGAGAAGCATGGCCCTGGTGATAAACCCAGAAGAGGAGGGGCTCCCATTGGTGCTGAAATGCTCCCTTGGGAGTGAGGGGTTTGCACCCCATATTAGACACCCTAACCCAGAGTTTAACACTGGGAAGATTAGCCCTTTAGCTGGTTTGAAGAGAACCTGTAAGAAACCCAGACACAGCTCTTGAAGAGCACACACGTAGACTTGCTCACGCCTGGGCACAGCATGGAGACAGCAGATAGAAAACTGCCCGAGGCTCTGACAGACTTGCCTGATCACCGGGGCATCCTCCAGCCCATACCTGGCTCCTCCTTCAGCCCCTCTTGATCCAGAGCTGCTCTCCACTAGGGAGAGGCTACGATTGTCAATGAGAGGGAGCAGAGCCAGCTTGGATCTCAGCCCTGCCTCTGACCAGGGCAGAGGTAGCCCTCACCAGTGCACAAAGCCCTGCCCACATCTGGAAGGAGTGAAACTAGCTCTGGGGTGGAGACCGACATCACTGGAAGCAGTGAAACCAATGCATCCAGGCCTGACCCAGCCTCTAAAGCAAAAAGGTGAAGGCATACACACCAAGTAAAAAAAAGTGAAACCAACATAGAAGTGCAGCCCCAAACCCTCGGGCCCTGGCCATAACCAAAACCAAGGCAGAGACTGCTGTCGCAGCCAGGAGAAAAGCAACTCCCTCAAGGCTCCTGCTCCAATGCTTTGGGCCCTGACTCCACCCCTGATCGGCAATCGTGGCCACTGATCATAGGAGAAGCCCAGCTCATACCTGGATCTGGTTATAGTGCTCTAACTCCAGACCTACCTCCCATCAAGGTAGTAGCTGCCAGCAAACCCCAAGGAAAGGTGCAACCTGTGCTCAATCCAGATCCAGTTCTCCCGCCAAAGCCACTGGGCACATGCAGACTGCATAGCGGCGCTCCTGCTCAAGGACACAGGATAGATCGCTGTTCCACCTAATTTCATAGAGACGAGAAAAGCTAAAAGGAGAAGGCAGAAGAATACGTTTCAGTTACAAGGAAAGAAACTTTAAAAAGCCTAATAAAACAGAGATAAAAAAATTAACCTGATAAAGAGTTCAAAGTAATAATAAGAAGAATGCCAACTGAACTAGGGAAAAGAATAGATGAGCACAGTAAGAATTTTAATAAAGCACAAGAGCATAATAAAAAACAGAGATGACAAATACAATAACTAAAATTAAAAATACACTAGAAAGAATTAACAGCAGATTAGGTGATACAGAAGAACATATAAGTGATGTTCTTATAGAATAAGAATAGAATAATGGAAATTGCCCATTCAGGACAACAACAACAATAATAAAATTTAAGATAAGATAGTTTGGGAATTTGATCACGGTTCATTGATTAGGATGTTATGCTTACACTGCATGCGTCATGGGTTCAGTCCCTGATCAAGAACTAAGATCCTGCATGCCATGTGATGCAGCTAAAAACTTAATGATGATAGTTTAGGGGACCACTGGGACAACATCAAATGTACTAACATTTACATTAGAAGGGTCTCAGAAGGTGAAGAAAGAGAAAAGGGATTAAAAAAAAAAAATCATTTGATGAAATTATGGCTGAAAAATTCCTAAGCCTGAAGAAAAAAACAAAAGATTTCCAGGTACAGAACACACAAAGGATCCCCAAACAAGATGAACCCAAGAGATCCAAACCAAGACATCATAATTCAAATGGCAAAAGTTAAAGAGAAAATTCTAAAGGCAGCAAGAGAAAAACAGCCATATATAAGCCCATAAAGCTATCATCTGATATTCTGAAGAAACTTTGCAAACCAGAAGGGAGTGGCATAATAGATTCAACTCCTAAAAAGGAGACACTTACAACCAAGAACACTCTGTCCAGCAAAGTTATTATTCACAAGGAAAGATAAAGAACTTCTCAGGCAAGCAAAAATTTAAAAAGCTTATCAACACTAAATTTTTCTTACAAGAAATGTTTAAGAGTCTTCTTTATGTGAAAATTAAAAATCTTTGGCAAGAAATAAAAAGTTATAGGAAAGGGAAAATGTCACAGGTAAAGGCAAATACATTTTTAAAAACCTGTAACTCAACCACTTAAGTAAGCTAATATGAAGGCTAAAAGACAAAACATTGTAAAAATCAACTAAAACTACAATAAACTGTTAAGGGCTAGATATGATGTTGTAAAATAGTAAATAAAAAAACAAAATGTGGGGGGAGGGGAGTAAAAAATATAGATCTTTTAGAATGTGTTTAAACTTAAATGAATATCAGTTTAAATCAAGTAGATATACTTATAGATCAACATATAACCATATTACCATATGGTAACCATAAATAAAAACTTCAATGGATACACCAAAACTAGAGAGAAAGGAATATAATCATAGCACTAAAGAAAATCACCAAGCCACAGGGAAGAGGTAAAAAGAAGAATAAAAGGAGAGAGAACTACAAAAACAACCAGAAAACAAGTAACAATAAGCAACAGAATGGCAACAACCAGATACTTATCAATAATCACTTTAAATATCAATGGACTAAAAGACATAGAATGGCTCATCGGGTTACAAATAAAACCACCAATCTATATACTGCTTACAAGAGATTCACTTCATAAGTAAAGACAAACACAGACTGAAAAGGGAGAAGATGGAAAACAATATTTTATGCAAATGGAAAGAAATGGAAGAAAGCTGGGTTAGCAATACTTCTATCAGAAGAAACAGACTTTAAAAAAAGAATGTTTATATAATGATAAAGGGATCAATACAAGAAGAGTTCATAACATTCATAAACATATATATGCATAATATAGATGCACACAAGTTTACAACATAAATATTAAAAGACATAAAGGGAGAAATTGACAGTAACTCAATAATAGTAGGGACCATTAATACTCCACTTACAACAATGGACAGATTATCCAGACAGAAAAGCAATTAACACTGGCTTTAAATGACATATTAGACAAGCTGGACTTAATAGTTATCTATAGGACATTCCATCCAAGTTTATATGGAATATGCTTTAGGATAAATCACAAGATAGATCAAACAAACAAACAAACAAAAAAACACAAAAAAACCTTAAAAAATGTAAAAGGATAGGAAATACATCAAACATCTTTTCTGATCATAACAGTATGAAACTAGAAATAGATTATAGGAAGAAAAACACAAATACTTGGAGACTAAACAACATTTTAGTAAAAAAAAAACAAAAACAAAAACAAAAAACCAATGGGGGTCAATAAATTAATCAAAAATAAAATCAGAAAATTCTTTGAGACAAGAAGAATGAAAACATAACAATCTAAAATCTGTGGGATGCAGCAAAAGCAGTTCTAAGTAGAAAGCTGATAGTGATACAGACCTACCTAAAGAAGCAAGAAAAATCTTAAATAAATAACCTAACCTATTATCTAAAAGAATTCGCAAAAGGAGAACAAACGTCAAGATAAACGGAAGGAATGAAATAATAAAGATCAGAATGGAAACAAAATAGAGACAGCAGAAACAATAGAAAAGACCAATACAATCAAAACCTGTTCTTTTGTGCTTTTTTCTTTAAGATAAAATTGACAAGACTTCAGCCAGGTTCATTAAGAAAAAAGGGAGAGGACCCAAATAGGAAACAATAAGAAATAAAATGTGAAAAATTGGAACCAATGTCATAAAAATACAGTTATAAAAGAATACTACAAACAGTTATGTGCCAACAAATTGAACAACCTAGAAGAAATGGCTAAATCCCTGAAATATACAATCTTCTAATACTTAATCATGAAGAAATGGGTTATTTCAACAAACCAATTACTAGTATTGAAATTGAATTAATAATAAAAAAAAAAATAAAAAACTTACAGCAAATAAAAGTCAAGGCCTAGTCAGCTCCACAGGGGAATTCTAACAAATATATCAGCAAACTATTATGTATTCTTCCCAAACTATTCCAAAAAACTGAAGAGGATAGAATACTCCTTAATTCATTCTGCAAGGCCACCACTAGTTTGACACCAAAACCAAAGATACTACAAAAATACTACAAAAGAAAATTGCAGGCCAATATCTCTGGCAAATGTAGATTCAAAATTCCTCGATGAATATTAGGAAACCAAGTTCATCAGTATGCAAAAAGGATCATACACCATGATCAAGTGGGATTTATATTACAGATGTAAGGATGGTTCAGTATTCATAAATCAATCAATGTGATATACCACATTAACAAAACAAAGGATAAAAATCAAATGCTAATCTCAATAGATGCAGAAAAACCATTTGGAAAAGTTTATCATCCATTCATGATTTTAAAAAATTTAACAATATTGATATAGATGGAACATATCTCAACATAATAAAGGCCATTAATGACAAACCTACAGCTAACATCATATTCAATGGTGAAAAGTTGAAAACTTTTTCTTTAAAGTTAGAAATAAGACAACAATCCCACTCTTGCTATTTCTATTTAATATAATATAGTAGTTCAAGACGCAACAATCAGGCAAGATAAAGAAATGAAGGTCACCCAAATTGAAAGGGAAGAAGTAAAATTGTTACTATTTTCAGATGTTGTGATAATATATATATAAAACCCTAACATCTCTGATCACATGGACCACAGTCTTGTCTAACTCAATGAAATTATGAGATGAGCCATGCCGTGTAGGGCCACCCAAGATGGACAGGACTTGGTAGAGAATTCTGACAAAACGTGGTCCACTGGAGAAGGGAATGGCACACCACTTCATTGTTCTTGCCTTGAGAACCCCATGAACAGTATGAAAATGCAATAAGATAGGACGCTGAAAGATGAACTCCCCAGGTCAGTAGGTGCCCAATATGTTACTGGAGATCAGTGGAGAAATAACTCCAGAAAGAATGAAGAGATGGAGCCAAAGCAAAAACAACACTCAGCTGTGAATGTGACTGGTGATGGAAGTAAAGTTCAGTGCTGTAAGAGCAATATTGCATAGGAACCTAGAATGTTAGGTCCATAAAGTGAAAGTGAGAGTGAAGTTGCTCAGTTGTGTCTGACTCTTTGTGACCCATTGGACTGTAGCCCATCAGGCTCCTCTGTCCATGGGATTCTCCAGGCAAGAATACTGGAGTGGGTTGCCGTTTCCTTCTCCAGTCCATGAAACAAGGCAAATTGGAAGTAGTCCAACAGGAGATGGCAAGAGTGAACATCGACATTTTAGGATTCAGCGAACTAAAATGGACTGGAATGGGTGAGTTTAACTCAGATGACCATTATATCTACTGCTGTGCACAAGAATCTCTTAGAAGAAATACAGTAGCCATCATAGTCAACAAAAGAGTGCGACATGCAGTACTTGGATGCAATCTCAAAAATGACAGAATGATCTCTGTTCGTTTCCAAGGCAAACCATTCAATATCACAGTAATGCTGCAGAAGCTAAAACTAAATGGTTCTATGAAGACCTACAAGACCTTCTATAACTAACACCCAAAAAAGATGTCCTTTTCATTATTTGGGACTGGAATGCAAAAGTAGGAAGTCAAGAAATACCTGGAGTAACAGGCAAACTTGGTCTTGGAGGACAGAATGAAGCAGGGCAAAGGCTAATAGAGTTTTGCCAAGAGAATGCACTGGTCATAGCAAGCACCCTCTTCCAACAACACAAGAGAAGACTCTACACATGGACATCACCAGATGGTCAATACCAAAATCAGATTGATTATATTCTTTGCAGCCAAAGATGGAGAAGCTCTATACAGTCAGCAAAACCAAGACTGGGAGCTGATTGTGGCTCAGATCATGAACTCCTTATTGCCAAATTCAGACTTAAATTAAACAACGTAGGGAAAACCACTAGACCATTCAGGTATGACCTAAATCAAATCCCTTATGGTTTTACAGTGGAAGTGAGAAATAGATTCAAGAGATTAAACATGATAGACAGAGTGCCTAAAGAACTATGGATGGAGGTTAGTGACACTGTACAGGAGGCAGGGATCAAGACCATCTCCAAGGAAAAGAAATACAAAAAAGGCAAAATGGCTGTCTGAGGAGGCCTTACAAATAGCTGTGAAAAGAAGAGAAGTGAAAAACAAAAGAGAAAAGGAAAGATATACCCATTTGAATGCAGAGTTCCAAAGAACAGCCAGGAGAGATAAGAAAGCCTTCCTCAGCCATCAATGCAAAGAAATAGAGGAAAACAACAGAATGAAAAAGACTAGAGATGTCTTCAAGAAAATTAGAGATACCAAGGGAACATTTCATGCAAAGATGGGCACAATAAAGGACAGAAATGGTATGGACCTAACAGAAGCAGAAGATATTAAGAAGAGGTGGCAAAAATACACACAAAAACTATGCAAAAAAGATCTTTATGACCCAGATAACCATGATGGTATGATCACCCACCTAGAGCCAGACATCCTGGAATGCAAAGTCAAGTGGGCCTTAGGAAGCATCACTACGAACAACGCTAGTGGAGGTGATGGAATTCCAGTTGAGCTATTTCAAATCCTAAAAGATGATGCTGTGAGAGTGCTTCACTCAATATGCCAGCAAATTTGGAAAACTCAGCAGTGGCCACAGGACTAGAAAAGGTCAGTTTTCATTCCAACCCAAAGAAAGGCACTGCCAAAGAAAGCTCAAACTACTGCACAATAGCACTCATCTCCACACTAGCAAAGTAATGCTCAAAATTCTGCAAGCCAGGCTTCCACAGTGTGTGACCCATGGATGTCCAGATGTTCAAGTTGGTTTTAGAAAAGGCAGAGGAACCAGAGATCACATTGCCAACATCCACTGGATCATTGAGAAAGCAAGAGAGTTCCAGAAAAGCATCTATTTCTGCTTTATTGACTATGCCAAAGCCTTTGACTGTGTGCATCACAATAAACTGTGGGAAATTCTGAAAGAGATGGGAATACCAGACCACCTTGTCTGTCTCTTGAGAAATCTGTATGCAGGTCAGGAAGCAACAGTTAAAACTGGACATGAAACTTCAGACTGGTTCCAAGTCGGGAAAGGAGTACGTTAAGGCTGTATATTGTCACCCTGCTTATTTACCTTATATGCAGAGTACATCATGAGAAATGCTGGGCTGAAGGAAGCACAAGCTGGAATCAAGATTGCCGGGAGAAATATCAATAACCTCAGATATGCAAATGACACCACTCTTATGGCAGAATGCGAAGAACTAAAGAGCCTCTTGATGAAAGTGAAAGAGGAGAGTGAAAAAGTTGGCTTAAAGCTCAACATTCAGAAAACTAAGATCATGGCATCTGGCCCCATCACTTCATGGCAAATAGATGGAGAAACAATGGAAACAGTGGCAGACTATTTTTTTTTTTTGCTCCAAAATCACTGCAAATGGTGACTGCAGGCCATGAAATTAAAAGACACTTACTCCTTGGAAGGAAATTTATGACCAACCTAGATAGCATATTAAAAAGCAGAGACATTACTTTGCCAACAAATGTCTGTCTAGTCAAGGCTATGGTTTTTCCAGTGGTCATGTAAGGATGTGAGAGTTGGACTGTGAAGAAAGCTGAGTGCTGAAGAATTGATGCTTTTGAACTGTGGTGTCAGAGAAGATTCTTGAGAGTCCCTTGGACTGCAAGGAGATCTAACCAGTCCGTCCTAAAGCAAGTCAGTCCTGAATGCTCATTGGAAGGACTGATGTTGAAGCTGAAACTCCAGTACTTTGGCCACCTGATGCAAAGAACTGACTCATTGGAAAAGACCCTGATGCTGGGAAAGATTGAAGGAGGAGGAGCAGATGGTTGGATGGCATCACCGACTCAATGACATGATTTTGGATAAACTCCGGGAGTTAGTGATAGACAGGAAGGCCTGCCGTGCTGCAGTCCAAGGAGTCGCCGAGAGTCGGACTCGACTGTGTTACTGAACGGAACTGAACATCTCCGCCAAAAACCTATTAGAACTACTAAATGAAATTAAATTGCAGGAAACCAGATTAAATATAAAAAACTTCTGTTTTTCTATACACCCATAATGAACATCAGGAAGCAAAAGGAAGAAAACAACTCATTTTACACCTGTATCAAAAAGATTAAAATACCTAGGAATAAGCTTCACCAAGAAGGTGAGTGACCTATACTCTGAAAACTATAATACATTAAGGAAGGAAACTGAAGATGATACAAAGAAGTAGAAAGATATTCCATGCTCTTGGATCAGAATAATTACTATTATTAAAACTGCCTTACTATCCAAAGCAATCTACAGATTTAATGCTATCAAAATATCCATGACAGTTTTCACAGCAACTAGAAAAAAACAATAATCCTAAAATTTGTATCAAACCACAAAAGACCTGGTGTAATCAAATCAATTTTGAGAAAGAGGAACAGAGGTGGAGAAATCACCTTCCCTGACTTCAGACTGTACTATAAAGCTACAATAATCACAACAGTATTGTAACTGGAACAAAGGCAGACACATAGTTCAGTGGGAAAGAGTAGAGATCTCAGAAATAAACCCACCGTACATATGGTCAATTAGCCTATGACAAAGGAGGCAAAATATGCAATGAGGAAAAGATAATCTCTTAATTAAGTGGTGTTGGGAAAACTGGGCAACTATGTATAACAGAATGAAATTTGAACGTTATCTCATACCACATACAAATATAATCTCCAAAAGAATTAAAGACCTAAATGTAAGACCAGAACTATAAACTTCTAGAAGAAAACATAGGCAATATCTATCCTCTTTTTTTTTTTTTTTTATCTATCCTCTTTGACATAAATCTTAGCAATATTTTTTTGGATCTATATCCTCAGATAAAGAGAACAAAAGAAAAAATAAATGGGACTTAGGTAAAATTAAAAGCTTTTGCACAATGAAGAAAACCACTGATAAAATGAAAATATCTACTGAATGGGAGAATGTATTTGCAAATGATGTCTGATAAAGGGTTAGTATCCAAAATATATAAAGTGTTTATACAATTCAATATCAAAAACAAAACAAACAACCCAATCAACATACGGGCAGAAGAATGAATAGACATTTTTCCAAAGAAGATGCACAGATAGCAAACAAGCACACGAGTACAGAGCACAAGCTCAACATCACTAATCATGGGGAAACGCAAATCAAACCCACAGTGAAACACTGCCTCACACCTGTCAGGATGACTCAGCAGAAAGACACCAAATGACAAGTGTGGTGAGGAGGTGGAGGAAAGGAAACACTGGTACACTGTTGGTGGAAATATAAATTGGTATAGCCACTATGGAAAACAGTATGGTGGTTCCTCAAAAAATTAAAAATAGAACCACTATATGATTCCACAATTCTGTCTCTGGGTATATATCTGAAGAACATAAAAACACTAATTTGAAAAGATACATATACCCCAGTGTTTATAGCAGTGTTATTTAAATAGCCATGACATTCACGAAATCTAAGGTGCATCACCGACTCAACGGACATGAGTTTGGGTAAACTGTGGGAGTTGGTGATGGACAAGGAGGCCTGGCGTGCTAGAGTCCATGGGGTCACAAAGAGTCGGACATGACTGAGCAACTAAACTGAACTGAACTCAAGGTGCATCAACAGATGAATGGATAAAGAAGATGTAGTATATGTTTACAATGTAATGTCAACCTAAATATGGCTATTGAGTGGGGGTCTGCTACATGCCAGGCCCAATGCTGGTGGGGCCCAGGACACAGCCTGTCACAGACTTGCAGACAAGCAATGAATTGCATGTGATATGCTCTACAGCTATTCCACAAAAAGAAAAGAAAAGAAATAATGCCATTTGCAGCAACATGGATGGACCTGGAGTGTACTACGCTTAGTGAAGTAAGTCGTACAGGGAAGGACAAATACTGAGTGTTTTCACTTGTATGTGGAAATAAAAACTAAAACAAATGAACAAATGTAATAAGACAGAAACAGAACAACTTAATGGTTACCAGTGAGGAGAGGCATGGGGGGGAAAGCATGATAGGGGAAGGGGATTAAGAGGTACAAACTACTATATATAAAGTAAATAAGATACAAAGAGATAAAGTACAGCACAGGGAACATAGCCAATATTTTATAATAACTTCAAATGAGTATAATCTATTAAAACATTGACTCACTCGATTGTATACCTGAAACTAATATAATATTGTAGATCAGCTACACTTCCATTAAAAAAGAAAAAAACATCAGAGTTCCACTTCACCACAGCATGTGTTGGGGACTGAACCCCACTTCTGCCTCGCGCTTCCCCAGAAAAGCCGCAACCCTCTGTGCTCTGAGGCCTAGGGAGTCTGGCTCCTCCAGCTTTCGCGCGCACAGTTCACACCTGCACCTGACTGCTCCGTAGCTGGCGGGATTCAATTTTCTTTCCACACAAGAGCTATGGGGATATAAAGATAATAGCCTGTTGGATGCCAGCCACGTGCCAGGCTGGGAACACTGGGGTGAATATGACTCAGTCCCTGCCTCCAAAAGCAGCCAGTCAGGAAATGGAGATACGAAAGTCAATCAGTCCTCTCAAGATGGCCTTTGTCAATCTAAATACACATGACTACTGAGTGGGGGTCTAACTACGTGGCAGGCCCAGTGCTGGGGGCCCAGAACACAGGCTGTCACAGACTTGCAGAGAAGCAATGTGATTGGACGTGATTCACTCTACAGCTGCTGTGCACAAAAGCTACAGTGGCAAGTTCGGGTTCCCAGGGACAGAGGCCTCGGACCCCAGCCCCCTTCTGGGCCTTATTTTCACATTCATGGAAATAGAATGGACTCAGGCTGTTCGTTCTGAGGGCCTGGTACCCATTCTCCAAAGCTCCCCAGGCCTTTTGTGCAGATGGTACTAAAATATCCCAAAGCCTGCAGCAAGCTCTCCACCTGAAGCAGATGTTCTCAACAGTAAGCCACTAATGCCCAGTAAAAGCTTAATTGCACACTTTTTTTTCCCCCCTACCACTGAATAAATAATCAAAATCAAGTTGACTCAACCTCACTGACTGGTCTTTATTTTTCCCCTGTTCAAGACTGTCTCTCCTCTAATTAGCTGTCTTTCATAATGTAGTCTTAAGAGTTCAATAAAAGTGCATGGTGGGGGCGCTGGGGTTGGGCAGGGAAGCGATGGTCCTCCGTGCAGTCAGCTGCCTACCCCCGGCCAGCTGCTGCTGGGCCGCCAGGTCTGAGCTGAACGGCCACCAGGGGAGCCATCGCGAACGTGCATCTCAGCCGGCAGTGTGGAGCCTCACCTCAGGTGAAGGAGCTGCCTTGGCAGGCAGGCGGCACAGAGCTGGTTGGAAGGGCCCCGGGAACAGGATGGGAGGTTTACAGGGTGAAACAAGGTCACCTTGGGGAAGGGTTGCCAGAGGTGTGAGTCATGAGAGGTCCCTGCAAAGGCCAAACTCACGTCATTCCAAGGGAGGAATCAGAAGGATGGGCAGGGGCTGCAGTTGCAGTGAGCAGAGCAGTGGGCTTGGCAAGGGCTGGCTTCAGGAGGACCCAGTCCAGCACCCTTCCACAGCACCCTTCCACCAACACCACCCCTGAGGGAAGGACAAGACGCCTGTTCTTCACATTGCCACCTTCCCGTCCCAACCCTGCCCCACTTTGGGAGAGGAGCGCGGCTCTGTCCCGTGAGCAGTGTGAGTAGGGGTGGGGGCGGGTGTGGAATGAGGCGGGGAGGAGCAGAAGCACATGAACCAAGGTTCATTCCCACACCAGTGGGGCAGGACAGAAGGGACACGCAAAGGACTGTCCTTCGTTCTGAAATATGTTCTTTCTCTCAGTGCCACAATGCCCTTGGGGAAATATTAGCTACAGTTAGTAACAGTCAATATTTTTAAAGTTTTATTTTATATTGGAGTAGGTAAGAATTGCCTGAAATGCAGAGACCCAGGTTTGATCCCTGGGTTTGGAAGATCCCCTGCAGAAGGGAATGGTTACCCATTCCTGTATTCACACCTAGAGAATTCTATGGACAGAAGAACCTAGTGGGCTACAGTCCATGGGGTTGCAGAGTCAGATGTGACTGACCGACTAACACTTTCGCTTCCACAGTTGATTTACAATGTTGTTAATTTCAAGTGCACACCACAGTGATTCATTTATGCATGTGCTGCTGCTGCTAAGTCGCTTTAGTCGTGTTTGACTCTGTGCGACCCCACAGATGGCAGCCCACCAGGCTCCTCTGTCCCTGAGATTCTCCAGGCAAGAATACTGGAGTGGGTTGCTTTTTCCTTCTCCAGTGCATGAAAGTGCAAAGTGAAAGTGAAGTCGTTCAATCGTGTCCGACACTTCGCGACCCCGTGGACTGCAGCCTACCAGGCTCCTCTGTCCATGGGATTTTCCAGGCAAGAGTACTGGAGTGGGTTGCCATTTCCTTCTCCATTTATGCATATAAATACATCTAATTTTTTCAAATAAGGACCCGCTGTATAGCACAGGGAACTCTGCTTAGTACTCTGTAATAAACTGAATCAGAAAAGAATGTGAAATAGTCAACTTTTTTTAAAGTCCTAATTTGGCAAAATTAAGAGCTGGAAATCCTTTTGATCCACTCATTTTTCACTGGCCCCCTCAATAAATACAAAGTCTGGGACCTCAATCCCAGATGGAACTCCCCCTCTTATGAGGGTTCTGGCTCTGGACTGTGGATATGTCAAAAACAGAGTCATTCTGGGCTCAAGTATGAATGCAAACACCTGTCACAGTGGGGAAGCAGAGTATCTGTACCCAAGGTGGATGGGGCAGCAAAGGTCTGGAGGCTTCCCACGAGTGAGAGCCGGGCCCCTGGGAAGGCCACCCGCCTGTGCAATCCTTTCTGCTTCACCCAGCCAGGTCTGTCTGCCCTAGCGGCGTGTGCTGTGCACTGCAGCAGAGCAAAGCTCCGTCCCCTGACGAGTTTACTCCTCTCTGAAAACGCACTCGCCTCTGCTCAGCAAGTGTTGGATTCGGCTAATGATGGAGCCTGGGCTCCTGCATTTTACAGCTTGTCTCCTCCCAGATTGTACCCTGGAGTTTCTGCTCGTAAAAGGAATTCTTGTCAACCCATCCCTGTCCTGTGTTCACTTGTGATCTGTTTATCTCCTGGGATGTCCAAGTCTTGCTCCTTTGGGTTCCTAGGACCCTGAAGCACCAGCTTCTCACACACACACACAAGCACACACACACATGTGCACACACTCAGAGTCTGATCCGGGTCAGAGGATGGCTCTGCTCAGTGGTGTGGTTCCCTGGACTAAAGGCTAGCTCTGGGATCCACCCAAAAGGACCAAGCTCTACAGTCTCATTAAGAAGCCCACAGGTTCTAATATTGCATATGAACCTCAAAATACCTTCTGTAAAGTCAAATATGGCCTCAGTTCAGTTCAGTTCAGTTCAGTCGCTCAGTCGTGTCCGACTCTTGGCGACCCCATGGACTGCAGCATGCCAGGCCTCCCTGTCCATCACCAACGCCCAGAGTTTACTCAAACTCATATCCATTGAGTCAGTGATGCCATCCAGCCATCTCACCCTCTGTCGTCCCCTTCTCCTCCTGCCCCCAATCCCTCCCAGCATCAGGGTCTTTTCCAATGTGTCAGTTCTTAGCATCAGGTGGTCAAAGTATTGGAGTTTCAGCTTCAGCATCAGTCCTTCCAATGAACACCCAGGACTGATCTTCTTTAGGGTGGACTGGTTGGATCTCCTTGCAGTCTAAGGGACTCTCAAGAGTCTTCTCCAACATCACAGTTCAAAAGCATCAATTTTTCGGCACTCAGGTTTCTTCTAGTCCAACTCTCACATCCATACATGACCACTGGAAAAATCATAGCCTTGACTAGACAGACCTTTGTTGGCAAAGTAATGTCTCTGCTTTTTAATGTGCTGTCTAGGTTGGTCATAACTTTCCTTCCAAGGAGTAAGCACCTTTTAATTTCATGGCTGCAGTCACCATCTGCAGTGATTTTGGAGCCCCCAAAAATGGCCTAGTAGAAGCTAAATAATAAAAAATGATTTCTTGATGATTCAGAATTTCTTCTCTCTTGTGCCTGTGTGAATGGAAATACACCCATATCACCCTGCCTTCTGGCATCCTACACACAACTGCACACATCACTGTGACTGGGAAACATTTTTCTGGTTCTGTGCTCTTCCTAGACATTTTGGGGGTGGTGAAAGGCACTCTTGATCCTCTCAGGGGATGACTGACCAGCTCTCTCATGTCTGGCCTCACCTGAGAAACCAGAGAAACCTGGAAGTGGGGTTGCACAAGGAGATTCTTGCTTATGGTGAGTAGAACTTAAGAGAAAGCCCCGAAGTGTTGTGCAAAAAGCATATGAATTAACAGCCTGGTAAACACAGGATTGTGTGCCAATGCAGGTGGGATTTGAGATGGACTCTAGTGGGGGAAAAAACGCTAGGAGAACTACTGAAGCAGGTAAGCAGCCAACCCATGGATGCTCTGAGGCAAAGGGACTGTAGCAGCTTTTTGAGATTTCCCACTCCAGGCAATGTGGATGTGCTGAGTGCATTCAAAGGAGCAGACTCATGGCCATGGCCTTGGGCACCGGGGCTTTCTTTTCTTTCTTTCTTCTTTTGCTCTTTTTCTTTTTTCAACCCTCAGCTAAAGTTGCCCACTGTTGTCTGAATATCAGTGGATGGCAGACTCTTTCACATAATGACCACCACCATCATCGTCATCATGCCTTCTACTAATTGACTGTGAATTGAGGATGAAAGAAAGAGGAACTTCCTAGGACTTGGAGTATAACAGGAAGGACTGGGCTATGAAGGTGAACTTCAGAGCCCTTACAAGCCTAAGTGCCTGGGATTTGGTACATAGCTTTTATGAGAGCAGCTTTTACCACTTGCACACCTGCAATTTTAACTTCAAGCACTTCTCATTTCCTAAGTCACCACCTGCAGAAAGTATTTGCAATATGACTAACAGCAGCCATTTACTGCCCACTCACCATACGCTAGGTGCTCCTCCAGGCCCACTCGATAAACAACTTCATTTAACTCCTTTCAACAGCTGAATGATATCAGTTCAGTTCAGTTCAGTAGCTCACTCGTGTCCAACTCCTTGTGACCCCATGGACTGCAGCCCGCCAGGCCTCCCATCACCAGCTCTGGGGTTTACCCAAACTCATGTCCAGTGAATCAGTGATGCCATCCAACCATCTCATTCTCTGTCATCCCCTTCTCCTCCTGCCCTCAATCTTTCACAGCATCAGGGTCTTTTCAAATGAGTTTGCTTTTCACATGAGGTGGCCAAAGTATTGGAGTTTCAGCTTCAGCATCAGTCCTTCCAAAGAACACCCAGGACTGTTCTCCTTTAGGATGGACTGGTTGGAACTCCTTGCAGTCGATGAGATTCTCAAGAGTCTTCTCCAACACCACAGTTCAAAAGCATCAGTTCTTCAGCGCTCAACTTTCTTTACAGTCCAACTCTCACATCCATACATGACCACTGGAAAAGCCATAGTCTTGACTAGATGGACCTTTGTTGGCAAAGTAATGTCTCTGCTTTTTAATATGCTATCTAGGTTGGTTGTAACTTTCCTTCCAAGGAGTAAGTGTTTTTTAATTTCATGGCTGCAATCACGATCTGCAGTGATTTTGGAGCCCAGAAAAATAAAGTATGACACTGTTTCTACTGTTTCCCCATCTATTTGCTCTGAAGTGATGGAACCAGATGTCATGATCTTAGTTTTCTGAATGTTGAGCTTTAAGCCAACTTTTTCACCCTCCTCTTTCACTTTCATCAAGAGGCTCTTTAGTTCTTCTTTGCTTTCTGCCAAAAGGGTGGTGTCATCTGAGTATCTGAGGTTATTTATATTTCTTCTAGCAATCTTGATTCCAGCTTGTGCTTCATCCAGCCCAGCATTTCTCATGATATACTCTGCATATAAGGTAAATAATCAGGGTGACAATATACAGCCTTGACGTACTCCTTTTCCTATTTGGAACCAGTCTGTTGTTCCATGTCCAGTTCTAACTGTTGCTCCCTGATCTGTATACAGATTTCTCAAGAGACAGACAAGGTGGTCTGGTATGCCCATCTCTTTAAGAATTTTCCACAGTTTATTGTGATCCACACAGTCAAAGGCTTTGGCATAGTCAATAAAGCAGAAATAGATGCTTTTCTGGAACTCTCTTGCTTTTTTGATGATCCAGCGGATGTTGGCAATTTGATCTCTGGTTCCTCTGCCTTTTCTAAAACTAGCTTGAACATCTGGAAGTTCATGGTTCATGTATTGCTGAAGCCTGGCTTGTAGAATTTTGAGCATTACTTTACTAGCATGTGAGATGAGTACAATTGTGCAGTAGTTTAAGCATTCTTTGGCATTGCTTTTCTTTGGGTTCGAATGAAAACTGACCTTTTCTAGTCCTGTGGCCACTGCCGAGTTTTCCAGATTTGCTGGCATATTGAGTACAGCACTTTCACAGTGTCATCTTTTAGGATTTCACAGCATCATCTTTTAGGATTTCACAGCGTCATCTTTTAGGATTTGAAATAGCTCAAGTGGAATTCTATCACCTCCACTAGTTTTGTTCGTAGTGATGCTTCCTAAGGTTCCCTTGATTTCAATTTCCAGGATGTCTGGCTCTAGGTGAGTGATCACACCATGGTGATTATCTGGGTCATGAAGATCTTTTTTGTACAGTTCTTCTATGTATTCTTGCCACCTCTTCTTAATATCTTCTGCTTCTGTTAGGTCCATACCATTTCTGTCCTTTATTGAGCCCATCTTTGCATGAAATGTTCCCTTGGAATCTCTAATTTTCTTGAAGAGATTGCTAGTCTTTCCCATTCTATTATTTTCCTCTATTTCTTTGCACTGATCACTGAGGAAGGCTTTCTTATCTCTCCTTGCTATTCTTTTTAACTCTGCATTCAAATCAGTATATCTTTCCTTTTCTCCTTTGCTTTTTGCTTCTCTCCTTTTCACAGCTATTTATAAGGCCTCCTCAGGCAGTCATTTTCTTTTTTGCATTTCTTTTTCTTGGGATGATCTTGCTCCCTGCCTCCTGTACAATGTAATGAACTTCCATCCATAGTTCTTCAGGCATTCTGTCTATCAGATCTTATCCTTTAGATCAATTTCTCACTTCCACTGTATAATCATAAGGGATTTGATTTAGGTCATACCTGAATGGTCTAGTGGATTTCCCTACTTTCTCCAATTTGTCTGAATTTGGCAATAAGGAGTTCATGATCTAAGCCACAGTCAGCTCCCGGTCTTGTTTTTGCTGACTGTATAGAGCTTCTCCATCTTTCGCTGAAAAGAATATAATCAATCTGATTTCGGTGTTGACCATCTGGTGATGTCCATGTGTAGAGTCTTCTCTTGTGTTGTTGGAAGAGAGTGTTTGCTATGACCAGTGTGTTCTCTTGGCAGAACTTTATTAGCCTTTGCCCTGCTTTATTCCGTACTCCAAGGCCAAATTTGCCTGTTACTCCAGGTGTTTCTTGACTTCCTACTTTTGCATTCCAGTCCCAGATAATGATAAGAACATCTTTTTCGGGTGCTAGTTCTAAAAGGTCTTTTAGGTCTTCATAGGACCATTCAATTTCGGCTTCTTCAGCATTATTGGTCAGGACATAGACTTGGATTACCATGACATTGAATGGTTTGCCTTGGAAATGAACAGAGATCATTCTGTCATTTTTGAGATTGCATCCAAGTACTGCATTTTGGACTCTTCTGTTGACTATGATGGCCTCTCCATTTCTTCTAAGGGATTCCTGCCCACAGTAGTAGATATAATATAATGGTCATCTGAGTTAAATTCACTCATTCCAGTTCATTTTAGTTCGCTGATTCCTAGAATGTCGACGTTCATTCTTACCATCTCCTGTTTGACCACTTCCAATTTGCCTTGATTCATGGACCTAACATTCCAGGTTCCTATGCAATATTGCTCTTTACAGCATCAGACCTTGCTTCTATCATCAGTCACAACAACTGAGTGTTGTTTTTGCTTTGGCTCCATCCCTTCATTCTTTCTGAAGTAATTTCTCCACTGATCTCCAGTAGCATATTGGGCACCCAGCGCCCTGGGGAGTTCCTTTTCCCATGTCCTATCTTTTTGCCTTTTCATACTGTCCAAGGGGTTCTCAAGGTGAGAACACTGAAGTGGTTTGCACTCCCTTCTCCAGGGAATAATGTCGGGCCTCATCGTGAGGAAACAAACTCAGGCAGTGTGTGACTTTCTTAGGCCCACAGCTCATCACTGACGGAGGCAGAATTCAGCAACACACATTTCTGGCCCCGAGGCCCTTTCATGAGCCTTCCAATATTTTGTGTGGCCTTCACATGCCCACTGTGTTGATTTGGGGGTTCGTAAACAGCTTCATTGGAGAAGGAAATGGCACCCCACTCCAGTGTTCTTGCCTGGAGAATCCCAGGGACGGCGGAGCCTGGTGGTCTGCCGTCTATGCGGTCGCACAGAGTCGGACACGACTGAAGCGGCTTAGCAGCAGCAGCAGCAGCAAACAGCATCATCAAGATCACTTGAGAACTGAGAACTTTGCCACTGTCCTGCTTAAAGCACTGAGGCAACTGGATCGATTCACCAATGTATATGCTGTACTAAGTCACTTCAGTCATGTCTGACTCTTTTGTGACACTATGGACTGCAGCCTTCCAGGCTCCTCTGTCTGTGGGATTCTCTAGGCAAGAATACTGTAGTGGGTTCACCATGACCTCGTCCAGGGGATCTTCACAACCCAGGGATCAAACCCCACAGCTCCTGTGCCTCCTGCATTGCTGGTAGATTCTTTACCACTGAGCATCCAGGGAAGCCCCTTCACCAATATATAAATATAATCAGAGCTTGCTTTGAAAGACTGGTAGTGTCTACTCAAGCTGAACACATTAAGTCTGGTTATTGGCATATTCCTAAGAGAAATGTGTGTATACACGCACAGAGGATGTATTCAAACGTGGTCATTCCAGCACTGTCTGTAGTATCTCCAAAGTAGCACAACTAAATGTTTGCCACAGGAGCCTGGATGTATAGACTGCGTGCTCCTGCAATGGCATATTGCCAGGTGTGAGGGCCAACAGACCATAGCTCCATGCAAGAGCGTGCTCAGGGACCACAGGGCCTTGTGCTGAGATCGGGATCCTAATCTCCCCATGTTTCTCCAGATTGGTACCACATCTTCCCCATCAGCCTGGGATCCCCTTGTGGGTGGAGAACTGTCCCTTTCTTTCCTGTTTCATTCTGAACTCACCCAGGTAAACATCACCTTTGGGAACATTGTTGACTATCTACTCTGGAGATCAATGAAATACAGGATAGAAAAACAAAAGAATCCATGAAACCAAAAGTGAGTTCTTTGAAAAGATTATCAAAATTGACAAATCATGTAAGTAGACTGAAAAAGGGAAAAAGAGAGAAGACACAGATAACTAAAATCAGAAATGTAAGTGGGGAATTTATTTCCAACCTTATGGAAATTAAAAGGTATGTAAGAGAATACCATGAATAATTATACAACAGCAAATTAGATAACTTAGATGAGTGGACAAATTCCTAGAAATACACAGACTATCAAAAGTGACTCAAGAAGAAATAGAAAACCCAAATAGACCCAGGTCATGTATTGAATTGTGTTCCCCCTCAAAATTCACATGTTGAAGACCCAGTGGACTAATTCACCTGTAACAAGGAAAGAAGATGAAAAACAGTCTCCCAAAGTGTTGTCACGTGGTGCTGGTGGTAAAGAATCCACCTGCCAATGCAGCAGACACAAGAGACTGTGGGTCTACCCCTGGGCTGGGAAAGTCCCCTGGAGAAGGAAATGGCAACCCACTTCCATACTCTTGCCTGGAAAATCCCATGGCAAGAGCCTGGTGGGCTACAGTCCATGGGGTTGCAAAGAGTTGGAAACGACTGAGGACTTGTCAGCAAAGTATTGCTAAATATATGGAAAAATTGGGACCTTCATGTATTGCTGGTGGGAATGTAAAGTTGTTCAGGCACTGTGAAAAATGATTTGGCTTTTCCTAAAAATTGTAGACATTAAAGTAATATATCATCCACAATTTCATTCCCAAGCATATACCACCACCCCCAGTCCCAAGAGAACTGTAAACAGATACTGTTACATATTTATGCATGTTCATAGCACCACAATCCACATAGCCAAAAAATGGAAACTGCACAAATGTCCATCACCAGATGATTGGGTAAATGAATCATGGTCTACAGATAACAATGGATTATTCAGTCATAAAAATGAATGGAATATTGATAAATGCTACAGTGTTAATGAATGTTGAAAACATATGGTAAGGGAAAGGAGAGAGACACAAAATGTCACATATTGTGTGATTCCATCTATGTAAATATCTAGAAGAAATAAATCCATAGTGACAGAAGACATATTGATTCTTGTCAGGGTCTAAGAAAGAGGTATAAGGAGAAACTGATTAATGGGCAAGAAATTTTACTTTGGAGTGATGAAATTATTTTTATAGGGGTGGTAGTTACAAAACATTGTAAATGCATTAAATGCTACTGAATTATTCACTTTAAAATGGCTAATTTACTTTTTCTAATTTTTAATTGAAGTATAGTTGATATACAATCTTGTGTTAATTTCTGCTATACAGCGAAGTGATTTTGTCATACATATGTATACGTTCTTTTTAATATTTTTTTCCATTATGGTTTATCCCAGGATATTGAATATAGTTCCCTGTGCTATGTAGTAGGGCCTCATTGTTTATCCATTCTATATATACTGCTTTGCATCTACTAATCCCAAACTCCCAATCTATTCATTTTATTTTATATGAATTCCACCTCAATAAACTATTTTTTAAAATGGTAACCCAGGAGTTCCTGCGGTGATGGAATTTGTTCTATACCTAAACCGTGGTGGTGGCTATATGAACCTACACATGAGATAACATTGTGTAGGACTAAATGTGCATGTACACACACTCACACTCATGTACACTCATGTATTCACATAGGTACAAGGAGAACTGGGGAAATCTGATTAAGACCTTTAGATTGTGTCAATGCCAATGCCTTGGTTAGAATTCTGTACTGTAGTTTTCCAAGGGGACTGCCTTACAGTAAACTGGGTAAAAGGTCCATGGATATCTCTATATTATTTCTAAAGCTACATGTAAACCTACAATTATCTTAAAATTAAAAGTTTAATTTTCAAAAAAGCTCCCTCTTCCAAGCTTTCATGACCCACATCCTTGGGGACTGGTGAGAAACTCTCAGGTGGCCTGACTACCTCTCTCACTGAAAATGAAAGTTGCTCAGTCACTTCTGACTCTTTGCGACCTCGTGGACTATGTGGTCCATGGAATTCTCCAGGCCAGCATACTGGAGTGGGTAGCCTTTCCATTCTCCAGGGGATATTCCCAGCCCCGGGATCGAGCCCAGGTCTCCTGCATTGCAGGCAGATTCTTTACCAGCTGAGTCACAAAGGAAGCCCTCTTTTGCACTATGAAAGGCCAAATGGATCTCCTGCTGGAAGGTCCTCCAGCAACTGAAAAGATGTGTGATCTACCACCCCACATGTTAGTTCCAGTTAATTAGATGCTGCCATAGTTTTTCTCAAGTTGACTGATTTTACATGTTTCTCTATGCCTGGGGATTTTCCCTAGACTCAAGACATAATTTCCTCTTTCAAAATCAAGTATTTTAGTGCAGCACAATATTGTAGTTTAATGCTGCCCATCTCAGGTGAGTGACAACTCATCTGCCACATTCACGCTTTGTGTTTGGAGAGGGAAAGGAGGGGTATCATTTTCTTGTATGGTCTCAATTCCTCACCCAGCAAAAATAAAGTAATGAGAAGCAGCCATTTTTAGGAATAAATCTTTTTTGAAAAGACAAGAACAGAAAGGCTAGTTACTCAGTAACCGGTTCAGTTTCTGCTCTGATAGGTCAGCAATTTAACTCACAGTGAGTTCCTGGGAAGCTGCTTCGTCTCTCCTGATCTCAGTTTTTTCACTGTTACTCTGTGAAGTTAAATTAGTACCTTTAGAAAGTCCCTTCTGGTTCTAAAAGCCTCTGATTCTTCTTCTCTGCTGTTACAAACTGTAGCTCTGTCACTCACTATTTTAGAAAGTTAACCCCTATGAACTCCAAACAGTGGTGTATCTCTACAAAATAAAACTAATAAATGAATGAGTTTTGATATGTGTGTCATGAATTTATAGATAGCTTAATAGATATGAAATATCTTCAAACTGACATATTATTCAATCTTCTGACTGATGTTCAACCTTTATTTAGATCTTTAATTTCTCTTAGCAATGTTTCTTACTTTGTTTTCAAGGTATGTGTCTTGCATTCTTTTGGTTAAATTTATCCCAAAGTATTTAATTTTTTGTTGTTCAAAGATATTTTATTCTAATTTCTGCTTGTTCATTGTTAATATATAGAAATGCAATTAATTTTGTACATTGATTTTATAGACTGCAAACTTGCTAAACTCACTTATTCTAGTGTTGATTTGAAGATTCTTTAGGATTTAGAAGATTCTTTAGAAACATAGATGATATGTTTCTTCAAATAAAGTAGTTTTAATTTTTCCTTTCCAATAGTGATGCCATTTTTATGATTCCCCTGCCTTACTGCACTTGAACTAACTAGATCCTTGAAGCTTTCCCCTGTGCCTAAGTCAGGCAGGAATTCCCTTCCCAACTGGAGACTTGGGGATATCTTCCCTTAAACAAGAGTTAAAGAGAGTCCTTAAAGTCTATGAGAATTTTATTTAGGGCTTCCTGTATGAGTAAAATGGTGACTCATGATGACAAGAAAGATAACATTTAAGGCACAGGCATTCAGACCAATTCAAGTTTTGTGAAAACACTTACTGGAATCCCGGAGTTTAATTCAAGGAGCGAGGTTAGGGTCCAAGCAACCCAGGTTATTAGTCTGTAATAGTACCTGAGTATGTTCTTTAATTCAGAATTTTATGAAGCTAACAATGAGAATTGACTGCAAATAATAAACACACATTTTAAAAGGTAAGTATATGGAATTTACTTTATGCAGTTAATATTGCTTTTGCAAGCTGGGGTTCAACTACATAGCTTTCCATGGAACAAATAGGCTCTACACGCCCAGATTATGAGGTGACCCAAACTTATGTGCCTGTCTCTTTCACCTTGAGATCTCTTTTTTTCATATTGAAACCACGCAGGACCCTGAGGGGCTCCTGAGCACAGAAACTTGTCTGTGTTCCCTGTTTCTTACTTGTTAGGGAACAGAATCCAGCCTCCATGAACTTCCCTGAGTCTGAAAGCGCAGGTTCAAACAGCTGCGAACAGGGAGGGGAGGAGAGGTAGAGGTTAAGGGAGGAGCAGCCCAGAAACAATCACACAACCTCAGGGCTTCCCCAAGCTCCAAGCTGGGCTTCAGCATGCGTGAGCCCTGAACCTGCAGACGTTCAGGCTGGTTTTAGGAAAGGCAGAGGAGCCAGAGATCACATTGCCAACATCCGCTGGATCATCGAAAAAGGAAGAGAGTTCCAGAAAAACATCTATTTCTGCTTTACTGATTATGCCATAGCCTTCGACTGTGTGGATCACAATAAACTGTGGAAAATTCTGAAAGACATTGGAATACCAGACCACCTGACCTCCCTTTTGAGAAACCTGTATGCAGGTCAGGAAGCAACAGTTAGAACCGGACATGGAACAACAGACTGGTTCCAAATAGGAAAAGGAGTACGTCAAGGCTGTATATTGTCACCCTGCTTATTTAACTTATATGCAGAGTACATCATGAGAAACGCTGAGCTGGAAGAAGCACAAGCTGGAATCAAGATTGCTGGGAGAAATATCAATAACCTCAAATATGCAGATGACACCACCCTTATGGCAGAAAGTGAAGAGGAACTAAACAGCCTCTTGATGAAAGTGAAAGAGGAGAGTGAAAAAGTTGGCTTAAAGCTCAACATTCAGAAAACTAAGATCATGGCATCCGGTCCCATCACTTCATGGCAAATAGATGGGGAAACAGTGGAAGCAGTGTCAGACTTTATTTTTTTGGGCTCCAAAATCACTGCAGATGGTGATTGCAGCCATGAAATGAAAAGACACTCCTTGGAAGGAAAGTTACAACCAACCTAGATAGCATATTAAAAAGCAGAGACATTACTTTGACAAGAAAGGTCTGTCTAATCGAGGCTATGGTTTTTCCAGTGGTCATGTATGGATGTGAGAGTTGGACTGTGAAGAAAGCTGAATGCATAAGAATTGATGCTTTTGAACTGTGGTGTTGGAGAAAACTCTTGAGAGTCCCTTGGACTGCAAGGAAATCCAACCAGTACATCCTAAAGATCAGCCCTTGGTGTTCATTGGAAGGACTGATGTTGAAGCTGAAACTCCAATACTCTGGCCACCTCATGTGAAGAGTTGACTCGTTGGAAAAGACCCTGATGCTGGGAGGGATTGGGGGCAGAAGGAGAAGGGGACGACAGAGGGTGAGATGGCTAGATGGCATCACCGACTCAATGAACATGAGTCTGAGCAACCTCCAGGAGTTGGTGATGGACAGGGAGGCCTGGCGTGCTGCAATTCATGGGCTCACAAAGAGTCGGACATGACAGAGACTGAACTGAACTGAGGGCTTCCCTGGTGACTCAGTGGTAAAGAATATGCCTGCCAATGCAGGAGACATAGGTTCCATCCCTGATCAAGATGATCCCACATGTTCTGGAGCAGCACATTCCAGGTGCCACAGTTATTAAGCCTGTGCTCCAGAGCCCAGAAGCCACGATTACGGTGTCCATAAACCTCAGCTACTGGAGCCAGTGTGTGGTAGGGCCTGTGCTCCACAACAAGGAGAATCCTACACACCACACACGACTAGAGAGCAGCCCTGCTCCCCACAATTAGAGAAAGCCTATGCAGCAATGAAGACCTAACACTGTCTAAAATAAATAATAAATAAAGTTTTATTAAAAAAATAGTACAGTCTTGGGGCAGGGTTCCAGTTCCCCCCTCAAAGGATACATATAACAATATCTTTGAGCTTTTACAAAACCAAAACCCCCAACAAATGGAGTTATCATTCCTCATTCTAGAGAAGACCACTTGAGGCCATATTAAAGGAACCAGAGAAGCTCATCAAGAGATTACCTGAGGCCAGATTAAAGGAGTGTAGACCCTGCACACAACCTGATCTTATCAGCAATGCCAAGCTTGAACTATGGCTATAAAACTCCTTGTCAAATCCTCCCATGTTGGGACACACAGTTTTCAAGGGCAAGAGTTCACCCTGTCCCCCTTTGCCTGGCAAAGAAATTAAGCTATTCTTTTCTACTTCACCCAAAACTCTGTCTCTGACATTTAATTCCCCACAGGTGCACAGAGGCCAAGTTTTCAGTATCAGTATCCCAGAAACCAGGGCTGATCCCTCATATATAAAGGTCAAAGCCTGGCCATTATAACCTATCCCTGAAGCAGAATGTAGAGGCACCTCCTGAGACCTAAGACTTCCCCAAGCCTCCTCAAATGCTCACCAGCTCAGAACTTTGCTGCTGCCAGTATACTTTATGGGGTGCACACCCACTCAGATCCCAGTAGAGTTCCTCAGGTTGTAAAGGGACCTTCATTCATTCAGGGAATTATTCAACCTTGCCTTCCAAACCCAAGTGGGCTTGAGATTCCTATGTGACAGGTTTAGGGCAAATAACCTTTTTAAAGGGCGTACACTTTCTCTTGTCACAGCTGGGGCTTCCCCAAACCTTGTGCTCCAGCCCTACTAACCAAAGCATTGTGCATTTGGGGAAATAGAGGCAAATAGTGGGGTGAGGGGGCTGTCCAGCTAATAATAAAATGTTTGATTTTCCATTTAGCTTTGATTCTTCTGTGTATAGAAGAATCTTTACAGAGAAGATGGTGATTGAGATGAGATGAGATAGCTGGAACCAGAAGAGAACTGTTGAAACACCCCCCCCCCCCCCAACAAAGGATATAGTCCTTTCCAGCAAAGAGAAACCTCTGCCCTATCTTTGAATCCCATGTCAGTGCAGTGAAGGAAGGGTTTTGCTCGTGCATGTTAAGGCACCTCAGTCATGGGCAATTCTTTGTGACCCTGATGACCTTTAGCCCGACAGGCTCCTCTGTCCATGACATTCTCCAGGCAAGAATTCTGGAATGTGTTTCCATGTCCTCCTCCAGGGGATCTCTCCAGCCCAGAGATCGAACCCATGTCTCTTATGTCTCCCAGGTCTCTCATGCCTTTTGCGTTGGCAGGAGGGTTCTTCCATCAGTGCCACATGGGAGGCCCAAGGAAGGATTACAAAATGTTTTCTGTGAAGAGGGCTTGGGTCTGACAGTGGTGAGAAGTACTGCTGGGTATTACTTAAGCCGCCAAAGCATTCTGCTCTGTAAGAAAGCTCCTTTAATGAAGGAAAGTTGGAATTAGATTGTGATGCAGGATAAACCCACTGGAGGTTGAAGAGATAAAATGAACTAGACACACATTAAATATTTAGCTGAATTAGAAGAGCTGAGTTAGCAGAAGCCCAGGTCTTAGCACAGGTAACTGATGAGATCACATTTCCATCAACTAGATGTGGGGGTTGTCAATTCTCAAGCAAGAGGGATAGAGTGTACCAAGTTCTCTAGTTTCTCTTTATGGCTGAAATCAAACCATCTTCAAAAAGGGTAAACTATCATTTTATTCTTACAAGGAGATAAGAATATTCATCCAAATTAGCATTCAGTTCAGTACTGTTACCTAAAGTGGGCTCTGGCTGCTTGCCACTCTAAAGCCAATAAAGAGGCAAGGTTGGTGGAAAGGAAAGTTTGCTTTATTTTGTAGGCTGGCTATTGGGGGGTGGGTGGGGAGGGGAGGATAGACTCCTGTCCAAAATCTGACTCTCCCTCCTCCCAACAATCAGGGGGCAAAGGCTTTTACAGACAGAGGAAGGAGGCTATATACAGAAACTGCACAGTCAGCTCTGACAGTCATCTTGAAATTGGTCATGTGTCTATCAGTATCATCTTGATTGTTCGAAGTAGAGTTAATCTTCAGTTCCAGATTTCTTTCTCATTTCTTTGAGGCCAGTTCTCAGAATTGTGGCAGGTTAAGTCATGACTACAGTCTGGTCATCACATAGTTAATTTCTTCCACCTGGTGGGGGTTTCAGTATCTATAAAACAGCTCGAAGGATATAGCTTAGAATATATTCTACAGCCCTTGAGGAGGAACTAAAGGTCCTTGACTTTGCTCAATGACTAAATTAGTATTATTTTATCGTGTTTACTTGTTTTCCTTTGCTTCTGCATTTTCTCACTTCTCTGATTAAATGTGTTCTTTGACTAAAGTTTTTCTACAGAAAAAAAAGGCAGGCAGAGGAAATGGAATGGGGGTGGGGGGGGGGAGAACCAAAAGGTCCAGTCCTTTCTATTACTTGTAAAGCAGTTGTCTCGATGAATATAATTCATCCTTCTTGGCCATATAATTGATATTCAAGAAGGAATGAAACCATAAATAGCCAAAGAAATGATTGAATGCAAATGATAACACAAATGTGAAGACTACTAGGATAAGAATGAAAGGTTGCTCAGGTGCTTAAGGCTCAGGGGAACCCTCAATCACCTAAGCTGATCAGAATCTGGAGTGTGCCTGCCTGGGTCCTAGGTCTGAGCCCACCCCCCTCACTTGCAACTGCAACCCCAACAGGTCACAGGTGAGTTGCTCCCAAGGGAGCAGTACTCAGGTGAAGGACTTTCCCATGCCAGGGCTCTTCTGCCATCACTGGCAGCCAGAAACCAACCCCAATGCCCCCTGGAAGCCTCCCTGTCAGCAGGGGCAGGTTAGCCATTCATCTCTCAAAATCCTCTCTCCTGGGCTTCATTGCCTCAAGGCTTTGCCAGTTAAGGAACGCAGCAGGTACGCCTGGTGCAGCTATTCTTTTGCCAGGTGTTGGAGACAGACGGTGAGCAAGGCAGAACGGTGCCTGGTCTCATGGAGCCCACAGCTGACAGAGACCAGACGCTGGGGGGAAAACAAGCATGTAAATAGTGTGTGATTATAATCAGACATCAGTGCTATTAAGGATGGAATGAGGAGGAGTGCTTCAAGAAACTTCCATGGAAAGCAATGCCTGAACTAAGAGTTGAAGGTTAGGAAGACGTTCCCTGGGAGAAGTGGAAGGGAAGCAGGTGGTGGAGAGTTATCAGGAGCAGGACTAGCACATGCAAAGGCCCTGGGGTGGGACTACAGCAGAAACACCTGTTCCACAGGCCAGCATGGAGGAAAGAGGAACGTGAGAGGAGGGGCAATGTGAGGCTCTTGAGAGTGATAAAAAGCCATGCAAAGATGGGGGGAGGTACTGACAGTTTCACATTTTGAAGCAACCATCCTGGCAGCAGACTGGAGAAAGATGGCTAAAGGGCCAGAGAGAAGGTTGGGAAATCAATTAGAAAGCCGTGGCCACAGCAGTCTGGCTCTTGGAGCATGTGATTGTGGAGGTGAAGAGGAGTGGACAGACTCCAGAGATATGTCAGAGGAAAAACTGGCAGGACTGCCAGTCTGAGAAGCAAATTCTCACTAAAATACAAAGAACTGAGTGTCTGGCCTCCTACCTTTCAGATCCAGGGGCTCTGAAATCCCAGCCTTCAGTTAATGCCACTCCTTGTGCACCCCTCAGACTGACCAGCCAGACTCTGGCCAGCAATCTTGCTGGAGGGAGAAGTCACTGCTTAAGGAAAGTTCCAACTGTAGGAAGCATCTTTTTTACTGCAAGCTGAATGCCTCCCATCTCTTGGGTCTCCTGTGGTCTCCAGATATTCAGGAAAACTGGCAAGTACCATTCTTCCCACACACCTTCCAAACCCAGCTGGTCTCTGGGATCCCCTTACTAACGAATGGCCTTAGGCAGACCACATCAGGTGTCTGAACCCCAGTCTCCTGTATGAAGACTCGGAGGAGCAGCTGGCCCCCATCAGGACGGGGGATCACCGCAGCTGGCATTATTTATAAGTATCTGGCACACACAACAGCTCTTGGGAAGCAAAAGTGCAGGCTGAGCCCCTGAACATCACTCGGCTGGCTCAGTTGCTAGACCCTGGGTGTAAGTCTCCTCATCCTTAAGGAATATCCTCAAAGTCTTCAAGTAAAGGAGAAAATTCCTTGGAGATTCTGGAATGCTCCTCCCCTGGCCCTGCCGAGCCTCAGCCAGCTCTGAGAAACAACAGCAGGGACACGGATGCCAGAAAAGCCAGGAACACTGAGGGCAGTGTGAGGATGGGCAGCCTTGGGCAATTTAACTAACTTATCTAAACCTTAGTGGTCTTGGTCTAAAATTGAGATAATTATAGTACCTACCTCAAAGATTTGTTTTGAGGATTAGATGATAATCCACCCCAAATACCTGGCACGTTCAGCAATTTCCATAAACGTGTGCATGCGTGCTAAGTCACTTCAGTCATGTCTGATTCTTTGCTACCCTATTGTCTGTAGCCTGCCTGGCTCCTCTGTCCATGGCATTCTCCAGACAAGGATGCTGGAGTGGGTTGCCATGCCCTCCTCCAAGGGATCTTCCCAACCCAGAGATGAGCCCATGTCTTTTACATCTCCTGCATTAGCAGGCAGGTTCTTTACCACTAGCGCCACCTGGCCCTTTCTCTAAATATTGCCTGATAGTTATTTGCTACAGTGAAAACCTAGAGATGGGGATTATAATCCCTGTTGTCTGTGGTGAAATTGAAGCTCAGAGGAGTCAGTTAACAAGTCAAAAGTCACCTGCTAGACAGTGGCAGACTCAAAGGCAGTGAGGGCCCTTGTCTGTGCTGCCAAGACGTGAGTGGCGTAGGATGATGACAGAGCCTGTGTCGAGGGACATTAAGTGCCCCTCGCCCCAGAGCACTGCATCCTTATTCTGAGAGTCTCAGGAGAAATCCCTGTCTCACCTGCCTAGTTGCCATGATTTTCTCTCTTAGACACAAACAACAGCAACAACCATTAGTCCACAGTTTGCCAGGTGCCAGCCATTCAAGTGCTTTACATATATTAGCTGTTCCATCTCATCACAGCCCTGGAGAAGGCAGTTATTATTCTCATGTTGGAGATGGAGAAGGCAAGGTTCAGAGAGGTTAAGCAACTTGCCCACAGACACACAGCTAGTCAGTAGCAGTGCTTGGATTCAGACCAGGCAATCTGACACCAAAGGCTGGAATTTTTTAGTAATTTCAAATTCACAGAAAAAAATGAAAGAATATTGAAAAGAACTTGTATATACCATTTACTAACATTTTAATCTGTTTTTGCTTTATCATTCTCTCTCTCTCTCAGCTATTTGAATATTTGGGAGTATATTGCTGACACGTCCATTTATCCCTTTTCAGCACATATGAAAATCCTAAGAATAATAACATTCACTCACACACCCAAAATATGATTATCTAAATCAGGAAGTTTAACATCAATACAAAATGGTATCCTCTATTCTACAGGCCTTATTAAAATTTCACAAATTTCCCAACAATATTCTTCTTGGCTACTTTTTTTTTGGTGCAGAATTTTCATCTCTCTTTAATTTCTTTTAATATGAAATGGTTTCTTGGCCTTTCCTTGTCTTTTATTATACTGACATTTTAAAATAGTGCAGCGTGGAAGTTTTTGGCTCAGAATTTCCCTCATCTGGGTCTCTCCAGTGTTTTCTTCACAGTAAGATTCAGAGCATGCATTTCAGTCGGAAACCCTTGGAGGTAATGATATTTTCCCAATGCGTGATGTCAGGGAGCACATGATGCTGAATTGCTCCTTTTCTTGTGCTGTTACTTTGATGATTTGGTTAAGGTGATACCTGCCAGCTTTCTCCACTCAGCTTTTTTCCCATTGTAATTGATAAGTAATTTGTGGGAGATGCTCTCAAAGTATGTAAATGGCCAGTTGCCACCAAACTTTCACCCATCCCTTTAGCATCCATTGTTACCTCTTACCTGAATCATCAGCTGTGGTCAAGGTGCCCTGTTATTTCTATCACTCCTTCCACACCTGTGAGTTTAGTTTCTACTGTAGCTGTTTTTCTTTTTTCCCCCATCTAATCATGTATTACCAGTAGGAACTCGGAGATCATTGTTTTTCCAGTAATCTGTCACTATTACCATTCATTTTGATGCTCAGATGGTCCTAGATGTGGCAAGTAGACACCTGCTCATGCTGGCTCCGGTACTCTTGACCAGATCCTATTATTCTTTGCATACTCCCTCTCTAGCACAAGAATGTTCCAGGCTCATCTTGTATTTTCCCTGTCCTAGCCTTTGGGTTCTCTTTCTCCAAGGAATGCAGCTTCCTCTTGCTGGAGAATGGCGTTTAGAAACCATAGTCTGTGTCCAGGTGTGCTCATTTGATGCTGGAGTGACACAGGTTCTATTTGAAAGTCGTGCTTCTAGCCACAGTAAACTTCTTGCCCTCATGCTGTGCAGCTGCCCAGGCTCCACTCTCATGGTCTAAGTTGTCTACTTAGACCACCAGCAGCCAAGCGTGAGGTAAAACTGCAGAGTATGCTCATCGCCACGGCTTACATTTAGGGACCTGTTTCTGGCTTGGTTTTTCCAGGCCCTGTCTTTCTTCTTTGCTCCTTTTCAACACAGGCTACACTGTTATTTTAACCAGCCCATTATCCTATCCCCAAAGACAGCCAAAGACATGCCTCAAAGCTCCTGTTTGCCTTGCTCTGGCCAAGGGACAGGTCATTAAGGAGACATTAGAGACTGAGTGAGCACAATGTGAACGAAAAGAGAGATAAGAAAATGAGTACTCATTGCCAATGCCACTGCAGGTGTGGAGCGTTCACCTTAGGTGTGTAGACTGCAATCTCTCCAGAAATTAGCTTTTGTCCTAGAGGGATGTGCATGTTATCCAGTAGCTACACACTAAGAAGAATATCTCACCTAGAGGGAAGTCCTTAATAAGGGTAAAACTAGGAGCTCACAGTCTCACCCCAGACCAGCACACTTGAGGTCCACCCTCCAGGTCTCCCAGGGATTACTCCGACATGTGTGGTCCAATACAGTAGCCATTAGTCTTATGTGGCGATTTCTATTTTATTTTTTTAAACTTTAAATTTGGTTTAAAATGTAGATCCTCAGTCACACCAGCTGTATTTGCAACACTCTGCACAGATATAGAAACTTCCATACACCCTACCAGCACCACCCCTCCATGACACGCTCTCATCACAGATTGTCTGATTGGATAGGACTGTTCTAGGCCAAGCAACTCAGCCACCTAACAGAACCACATGTGGACCCTGAGGGGATCAAGTCCTGTAGGTCAGGAAGTGCTTTCCTCACTGTATGTGGAACATCGTGGAGATTTGAAGGCATACATCCTCCTATAATGGCCACCACCCTGAGGACAAGAGCAGCAGCCACCTTCAAACAGTGGCAGGAAGCTTGGTAACCCAGCCAGGTGAATCCCTAGACAGCCCTCTGTTTTAGTGAACTTTGTCACACAGAGAAAAGCTGGTTGTTTGGTGAGAGAATCTGCAGTGCGGGTCTCATGGGGGTGGAATTTCATTTGCACGTCCAACATCACGGACACGCACCTTACAGAGTCACCGCTTTCAGCTCTCGACTCCAATGTCCCTCAAGGAGGGCTTCCCTGGTCACCGGTTTGAGAGTAGCAGTCCCAGCCCACCCTTCACATCTTCTGTCTTTTGTCCTGCTTTGTTTGTCTTCTTAGCACTGGTCACTCTCAGACTCTCAATACAAAATTTTTCTAACTTGTATTGTTTCTTGTCTGGTTTTGGTATGAAAGGTAGGCCCATTGCAGGTAGGGGTTTTCATGTGTCCCTGTCTTCATGTGTCCCCCAAAAGGGGTTTTGCCCACTTTTGTGTCCCTGGCACCAAGAGGAAGGCTTTGCACATGACAGCCACCTGACAACTGTGTGCTGGGAAGTGAAAGTACCATGTGTGATTCACCTTGATGAGCCCCAGGCAAGCCCTTCCAGAACCAGCAGGAGATGAATAAGTGAGTGCAGTGCTCTTTGAGAGTAAATACTATCCAACGAAGCTAAACTACCCCCAAGTCCTCAAATGAACCATCTTCTCTCTCCCTACCACCTTGGCCTCCCCATGAGTGCACGTACACACACACACACACACATATGTGGGCACACATACTTTCTGACTTATCCTGTACTGTTCTCTATTCCAAGAATGTCTTTCTCCAGCAAATGCTAATCTTTCCAGCAAACTCTTATTTCCCTTTCAACTCTCAACCCAGATGCTGCCACCTCTGGAAAGTCAGCTCAAACTCCCACAGGCTGGCTCAGGACTCCAGAACCCAGGACACAGTGCATGGTCTTGTAGTCATTCAACCACTTGGAACTTCCTGTTACCACATCTGCCTCCCTTCCTAAGCCAAGCTTCCCTTGACTAGTTTCTTTTTTATTCATGAAGTCTTTGCTAAATCTATTCTAATTATGAGTAAATTTTATATTTCTGTAGCATTCTCCATAGCCACCCGTCCTGAAACAGGAGGAAAGAGGGCAAGGCACAACCTCCAAAAGACTGACGTAGCCATAAGACATGAAAAAAACTGGTTAGAATCAACTAGGTCCATGATAGTGGAAGATTTGACTTCCAGTGGGCCTTGAGCCTCATCACACTCTCATTGCAATACACATCCACCATGGCAGTACTAAGAGTGAAGTGAAGGTGTTAGTCGCTTAGTCATGTTCAACTCTTCGCGACCCCATAGACTATAGCCTGCCTGGAATTCTCCAGGCAAGAATACTGGAGTGGGTAGCCATTCCCTTCTGCAGCGGAATCTTCCCAACACAGGAATTGAACCTGGGTCTTCTGCATTGCAAGCAGATTCTTTACCATCTGAGCCAAGAGGGAAGCCCTTCAAGACAGTTCTGAGGCCAATCATAAAAGGCCAAAAAGTAGGCGGTGGCCTGATTCCTGGAAATCTCCACCCCTTCCTCAAAATAATTGGAATACTCCTCCCACTCATCAGCCTAAGAGATTACCCAGTCCATAAAAACTAACCATACCATATTTTGGGTCTCTCTCACCTTCTGAGATGGCCTACATTCTGTAGAGTATGTCTCTTTCTAAATCTTACCTATCTTCCCATCATTTGTCTCTCACTAACTCTTTCTGCAATGAGACATCAAGAGCCTCAAATTCGCCAGGAACACCCCCAGCACCTTGCAAATGTCAGTTAGTGCATATAGTGTCTGGCTCATGCTTAGTCAGGTTTTGCTCCTGTGTAAAATCTGGGTGACTGAGGCACCTGTCTGACTTCACACTCTTTTCCTGATACTCAGGTTCCAAAATGTCCTATAACAAGCCTTGGGCAAAGCCAAAGCACTCATTTTTCATGTCTCAATATAATGCTTTCTTTACACATTCAACAAATGGTGGTCAGATAAAAGGCTCTTTTCATAAAAGAAAATGTTGCTCATTCCTTGCAAATTAATAAATATGCCAGTGCCTGTTCCTTGTCTCTGAGCTAACTGTTAGGCTAAAAATAAATATGTAACAGATAGCATTTTAATAGGACATTAAGATCTGAGATCCCATTCATTCATTTGCTCACTCACTCATTAAACATAGATAAGCCATCGCTTATTATCATTAGCAATAATTATGCTGGTCTTGTGAAGACAAGTCACAGCTCCTGCGGTCAGAGAGCTTGCAGTCTAGAGAGATAAAGGATGTAAACAAAAGAATATAAATACAGAAGAGAATGAGATAATGGAGATAAAGGGTGTAAGATGAAATGAAGGTGTCTGAGAAAAGACTGTTTCTAACTGAAAGGATAGGTTTGCTTCAGAGCCTTGGAAGGAGAGCCAGTTGTGTGACTGACTGGACAGTGTTAAAGGGAAGAGTGAAACGTTTGTTTTAAGTGACGGGAATTCAACAGAGAAACTTAAGATACCCAAAAGAGGTGTATTGTCCTCTGCTCTATCCTTAAGAGAGAATTTAATGACTCTCCTTTGGGGTGTGGACTAAGAATGCAGCTTGCCATGTCAGTAAACAAAGGATGCTGCAGCCATCAAGCACTTACACCCACCCCAGTGATGTACCCTGATGTGCTCAGGATGCTGGCCCCAGAGAGCTGAGGGACACATCAGGGGAATGATTTCAGGGAGCCCAGGTTCTTGCATCTTCCCACACATAGAGAAGTGCTAAATGCATGACTCCATATGTCTGGTTCCTTTATTAACAGTAATCTTTTGATGTTCCAGCTACCTGGTCTTTGTTGTAAAAACACCTGTAGATCATAGCTCCTCCCTTACCTCTTCAGAGCACTCTCACAGAGCTATCTGAGAGGCTGTGTCTCTGGGTTTATGGTCTCAGAATGTTTGCTGAACAACACATAATTCTCAAGTTTTAGATTATGTATTTTTTTCTTTCCACAAGGGCATCACTCACATCCTCCATGGCTGGGTCAGCAAAGCCCCCAGTCTCCTAGAGGACTTGGACAACGGCAAGACAAGGGTGGAGATGAAACAGAAGGGAAAGTGGCAGGGCACAACCTTTAAAAGAAGGACACATAGCCATAGGACATGACAAAAGCTGGTTAGAGCCAACTAGGTCCAAGATGGTGGAAGACTTGACTTCCAGGGGACCTTGAGCCTCATCATATGCTCAGTGTAGTACCCACAAGCACCACAGTTCCAAGGTTAACCACAAAAGGCCAAAAAGTGGGTGGTGGCCCAGTTCCTGGAAATCTCCACCCCTCCCCTTAAATAATTGAAATAATCCTCCCAATTACTGGCCTAAGAAATTACCCAGCCCATAAAACTAACCACATCATATTTTGGGACCTCTCACCTTCTGAGATGGCCCACACTCTACGGAGTGTGTTTCTCTCTAAATAAATCCACATCTTACTTATCACTTTGTCTGTCATTGAATTCTTTCTGTGATGAGACATCAAGAACTTCCAATTCACTGGGAACAGAGAGAGGAGGCATAGTCTGAAAATAGACCCCACTCTCAATATTTTAATGTATCTCCTTATAGAAATGATCACAGGAAAAAAAAAAATCTGCCCCCCCCCTTTTTTAAAACTCTGAAATAAGAATACAAAATTCCCCCTGCAAAAGGCCCATGACAATGGATTCCTGCAACTTTGACATAACTTTTAAATATTGAAACAACTTCTTCATAAGATAAATGAGTATTATAAAGTTTAATTTCTGGGCAAATACGTAAATAAAGCCCCACGGGTTTTTGTGAAATGACATGCAACATATAACCTTAAACATAACAGCAAATCACAGAATCTCAAAGAACAAACAAACAAATAAATACATATGCTACAAGAGTGGCCCCCAATGAGGATAGACAGATAAATAAATCAGTAGGCTAACAAAAGTAGTAGGAAAAATGTGCATTGATATGTTTTTTGCTTCTGGTTGGATATGGCTGGTTAAGAATCAGTTGCCTTGTAAATATTTTTGTTTCTGCACTAAGTGTCTGCTTCTGCCACTGTGGAGTCTCTGCTCACTTGCATGCTTGCATGCTGGGGCTAAGGTGAATACCTTCTCCTCTTTGTTTGCCTGCCTTGTCCTGTTGAAGAATTCACTGCCTGATGCAGGAATTTCCAGGGACGCACAACTGGGAGCTGGGGGCAGTGGTGAAGCCCAGGAATGCCAACTTCTTGCCTCTAACTACAGCTCCTGACCAGTGCTAATCTCAGTCCCCAGCCCAGGGGGCAGCCACTCCCCAGTATTCTATTTGAACACAAGCAGTTTTATAAGCCTCAGAGCTTGGCCTCCCCATCCTCCACTCCCCTCACCATGCTCCTGCCAGCCTCATATAGTGTGAAATGCCTTAAAAATTAGAACAATTTATAGGGAATCATGTTGACAGACAGGAAAGGCTGTCAAAAGCAACAACAAAAATTCATGTGGAGTATGCCAAGTCCCCAGCACCACAACCTGCATATGCAGAATGGAAAGAGTCTTCAGTGAAATTTGGGAACGTGCCTTTTATGTTTCAGTTAAATACATGAAGATGTACTGAAATGTCTGCACCTCTCACCTAGACAGGTCAGTCACAGAGGGATCAGGTGACACCTGGGCACCAGAATTTAAATCAGGACTTCTGTTGAAGCATTTGCCAAGAATGGTCTGAGTGCCAAGCCGGGGACTGTATGGAGATCCAGTGATGAATCCTTGAGAACTTCCCAGCCTACTGAAGAAGAGACAAGCAGACAGGCAAGCAGCAAACATCAGGGTCAAGTATATGGTCAGAGGAAGGTACGAGAGGTCTGAGGGTCACAGTGGAATCAGAGTGGTGGACAGAGAGGGCAGCACCTTGAGATGAAGGGGGGAGAAAGAAGAGCACATGCTCCATAGTGTGGGTGGAGCCCAGAGCTCAGGGCAAGAAGAGAAGAGAAGGCAACTGGGAGGCAGGTTGGAGGCCAGATCACAGGCAGCCTCTGATACCCGGCCAGTGACCACCATGGACAGCCAAGGCAAAGCAGTGATCAGAAAGGTCTAACTCACAGAGATCTATGATCATGGTGTCCCTAAAACAGAAGCAGATGGGGAGCTTGCTAAATTCTGATCTGATCTGTGTGAGCATAAGACTCAGGAAATCAACTATACGCCAATAAAATTTTTTTCAAAAAGTGAACAGGTTCAAAGAGGGACAACAGCTAAATGGTTGCCTGTCATTCTGGCAGAATTATTGTCTCTGGAGCTATTGCCCTTCAGAAGTCTATCACAGCATCTCATCTTGAAGAATAGGAAATGTGTCCACAAAAAAAGAGAACTCTAGGTCTACTAAACAAAGTCTGCCTTGAATGACCCAAGCAGAAAGTCCCCCGCCAATCAACCAATTCCCCTCAAATGAAGGAGAATCTGAGTGCTCTTGAGGAAGGATTCCTCTATCCTGCCAAAAATTTATACTGTTCATTTCTCTCCCAGCCTCCTCTAAAGGAACCCATGGCCACTTACCAGGGTGACTGTGAACTGGAGAAAGTGAAATAATCAGACTTTGGGAGATTATTGGATACTGGTTCTAACATAACACTCATTCCAGGAGAACCAAAATGTTGCTCTGGGTTACCAGTCAGAGTAACCACTCATGGAGATCAAGCAAACACTGGATCTTGGCTAAGTGCCAAGCCCTGAACTGCTCAGGTTCACCTCACAAGGAGCCCAGTGGGCCTACAACCTCGTCCTCTGGTTACTTTCCCAACTCCAGAATGTGTAATTGGAACAGACATACCTGGGGTCTGATAGGATTCCCAAACTGATTCCCTGATCCACGGAGTTCAGTTCAGTCGCTCAGTCATGTCTGACTCTTTGCGACCCCATGGACTGCAGCACACCAGGGCTCCCTGTCCATCACCAACTCCCGGAGTTACTCAAACTCATGTCCATTGAGTCAGGGATGCCATCCAACCATCTCATCCTCTGTCGTCCCCTTCTCCTTCTGCCTTCAATCTTTCCCAGCATCAGGTCTTTTCCAATGAGTCAGTTCTTCACATCAGGTGTCCAAAGTATTGGAGTTTCAGCTTCAGCATCAGTCCTTCCAATGAATATTCAGGACTGATTTCCTTTAGGATGGACTGGTTGGATCTCCTTGTAAGGTCTTTAATTATGGGAAAGACCAAATGGAAACCACGAAAACTGACTCTATCCAGGAAAAAAGTACACCAGAAGCAATGCCACATGCCTCGATAAGCCTCAAGGGATTGCAGAGATTAGTGCCACTGCCAAGGATTTGAAATACACTGGGGGTGATGATTCCCACCAAATCCCCATCCAGCTCTCCCATGAGGCCTGGGCAGAGGGCAGATGGATCTTAGCGAATGACAGTAGATTATCACAAGCTTAGCCAGGTGGGTGACTCGAACTTTACTTGCTGAACCAGATGTGGTTTCATTGCTTGAGCAAATTAACTCATCTCCTGGTTCCTGGAATGCAACCATTGCTCTGGAAAGTGCTTTTTTCTACATCCCTGATAATGAAGACCAGCAGACATAGTTTGCTTTCAGCTGGCAAGGCCAGCAAAATGCCTTCACTGTCCCGCCTCAGGGATGTAACAGCTCTCCAGCCCTACGTTATAATTCGTTCCAGGGACCCTGACCATCTTGCTCTTCCATAGGACACACTGGTCTATTACACTGATGACATTGTGCTGACTGGACCCAATGAGCAAGATGTAGAAATCACTCCAGACACATTGGTAAAACACTTAGATGCTAGAGAATGATCAATAAATCCCACGGAAAGTCAGGGTCTGTCCACCTCAGTAACAGTTGTAGGGATGCAGTGATTGAGGGCATGGTGAGCTGTCCCTTCTAAAGTGAGGGGATACATTGTTGCATCCAACGCCCCTACTAACAAAGGAAAGGTGCTATACCTAGAGGAACCGCTTTGGATTTTGGAGGCAACAAAGGTGAGTTACTCTAGTTCAGTGACCCCAAGGCTACTAGTTTTGAGTGGAGCTCTGTACAAAGAAGGTGCTGCAACAGGTCCGGCTGCTGGGCAAGCTGCTCTGACATTTGAGTCAATCGTGCTAGAGTGTCATTGGTGGGTAGAGACGCTGTTTGGAGACTTTGTTAGGACCCTTTACGTGAATCACAGATCAGGCCTTTAAGATTGTGGAGTAAGGCTCTGCCGTCACCTATGGATAACTACTCTCCTTTCAAGTGATGGCTTTTGGACCACTACTGAGTCCTAGTGAAGACTGAATGCTTGACTGGGCCACCAAACTACCATCTGAACTAAGCTGCTTGTCATAGCCTGGGTGCTGTCAGACCCACCAAGCTGTGAAGTAGAGTATATACAGTAGGATTCCATCACCAAGTTTCCAACTACAAATTAGCACTTACCAAGAGCATTGCTAGTGACTGAACAACAAGGCATTTGCCATCTGTCTCTACTGAGATTGCTACTATAGCTGCTGACCTTCGACAACCCCTGAGGGATTTGGGTGGAGTAAAGCACTCTGTGCTCCAGGGAATCTGGTGGGACAGGTCTTTAGATAGTTAGATGTTTTTAGGAACAGATTTTATGTTCTCAACCTTTGCATCTCCTCATATCTAGAGAAGCACTAAATCCCTTCATGGTGACATCAGACCCTCATGACTAACAAAAATCCTATGTAAATTGAGCGCTTCATGGTACTGAACGCCCACTTCACCAAAACCGTATACATTGACTTTCCCCCACTGCTGCTTTGGAGCAGTCTCTCAGAGCTATCTGAGATGCTGCCTCCCGGGCTGCAGTCCTCATTTTGCCCCAAATAAAACTTAACTCACAATTCTCAAGTTGTACATCTTTTTATAGTAGACAAAGTGCAAGTGGTATAGACAAGACTTGGCTCCTCACCTGCCACACCTTAATCCCAGGCCTGAGCAGACTCTTAATTCAGTGTAATATATCACTCCTACAACAAAAGGACCTCCTCATCTCTGAAACCATGATGCCCCCGGATAGGGAAAACTTGGCATCCACCCTCGGGGGCACTGGTGGGTGGACACCTGTGCAAAAGTCAAGGATATAATGGGCTGAATTCATACCGAGCACATCACCATTGCTCATGGTCACAGGCACGGACACTGGGACTTGAGGGCTCTTTTAATGACAGATTAATACAGTGAAATTGAAATACTCAAGCATCTGGGAGTTTGCCCTGTTCCACACAGCACTCCCTGCATAGTTGATTTAATGCTGTGGCTGGAAGGCCTTCGGCATGATATATTAATTTATTGACATTTAGATTTATGGGCTTCAAGACATGCTAAGTGAATATAATTAAAATTAGCCAACCTGACCCTTGCTGTTCTCAAGCCTATAAGACAGTTGAGAGAATTTATATTTCTCTGCAAGCATGGGAGTGTGTTAGAACCAACTCAGTTTTGGGGAGACTGTTTTGCTTCCTTCAGTCAGGCGGGAAGAAGGAAACAGCATACATTAGCCACATTGTAAAGCCCTTGTTTAAGTTCAGAGGCACTTTCCTGGCTTACTCCATAGGCTGGATAACATAGTGAGCTTTTAAAGATTGCCAGATCAGCCATGATAAAAAAGAACAATTAATCAAAAGACAGTCAGGTTTCCAGCTGAATTGGCTGACAGAAACTGCATCATTAAACCGCTGATAGTAACTACTTTAAGAACAACTTTAAAGGGCCTAAAGCATAAAACAAGAGGATTCACAAACAGGATAAAATTTTAAAAGGGAAGGTAAACATACAGAAGTAAGTTAACAACAAAACATTACAAAACTAATAGTACATTAGAAACCCTGAGAAGTGAACAAAACCCCTGGTTTTAATTGCTCATTTGCAGGAGAAGCTCGAGAAGATGTTTATTTAACTACACACAAACTATTTCTATGTGCCAACACTGTTCTAAGCCCTTTATCAAAATCAACTCTTCATCTTCATTACAATCATATGAGATAAGGACAACTATTACTTTTTACCAAAGAAGGAAAATGAGGCACAGAGAGGTTTAGCATCTTGTCCAAGGTCGCACAGCTAACATGTGGCTATCTGGTTTCAAGAGTAAACAACTTCATTATGATGAACAATAATAACATCAAACAACAATTCATAAAAATAATAACCAGTGTCATCTGCATATGACTTGCTCTGGGCTGAGCACTGTTTTAAGAGCTCTCTCTATATTAAGATTTTTATTTCTGGAAACTGTCCTATGAAACAAGCATGCCATCCTGACTCAGGGGGGTTAAGCAACTGGAGAGTGAAAACAGCTGAAAAACAGAAAGACAACAAAAGAAACAATCATGAGGGGAAAGGCGAAAGCGATCAAAACACTTCCCAAAATAGGGACCATGTAATTGTTCCAAAATAGTCCATGAAATTCAGGGGGAAAACAATCTATATATTAAACAAGCACAGTTTAACACAGGAAATATAAAAAAAGCACAAAATGTTGAAATATCTTATATTCTAGTTAACTATTACAACTAAAGGGAGAAAAGAATTTTTCAAGCATCTGACAGACAATAAATAATCTAGAAAGATAAAAAATATCCATCTGGTATCAAATTTCTCCATGGTAACAGTAATGTCAAATTAACAGAGCAACATCTACAAGCCCTGAAATAAAAAAGCGTGGGCTACTCAGCCAAGATATCACGTAGGGTTAAAAGCTAAGACATCTTTTTAAATCACTTAGGCAATAGGTTAACATATACAAGCATGATAACTTCAGAGATTATCAAATTCAAACATCTTTACTCAAGAAAACATTTTACAAAAAAGCTAGATGGTTAAGGTAGAGAATTAAAGAATCTGGACCCAGCATTCACAACAGTGTTATTCAAAATAGCCAAGAAATGGAAGCGACCTAAATGTCCATCAACAGATGAGTGGATAGAGAAGATGTTGCACACACACATTACACACACACAGCAGAATATTACTCAGCCATAAGAAACAATGGAATCCTGCCACGTGCAACAATATGGATGGACTTAAAGGCATCGTCTGTACTTAGTCGCTCAGATGTGTCCAACTCTTTGCGACCCCCATAGACTAGCCTGCCAGGCTCCTCTGTCCATGGAGGTTCTCCTGGCAAGAATACTGGAGTGGGTTGCCATGCCCTCCTCCAGGGGATCTTCCCAACTCAGGGATCAAACCCAGATCTCCCACACTGTCACCAAGGAACCATAAAGGGCATTATGCTAAGTGAAGTACATCAGGCAGAGAAAGATAAATACAGTGTGATATAACTTCTATGTGGAATCTATAAAATTCAACGAACTAGAAAACATTAACAGAAAAGAAACAGACTCAGAACAAATTAGTGGCTACCCTGTGGGAAGAGGGAAGGAGGAAGGGCAATATGGGGGTAGGGGATGAAGAGGTACGTACTATCGTGTATAAAATAAGCTACAAGCAAGTATTGTACAACATGGGGAATATATGGATTATAGCCTTTAAAAACTGTGAATCACTATATTGTACATCCACAGTAAACAATATTGGACATCACATGGAACAATGGGCTGATTCAAAATTGGGAAAGGAGTATGTCAAGGCTACATATTGTCATCCTGCTTATTTAACTTCTATGCAGAGTACATCATAGGAAATGTCGGGCGGGATGAAGGACAAGCTGGAATCAGATTGCTGGGAGAAATATCAATAACCTCAGATATGCAGATGACACCATCCTTACTGCAGAAAGAGAAGAGGAACTAAGAGCCTCTTGATGAAGGTGAAAGAGGAGAGAGAAAAAGCTGGCTTAAAACTCAACATTCAAAAAACAAAGATAAAAAAAAAAAAAAAAAACAAAGATCACAGTATCCAGTCCCATCACTTCGTGGCAAATAGATGGGGAAACAGTGGAAACAATGACAGACTTTATTTTTCTGGGCTCCAAAATCACTGCAGATGGTGAAACTGCAGCCATGAAATTAAAAGACGCTTACTTTTTGGAAGAAAAGCTATGACAAACCTGGAAAGCATATTACAAAGCAGAGACATTACTTTGCCAACAAAGGTCCATATAGCCAAAGCTATGGTTTTTCCAGTAGTCATGAATGGATGTGGACCACAAAAAAGGCTGAACTGTCATGTTGCAGAAGACTCTTGAGAGTCCCTTGGACTGCAAGGATATCCAACCAGTCAATCCTAAAGGAAATCAGTCCTGAATATTCATTGGAAGAACTGATGCTAAACCTGAAACTCCAATACTTTGGGAAACTGATGCAAATAGCCAACTTATTGGAAAAGACCCAGATGCTTGGAAAGATAGAAGGCAAGAGGAGAAGGGGATGACAGTGGACAAGATGGTTGGATGTCATCACCAACTCAATGGACATGAGTTTGAACAAACTCCAGGAGGTGGTGAAAGACAGGGAAGCCTGGTGTGCTACAATCCATGGGGTTGCAAAGAGTCCAATATGGCTGAGTGACTGAACAACAAATAACATATAATATTGTACATCAACTATACTTCAATCAAAAAGAATAATAATAATAAAGAAAAATAAAGAAAGAATTTGGAAATGGAAAAATTATTTAAAATCTGGAGGTCAGCAATGAATCTATTTACATCTACAAGCAATACTCAACAACTACAGGAATTTTACTTACTGAATAAGAATATTGTATGTCCTGATAATATAAAAATAAGCAACAACAGAAAGGTGCAAGAAAAAATGTAAGTAACACTGACATTTTCATCTTAGCATGGAGTTAACCAATACTGTATAAAACAGAGAAACATAGCTAAACACTATTTCATCCTCACAATTGTTTTCATAATCTCTCTCTTTTAAACTTGAAGGTATTTTCTTTCTTTGTTTCCTCTGACTGCCTTTGTTTATTCTTGGGCAACAATAAATAATAACTAAACTAGGTGCCCTCCGCTGAACATGCATCTTACACCAGGCATCCTGGCCGGCCCTGAAGAGGCAGCGTGAGTTCAGGCGGTGGGTGACGGGCCGCAGGGAGCAGGCTGAGGCTGGGGGTGACAGGCCCCGCCCTCAAATGCAGGCTCGGAGGAACCAGTCATTCAGAGGCCACTGCTGGGCTTCCATAACCTACGCCCGCCTCCGTCCTAACAGAGCTGGGCAGCTGGCCATGAGTAGTGTCATCTGAGAGCTGGAGTCACAGCACGGGGGCATGAGCTTGAAGAAGGAGTATTGGGCCTGGCGTCAGGGAAGACTCAGTCCTGTTGGGTCAAATCTTGTTCAGTGAACTGAGAAGAATGCAATGCATTTAAAAAAATTTCCATAAAAGAGTATTATTACGCTCGATGAGGGTGCATGTATATAAAACGAGGTAGAAAATAAAAATAATTGCATGAATGCCCAATTGAGGCAAATTTTGCACCAAAGATAACAAAGAGACCGAAAAATCCAACTGCCACTTCTGAAGATCCTGGAGCAAAAACAGGATGTTGGGAGCAAAAACTGCACATGCCCCCTGCACTCAACACCACCAGGGCTATGGGCAAATCATCTAAGCCACCCCTCCAGCCCCAACCCTGGACACATCCCTGTCCTAAGCCCATAGAAGGAAGCAGCTTGCCCCAGCTGAGCCAGCGAGTGAGCAAGGGAACCTGCTACGACTTGCTCCTACCTGTTGCAGCAGGAAACCCAATAAAGCCTTGCCTGAAAAAAAGAAAGGAAAAGAAAAGAAAATTCTAACGTCTAGCACTGCTTGTATTTAAAGATCTTCAACAGACAACCTAGGGTGAAGGCTAGACTTCTGGTGAAGCTAAGCAGCACTCGCTGAGCTGCCAGGGCGCAGAACTGGGGGTGGGGGGTAAAGAGAAGTCTACCCTGACCTCCTAGGGACACAGGGACTCCACTGGCATCTGGGATGTAATGCCAAACATGTGGAACGCCTCTTTGGGGTCAAATATGGTCACAAATTTGAATGTGCAAAAAAATATATGTTTTCTAAAACATGGTTACCAAAGAGGATAGCTAAGGAGGGAGAGATAAATTAGGAGTTTGGGATTAATATATATACACTAATATGTACACACTACTATATATAAAATAGGTAACCAACAAGGACCTACTGTATAGCCCAGGGAACTCTGCTCAATATCTTGTAATTACCTATAAAGCAAAAAAAAAAAAAAAAATCTGATATAACTAAAAAATAATTATATATATATATATATATATATATATATATATATATATATACACACAACTTCCCAGGCGGGCACTTGTGGCAAAGAACCCACTTCTCAATGCAGGAGATGTGAGAAAGTTGGGTTCAATCCCTCATTTGGGAAGAGCCTCTGGAGGAGGACATGGCAACCCACTCCAGTATTCTTGCCTGAAGAATCTGGAAAGTATATATATAAAACTGAAAAATAATTAAATAAAAATAAGTACATATCTTCTAACCTTTTCTATAATTGAATATAATTTCTGTCTCAAGCCTCCATCCTGTCAATTCCAGAAAAGACTAATCACACGCATTTTATGTGTATGAGGTCCCCCCACCCCTCCCCCCAGTCAGCTCAGTGTTCTTTCACTGTTGCTTATCAGGGCGTGTCTGAGCTCTGAAATTTATAAACCCCACCCAGGCCTGAGTGGATGGTGTCTGGTCCCAGACCGTGGCCCTCAGAGATGCTGACAGCTGCCGAGCTGATCAGCACCCAGCCCGTCTCTTTTCTACCCGACTGAGAAGGTGCTTTCCCACCCAGGCTCCAGGCTACCCTCTCCAGAACTTCTCTCCATCCAGCGAGTACTCCTTTTTGGCTCCTTCTGCCCCATTCCGGAACATTCTATGGATTTCCCAGACCCTCTCAGCCTAGACCCTTCTCTGGCCAGGTCTACTGTATGTATCAGGCTGAGGGAAGGTGGGAAGGAGGGCACTTTGAGGGACTTACTGCCTCCCAAGCTGGTAAAGAATCCACCTGCAGTGCGGGAGACCTGGGCTCGATCCCTGGGTTGGGAAGATCCCCTAGAGAAGGGAAAGGCTACCCACTCCAGTATTCTGGCCTGGAGAACTCCATGGACTGTATTGTCCATGGGGTTGCAAAGAGTCAGGCACGACTGAACGACGTTCACTCACTCAGTCACTTGAGCCCCTCCGCCGGCCCCAGGCTCAGGAGGAAGACCAAGGTCTTCCCCACCCTGCAACGCCGCGAGTATCAGACGTGGCTGCTGCATCTTCACCCGACGAGCCTGCAGCCGAGTGTCTCCTTCATTTGTCCACTGTTGCTTCTTTTTCCACAGTGGGTGAGTGGGTCCAACCCGCCTCAGCATCAAGATCTGGGACGGGAGAAACAGAGTATTCTAAATTCTAAAAGAAAGATTACCAAGAATGAAAGCTACATTTGTTACCATGTCAAAATATCACCACCCGCTTCCATTCAACATCAATGTGGGCAGACAGTCACAGGCAGGCAGAAACACACAGGCAGAGACGTGCCTCTGTGCTCAGAGAAATGGGCTTCGGTTTCTGGAAAACTCTTCCCACGCCACTGCCTGCATGCTTCCGCGGCCGCAGAACCTGCAAGATCTCATTGTCCTGGCTGGTGTGGATCCTCCCCCTCCCTGATACAGCAGCCTTAGGGAAAAGTCCAGGCGTTGAGTACCCAGAACTGTCCTAGGCTCCTGGGATCCTGCTCCAGCCTGAGGGTGTCATGGATTCCCTAGGGAGCCCTGGGCAGCCAGGCAGCAAGTAGCCCCTGGGAGCGGAACCTGAGAGCTAGCAGCTTACACACAGATGGAGCATGATGGGCTCCGGAGACCAAAATCACATCTGAGTCAACCAGCCCTGCTCCTTAGGAGACAGTGGACTAGCCACTCCACAGTCACCGTGCAATGTCACCACCTCTCCTGGCATCACCTTTGCACAGAGAATGACCATTCTACGGAAAATTAAGTGAAAACATTTCCCTTCACAGCAGTTGCTACACCTGTATGACTCTTTCCCCATCCCTCTCAGTTGGGTCCCAATAATGAGTGCCTTCCCCTTCTAAACTATTAGTTGCTGAGTGGTGTCTGAATCTTTGAGACCCCATAGACTGTAGTCTACCAGGCTCCTCTGTCCATGATTCCTCTGTCCGGGATTCTCCAGGCAAGAATACTGGAGTAGGTTGCCATTCCCTTCTCCAGGAGCTCTTCCTAACCCAGGGATGAAACCTGCGTCTCCTGCATTGTAGGTGGGATGTTTACCATCTGAGCCAAAAGGGAAGATGCTTTCCCTTCTAAACAAGGGTGGAATTGGTTCTGGGGTAGTGAGGGCTCCTTCCTGGAAGGGAAGCACCCTCTCCAGGGGGCAGCAGTCCTGGAGATACCCATGGGGTGGTGGTCCTGGAGGCCCCACATCCTCTCCCCAGGGCAGCAGCACAGGTGGCATTCAGGGACAAAGCAGACTCAGCATCAGACGTGGGCTCAGATCTGGCCCAGCTGGGAATCTGTTTCCAAAGGGAGCCATGCTTGCTAAAGCCACAACCTCCATCTGACCATGTCCTGCTCACAGGGCCAGCAGGGGTCAAGCAAAGAAGCGGGACATTACCACCCAGGCATCTCAGCTGATGGAAACAGGGCCTCCCAGGCAGCTTATCTCCCCCAGCCCTTCTGTTTTAGGTGGAAGAGGTCACAAAGGGCAGCCAGTTCTTCTTCACGATTTTGGCATCTTGAGGTTGGGGACATGCTCACACTGACCCTCTCGATGGCCAGCTCTATCAGTTTCATGCCCCCAGGCCTTCCATAACCCTAACCCTAACCATCAGCATAACCAGGTGGCTTAACCCCATTCTCTGTATCTTTATTCTGCAGACTCTCCAAGCATGGGGCATCCACAAAGTTGATTATTTCTGGAATAGTTCTTACTCTATGTTGAGGACTCCTATTTTCAAAGAAGAATTAATAAGATTTCCCTTGAAAAATTCCTCAACAGTCATTTCAGAGTTTGGGCCATCAGCCTGTTACAAGCAGGCACTGATGGGTTTACAGGGTGTCTGGCAGGGGGGAGGCTGGTGGTTGAAGAGCCTGCAGGTCAGGTCTCAGTTCAGTTGCTCAGTGTCTGACACTTTGCAACCCCATGGACTGCAGAGTGCCAGGCTTCCTTGTCCATCACCAACAACTTCTGGAGCTTACTCAAACTCATTTCCAGCGAGTTGGTGATGCCATCTGACCATCTCATCCTCTGTTGTCCCCGTCTCCTCCCACCTTCAATCTTTCCCAGCATCAGGGTCTTTTCCAATGAGTCAGTTCTTCACATCAGGTGGTCAAACTATTGGAGTTTGTTTCAGCATCAGTCCTTCCAATGAATATTCAGGACTGATTTCTTTTAGGATGGACTGGTTGGATCTCCTTGCAGTCTAAGAGACTCTCAAGAGTCTTCTCCAACACAACAGTTCAAAAGCATCAATTCTTCAGTGCTCAGCTTTCTATATAGTCCAACTCTCACATCCATACATACTACTAGCTTTGACTAGATGGACTTTTGTCGGCAAAGTAATGTCTCTGCTTTTTAATTTGCTGTCTAGGCGTGTCATAGCTTTTCTTCCAAGGAGCAAGCATCTTTTAAATTCATGGCTGCAGTCACCATCTGCAGTGATTTTGGAGCCCCCTCCCCCCAAAAATAAAGCCTCTCACTGTTTCCATTGTTTCTCCATCTGTTTGCCATGAAGTGATGGGACCAGATGTCATGATCTTAATTTTCTGAATGTTGAGTTTTAAGTCAACTTTTTCATTCTCCTCTTTCACTTTCATCAAGAGGCTCTTTAGTTCTTCTTCACTTTCTGCCTTAAGTGTAGTGTCATCTGTATATTTGAGGTTATTGATATTTCCCCCGGCAATCTTGATTTCAGCTTGTGCTTCATCCAGCCCAACATTTCTCATGATGTACTCTGCATATAAGTTAAATAAGCAGGGTGACAATATACAACCTTGATGTACTCCTTTCCCGATTTGGAACCAGTCTGTTAGTCCATGTCCAGTTCTAACTGTTGCTTCCTGACCTGCATACAGGTTTCTCAGGAGGGAGGTCAGATGGTCTGGTATTCCCATATCTTGAAGAATTTTCCACAGTTTGTTGTGATCTACACAGTCCAAGGCTTTGGCACAGTCAATGAAGCTGAAGTAGATGTTTTTCTGGAACTCTCTTGCTTTCTCAATGATCCAGTGGATGTTGGCAATGTGATCTCTGGTTCCTCTGCCTTTTCTAAAACCAACTTGAACATCTGGACATCCATGGGTCACACACTGTGGAAGCCTGGCTTGCAGAATTTTGAGCATTACTTTGCTAGCGTGTGAGATGAGAGCATTTGTGCAGTAGTTTGATCACTCTTTAGCATTGCCTTTCTTTGGGATTGGAATGAAAACTGACCTTTTCCAGTCCTGTGGCCACTGCTGAGTTTTCCAAATTTGCTGGCATATTGAGTGCAGCACTTTCACAGCATCATCTTTTAGGATTTGAAATAGCTCAACTGGAATTCCATCACCTCCACTAGCTTTGTTTGTAGTGATGCTTCCTAAGGCCCACTTGACTTTGCTTTCCAGGATACCTGGCTCTAGGTGAGTGATCACATCATCGTGGTTATCTGGGTCATGAAGATCTTTTTTTGTATAGTTCTTCTATGTATTCTTGCCACCTCTTCTTAATATCTTCTGCTTGTTAGGTCCATACTGTTTCTGTCCTTTATTCTTCCCGTCTTTGCATGAAATGTTCCCTAATAGTATCTCTAATTTTCTTGAACAGATCTCTAGTCTTTCCCATTCTACCATTGTCCTTTATTTCTTTCCCTCCCCTCCACGTCCCCCACCAACTAAGAGAGATATTCACAGGAAAGCATGCTCACTGAATCTCTGCACAGATATTCTGAGTTGTTAGCCCTGTATTACAGATGGGGGCTTCGCTGATTGCTCAGTTGGAAAAGAATCTGCCTGCAATGCAGGAGATCCTGATTCGATTCCTGGGTTGGGAAGATCTGCTGGAGAAGGGATAGGCCACCCACTCTAGTATTCTTGGGCTTCCCTTGTGGCTCAGCTGGTAAAGAATCTGCCTGCAACGCAGGAGACCAGGCTTCAATCCCTGGGTTGGGACGATCCCCTGGAGAAGGGAAAGGCTACCCACTCCAATGTTCTGGCCTGGAGAATTCCATGGACTGTATAGTCCATGGGGGTTGTAGAGTTGGACACAACTGAGCGACTTTCACTTTCACAGATGGAGCAATGACATCAGAGAGTAAAAGAAATTGGTCAAGGTCCCTGGGAGAGTGAGAAGAAGAGGCAGGACCATGAGGCAGGTCGGCACGTCCCCAAAGCCTATGAGCAGTATAGGTGCCGCTGTCCTTCACGCAACATTTCCCGTGATACACTCTCTGAGGGTCAGGTCAGGGATGGGGAAGGCGCCAGACACAGTGAGGTGATGGATGTTACATGGGCGTTATCTTGCTCCATCCTCACAACATCTGCGGTGCGAAAGGAGACTGAGATACAGCTCACCTAAGTGACGAGGTGAGGGTCACTTGACTGACCCTCCTTCATCTTTGGGTCCAGGGCTGGGGGAACGAAAAAGAGGAAACAGAACCAGCTTCTGAGCAGCTGCCCTGACACAGCTGAGCACAAGGTGCCCTGCCCCCGGCCCCACGGCGAAGCAACTTTCCAAACCTGCCCGCAGAGAAGCCATGGCCTGTGCCCTGACCCCAGCGAGCGCTGTGGCCCCCGTGGGTGTGGGGGCTCCCCCGCTTCCCATCACAAGCTTCTCTTGCTGTCAAACTCCGGGCTCAGCTCTCTCAGGCTGTTCCCACCCCTGCTCAGACCACTGCGGTCTGCCCCTCTCTCCTCCTCCCCGGCCCTCACCCAGCTGTCCCACACACACCTCCTGACCATGCCTCCCACAGCCACAGGTCCAGGGATGCCCTCACTGCCCCAAATCACACTCTCAGCTGCCAGTAAAACCATCCGACAACAGTGGCTTCAACAAGACAGAGGATTTGTCCCCTGTCCCATAAGTGAAGTCGGTGGGGTGTGTTGTCCAAAGCTTCAGAGTGACCAGGCCCCCTACCTTTCTGCTCCACTCTCCTTAGCATAGGGTCTTAACTTCTCTGTAGCCAAATGGCCCAAGATGGCTGCAGGAGCTCCAGACATCATACCTAAGTTCCAGGTGGCAACAAGGAGAAGAGGGGAGCCCCACCTGCAGTCAGGGATGATGAATTCACTGGCGCCTGTGACACAATGCTCAGTTGTGCAGGAGCAGGTTGGCAGAATGCAGAGAGGAGGTAGGCTTGCCCCAGGAATGGGGCTTTTCCAGACTTGCTGGGGGAAAGCAGAGATGAGAGCGCACATGGGGATAGGGAAGCAACGCTGAAAGGATGCATCACAGAGAACTCTAAGTTGGGTTGGGAGACAAAAAGGGGTTGTGCCTGGGGGTTGTGGAGAGGGAGGGAGCCGAGGTCACAAAGTGGTCGAGGGGCAGAGAGCTGAGGGAAGGGTTGGAAAGTCTCAATAACAGCCAGGATCCAAAGGGATGCAGGCGTGGGCCGTGAACCTAGACGCCCAGCGATGGTCCCTAGAGACAAGGAGGCCAAGAAAGCTGAGGCCAGTGTGTATGAGTGTATCAGGCAGATCATCAGGTGAAAGACGACACAATGAGGAGGTGGCAAGCAGACCCCAGCACAGGTGCAAGGCTCAGGTGTCAACAGACAGCAGTGACTAGGCAGTGGTGACTGGGTCAACAGGAGGGCAGTGGGTGATGGGAGAGGACCTCAGAGTGCTGACTGCACACCCCGTCTCCACTGGAGGGGAGGAAACAGCCCCAGGCAGGAGGGGAGGGTGTTTCCAGGAGGGGTAAGCAAGGGTACAGAGGTGGGCAAGTGAGTGGTGAGTGCGGGAGCACAGCGGAGTTCATTCCGGTGGAGAAGCCACCCATGGGGACCAGGTGGATGCTACGGGGCTGGAGGCGTAGGGTTTGACAAAAAAGATGAGGCTCAGATTGGGCGGGATAGGGGTAGAAGGTAAATTGGGCCCAGAGCCCATCTGGATTCAACAGCACCCCTGAAGCACAAGGAGAACCCCACTCCAGGGCCACATGACCCAGCTCCATCCATACCCGGCGCCCGAGTTTACAGAGGAAAAGTACCAACCGTCTGATGCTTTTAATTCCGAATCTGGTGACCTGCAGTTTTCCGGGACTTTGGAAGAACCTACAGGGGCCGAAACCCATGTCACAGAGGGGTATGCAGACAAAACACCAGGCAAGCGCCTCCCCAGCCCTGCAACCCAGCTTTTTCTAGCCCCCCACCCGCACATGCCTCAGACCTTCGCCACCCTCCACTCTCCTGACCCCACCTCTAGGGACCTAGGGATTCCTAGGAGGTGCAGGCCTCCGGGAAACGCTGGCCAGTTGTCACCGTTCCAGGTCACTATTCCTCGGAGCCCAGCCCAGGATCTGACTCCAGCTGCATCTCCACCCGCCCCGGAGCTGAGTTCTGGATGCTGGGCTGAGAAGGTTCAGCCTTCCGCTGCTTTCTCGCTGTGCAGCTTTGGGCAAATCACCCGACCTCTCTGGCTCTCACTGTTTGGTCAGCCAGAATAGCAGTGTTGACCAGAGAGGAAGCGCAGTGCGCCTGGGGCCACGCGGGGTGGGAGGTGAGGGGCAGGGATGCGGGCGGCGCAAGCCTTCCAACCCTCAAGACCCAGGTCCGCCTCCCGCACCGCCAGCTCCACGGTCCGCGTGACTGGCCCAGGCAGAGCCGCCGAGGCTTCCCCTACTCCCTGCCTTCCAGAGAGGTGCACCCCAGCTGTATGGAACAGCCACGCCTGGGCCCTGTGCCGCGGGGCATCGGAAAGAGCCTGGCCGCGCTTACTCCGGTGGCCTTGGGGCACTCTAGGCCCTCACCCTGAGGCTACCCGGCTCTGCACAAAAGCCCCCGCCTCTCCTGCCTGCTCAGCCCTTTCTTCGCCGAGTAACCCTGCACAAGCCACGCCCGTTCCGCGGGCCTCAGTTGCCCCATCTGTGCAGCGAGGAGTGAAGAACCAGGATGCACAACTGCCTAGCCGACAGGAAGCTCCGGGATTGTTCTCCCCGGCGCCGCCCGCGGAGCCAAGGCGCGGTTGGCGGCATGCGCGTGCTTTGTGCGCCCTCTAGTGCTCGCTCCCTGCTACAGCGCTATTTTGACCTGGAAGCCCCCGGCGCCCCTTTGAAAGGGATTACTGAAAGTCAATAGGGAAGGAAATGGGATAAACAAACCTCAGAATGCATACATAATAGGCGTGTGATAATGAGTGCGTGAGCATGCGAATGAATGGACAGCAAAATGAATGCATGCACAGAGTGAGCCAAGCCAATTAATGGACTGCTTGTGGCTATTTCCAAACATTTCACTTAGAATAAAAAATCAGACTGTGTATCCTGCCCACAAGGCCTTGTGGGAAGCACGGAGCTGGTCCAGCCTCACCTTGTCTTTTGCACCTGAAGCACACCAAGTATTTCTCATGCTCCACATGTCTGCACTTGCCTTTTCCACTTCTGGGTCCTAGTCCCACCCCAGGCCTGGGAGTTGTGAAGTGAAAATATCTCCTGCCATACTAATCAACAAGAAATGTCACAGCCATCAGCGATTCCTGGCCTCCAAATGTGAATGAGAGCTCCCCAAACTGTTATACAGCGGATGCTGCCCACCACTGAGGAGCTGGGGGAATGCCAGAAGCAAGGTGAACAAGGAAAGAGGATTTGGCCCCAGAAAGCTGAGGTGCATATGAAAAGAATGAATTCAGTGAGCCCAGAGGCTTGCATCTTCCTTTGCAAAGAATTCTAAATTCCTTAACTTCATGCCTGAGTTTTGATGTTCAGACTGTTGGCTCCCTTTGTTGCAAACTTGTATAAAGCCTGACTTCCCCTCCTGCCTCCTTGGAGCAATTTTCTGAGAGCTACTGAGAAAACTCCAAGCTACTGTCTCCTAGGCTCAGAGTCCTATGCATTCCCACCAGACAAAATAAACTGCCTACTTTCAGGTTGTGACTATATTTCTTAGTCAGCAGAGTCCAGCTGCTTCATTCTCCTCCCAGCGCTCACTACTGGGGCGCTCCCCTCTCAGCCAGTCACCTGCAGTGTCTGCCCCTCCTCTGACCACCAGGACTCAGCTAAGGGCATGTCCCCTCTCGGTCTGCTGAGTGCCCAACCCCATGGTAGGTGCTCAGGACAAACGCCGGCGAGAGGGCAGTTCGCTGGTGAGCTTTCTTGGCACAGAAGTTCCAAGGGGTGGGCTCCACCTTCTGGATCCACCCACCTGCTCTGGAGCTGACACCACCCTCTGGCCCCAGGACGAGGAGGAGGGGTGGACTGACCCAGGGGCAGGGAATCCAAAACAGGGGAGTCCAACCTGGGGCTCCTGGGGACTGAGAGACTTCAGTCCTGGGACTAGGGTGGGAGCTGGGGGAGAAGTAGCTTATTAAACGCCAGCCTGTTCCTCCTGCTGGCCTCTCCCTCCCCCTGGGACAGAGTAGTTCAAGGAGCTTGTTAATTAACTGTGGTGATCATCACAGAGCACAGCTCAGGATGGCTTCGTTCAGCCTCCAGTGATAACAATACGACCTGCTTCCTCCCCAAGTTCCCACAATCGACTTCTCACCCCTTGCTTCCAGGGAGCCTGGCAGATTTCAGTGCAGCCCAATTAAAAGGGCTCCATCAGTTAAAAATGGTGTTTGATTCCAGAAGGGCTCCTTGTCTGTGACCCTCACAGCCTCTTCAATGATCAAAGTGGGGTGAGGAGGCCCCAGAGCTCATTTTCTCTTCCCTGTCTGTGCAGTCAGATCCACTTCATCTCTGCCTCCTGCGAGCATCACGAGTCACCGTAGTTTTGCAGTTAGTTTGCCCTTTCTGAATTTGTGCACAGGAGGGAGAACGTGAGGAACCTCCACTCTTCATTTAACCAAGAGAGGTGGTGCTTTGGATGGCAACTCCAGGAGCGGGTGAAGCAAGCAGCCTGGCTATCTGGTGGGAGATCTGGGTCCCCTGTCAGAGTCAGGCACCCAGGGTCTGACCTCACCAGTCCCAGGGAGGCCCCAAGAGTGGATCCCATGCAGGAGTCAGCGGCAGCTTGGAAGCAGCTGTGCTGCTTCTGCAAATGTGCTGCTGCCCTGTTCAGTCTCGTTTCTTGCTGAGCATGTCATGTGTGTGCGTGTGTGTGTGTCCCAGGCCCAAGAAAATCCAGTTCCCAAAAAGCTCAACTTTTTTTTTTTTTAAGAATGAGGTATGTGTACCTACGGGCTTCCCTGGTGGTTCAGTGGTAAAGAATCTGCCTGCCAATGCAGGAGACACAGATCCCTTGGAGAAGGAAATGGCTATCCACTCCAGTATTCTTGCCTGGGAAATCCCATGGACAGAGGAACCTGGTGGGCTACAGTCCATGGGGTCACAAAATAGCCAAACACGATTTAGCGACTAAACAACAACATCTACATCTGAATGGGACTCAAACCCAGGGCCATCTGATCTCAGAGCCTCTCCAGAATGTTTGTCTGCATTTCCTCCATCGCTATGCTGCCCACAACACTCTCCCTAACATGTCACTGGACCTCTCCTTCTTAGCAAATGTTTCTTTATGTGGAACTGGGAACTATCTGCCTGTAACATAAACTCAGAGAGCCCATCTCACCCTTGAGATCCCATGACATGTCTGCTCCCATCACACAGAGTGACCTTGAAGGAGTGATGGTCACTAACTGTCTCCCCTCCCTGCCCTTTTCCAAGCTAAGCAACCCCAGGACTTTTCGGGTTCCTTAATGTGAAGTTTCCTCTTCCTCTGCATCTGCTTTCTCCCACAGCACTGATTTTTTTCAAGCAGGTGACCGACATGGCCAGACTCATACCGAGAGCTGTCTTTGCAGTAGTAGGGGGTGTGAAATTTCTGTTTGGCTCTGTTAGCCTCAACTGGACTCCTTGTATGGAGATCTGGGCAGTTTATCCACAGTTTGTCCCTGACTCCCAGTCTCTCTCCTCTCTGAGACTTCTCCTTGCACTTTCCTGCATCTGTGGTTGTCCTAAGTCTGTCCTTTCATCCGGCAGCCATGAGACTCTGGGATTTCTGTCTCTGCACTAACATCTCGGCGGTCACACCACTGCCAGGCTCCAGCTGGTCTCTCTCCTCCCACTGCTGTGTCCGTCCACTTCCGTTGACTTCCCTGTGCCTCAGTGCAGGCGTTTCAACACTGTGCCCAGAGTTACGTTATGCCCTCTGGCAGAGTCAGTGCAGCAGGACTGTTAGGAGAACTGCAGGCATGCTCCATTGCCAGTTTTCTTCTCATAATCCACCCTGGGTCCTGTCAACTGGAGGAAAACACATGACTTAAAAGTTGGGTGTTAAATTTTATTTGGGGACCTTACTGAGAACTGTAGCCTGGGAGACAGCCTCTTGGTAGCTCTGCAGAACTGCTCCGAAGAGGTAAGGGAGGAGCCAGGATACACAGGAGATTTTGCTAAAAAGCAAACAAACTAAACAAAAAAACCCATGTGGTCAAACATCAAGAGGTAATGACACACACATACACACAAAACCCCAGATATCTTAAGTTAATGATTTTTGTGCTTTCCGATAGAAAGATGCAGGAGTCTGGGCTTATTGAAATTACTCCTCTGTGTGCATCCTAACTGTCTGGGGCCAGTGTCCTGTGTTTTTCCATCTTGAGTTCCCTTCATGGTGGTTGCAGTGGATGATGGGCTGATCCTTGCAGAACTGGGGTACAGGCCACATTCCTTGCCCACAGTCTGAACACATCAACTGGTCAGCACACGTGTTACAGCAACTCCCCAGGTAATTGGTTCTGAGGGATGATGACAGGTGACGTACCATCCCCCATGTATAAAACAGGAACCAGGCCCTTTCCCCAGTGTTTTATTTTAAAACCTGATGAACAGACGCTCCGCAGCAGCACTGTGTGCATGCCCAGCCCCTTCAGTCATGACAGACCCTTTGAGACCTTATGGACTGTAGCCCGCAGGCTTCTCTGTCCATGGGATTCTCCAGGCAAGAATTACTGGAGTGGTTTGCCAGCCCTCCTGCAGAGGCTCTTCCCAACCCCGGGTCTGAACTCACGTCTCCTGAGTCTCCTGCATTGCAGGCAGGTTCTTTACCTACTGAGCCAGCTGGGAAGCCACGGTAGCACCTATACCAGCCCAAAGCGTCTCAGCGTGGGAGGTCCCAGGGGCCTCAGGCTGCACAAGCCTGTCCCCTCATCCCCACTTGTACAGGCACTTCGGGATGCCCTATCGAGACCCACTGTCCAGCACCCCTTGGCAGGCCCTGAGGCTGGGAGACAGCCAAGAATTCCTTCCCAGCCCTGCCCATGGATTCCAGTCTCCTCCTTCAGTGAAGACCCTGATCCCACCTCCCGATCTCTGGGCAGCCCCAGGCTGCATGGCTACTGTGTTCCCACCCTCCACGACCTGTCTTCAGAAGCTTCTGGAACCTGAGGGCTAGGGTGTAGGGCGCAGAGTTCCTTCCCCTCTTTTTGACCAACAAAGCTCACTTCTTTTTGTGGCAGACACAGAGACGCACCGATCACACCACCTTCCAAGAAAAGACTCAGTGCCTTGAGTAGGGTTCACTGGCAGCCCCACTGATTCCTTCAGGTCTGCTCAGCCTTCAAGATAAGGTGACGTCACTTTCTCGGCTGCCTCCCTGCAGGAGAATGAGAGTCTGGCATTTCCCCAGTGCAGGACCCTGGAGAGACAGACCCTGTGATCTGGAGTGCTCCCCATCCTGCTCCCATGGGTTGGCACACTCAAGATCTCACCATGGCCTGGAGATTTCACTGTCCTGTCCTACTCTGCCCTCTCCCTTCCATGAGGGCTACTCCTGAGAAATCTATTGATCTCCCAACTCCATCCATCAAACACATCCATCTTGCGAATCCTCTATCCAGCTCTCTGCTGGGCCCTCCCTGTCCAGGCCTGCGCTCTGCCTCCAAGCCTTTCACAAGCACCAGATGTCCCTCTGCTCCTGGCCTCAGCAGATAGTTTGCCCCACCCTCCCTGTTCTTAAGAGCCAGAGCCTCATAACACCTGGATGTTGAAAGGGTCTAACCATCACTATTCCCAATCAAGTTAGATCAGACCAGACTTCTTGGTGGCACCAACTGCAGACCCTGGACACTGCCAGACACATTGCTATGGTCTCCACAAATCCTTGTCAAATGAATGAATGTCGCCAGGCAGGTCCCACAGAGAAAGGGGAGAGTTGACCACACAGGGCACGCATCCTGACTCCCGCACAGAGACCTCTCCAAAGGGAGCTGACCTCAACCACCATGAGACGAGGCAATAGACCCACCAGAAGTGACAGGTTTTAATTTGTAATTGTTTCCATCCTGATTTCCTGCTTCTGTTCCACTGGTAGGCTCCTCGCATGTAAATCAGCTTTGTCCTTTCTGCCCAAGGAGAAACAGAAATCCAAGAGCAAGCAGATGATTTGTGTGGGAGGCTTGAGTGTGGAAAATGGGTGTGGGAGACACGAGGGGGCCGGGGTGGATGCGCCAGGGACTGGAGTGGCTTGGATGCCTGCCTTTCTTAGGGACAGTAACAGCCGTGAGTTAGTGTGTAGGCCCTCACACACACACACACACACACACACACACACACACACACACACGGCTTCCCAAACATGCTGCTTCCCACACGTGGGAGGCAGTCTCTGTGTCCACGTTTAAGGTGAGAAAATGGAGGCATGAGCAAATTGAATAACTTGTGTGAGGCCAGGCAGCCAATGTTTGCTGGAGGCTGTATTCATGCCAGGCTGACCAACCAAGGTCTGTGAGGACTGTGAGGGTGTGATTAGCATAAGGCCCGATCCCCAGATGCCCCTCACCTGCTGAGAGTCATCTATCATGCCGGCATCAGCTCCGATGGGCATTAACCCAATTAGATAAATGTGCCAAGCAGGGGAAGTGGACAAGAGCATGGCTGCTCCTGCCTCTGGCTCCAGGGGTGCAGGGTAGGGGGTGATGGCTGAGGAGTCCAGCTCAGGCATCACTCAGACTTGTTCTGCAGCAATGGGGATAAGGAGCTCTGGGGAGGTATGGAGGGAGGCAAGGCTTTCCTTGGGGCCCGTCTGTAAAAGATGGTTCTGAAGGAGGAGCAGTGTCTGGCCATGTACCCTGAGGGTCAGGGCCCTCCCTCCCAGCAGAGGGAATGTGTGTGCAGTCCCAGAGGTGCCCAGAGGTCTGGGGAGGTGTTTGGAGCAGCAGTGAGTGGACAGGAGGGATGAGCGAACCAGAGGTGCCCAGAGGTCTGGGGAGGTGTTTGGAGCAGCAGTGAGTGGACAGGAGGAATGAGCGAACCGTGGGAGGCTCCTAGGATGAGCTGCAGGCAAGTGGTGAGTCACACCTTCGGGCTGAGGCTCTGGTGCTCAGCCGCACACCCCACCCCACCCTACCCCCCACCCCAGGGAGATGATGTCCTGGTGGGAGGTCCTTGCAGTCATCCTCCCCCACTCACTCTCTTTCCTCTTGGCCCCAGGAGTCCACTGTCGCTGCAAAGTACTGAGTTGGAGGAGCTGAAACCCCACCTGGGGTGATAGCCTCTCAGCATGCATCTGAAAAGTAAAGTGAAAGTGTTAGTCGCACAGTGGTGTCTGACTGTTCGAAATCCCATGGACTGTGGCCCTCCAGGCTCCTCTGTCCATGGGCTTTCCCAGGCAGGAATACTGGAGTGGGTAGCCATTTCCTCCCCCATAGGATCTTCCCGACCCACGGATCGAACCTGGGTCTCCTGCATTGCAGGCAGATTCAGGGAAGGCCACCATGTGCAGCTCATGGCATTTAGAAACTGAGGACAGAACAGGCCTGGATGTGAACCGCGTGTTAGAAGACGCCTGTCCGGGGCACTGCACTTTTCCTGGCACCCAGCACAGCACCAGGTACACGGCAAGGACTCAGCAAATCAACGGAAGGATGGAGAGCTGGAAGAATAGATAGACTAAAAAGCATCAGCTGTGTTATACCCTAAGAGCAGCATTAACCCACACAACTCATCAATTAACACCCAACAAGCATGTGCACCAGCACACACTCACTTGAGGCACTCACATCCCCCTATACTCACAAGTTCCTGCACACATAAAGAAATGTATATGCACACACACACTGCCCAGCTATTCTGGACAGGAGATTTAGACATGGATGCCAGTCCATGGACAGTGTTCAGGGGCAGGGAGCCATCTGCCTGTCAGTGCAGACTACCACTAGTGGTCCCAAAATTTGAGTTAGTGGGTCGTGACGAGTTCTTTGAGAAGAAAAATAAAGAAAAAAGAATAGAACTATGTAGAAGTATAAGAGCAAGTGGTAGCTGGTGAAACTTTGTTTTCATTTATGTGCACACCTGTTCTGGCTTGCCATGTAGCACTAGCTTCTTACAGTGGCATTGTTGTCAAAAATTCTCAAAGCCATTGCTAGTGGCTAGAACCACTTGTTCTCACTCTTGGATGCAGAAATCCAAGATGTTGTCTGCAGCGGCAGCAGGTATTTAACCTGGGTTTCAGTAAGAACCCTCTGACTCTTGGCTCAGAGGTGGCCTTTCGGGTGTAGAAAAGGTCGTGCCCACCCCTGTGTGTTACTACATACATCCTCAGCCCCAGGGAGTAACCACCCTTGTCCACAAGATGCTCACAGTTTGATTTTAAAAGTCCAAAAAGGGCTGGGGAGGCAACTACAATACAGAGTGATACGAGCTACTATAAAATTACAAGGCTTCACAGCTGGCTGAGGGTGATCTAGGGCTCAAGGACAGTATCAGTGAGGATGTGAAATGGACAGAAATCTTTGAAATATTGGATTTGACTGCATGGTAAAGAGGAAGAAGCAAGGAAGCCAGAGGGGAGGAGTGGGGACTGTGAGGAGGTGCTCCAGACAGAGGTAATGGCGTAGATGAGGTGTGGAAGCTTAGGATAACTCCATGCTTTCTAGAAACAGAGGGTGATTTTGTGTTCTCTGAGCATAAAATTCATTGAGTGTGTGGCCTCAAGACAGTGGTTAGAAACATGGGTAAGCTGACGCTCAGTTCCATCTGCTCAGCCCCCAGTGATCTGGGTAGGCAAAGGCAGAGTCTCCTCCTGGCCCCACAGCACCAATCCCAACCACAGACCTAACCCTGACCCTGCAGCTCCTCATCCCCCTCCCCACTCCCAGCATCCCCATTTGGAGCTCTCTACTATGTTTTACCACATCTGTGTCACCTAAGGAAGCACTGAACATTCCAGAGCCCTGTCCAGTCCTGAAGACGCCCCTGCACATCGTTCCCCGCGGCCACCCTTGGGGGAGCAGGAGGAGAGCTGCCCCGCCACCAGTCTGGGCCCCACTTGGCGCCCAGAGCTCCCTTTCTCGCAGAGCAATGCCGGTGACACATCCCTGGAAGGCGTGAGCCAGCCGTTCCAGGTGCCCAAGGAGTGAGTTCTCCGCATGTCAGAGAAGTAATCCTGTATTGACTTCCTCTCTGTGCACCTACCCCGCCGGTCTTGCAGGGTGAAAGAAAAGGAGGGAAAGACTCACATCCTGGCTCTCTTAGAGCAACAGTAATGCGGCCAGGCGTAAGGACCACTGGCCTGTTGAGGGCTGCTCCGTGAGGCACTGCCTTGACAGCTCCCGGCTCCTGATGCTCCAGGTCAGCAAGTGGCCCCTCCTTCGCCACCTGGGACATGCCCACCAGCCTGGTCCTTCACCTCCTGCCCAAATGATTTTCCCTTAAAAAGACAGTTTCCATCTGTACTAATCAGAGTTTTCTAAGGAAGCAAAAGCAGCAAAAGACAGATAAGTAGGTAGATAGATAAATAGATAGATAGAGGTAGATACATATACATAAACACACACATACATGGATACAGAGACACATAAATAGGTACATAGATTTTTTAATGTTGGCCATTCTCCCTGGTGTGAGGTGATACCTCATTGTAGTTTTGATTTGCATTTCTCTAATAATCTGTGATGTTGAGGATCTTTTCATGTGTTTATTGGCCATCTGTATGTCTTCTTTGGAGAAATAACTATTTAGGTCTTCTGCCCGTTTTTTGATTGGGCTTTTTGTTTTCCTGCTATTGAGCTGTATGAGATGCTTATATATTCTGGATATTAATCCTTTGTCCATTATTTTTCATTTGCAATTACTTTCTCCCATTCTGAGGGTTGTCTTTTAATCTTGTTTATTGTTTTCTTTGATGTGCAACAGGAGAGCATGTGGAGAAAAGGCCACTCTCCTCACTGTTGGTGAGAATGTAAACTGATGTAGCCCTTATGGAGAGCAGTATGGAGGTTTCTCAATGATGACACCATTTCTCCATCACGCTAAGCCCTGTTGTTTCAAACTCCAACAGGACAAACCCTCCAGGATGACATGGAGCCTCTGCCAGGCCCCCAAGGACCGTCACAGCAGCCCCACGTGTCCCTGGCGGTGAGCAGGACCTGGCTTTGCTCCCAGTGGCTGGGCACCAGGAGCCAGCATGTCACCCTCCGGTGTCACTGTCATCCCTGAAGCCCTGACCCCCACGCATGGCCACAGGGGCCGGGACCACGGAAGGCTAGAACATGTCCCGCTCTCCAGGAAGGGAGAAAATAAACATCATGTTAAAAGGAGAAGAGCGGTGCTCTCATTTGTCTGTGAAGTCTCTGTGCAGGGAGTTTTATCAGCCATGGAATTAGGACTTCACGCGAGAGCCAGGGCACCCCCTCAGTGCCTCTGGGGAACCACAGGGGACCCCACTCCCCAGCCCAGCAGCCCTGATGATCATGGGTGATTTAAAAGCAGCCTGTTTCATGGCAGCCACTGCTGCGGGCCAGGCCACACACTGCAGCCTTCTGTACACAGCAGAGCAAGGACGTCACAGCCCTGTCCCTGCGCTCTGCTGGCCTGGCTCAACCGAGGGAGTGGAAACCAGCTTCTGCATCTGAACTAACAGGCTCTCTCTACCTGCAGGGACTTGGCATTGTATGGACATAACTTTGGATTTTTTACTTCTGGGACTTGGAGACGACAGTGGGAGGCAGTGGAAAACACATGGGCTTCACAGAAAACTCTGGTTTGAAGGCCCAGCTACATTACCAAAAATGAATCCGCCCCTGGATGAGTTCTTCCACCTGTCTGAGCCCTGGTGTCTTCACCCTTCAGTGGGGATCACAACATCTGCCCTGCAGGGGGAGGGGAGCCTCAGTGGGTCCCCCCACCCGGCCCTGGGCACTTGTTCTGCTCGTGCCAGAAGCTACCTGAGCCTCTGGAGGGAGCGGGTAGGGCCGACCCAGGGCTGCCCTGTTGCTGAAGGGATTCACCTGCAGGCCCACCCTCGGTGTCTTGGCCTATGGGACTTGCGTTTCCTGATGGCTCCATGCACCTGGAATATTTCTCTGTGCCTGCCTCTCTCTGAGATGAATTCTGGCAGCATCAGTGGAGTCAACTGTCTGACCCACGTATTTCAGGATGAATGAGCATCAGAAATGTTTTTCTCCATCCCTGCCCTCACCTGGCCCCAGTGTTATTCGGGTGATTGCCCCTTTAAGAAGGATTAAAAAAAACAAAAGGCTTATTCTCATTCTCTTGTTCTCCCTCTCTCCTCTTCCCTCCCTCCTTTCCTCTTCTGAACTCCTCAGCTTGGGGTGGAGATGGGGTGAGTAACAAGGCCCATCACCAGCAGGGACCTCTCTGCTGTGGCCAGTGAGACCCCAGCACAGCAGCTGAGCCACGTCAGGTGTCGGGATGGGAACCAGCAATGTTTATGCCTAAGATCCTGAATCTTGTGGGATGTGCATCCAGCCCAGCTCAGCTGATCCTGAGCCCTACCTTACTCAAGGGTGCAGGGCCGTAAGTTATCCCCATTAAATGATAATGGCAGAAAGCGAGGCTTGGGTACCACAGGTCCCTTGAGCATCTAGATTTGGTAGCTGGGGCCCGGGGCTCTCTGCATTGCTTTTCAGGAGCCAGGGACATTCCTTTGGCCATCTGTCTCCACTCAGCCCTGGGAACACCCCTCCTGGCTGCTCCTGAGTTGATCCCAGCTCACCACGATCTTCACCAAACCAGGTTCTTTGGACCCTCCAGCCTAATCCCCACCCTCATAGGTGGTGTCTGTGGTCTGCTCCTTATCACTAGGAGTGGGAGGGTGCTGAGAACAAGTCAGTGAGGCTGTTTCAGGCCCCCTGCCCAGAGCTCTCCTGCCTCCTACTGACTCCTATCCACTCTGCTGGAGGTCTGCAACTGGACCAACTGACGTCCCCAGGGTAACAGGGGATCCATAGAAGGGAAGACAGTGCAGGAGCAACTCCACACATCTACTTTGGACACCCCAGATTAGCCACCGACTAGTAGCCACCCTACTATCCTGAATTTTCAGTGGGTTTTCATCTTTGTGATAGGCAAAGGGCCTTTTGTGCCTCTTCTCTCCATCTCCTATATTTTTTATGGTCTAGACTTAACATCTTTGGGGCTGTTACCTCTTTTCAGACATCCAAAGCCCAGGAGCTGTATAAATCTCTTCTCCAAGGCCTGGCACAACCAATATGCTTTGGCCAGAATGAGGACTGACTTTATAAGAACTTTTTTTAATGACAGGCAGCGTAAAGAAGCCAAATGGCCAAAGTCCCTGTCCCCACTCCTCCCTCTAACTTCTGTGTGAATTTGGCAAGTTGGTGAACATCTCTGGGTCTCAATGAACACATCAATAACATGAGAATAACAGTGAAGTAATACAGTAAAGTTCTCAAAAGTATCAGGCACAGAGGAGTCACTCCAAAAAATGCAGTAATTAATATTTAAATATGCAATCACGTCTCTGTTCTCTCTGAGTGATTTGAGGCCTCTATTCTCTGAATAAATGGCTGATCTGAAGGGTAACAAGGGACCCATGGAAGGGGAAACAAGGCTACAACAACTAAAACAAAAATATGGCAAAGAAAAACTTTGTGGATCATCTTAATAGATACGATGGACACTTACCTACTTGACTGCTCCCAGCAAGCCTGTGGACAACACTGCCACCCTCCCTCCTCAGGGTCTCTGTACTGACAGAAGGTGATGCCTCCCTCTCCTGTAAGGCATCGAGAGCAGACCAGACCATGCGGTCCATGCCACAACCCTTGGGCCCAAGTAGCCGGTGAGCCTCAAAGTGTGACATCCTGAATTGAGGTGTACTGTGACTTTAAAATGCACACTAGATATAGAACACTTCATGCAAAAATTATGTATATAAAAAGCTCATAAATATCTTTTCTATTTATTATACACTGAATTAACATTTTTTGGCATATTGGGTTAATTAAAATATATTATTATATTCGATTTCACCTGGGTCTTCTTACTTTTTTTTGTTGTTATTGTTGTTAAGGTGGCTAAGAGAAGACTTTAAATTACATTTATGGTTCACACTCTATTTCCATTGAATACGTTGAATTCCTTGAAGTTGGCAGCAGGGCGTGACCTGGGCTGAGGCCATAGCTGTGTGTTGCCAACAGGGACATCTTCAGATAGCCCAGGATCTAACTCAGTCCCTCTGGCTCCCATGCAGCCCATGGGTTGCTGGCCGAGAAGGGCGATCACATGCTCCCCCTGGAACCCCGGGGAGACTGTCCCATCATAAGGTGACCATCCCTGCAGGCTTCTGGCTCCATCTTTCTGTACATCACTTGTTCAGAAAGGGATGGCCATCACTCACCTCCTGGTAAGTGTAGGGAAGTCCAGGGGGTAGAGCCAGAGATGATATGAGAGACATTTGGAAGCTTTTTCTAGGGAAAGTCTCATTTTGAAATGTGGTCGCATTTTCTTTCTGGCTTCATGACAGCTGACTGGAGAGCTTGCTGTGTCCCCTCCCAATCCCCTCCCCTGGGGACACAGGGACCAGACCTGACTCCCACCCAGCACAAACATCTGGAGAAAAGCCAGGTGGGGGACCTGCCCTGGGGAGTCAGAACTGGGCCATCTGGAAGCTTCTCTACCCAGAGGTCACAAAGGAGATTTGAGGGGGAGGGGGAGGACACTTGGAGCCAGCAGACATGGGAAGCAGGGACATCAGTGCAGGGGCTGCAGAAAGGTCCTCGGCTCTAGCGCTGCACATGCAGGGGACAGAGGACAGGTCCAAACAGTCAGCTGGGCCGGACTTGTAGACAAGGCTGACTCCCCCCTGCTCAGCTTCCCGCTGTCCACACCGGCCAGACAGGGCCGCAGCACACATGGTTGCCTGACCCATGTCTTTAGGACCCACACCCTTTTGACCTCTGGAAAGGCCAACTTGCTGTTGGCAGGTGGTCACCTGTCCTTGCTTCCCCTGTGGCTAGAAGTGAGCCTGTCACTCAGCTGCACATGAGTGTGAAAACAGCCTGAGGGACCTCCAGAAGCCTCCTTCAGTGGGAGCCGTCACAGCCACCGTCCCTGATTCTACTTTCTTTGTATGGTTCTCAGCTAAGCCTGTGGTGATGTCACCCCCAAGTCAGAGCCAGGTTTCCAACAACAAATATATACGTGTGACTGCAAACAGCTTGACGTGGCTACGTCTAGAGTGGGGCTGAGGGGCAGACCTAGAGGCCTGGGCTAGAGGAGCAGGGGAGGCAGGTCACAGGACACCTTCCAGAGACTCCGGAGAATGTCATGTCCTCTCTGGAGCAGGGGAGCCGCTGTAGGGGCCATGCAGCATGGGGACACAGAAAAGTCACTCCAAAAACGGATCCAAAATCAAGAGGAGAGAGGCAGTCAGGACACAGCGGCAGTGTGCTCCCAGGTACTGGTGGTGAGGGCAAAGAACAGTAGACAGAGTTTGCAAATATAAAGAAGGTTCTAGAAGGGGTTTGATTATTAATCAGCTCTGGGTGCTACAGGAGAACGCTGGACCGAGAGCCGGGATCTGGTGGATGCCTTCATGGGGAGAGAGCAGGCTGAGGAAGATGGCACTTGGTGCTGAGGTGTTAAGATCAGGAGAGAAACCCGCCCCACGGTCAGTCAGAAGCGTAAGCATGGCGTTTAGGGGGGAGTGGTTGTGTGCATGTGCGTACGCCTTCGTGTTAGACTCTTCGTGACCCCGCGGACTGTAGCCACCTGCGAAGCCCTTTTGACTGTTGTGTGCATGCATGCCTCAGTCGTGTCTGACTCTGAGACCCTATGGACTATAGCCCGCCAGGATCCTCTCTGTTTCCTTCTCTAGGGGATCTTTCTGATCCAGGGATCGATCCCCAGTCTCCAGCATCTCCTGTATTGCAGGCAGATTCTTTTACCACTGAGACCCTGGGGAAGCCCTTAAGGGAATGGTCAGGGATCATAATCAATAACCCTTATTGAGAGCTTGTGAGATGCCACTGCTTGTGAGATATTCTGAGCCCTTCCATGTACACTATCTTTACTCCCTTTGAACAGACGAGAAAACCGGAGCACAGAGAGGTTATGACCCCAAGCTCCTAACCTACTCTCAAGCTACACTCTCCACTATGAGGGACCAAGGCTATAGCATCAGTAAGAGGATCACTGAGAATGGCCCTTGGCCTGAATTTCAGTGGAGGGATGGGGCCAGATGCCAACGTCATGGATGCAGAAACCAGTGAAAGGAGAGAAAGCCCTCAGTTGCGAAAGGGAGGCCAGGAAGAGGGCAGGAGTTGGAAGAAGATGAGTCAGAGTGAATTTTCTTAATATTAGTGGACTTGAGTGGATTTAAATGCTGTTGGGGTAAGGCACGGGAGCTCAGCTCAGCTCAGGGCTCTGTGATGACCCAGAGGAGTGGGTGTGCTGGGATCAGAGGTGGGAGGGAGGCTTACGAGGGAGGGATATGTGTGTCCAGATACACTTCTGCTGTACAGCGGAAACTAACACAGCGATGTAAAGCAATTATGTTTCAATAATAAATAAACAAACAAATGCTGGTGGGAGGGAACCAACACAAAGACATATGAGGATATACTATAGTGAAGGGATGAAGTCGAAGGAGTCAAATTCCCCAGGGAGGCAGGAAGCACTGGAATCCAGAACATATGGGTGGATTTGCTGTGAACAGTGGGCTATCCTCACTGAGAGAGTAGGGAGGGAGGAGGGAGGGGATGAGTGAGGAGGCAGGGGGAGGGAGAGAGAGGGGCCAAGCGTGACACAGTTCAGCTTGTCAACTTACTGGGGTGCAGGGAATTCCTGTCTGATGAAGTCTTCCAATTACTTGGCAAAAGAGAGGTTGGCCATCAGCTGAGATGAGGGGAGTAAGATGAGAAGTTTTTAAATGGTCGCTGTGGTAACAGAAAGACTTGACCAGAGCCTGCAGATAAGGCCTTTCTTGTCCTTCCTGCAAGGCTGGGAAGGCTGAGTTCTACGGGCAGGGGACAGGGCTGGGGTGGGTAGCACGACTATGGTTCGGCAGGTACCATCTGATTTGGGGGTGAAGTGCTGAGATGCCTTCTCAGCTGGACACAAAAAGTTTAAGTTTTCCCATAGCTGAAAACTAACAATTAGATTATACAATAAAATCAATAAATTATAATATAGCAAGAAATAAGGTGCTATATTGACCTCCTTCTGCCTGACTCCTGCATCCATTTCTCAGGGAAGAGAGAGGCTGGAACAGTGAGAGGACAAAGTGAGAACCCCCAAACTGTCATCCCAGGGAGCTAACCACCTGGCCTCCTGTCTTAGATGGGTCACCTCGGGTCAGTGTCCACCTCTGCAAGATGGCACCCTGGCAACTGCACAACCCGGCTCGTCACTGGAGCTCATGCTTGGAGGAATCTCCGCAGTGCTAATTACCAGGCAGAGCACTGATATCCCATAATTAAATTAATTCCATATGGTCCATAAAATAAAACTAGCATGACCACTCACCGAGTTCCCTACACAAGGTCACCATCAGCTCATTTCAGGAGTATTTATTTACTCCAGAGCCCTGACACTTTCTAGCAACAGGGGCTGTTAGTTCCTATAATTTTGGTCTTTCTTCCCTTCCTAGAAAAATAAGTTATCTAAACAAATTGAATAGAATAAACAGCTTGAATTGCAAATTATAAAGTTGCCTAGTCCAGCAGTACAGGGGGTTGTTATTCACAATATGTCACTTTAAGATAAGTTAATAAAGAAATATAGAAAAGAATCCATTTTTGGTCATCATTAGCATATACAGTACAAAAAGCTACAGGGTATTCAATTAATTCTAGACTGTAATTATGGAGCAGAAGTCCTGTGTATAAATCAAATTTCTTTATTTCTTTCCTTTTTTTTCTTGCCTTCCATATAATAGGAAATGCCATTTCCAACCAGAGTTCAGAAGGAGGGTGAATGGCCTCTGCCCAGCCATGGGGCTCAGGCGCCCCCAGAACTTAGGTAGGAGCTTCAACCCTGAAGGCATTTCATAAATTTCTCACACCCAGAAAATCATAATTACCATCTCTGCAATAATTTCCCATTTTTTTTTCCAGGAGCCATCTGTCAAGAGGTACTGGCCACCTAAGCCTCATGTAACTTGTGCAGTCACTAATTAATCCCAGAAGACAGCTGAAGCTAAGTGGAAATGCATTATTTTAAAAAGATGGAAGGAAACCAGCCACCATAAGATACTACATAAGGAGGGCAATTCCCTGAGTCACTGTGGAAAAGCAAAATGAGGGAGGAAGTAATTTGCGAAATGCAAACTCAAACTCAGTCTTTAACATTAAGCACTAGAAACCACAGAACTAGGGCGGAAAGTTTTAAATTGTGGTCGTGGGAGTGCTGGGCTCTGAGGACATTTCTCAGGGTTGCATGGGGGTGCTTTTACAGAGTTCACCTGTATGTTTTTAGAAAAATCTCAATTTTTTGTTTCTCAACCTGGTCTCTTTCTCTCCTGCCCCTAAATTCTGTGTTCCACTTCTCTTCAAGTGTCTAGGTGAGAGGAAATACACCGCTGCTCCATCAAGGATCTCTGTTTTCCTTTAAATATCTTCCCAGGTCCTGAGCCCATGGAAGTGTCCCCAGGTCACTTGTTCCCTTTTCTGAAGATATGCCTGTGGTTGTGGTTCCTGTCCTGAAGCGTGGGGCCCGGCTCGTGGGACAGCACTTCCTCCTCCAGCCCAGCTGCCTTTCCTGCCTAGGCAGCAGACATGAGATCTGAGCTGGCCGATCAGAGTGATCTCCACTGGGGCAGAGCCAATATGTGGAACATCTCCTGGGCAGGTCTCCATGGTGATCGGGTGCTCAGAGTCTACCAGGGCTGGGGCTATGAGGACCATGTTAGTCATGTGCCTGGGAAAAGCATAGCCAAAGGAAGGCCAAGCTGCCAAGTGTGAAGAGCATCCTGGTGACATCCTCTGAGCCACTTGGCCTTGTCTGAATGTCTGAGCTCTCTTGCCCTGAACTTCTAGTTTTAGGATCCAATACATCCCACATGTAACATTGTATTAGTTTCATGTATACAACATGATTCAATATTTGTACATGTTGTGAAATGACCACCACAATTTTTGTGTGTGTGATGAGAACTTTTAAGATCTACTCAAGGCCCACATCCCATGATTCCTCAAATAGGGCCTTTAATGCCTCCTTCTTTACCCTAGGGCAGTTTCTGAGTATATGCTCTGTATCCAGCACTTTTCATACAATCTTTCCATAACCATAGAATTGAAATATAACTGGAGGTAGTAAAAATGAGGTTAGAGGGCCCACATGACCTTGTAGAGCTTCCACTCAGCTGGATAAGGGTAGAACCATGAGCCCAGGCCTGTCTGACTCCAAAGCTCAGCTTGGCGCTGCCTGATGTGGAGGTTTCTTGAGAATTTGAACTTATAGGAGACAATCCACAGAACTGTGTGAAGCAGGCTTCTCTGATACCCTTCTATGAGCTCTCCATCTCATGAACTTCCCATGGGACCTGACCACTGGAGTACTCACATGATAAATCATCTCTCACTGAAGATCTCCTAGGGCTTTTCAGAACATCCCATGCCTAACTGGAGGGGGTTTCTGTGGCTTAGGATCATTAGCCTCCACTTCCTTCCTTGCCTGGGTTACAATTCAAGCAGATATTTCAGGCCCAGACAATGTTTTTCACAAAGCTCCTTACTGGAGGAGCAGTAATGCCAGGAATGAAAATGAAGTGGGCAATTCAGAACTGTCTAGGCTGTGGTCCGCTGCTCATCACTGTGAGTGGTGGCCACAATGTCCATCACCAAGAAAACCCAGAAAAGGCAGTGCTTCACACCACATCAAAATAAGGTTCAGACACTGTTCCCAACAGCTAAGACATGGAAACAACCTAAGTGTTTATTGACAAATGAATGGATAAGGAAGATGTGGCATATATGTATAGTGGAGTACTACTCAGTCATAAAAAAGAACAAAATAATGCCATTTGCAACAATGTGGATGTAACTTGAGATTATCATACTAAGTAAACGAAGTCAGAGAAAAACAAATACCACGTGATATCACTTATATGTGGAATCTAGACTATGACACAAATGAACTTACCTTCAAAACAGAAACAGACTCACAGACATAGAAAACAGACTCGCTGCCAAGGTGGGGGTAGAGGAGGGATGAGGTGGGAGCTTGGGCTTAGCTGGTGCAAACCGTTATCTACAGAATATAGACAGGCAATGAGGTGGCGGTGGTGGTTCAGTCACCAAGTCGTATCTGACTCTTGCCACCCTGTGGACTACAGCCTGCCAGGCTCCTCTGTCCATGGGATTCTCCAGGCAAGAATACTAGAGTTGGTTGCCAGTTCCTTCTCCAGGGGACCTTCCCAACCCGGGAATCAAACTTGGGCTGCACTGTAGGCAGATTCTTTACCAGCTGAGCTACAAGGCAATGAGGTACTATAATGGAAAAGAAAAAAAAATAAAACAAACAAACAAAAAACAAAATAGGGCTCAGACAACTTCTGCACCGAGAGACCCTGGGCGAGTCGTCCCTAAGTGTGAGTGGCTGGCGTGTGTCGTCTTGCTGTGAATCACCAGCGTGGGCGTCATCAGGTATGTACAGCCCTAGAGTTAGTCGTCTCATAGGACGGACAGGTTTCAGACACAAGTCAGCAGGTGGGTCCAAAAGCCACAGGCCAAGTCACAGCTTGGCTCTAGGAGAGTCCTCAAAGGTCATACCCTCTCCTGCAGCCACTCTATCTCACCCCGCCTCCTGCCACACATCATGGCCTGGAAGCCACCCTCTTCTCCTTGGTGGATGGTTGACAGGGCCTTTAGAAGAATCCGGTACTGCAAGGAAAGAAGGATGTTGGACCTATGAGCCAGTGGACCCTGTCCATGAGGATCCCTCAGCTGCCACCTCTGGATGATACAAACCAGCTCCCATTAGCCACAGTCCTGCTTACACCCACCTTTTCTGCCTCCGTGTTCTGATACTTTGTCCCCCACACTCTACTTCCTCTCATGTCAGTCCCTCCTGGGCCCGCTCATTCATTTTCATTTTCCCAGGTCCATGGAGCAAGCTTCAAGAAACCCAGTCATTAATTCACTTAGCCTTTCATTCATTTATTCAAGGATCATGGTTAGACCACCAGAGGCAAGTGACAACCTCGGGGCCCCTTCCAGACACAAACTCCAGGCTCCTGCAGGAGTCTCTACACCAGGTGATAATGTGGGGACATCAGTGCATGGAGTCCAGACATGGCTTCTCTAGATCCAGGATCCATGAACCCCAAATAAAATCTGTCCTTCCTCCTCCAGCGCACAGACACACAGCAGAGGAACAGGAATTGAAGCAACATGCTTTCACTGGGAAACAGGGAGAGTGGAAGACACATGGCCACACTGACCCACTGGGATTCTGAAATCTTGCTGGGTAGTCTTAAAGGGAACCCCCTTACCCAGAAAGGAGACAGTTCCTTGATTAGGTCCTAACTCTGTTCCAGAGGAGGGGCTTCCAGGGACCCTTGGCTCTGCCCTTTGGGGAAGACCTTCCTTGTCTGCTGTTCTCACTGGCTACATCCAAAGAAGGCTCTAGAGAATGTGCCCTTATTTTCAGGGCTGAGTATCTCATTCTACCTCTTTTCTATAAAAAGTCCAGGGCCCAAAGATCATTTTAAGTCTCAGTTAAAACCATTTTGACCCAGAGACTTTGGTTTCTTTGGTAGTACATCTCTCCCCAAAATCTAAAAACATAGCCATCTTCTTACCGATTTAATTCTAATCAACTCCATGCACCATTGTCACACGAGTTTTTTTGAGAAATGCCTTCCACCCACCCTTCTTAATTTCAGCTGTCTAACACTTTGTGCTTTTCCATGATTCTTTTGGCCAATTAAAAAGTTTTATGGATCATCATCTTAATTCCATTCAGATGTCTTAAATAGTAGATGTGATGAGCAAACCCTTGCTTTAGTCCTAGTTCTAACAACTGCCTCTTTTGCTCAAGCATTTCTCAGTTTTTACTGTTTAGGACTGAAAATCCGTTGCCTCATCCGACTGTAGCAGTCCCCAGATTTCTTGACTCCAGTATCTTTTATTTTCAGTCAACAGCAGCCGACACACACAATTAACATTCTGTTTTATGAATTGTTTCCTTTAAACTAGAAGTGTTTAATTACTTGGGTAATTGTCTATTTTTGAGATATCACAGGTGGTACTATTACCAAATATTTCAGCAGCTCATAGCATAGACTACCATCCATCCAGTCTCCACTAAAAACTGTGATATCCTTTCTTGCAGTGGTAAATACTCATGGAGGAGTAGACTGAATGAGTGGAGAGAATAAATCAAGAGTCCTGTTTCAGCCAAAGCAATTTTGAGATGCCTTTTGGACATACACTGCATTTGGAATTCAGGGAAGGAGTTAATGATGAAGTTACCAAACACTGGTCCATTGTCCCTTGCTTGTGTACTGAGAAACATCAATAGATAAAATAAATGATGAATTTATTCTGAATGAATTCTCTTTTCATTTGATATCTCCTAAATGGGAGCATTTTTCAAATTCAACACAACAATGGAGACTTTGTTACTCACAAGCAACCCAACCAGAATGAGATAGCTGGATGGCATCACCGACTCAACAGACATGAGTTTGAGCAAACTCCAGGAGATAGTGGAGGACAGGGAAGCCGGGCATGCTGCAGTCCATGGGGTCACAGAGAGTCAGACATGACTTCGTGACTGAACAACAGTAAGGCCACCCTTTCCCCGTAGCTCACTCCCACAGTTCAGCCTCGAGAACCACTGCCTTCAAGGGCACTGCTACAGAGAGGAACAGCAGCCTTTCTCCGTTATCCTGAGGGAGATAAGAGCTCATGAGCCAGCAGCTGCCCAAGATGATCAGAGTCCTTTTCGGGTCTAACAGACTCTGACTGCATAACTATAAATTAAATGCACCATGGTTCTTTTATTATAGATACTCTGAAATATTTAAGAAGGTTAATAATTAAGGCTAATTTTGAACCAGTTCAAAGCTGTAGCACTAATGATTTGAAACACTTGACTCTGCTGCTGAGGCTTCCCTATCATGCAGAAATTTCCTCCTCATCAGTCCTCCCATCACCCTTAAGCAGGTGAGCTCTGCAAAAAGGGTGTTATGAGCTGCTTCGCTTTAATGCATCAGTAGAAACAATTCTACGTGCCCACAGAAGTTTTGCTCATCTCTTTTCACTCTTCTAGGCTCAGGTAAACAATCAGTTTGAAGTCCTTGGGGTCTTTTTTTTCCCCTTTGTGGACATAAAAAAGTATGTCATCCATGTGCACCAGCAGCTTAGCAGCTTGGCATTTAAATATTTTACTGCCCGGATAAATGCATTTGATGCCTGTGTCCCAGCTTGAATTAAATATTTATTGTGCATCTTTTTCCAAGGCCCATTTTAAATCTTGGCATTTATCAGCATGTTCAAAGAACAGCATCAGATCCCTAGGAACAACTGAAGTTCAGTTCTAGGCCCTGGCTGATCAAAGGTGACCTACAAGTATCATAAAATTGAAAAGAAAAATGAGGCTGCCACTTTGGTTATATGTATGCTAGCAGAGGGCTACTTCATGGGACACTGAGGATCAGAAAGGACACTGGGTCCTATTGCCCAGACTAAGCTCCCAACTAAACATGCCCCTGGCTAAAGGGTGGCTATTTGGAAAAAATCACAAAAATTCTGTGGGAAAAATATGCATTCACCTTGACAGGTGCCTGCTGTGAACTCACAGGTTCTGGTGGGACGCTGCTGACATATGCACTGAGATGGAAGCTGTGACTTTTGTCCAGTGAGAAACTGGATTATTCAGTCCCTGGGCAGACAATATTGGTATCCAGGAGGAGGCACAAGGCTCAGAGTGTCCAGAGGAAAAATGTGCTCTTTCCACAAGTAACAGCCCAGATAGAATCCACATACCTTTCAGTCCTTTGTTTAACTTGAATCTTCTTGACATTGAAGGTATATGCTACTGATATTTTATAAATTGTCCTTGTATTAATATCTAGCAACCTCAAGGAGTGCTCATCTTAGATTTAATTATTTTCTATTTATTCTGGTGTGTTTTCTATGTAGAAAATCATCTGTAAGAGTTTTATTCCATCTTTCCAATTCTTATAAATTTTGTTCTTTTTTTTTGTCTGATGGCATTTTCCAGAACCATTAATACCATGTAAAATCTGGCAGAAAAAAAGGTCATTCTTAATTTCCTCTTGACTCTAAAGGAAATGGATCTAAAATTTCTGCATTAAGTATGGTGTTTGCTGAAGGCTTTTGGTTTATAAACTCCACCAAATTAAGAAAGTTTCCTTCCTGATACAATACCTTGCTAAAATGTTTTTCATTGTTGAATGGCTGTCAACTTATTAGAATGGCTAAACTGAAGAAAACAAGGACTTTAAGTATTGCCCTTGTCAGAGCTGAAAGAAAGAGGTGTAGTGGTGACATTTACGACTGTGGGTGCTGGTTGCATGGATGCTTTTCAGTTTATGAAAATTATTTGATCAACACATTTATGATTTATACACATTTTTGTAGGTATATTATCCATTCATGCATTTTAAAATTAGAAAATAATGATGTTCTGGACTTTATCAATTTTTTTCCTGCCTATATTGATATAATTACATTGAGAGGTTTGTTTCATTTTGTTTACACTCTTGAGAAAAACCTTCATTGAGCATGTTGAATGAACTTGTTAATGTATGTTGAATTTGATTCCAAAATGAAACTAAGATTTCTGTTTATTCTAAAAGTGAAATGAACCTACAATTTTCTCGCTTTGTACTTATGCTGTTTTGGAATTGTGGTTAAACTATGAGTGTCTTGATATCCTTTTCCACTTTCTGGAATAACTGGTATAAGATAAGAAATGTCTTGTTATATTGATAGCTTAGTAGAACTCACAAATTATCTGGTCTTGGGTCTTTGGCAGGGAAAGGGAGTATTTAACTATCCTTTCTCTTTATTTAGTGTCTATTGGAATGTTAGAGTTTCATATTCTTTCAATCATAGCATATTATAATTGTTTTAAAATGTGTCCATTTTGTCAGAGTGTTCAAGTTTGTTAGCATACTTTCTTTGTGTAACTTCATGGTTTTATTCCATTCTGTTTAAAACTCTTACCCATGTGAAATTTATTTTGTGGTAAAGTTGGATTGTTGTTCTAGCTTTACTTTTTCCCCACATGGCTATCCAGTTATCCCCACATTATTTATTCAATAATATATTATTTTTTCCTCAGGGAAGCTGATCGATGTCAGAGACGGCCATGAGTGGCAGCTCCCTTGTTCACTAGTAACATCAATGGAATGAGAGACACTGGGGCAGAATGGTGAGGATGTGAGCCTTCTTGCCACTTCCCCCACAGTGAAGACAGAGAAAATGAAAAAGCAAACTAATACCCATCCAGATAAACATGCCCAGACAGACCCTGCTGGCCTGTCTCCAATGGAGGGGACCCAGGGGAGAACTAGGCAGGTGGAATCAATCACACAGCAGGAAGCCCAACTGAGGCGTGTACTGCGGGCCTTAGACTATGAGGCTGTTACAACAACAAAGCCAGTACTCCCTCTCTTTTCTCCCTCTGCATTTTATTCTTCAGTGTCAAAACAAACGAGCAGGCCATCTCCCCAAAGTGCCTGTGACTTACTTTGCAGAGACTCTGACTTTCAGCTGTGTTGGAGAGGCTCCCCAAGGCTCCAGAAAGAAGTGATCTCGCCTTCCTCAGCAGAAGGGAAATAACAGGCCCCATCTCAGCAGGAGCGGGGGAGGAGGGGTGGGGGGGGGGGGGGGGCTAGAAAACTGTCCCTGACAAGACTCTCAGTTACGCTTTTCCTTTGGCTTGGGCAGAGTAGAACATACAGTGAAAGCTACATGCTACAAATCCCAAACATGGATGACCTTGATTGTCTTTAGAATATTCATAGTGAGGTATGGAGGAATAGAAGAGGAAAGATTATTCACTCTTCAAAGAGCTAGTCCTACCCCACACTATATCTCCATCAGGAAGCATTTAGGTAGAAAATGCAATACACCCCACTCAATATTTGTCAGGAAGAAAAGAGAAAGAAAATGAACCTCTTAACAATAGAATGAATATTCTTCCTTTCAGTCTGATTGGGCCATTTAGGCTACCTGACCAATCCTGCTGCACCCATAACAGTCCTTAAATAAGCCCCTGCACTTATTGGCTTAAACCTGTCTTCCAAAGCCAATCATAGGCAAAGGGCAAGGGGGATGGGACCATGGTGATTGGACAGCTCTTTCCCTTGTCTGGTCCTGGATGCTAATTATGTGGATAGACTCAGGAGGATTAGGCTCCTGAAACAAACTGAACACGTAGTGGGAAAAAGGAAGCAACAATGTTCATGACGTATTTTTCTTTTACTTTTTAATTGTTTAAATCATGGTAAAATATATATAACATAAAATTTGCCATTTTAATCATTTTTCAGTGTAGAGTTCAGTGGCATTAATTACGTTCACAGTGTTGTGCAATCATCACTACTATATACTTTCAAAAATATTTCGTCATCCCAAAGAGAAACAGTAATAATCAAGCAATAGCTCCCCAGTCTTCCCTACTCCCAGCCCCTCGTGAACTCTAATCTGTTTCACGTCGCTATTTTATTTAAGTGGAATTATGTAATACTCATCCTTTTTTGTCTTGCTTTGTTTTCCAGATTCATCTATGTCTTGACATGCATTAGAACTCAATTCCTTTTATAGCTGAAAAATATTCCATTGTGTGTATACGCCCCATTTAGCTTACCCATTCCTCTGTTGTTGGACACTTGGATTGTTTCCACTTGTTGGCCATTGGAAATAACGCTGCAACAAACATTGGCATACAAGTATCTGAATGAGTTCCTGTTTTCAGTTACTTGGGGTGTATACCTAAAGGGAGAATTGTTGAGCCATAAGGCAATTCTATGTTTAGCTTTCTGTAGAACTGCCAACCTGCTTTCCACAGTGGCTACATCAACGTACATTCTCATCCTGTAGTGTGTAAGTGTTCCGGTTTCTCCATATCTTCACCAATGTTTGTTATTGTTGTTTCTTTTTTAATTATAGCCATTTTAATGGGTATGAAGTGGCAACTTAAAGTGTTTCTGATCTGTATTTCCCTAATGACCAATGGGACTTCCCAGGTGGCACTAGTGGTAAAGAACCTGCCTGCCAATGCAGGAGACTTAAGAGATGCCAGTTTGATCCCTGGGTCAAGAAGATCCCCTGGAGAAGGTCATGGCAACCCACTCCAGTATTCTTGCCTGGAGAATCCCATGGACAGGGGAGCCTGACGGGAGTTGGACACAACTGAAGGGATTTATCATGCATGCATGCAATGACTAATGATGTTAAGCAGTTTATATATTAACCATTTATATATCTTCTTTTAAGAAATGCCTATCCAAATCATGTACTCATTTTTCCCAATTGTTTTTACCAACAGCTAGTGTTATTTGTCTTGTTGTTGAGTTGTAGGAGTTCTTTACAAATTCTAGACAGTAAACACTTGTCTGATTCTTAAATACTTTCTTCTATTCTGTAATTTGTCATTTCACTTTCTCGATAATGTTGTTTAACAAAGAAAATACCGTTTCTTGAAATATTGTTTGTGTTCCTTTCTCTTTGTCTTTTCCTTCTGGGACTTCCATGATACATATATTGGTGTCCCTGATAGTATCTCATATATCCCTTCAGCTCTGTTCATATTTCTTTTTGCTCTGCATAGCTGATGATTTCAATTTTCCTATCTTCAAATACTTTCTTTTGCCTGGTGAAATCTGCTGTTGAACTCTACTAGTTTGTTTTTCTTTTTAGTCATTGTATTTGTCACCTCCAGAATTTTTTTTTATTTAATAGTTTATATCTCTTTATTGATATTCTCATTTTTTCTTACTTCATTTCTTGATTTTCTGAAATTCTTTGTCCATGTTTTTCTATTTTCTCTTGAGCATATTTTAAGACAGTTGTTTAGAAGTCTTTGTCTAGTAAGTTCAATGTCTAATCCCCTGGGATGGTTTCTTGCTACTTATTTTATTCCTTTGATGGATCATTTGTTCCTGTTTCTTTGTATGCCTTCTGACTTTTTTGTTGATTTTTTGTTGTTGAACACCAGACATTTGAGTATTATAATATGGTAACTTTAGAAATGAAATTCTCTCTTTACCTTAGTGTTTGCTAACTTTTCCTGATCCTTGTAGTCTCTGTAGTTACTCTGCAACAGTTTTTTGTTTTGCAGGCTGCATTATCTGTCTTATGAGGTAGATGAAGTCTCTCTTCTTTAGCTTGTGGTTAGCTAGTGTTTTGACAGGTACTTTTCTGAATACAAGAACATTTTTAAGTTACCTTTTTCTTAATTTAGTATTCACTTAGTTGCTGTATTTAATCATTTTTTTCCCTAGAATTCCAGTAGAGTTGGTTCCTCAAGTTTTCACTTGTTTTTTAAAGCTTATGTAAGGAAACCACAGCTTGGAGCTGCCTCTTCCATCATTTTTCCAATGTCTAATTCAATAGAATTCTTTTTAATTGAAGTATTCTTGATTTACAATGCTGTGTTAGTTTCAGTGGTACAGTCAAGTGTCAGTTATATATATATGTATATATTTATAGATAGATATAGATATTCCTGATTCTTTTTCATTAGGCTGTTACAAGATTCTTTTCCACACAGGCTATTACAAGATATTGAATATAGTTCCCTATCTGATACAGTAGGCCCTTGTTTGTCTATTTTATATATTGTGCTGTGTATCTGTTAACCCCAAAGTCCTAATTTATCCTTTACCTCCTTTCCCTTTTGGGAGAAATAAGTTTGCTTTCTATGTCTGTAAGTCTGTTTCTATTTTGTAAATAAGTTCATTTAAATATTTTCTAGATTCCAAATATAAGTGATATCATATTATATGTCTTTCTTTATTTGACTTACTTTACTTAGTATGTTAATCTCTGGGTTCAATCATGTTTCTGCAAATATCATTATTTCATTCTTTTTTATAGCTGGTTAATATTCTATATCTTCTTTATCCATTCATTTGTCAGTGGACATTTAGATTGCTTCCATATCTTAGCTATTGTAAATAGTGCTGCTATGAACATTGGGGTGCATGTAGCTTTTCAAATTAGAGTTTCTGTCTTTTCCAGATATTTGCTGAAGAGTGGAACTGATGGATCATATGTTAGCTCTATTTTTAGTGTTTTAAGGAAACTCCATACTCTTTTCCACAGTGGCTGTACCACTTTACATTACTACCAACAGTGTAGGAGAGTTCCCTTTTCTTCAGCATTTATTATTTGTAGACTTTTTTGATGGAGGTCATTCTGACTGGTGTGAAGTGATACTTCATTGTATTTTTATTTGCATTTCTCTAATAATTAGTGAGGCTGACCATGTTTTCATGTGTCTGTTGGCCATCTGTATGTCTTCTTTGGAGAAATGTGAATTTAGATCTTCTGCCCATTTTTTTGGTAGATTATTTGTGTTTTATGCTTTTTTTTTTTGAGTTATATGAGTTCAATAGAATTCTTTTGAAGATCAACCCTAGAGTGACTTTTGAATAAAGTCTTGGTTTAGCTAAGAGGAAGCGTGTACTGAAGAATCCATGCCTAATTGAACTCACATGGAGTGGTGGTAATTGTTTAGTTTGCCTTGTGCAAGACACCCTCCTAACTGAGTGACTCAGTCTTTGCTTCCAAAACTGTAGAGGGAGGTGAAGATTTGCAGAAGGCATAAAGACTGATGACATTTAGTCTTTAACATGCTTCATCATTAACATTTATTGGCACTATTCTTATCACTGTCACCTCATTCTTGAAGCTGTCACTGACTCAGTCACTCCATTCTTCTGCTGCACTAATCAAAGCAGGTAGTTGGGAATGGTTGAGACCTGAGTTTAGAACCAGATAGAACTGCAGTCATATGTTACAGGTGATCCTGGTTAGGGAACCAAGCTCTTCGTTCTTAGTTTTCTCACCAAAGAAGTGGGGATGATCTTGCACAGTATGCACTGGGCAATTGTGAGAACTAAATGAGCAACACTTAGGGTCCCGCATGTCACAGCCCTCCATAAAAGTCAGTGTGATGGTGTTTCCCTTTGTCAGGGCCTCGGGCTCAGTCTTCAAACTTGATAACAAGCTGTCTTCTCACTGTTTCAGGTCACTGTCCTCTGCACTACCCATTCCTGGCCTCTCCAAGTATACCTCAATCTTACCCAATTCCAACCTAGGACCTCATTCCTGGTGGATGCTTTTGGCAGCCCCATAATAGATCTGAGTTCCAACAGACCAGTCCTTCATCTCCCCAGGGGGCCTTCCAGCATCTCCACTTTCCATTTCTCCTCTTCTAGGGTATAGAATGTTGAACCAATGATTTCTTACCACTTCTCAGCTGTTCTCCCTCATGTTACCCAAGAGAGCACAGTCAGGGGTGGGGTGGAAGCAGGAGGGAATTTTTAAAGAATAATTTATTTTTCCCTTGAGTATGTTTCTTGGTCTTCCTAATCCCTCCAACTTTTCTCCTGAAGAATTCAGCTCATTTCTGGATTTTGACTTTCCAAAATCTACAGTCCCACCCAGAAGAGAAAGAGCTCAGGGCATATACAGTAGGAACATCCAGGAAGACATGAATCAGGATTTTCCATTCTCTACTTCTCAAACTAGTTAAGAGTTTCACAGTATAGGGGGAAAGGTTGAGAGCTGACATATCTGAAGTCCCTTAGAAAGAAAGCCTCTTTCTGGGTGAAAAATAACAAAACCTTCAACTAGGGTTGAGATAGTCTAGAACTGAGCAGACAATCTGTCCCCTTTCCTAGGCACAGCCCCAAGGTAAATTCAGCATCATGTGTTATGTTTAGGGTAGCAAAGGAGGCCTGAAATAACCTGGACCACATGGGGTGACTCAGTACTGAGTCACTAGTCAGTGATTAGTCAGAGCAGACTGACCACTAAGGACCAGGGCTACAGGCATCTCAATGAAGTCTGTTATGGGCAGACAGCACTGAGGTCTTTTAACTGCCAAACTTATAACTCCCCAAGTTAGATCCAAACCCAAGGGAAATAAAGGTAGACCAATTTGACTTAAATCATATATGTATATTCTCAGCAAAATGGAAACATAAAATAAAAATTAAGTTACGGAAAAAATATAGCATTTCTCTTTCCTGAGGCTTAGCCTCTACATAATCAGAAAGACTCATGCCTGTGACTTTTTTTCACATTAGCAACAGCTACATGGCTAGCTGGCAAGAGGAGGGAGAAACTTCCAAAGCCAAAGATCTGTTTGAGAGGTCACCTTGACAGCAGCAGCCCTGCCCTCACTCTGATCCTGCCTGCAGATCTTCTGCAGAGCCCCCATTGGCCAAATTCAACTGGAATCAGAGGGCAGGAGAGATGGGATGGGGTAGTCTGTACAGGTCAGCTCCGAGGACTGAAAGCATTGTAAAGGGTAGAGAATGCATCTGGGGAGTGAAGGGAAGACGACCAGAGTCATATGTGACAATACACCCTTATTGGAATGAAAAACTGGAAAGATTGCTTTCTTGATCTACCTTGGGGCTGAAGGAGGAGCTAAACCTAGGAGGAAAGAGGAGCTGGAGGCCACTTCAGTCAACAAAGATGACACCTATGAGATCATCTATAGAATCCCTTGTCCAAGGAGGAAAGATACAGGATGGAGCTAGCAAATAGGCAGTCATCTTAGAAACTGCATGGTGGATCACACCAGAGAACTGAGAGTGGTTACAGTGGCAGGTGAGAAAATGAACTAAGGAGTTAGACATGAGAATAGCAAGAAGATAAGAGGTCTGGGCTTCTCTTTGCTTTAAACTTCTCTGCAAGCGTGGATCTGAATCAGTGCCGTGCAGACCTTTCTGTTTGCTATGGCCGTTCCATCCCCAAGAAGGAACTGGAGAACTGCATTATGGGTATCTTCAGGGACCTCTCAGGATCTAGCCATGTGTGCAGGTTGGATCAGAATGCTGCTTAGGGGAATGAGTTGAGTTGAGTTGCAATTGACTAGTTGACCTGATAGTATGCAATTTAATTAAATGCTTGTTTATTTCTAATTTGCAATTTTATTTTAGGAGCCAATAATTTTTTCCCTCACATCTCAAACACTTTCTCAGACCTTTGTAAAGCTCAGATAAGGATAGTGAAGGGGAGTCTCTGAGAAACAGCTGTGTAGGTGGCCTGCAACAACCTGTCCAGATGGATGTTTGAGGGTGGAGGGCTCCAAGAGGGAAGTTGCCAAAAACTAACAGAGTACCTAATTGCTAGACCATATTGAGAGAGGCTTGCAGATAGCCCACAGGTATGGGAAGGGTGAGTCACAAATACATAGAAAACTAATCCATTTTTAAGTCAGTAATTAGCTCCTAGAAAAGTTAAACACTGCACAAGAAATGAAATGTAATTATGCAACCTAAGTAACATCAGTTATGAACAATATTTACATAATCATAGTATCAAACAAGGGACTATTGATTTAACTCAAAATTATAATTTAACTTTATTGAGATGGTAGGAGAGGGGAGATAGACACAGAGCCTAATGTTTGTGTACTAAAAGCTTACCTTCCACAGTGAGAAATACACAAATACTAGATAAACTAAATAAAGAAGAGTGGGGTTAAGCTATGGAAACTAACATCAGAAGAAACTCAACAGCTGGGTCTGCCAAGAACAGGTTAACACCTATCTTATGAATAACAAGAGGTAAAAGGAAGGGTTAATGTGTGGGTCCCCATGCCTGGCCATCTGGGGTAAGCCACAATATGGCAATCCCTGGACACCAGCAAGTTTTCTTCTAGCAGTTTCCTCCTTGGCTAGTTTCCCAGAACATTCACTGCAGTTTCTTTTCTTTATGCAAGCTTATCCTTTCACTGGATATTTACAAAGTTAAAGGGATAACCTCACTGGGGACCAGGGTAGCATGTGCCTTCCATCCTCTCCCCATCTCCCGTGAGAGTTAGGAAGAAACAGGCACTCAGAGACCCTGAACGACAGCTCTGCCACATTCAGTTCAGGTTCCGCGTCACAGCAACAGGCCCTGAGAACACCCCCAGAGCCTGAGTGCTGACCAGTGTCTTCACTTAATGGGGCTCACAGCCAAGATGCTCTTGGAGTATTGCCAGAAGGTTCTGTCTCCCCCAAGATGATTCCCTCCCTGGAGAAAGTCCACACTGCATCCAACAACTTGGGGTATGAAGGCCCTCTTTCCTCAATTTGGGGCATTTCTGAAGGGCCAGCCCAGCTTCAGAGTATCTCCAGGGATCTGTTCAGGCCTCTGTTGGGGCTGACCTCAGCTGAACTCTCCCCCATGTCTGGTCACACTCTCCTCTGCTCGAGAGTACCACCTACACACAGATCTCCATCTCAGCCTGTTTCCCTGTCCATCACTCCCCAGGGACCCAAGCTAACACCACACTATTGGCAGTGCCTGGGAGGACATCTCTTCTTTTCAGGCCCCATCTCCTACTCAAGCCTGCAGCTGCCCACAGGTCCTGGAAAAGCAGCCAGTCCTGGGGGGAAGCCATGCTCTCATTAATACCTGGCAGGTGAAGTGCTCATAACTCTCAAAGCCGTGCTGGCCACCCGAGAGTCACCAATGTGGCTGAACTTCTGCTGGGGCATGGTGCCACTATTCCTTTTGGCTCTTTTTTCTCATGTTCCTTTGCTCCTAATCAATCCCAAAGTGCCCTAATGGGTAAAATATGCATTCACATCTAAGAGAACAGATAACACAACAAAGAAACATATATCTGACCCAGTGAGGTTGCCACTTTGGAAAAAGCTGACCTCCACCCAACTCTAGCAAAACCTTTGTCAAAATTCATAACAATAAGTAAAAATTATCTCCATTTTATGGAAGAGGAAACCAAGGCTCAGAGTGGTAAAGTGTCTTGCCAAGGGTCACACAGCAACTGATAAACACAGAGCCAGATTTGGAGCAGGTCAGCTTATCCCTCCCCTCAGCTGACTCCACATCAACTGCAGTAATGGCAGACAGCATGATCCCAAAGACACGCAGCATGCAAATAAATCTTTGTGATTAAACTTTGTGATTTAGGGGAGGGGTGATGTAAGAGATGATGATTTTCTTTCCTAATAATGTTCAGTCTACAGTTTTAAGGGGAAGATACTTTTTTCATGAATTTGGATGGGGGCACAGTGCTATAAGGGTAACACAGAAAATGATACTTAAATCTATAAAGCATTCCCTGGCTGCTAGTAGAACATACATTCACTGACATTATCTTAGTAAATGCAAGAACAATCTGAAGGGAGTGTATATATTTATTATATGGAAAACTAAGGTTCTGAGCATTTCTTGCACTTGCCCGAGGTTCACTCCAGCCAAAGTCCTGCCCAAGTTGAAGTTACACTAGTCCATCACAGCACCTGGTGCACATATGCAAGGACTTTTCCACAACTGTATGTGGACTTTGGCTTGCCAGCAGGGCCAGGTGCTAACCAGGTGCTGGCAGGTCCCTGAGGACACACCTCATCAGTCTGAACGAGCAGTTTCTTCCCTCTCACACTGGCATTCACTACGCGTTCTATGTGCTTACCAACTGTAGGAAGTCTTCCATGGGTGGAAGCACCGCATGTGCTTCCGTTACTCTGCAGCCCACGACCAGCATGGGGCTTGCCCACAGAAAGCACTCAGTGTGCATGTGAGGGAGGAGGGAGCAGAGTGGGGGCAGAATAGCAGCCCTGCTGATCCCTTCTGTCTAATCTTGGAGAGGTCAAGAGTCGCTGGAAGGGGTAGACCAGTTCGCCAAGTCTTAGTGATGTAAGTTCTTTCTTGGAATTTGTAAGATAAGCCACCTAGGGTTTTAGAACCTAAATTTTAAAGAACTTGTTTTCCCATCAAGAAGAAAATTCATAGGAACTTCTCCCTCAAAAGGTGAGGCAGGTGGAGATGTCAAGAAACCTGGGGAAGGTCATGGCAACAGGTGGAGGGCTGAGCTAAATGGTCATCAACGAGAACCAGAAACCGTGGGGTCATGACCTGCTTCTGTCAACAATGTCCTGAATGACCTTGGTTGAGGCACCTATATTGACTGGGAGGTTTGGGTTGCAAATAATAGACAATGTATAATTCATGTGTATGAAGAAGCCCAGAGTTAATTTGGACAAACTGTTGTCTGTGATTCTCTAGTTCCTCTGGGTCAGCTTGCCTCCCGAGACCCCTTTGCTCATGGGAATAAAGTGACTATAGCAACCCCTTTACCTACCTATAGAATACACAGAAGAACTATACAAAAAAGATCTTCATGACCCAGACACTCACCTAGAGCCAGACATCCTGGAGTGTGAAGTCAAGTGGGCCTTAGGAAGCATCACTACAAACAAAACTAGTAATTCCAGTTGAGCTATTTCAAATCCTAAAAGATGATGCTGTGAGAGTGCTGCACTCAATATGCCAGCAAATTTGGAAAACTCAGCAGTGGCCACAGGACTGGAAAAGGTCAGTTTTCATTCTAATCCCAAAGAAAGGCAATGCCAAAGAATGATAAAACTATCGCATAGTTGCACTCATCTCACATGCTAGCAACGTAATGCTCAGAATTTTCCAAGCCAGGCTTTAATAGTACATGAACCAAGAACTTCAAGATGTTCACACTGGATTTAGAAAAGGGAGAGGAACAAGAGAATCAAATTGCCAACATCTGTTGGATCATCAAAAAAGCAAGAGAGTTCCAGAAAAACATCTACTTCTGCTTTATTAAATATGCCAAAGCCTTTAACTGTGTAGATCACAACTAATTGTGGAAAATTATTCAAAATATGGGAATACCAGACCACCTTACCTGCCTCCTGAGAAATCTGTATTCAGGTCAGGAAGCAACAATTAAAACTGGACATGGAACAACAAACTGGTTCCAAATTGGGAAAGGAGTTTGTCAAGGCTGTGTGTTGTCACCCTGCTTATTTAACTTATATGCAGAGTACATCATGAGAAACGCTGGGCTGGATGAAGCACAAGCTGGAATCAAGATTGCCGGGAGAAATATCAATAATCTCAGATATGCAGATGACACCACCCTTATGGCAGAAAGTGAAGAAGAACTAAAGAGCTTCTTGATGAAAGTGAAAGAGGGGAGTGAAAAAGTTGGCTTAAAACTCAACATTCAGAAAACTAAGATCATGGCATCTGGTCCCATCACTTTAAGGCAAATAGATGGGGAAACAATGGAAATAGTGAGAGACTTTATTGTGGGGGGCTCCAAAATCACTGCAGATGGTGACTGCAGACTGCAACCATGAAATTAAAAGATGCTTACTCCTGGGAAGAAAAGTTATGACCAACCTAGACAACATATTAAAAAACAGAGACATTACTTTGCCAACAAAGGTCCATCTAGGCAAAGATACGGTTTTTCCAGTAATCATGTATGGATGTGAGAGTTGGGCTATAAAGAAAGCTAAGCATTGAAGAAGTGATGCTTTTGAACTGTGGTGTTGGAGAAGACTCTTGAGAGTCCCTTGGACAGCAAGGAGATCCAACCAGTCCATCCTAAAGGAAATCAGTCCTGAATATTCATTGGAAGGACTGCTGAGAAGTTGAAACTCCAATACTTTGGCCATCTGATGTGAAGAACTGACTCATTGTAAAAGACCCTGATGCTGGGAAAGATTGAGGGCAGGAGGAGAACGGGATGACAGAGGATGAGATGGTTGGATGGCATCACGAACTCAATGAGTATGAGTCTGAGTAAACTCCGGGAGCTGGTGATGGACAGGGAGGCCTGGCATGCTGCAGTCCATGGGGTTGCAAAGAGTCAGACATGACTGAGTGACTGAACTGACTGTCTTACCTACATATCGTCCAAAGAAAGATAAAATATATGTCCAAGAATGTATGGTTACAAATTGGAGGATTCACTCTAGCTGGACCACTGGGTCTCATGTTCATTCTTGGACCAATCAGCAGCCCCTGAGGTTGAATGTGCTGTTCAACATTCCTGGGCCCTGAACTCACTCAGTCTTGGGGAATAGCCTGCTTTTATGGAAGCACAAGGAACTCCAATAGGAATTTGAAACTCCTGAGAAGGGGAAAAGGGAAAAATGATGGAGAAGCTACCCACAAGAGTCCAGAGTCTGCCACACTCCTGGGACCCTAAGACCATTATTTCAGCCAACAAACATAAATAATAGTAATAACTGCTTAACTTATCACATGGGACTCATGTGTGTTCAAATGAGTTAACGGGAAATTATACCTTGGAAAGTCTAAAGCTCTACATTGATGGTTCTATATCTTTTCTGGCTACAGACTCTTGAGAATCCGATAAATCTATGAAATCAGCACTTCCCTGACAGTCCACTGGTTAAGAATCTGCCTGCCAATGCAGTGTACATGGGTTTGATCCCTGGTCTGGGAGACTCCACATGCTGTGAGGCAACTAAGTCCATTTGCCACAACTATTGACCCCACCCTCTAGATCCCATGAGTTGCAACTACCGAGCCTGTGCGCCACCCACGATACCTGTCTGTGCCTTTTGTGAAGCGGCCACACAGCAGGAGGTGAGTGGAAGTTTCATCTACTGCCCCCATCAGTCGCACTGCCTGAACCGTCCTCCCCCCGCCACCCACAGTCTTTAGGCGCGGTCCCTGGTGCCAAAGAGGTTGGGGACCACTGCTTTAGAGCCCGTGTACCACAGCTACTGAAGCCTGCATGCCCTGGATCCCACGCTCTGCAGCAAGAGAAGTTACAGCGGTAAGAAGTCTGAGCACTGCAACCAGATAGTAACCCCACTCACCACAACCAGAGAGTGACCCCCACTCACCACAACCAGAGAGTGACCCCCACTCACCACAACTAGAGAAAGCCCTCACACAGCAGCAAAGACCCAGCACAGCCAAAAATAAATAAGTAAATAAATTTTAAAAAATTATTACTTTAAAAAATCTATGATATCTTCACTCCAGAAAAAGAGACCTGATACACACACTTTTGAATGTAGTTTCAGAAGTCCACTAGTGGATCCTGCCCAAGGTCCCTGAGTGGTGCCCTGCTTCCTCCCTGTGCTTCCTTTCCCAGAAAGTTACCATTTCCTGGCTGCTTTCTAGGTCCCAGGCACTGACCAGGATGCTCTTTAAAGGCAATCTCGTTTAATCCTGAAGACAACCGTTATCAGAATGAATTATCATGTCCATAGTACAGATGAAGAAACCAAGCCTCAGTGAGGTTAAGTGACTCAAGCAAGGTCACACAGCTAGTAAGCTGTGCGGCCAAGACACAAGCCAGGTCTCTTGATCCAAGTCCAGTGCGTTTCATGTCATATACCTAGAATGTCTTTCCTCTCTGCTGACTCCATGCAAATCCTACACAGCTCAGGACTCCCTCTTCTAAGAAACCCTAATTATATCTCATCTTATATGAATCACCTTCACATGGCTGCTTCCTGCTTCACTGGAATGATGGGAGAGCCTCTTGCCCAGGCCTCCATATGTGGGTCTATCAGGTCTTTGGTGGATCAGCAATAGGTGCTGGATGAGCTTCTGCCAGTCCAGGGAAGGCCAACCAAAGATTTCTCTTCCTTTTGGCTTCACCATCACCAGGTGGGGGCACAAGATCCACAGTTCCCAGAAATCTGTGGGCTCATAGCCCCCATACCCCCAACACCCCAAAGCTGCAGAGCAGTCTAAGGACCTCGCATTGTGGGCGACCTTCTCCTCTTCCCCTGTGTCTCTCATGGCCTTGACCTGCATGTTAGGTGCATTTCTATTGTCACAGTGACCGTGGATATCCCACCCAAGGTGCTTCACCTGAAGGGAACTGGCTGTGACACATCATCACTCTTAGATGTATTCAACAAACTTCTACTAATGGCCACCACCATTACTGAGCACCTGCCTGGAGCCAGGCTCACTCATGTTCTCACTGCATTCTCAAAGCAATCGGAGAAAGAGGATGAGGTTCCCTTTGACTGTGAGGACTTGGAGTGCTGTCTAGGGTCATGATTGGGCCCCAGAGCCCATGCTGACCATTGCACCTTCCTGCTTACTCACTGTCCTCATAAATAAACAGGTGCTCTCTTTAACCCATGACATCTCTGCTAACATCATTGCTGATTGTTCTGGGCAGAGATCAAGGGTCGTATGTGCACACCAGGGACCTAGACATCCTTCCCCAGCCATCAATGCATGGATGCCCACCACAGCCTAGCAGAGTCTTGCTCCTGGGGATGCTGATTACAGTAGTGATGTAACCTCCCTCTCTGACCTCCTCCCACATAGCCCTAGCCAGGATGTGGGTCTTGTCCTCCATCAACCTCTATTAGATGGCCTGGCAGTGCTGCTTAACCCTTTCCTTGTAAACTCCTTGCAGACAAGGACTGGGCCATCCCCACCTCTTACCCTACACTACCTGTCTTTGGCCATTCAAAGACACTTAAAAGTTCTTATTGTGATGATCAAAGGAGGAAATAACTGCAAAACTGCAATACAAAGCACATTCCTGCACAGGCACCTCCTCTGTCGGCATCATCCCCCTCTGGCTGGTCTTCACTCCAACACAGGGCTGGGCAACGCTCACCAGGCAGATTAGTTTGGGTCTGCTTTCCCCAATGCTGCATGCGGGAAACTGCAGCAGCTCTTCCCAATGAAGCAGAGAAATCCTGGAGCCCTGCAGCCCTTTCTAATCAGCCCAAAGGCCTGAGGCTGATGAACTCTGAGAAAAGACAACACTGGGCCTGCTTACTTATCATGGGCAGAGCAAATCCAGCAGGGTCTGGCTCCCCATGGCACAGACAGGGGAGGAGGGAGGCCAGCCTAGGTTTGTTAATAAGGATGAAATCGCAGACCCAGTGGGGGCCAACCTGTCAGAGTTCAAAACTCTGGAGCATAAAATGCTATTTTCCCTAGAAATTGAATTAGAATCTTTTTTTTTTTTTTTTTTAACTAATCTAAAGTTCATCCCTCCAGTCAACTTTCCTTCCCCACCCAAACCACACTTCCCAATTCACAGCCGGCTTCTAGGTGTTATCATAAAAAGACTTTGTATTTAAGTTTATAAACATGTCATCAGAAAAAGACAAGAAGTCAACTTAGGAGGGTTCCTACTAGCCAAAGATGGGGCAATCCAAGCCTCAAAGAGGAATAAACTGAAATGAGTTGAAATACATGAAATGCATAAAGCCCTAGTGTTTCAAAACATCCATCACAGAATATAGGGTGTATGAGAATTCTCTGTATGTCTTTTCAACTTTTCTGTAAATCTAAAACTATTCTCAAATAATTTACTAATAAGAAGTCAAACATGAAAATTCACATACTGTTGTTGTTTAGTTGCCAAGTCGTGTCTAACTCTTTGTGACCCCATGGACTGGAACACACCAGGTCATCCTGTCCTTACCATCTCCAGGAGTTTGCCCAAGTTCATGTCCATTGAATCGGTAATGCTATCCAACCATATCATCCTCTGCCACCCCCTTCTCCTCCTGTCTTCAATCTTGTCCAGCATCAGGCTCCTCTCTAGTGAGTTGGCTCTTTGTATCAGATGGCCAAAGTATTGGAACTTCAGCTTCAACAACAGTCCTTCCAATGAGTATTCAGGGTTGATTCCCTTTAGGACTGACTGGTCTGATTCTGTAATGGAAGAGGCCCAGAGTAAGCAAATCACACAGACAGAAAGCAGAGTTGTGGTCGCTTGGGGCTGATAGGAGGCAGGGGAAGTAAGGAATCATGGTTTAATGAGCAGTGGGTTTCCACTGACAACAGTAAGGAGGCTCTGGAACTGAATAGTTATGATGGTTTCACAACATTATGAATGCACTAAATGTCAGTGTACTGTACACTTTAAAATGGGGAACTTTATGTTATGTGTATTTACCATAGTGAAGAAAGAAAAAAAAAAGTCTGAATGCATCCATACATCAGTTCAGTTCAGTTCAAGTTCAGTCACTCAGTCATGTCTGACTCTCTGTGACCCCATGAACTGCAGCATGCCAGGCCTCCCTGTCCATCACCAACGCCCAGAGTTTACTCAAACTCATGTCCATCGAGCTGGTGATGTCATCCAGCCATCTCATCCTCTGTTGTCCCCTTCTCCTCCTGCCCCCAATCCCTCCCAGCATCAGGGTCTTTTCCAATGAGTCAACTCTTTGCATGAGGTGGCCAAAGTATTGGAGTTTCAGCTTCAGCATCAGTCCTTCCAATGAACACCCAGGACTGATCTCCTTTAGGATGGACTGGTTGGATCTCCTTGCAGTCCAAGGGACTCTCAAGAGTCTTCTCCAACACCACAGTTCAAAAGCATCAATTCTTCGGCGCTCAGCTTTCTTCACAGTCCAACTCTCACATCCATACATGACCACTGCAAAAATCATAGCCTTGACTAGACAGACCTTTGTTGGCAAAGTAATGTCTCCGCTTTTTAATATGCTGTCTAGGTTGGTCATAACTTTCCTTCCAAGGAGTAAGCGTCTTTTAATTTCATGGCTGCAATCACTATCTGCAGTGATTTTGGAGCCCCTAAAAATAAAGTCAGTCACTGTTTCCACTGTTTCTCCATCTATTTGCCATGAAGTGATGGGAACAGATGCCATGATCTTAGTTTTCTAGCCAACTTTTACACTCCCTCTTTCACTTTTATCAAGAGGCTTTTTAGTTTCTCTTCACTTTCTGCGATAAGGGTGGTGTCATCTGCATATCTGAGGTTATTGATTTCTCCCGGCAATCTTGATTCGAGATTGTGCTTCGTCTAGCCCAGCATTTCTCATGATGTACTCTGCATGTAAGTTAAATAAGCAGGGTGACAATAAACAGCCTCGACGTACTCCTTTTCCTATTTGGAACCAGTCTGTTGTTCCATGTCTAGTTCTAACTGTTGCTTCCTGACTTGCATATAGGTTTCTTAAGAGGCAGGTCAGGTGGTCTGGTAGTCCCATCTCTTTCAGAATTTTCCACCGTTTATTGTGATCCACACAGTCAAAGGCTTTGGCATAGTCAATAAAGCAGAAATAGATGTTTTTTCTGGAACTCTCTTGCTTTTTTGATGATCCAGTGGATGTTGGCAATTTGACCTCTGGTTCCTTTGCCTTTTCTAAAACCAGCCTGAACATCTGGAAGTTCACAGTTCATGCATCCATACATAGAAAAATGTAAAAATCTGTAAGAATGAAAGTAATCATTTAATTTCAAGGTGGTAGTTATTTCTGGAAAGGAATACAGACAATTGGATGAAGCCATTGTACCCAAGGGCTTCCCTTATGGCTCAGCTGGTAAAGAATCCACCTGCAATGTGGGAGACCTGGGTTCAATCCCTGGGTTGGGAAGATCCCTGAAGAAGGGAAACGCCACCCACTCCAGCATTCTGGCCTGGAAAATTCCATGGACTGTATAGTCCATGGGGTCACAAAGAGTTGGACACAACTGAGCGACTTTCACTTCACTTCACTTCACATTGTACCCAAGTTGAAATGGAGCAGGATCCTGTGGTCCTTGTTCCTCATGTCTTCTGTCTGCCTTTTGACTCTGGAAAAACTTTAGCCAAAAAATAAGTTTAATCAAAGAAGGGAGAAAATGCAGAAACAAAGGAAAGCAGTCAAAGGAGACCACATAATAATGACGTAGTCATTAAGCATAGTCAAGGACATTTAGTTCTTAATCAAGGCCTATAGATAATATTCTCAGCTATGTCCTATGAATAGTCTTATAGATACTGAAACCCCTATCAAGCGGAAGAAGTTAACTACATGATGAGCAGACTGTAACCAGGACATAAGCTGCCACAATTCTGAGAAATGGCCTCAAGGAAATGAAAAAATAATGACCATGGAACTGAAGACTTACTGTACTTGAAGTAATCAAGATGAGACCACCTATGTCTAATTTCAAGATGACTGTCAGAGACGACTGTGCTGTTTCTACATGTAGCCCCTTTCCTCAGCCTGCAAAAGGTCATGCCCACTGATTGTCACCTGAGGAGAGTTGGCCTTTGGACAGGAGTCCACCTTCCCTACTGGTTGCTCTCATCCAAAATAAAGCAAACTTTCCTTCTACCACGCTTCCTGCTTTATTGACTTTTGAGTGGCAAGCAGCCATATCCTACTTTCTGTTACAAAGTTTCATGTATTCATTCATTCATACATGCAAGAAATGTTTATCGAATCTATTCTCTGTACTTGGTCACTATCCCAGGGGATGGAATACATCTGTGAAAAGGAAACAGATAGAACTAACCTTCTGTTGTACCTATAAATTTATTTAGTATGTTGCTGAACCAGTATGGCTGTGTATTACCAAGTGTGTATCTTCAAGGCTGTGTGTTTTATGCATCTATAGAAGTCACTGTGATAAGTGATCTTACAAGACTGTCTTATTTGATTAGCATGAACTCCATGAACTAGATTTTATCCCACTCCTCAGATGAGTCATGAAGGCTTTTGGGAGTTCTACAACTTATGCAAAGTCACACAGCTCACAGGCAGTGGAGCTTGAATTTGAATCCAGAAAATCTGACCTAACTTCCTTGTGATATAAAAAGAATGGTGTCAACAGCAACTCCCAAACTTGCTACTCTCCTTTGACTTTGTCTAGACAGCCCCATATGAGCTTTGATTTCTCAGCAGAACTATAAGAAAGTCACAATAAAAGAATTTTTTAGCAGTATATATTTGAGCTATCTATGTTGCTTATTATAAATAAATCTGGGATTATGGATTCATGGGATACAGCAGGCCAAAGAATAAGATATAGTCATGTAAGCTCTCAACCTAAGTGAATCATGGAGTATAAACACCAAGTCCAAAATATAAGTGGCTTTCTTTGCACTGACTTGTACTTCACATATCATTACATCTTATCTGTCACTCTGAAACATGACCCAGTTCAGAAAAAGGGACTTATTTTTTTGAAACTGCATTTGATGATTCAGATCAATGCAAGAGACCAATGCTGTAGTATTGGCCCTGTGCCTACTGTTTTCTTGTATCCTCTTCCCAGTAATTAGTGAATTTTGGTTGTCGACTAAGATTTTTTTTTTTAAAATCTGAGTTCCTCATTTTACAAAAACAAAGAAAAAAACCTCATTGATCCCTGTAGGAGGTTGCAAGGAAATCAAATGATTTTTCTAAAAAATGATAAAAGGCAAGGACCAAGCATTTTTCTATCCTTCCTGTGTAGACTGCAGTTTAGAGTAACAAATATTTCATAAGGGAAATCCCTCTTTACTAAAGAATGCCAGCTAGTAAATACAACAGGTTTGAGAGAATTTTAAAAGCACCATTTTGCAACTCCTAATGAAATAATGAATCTAAGTAACAGCTATGAATGGATGTTGAAATCACTAGGTAAAGTGTGATAAGGAACATTGTAAAGATAGTTCAGGCCGATAACACAAATCCACCAGCAGGAAAGAAAACAAGAAAACATATGCCACCTGATGTGGTATAATAAGAAGTCTCCAAGACACATCACCACCCCACAAATAGAGAAACCTAGATCCAATGGAACCTCTAGATCTGAAAGCAAATTTACCAGAAGCAGGAGAGATGGAGAAACACCTCAGAGAATACTAGATTGGAGCAATGAGCCAAATCCTGAGTACAGAAGTCCTCCAGGACAAATGATCAGATTTCTTAAACAAAAGTGGGAACTGGGCAGGTATAAGAATTGCAAGAGAGTCTTCAAACAAATGCAACAGGTGGAACTTGTTTGGACTCTGACTCAAACTTATCAGGGATTAACAGACACTTTTGAGTCAACCAGATAAATCTGAACACACTCTGACATTAAAGAATAATTATTTATTTTGACTTTTATTTTTATATTGTAGCTATGTTTAAAATACAGGCTAAATTTACCCGTAGATACAGTTTTTGCTGAAGTAATACAACAAGGAATTTGTATTAAAGAACTCAAGGAGACAGTGGATGAAATGAGATGTGTTGTGTGTGATGAGTACAGAGGATTGCTATTCTCTCTACTCTGTATGTTTAAAATTTTCCATAATTAAAGATTAAGGTCATTTTTTAAATGCAGTGATGAAAGGAATAGCAAAATATGATAATTATTGTCCTCTGCAACTGTGGTCACTCCAAAGGCCCCCAGCTCTCCTAGGAGCACCCACTCCTGCAGCCTGAGCCGTCATGATAGCTCCAGCCTCTACAGTACACAGGGGTCAAGGGGGCTGGTCGCCCCGGGGCGGCTCTCTCCTGAAAGGACATGTGGTCTCTTCTTGTATCTCCTGTGGGGATCACTCCCTTGCAAATCCTCAGCAGCGGAATTTGAAGTGATGAGCTGGATCCAGTGAACAGCGTGAGACTGAGTACGGATGTGGAATGGGACAGAAAAGATTAAAGTTAGAGGGAGATGATGTGGAATAGCTGGAATGCAGTGTGTTGAACTGGGCTGGCTGGAAAAACAGAGGTGGAATGGGCTAATTTGGATGGAATGGTTTGGAATGAAATGAAATGATGATTTAGGTTTTGCTTATGAAAGTGGCAAACAGATGAAATGGCAATAAAGTAATAGAAATCTTTGAAGACTTGAATACTTACAGAAATGATGGACTCAATGGAGATTATTAAGAAGTGATTGAATACAGAAGAAATTAACAAAATATTGAAAATCAACTATACTGCAATAAAATAATTTTTTATAAAAAGAAGAGAATGGACTCCTGAATCTAATATAATACCATGTCAACTACACTTCAATAGAAAACAATAAAGGAAGACAGAAAGGAAGGAAGGAAGTCATTCTCAAAAGAAAAAAAAAAGTGACTGGAAATATTGAGGACTAAAGATCCACTGATTTGATTGAAATCAAGTCATCCTTAATTTTTTGAAGTTGAATCTTAAATATCAAGTACAACTTCCTAAACAACCATAGTGAGAAATTTAAATTATTAGTCCATGCTCCCTCCACACACCCCATTAAGGGCAAACAGATTTCTGAGTTGTGAATCTGCATGAGAGAGCAGTTTTGACTATCTTATTCCTCATACCATCAATAAGGACACTCCCACCTCACAGGTACAAGGAGAAACTTGGCTGGGGTCGGGAGAAGGGGAGGTGGGAACATAGGAGAAGCAAGACCCTGAGAGGCATGTGAGCACCTGACATGTTTTTCAGTGTTGCGGTGGATTAAAATGCCCACAAACTCTTCTGTGTCTCTTCTGTCGTGAGATGTGACTGTTTGTCCCCCTGGAATTGATGGGCGCTGTGTCTGCCTCCATCAGGTGAGTGTGTCAAAGTGACGCTGTGTCAGTTTCCAGGTCTAGGATTTGAGACTGGCAACCCCAATATCTCATCTCTTGGGATACTCACTGGAGCCCTGAGTTTGCATGTAAGGAGTCCTGCTACCTGGATAGGAACACCCCTTGGACTGGCCCTGTAACTCCACAGAGAAGAGAAGGGGCCTAGCTAAGCCCAGACAGTCCCCTACACTACACCCCACACCCCACACCCTGCCAGGCACCAGCCATGTAAGTAAAACCTTCCTGGTACCTTCAGCTGCCAGCTGAATCCCACCAGTCATGGCCGCATGGAGCAGAACCAAACTCCTGACCCTCAGATCATGAGCAGAGTAAAATGAGTGCTGCTTTCAGCCCCTACTTTGGGGCAGTTTCTGTTGCAGTAGTAGGTCATTGGAACATGGAGTGTTTTCTAAGCAGCTGATGTAGAGATGCTGACTCCCCTTCCCCTCCTTGGGAAGTGGGACGATGTGCACATCATCTATCTTGTTTCCCACCTGGCTCTGCTGTGCGACCAGGTGCCTGGGCGAGAGGAGGAGGAATCAGGAGCAGGGAATAGGGAAAGGCTGAGAGCCCACTTGGCTGCTGAACTATGGTCCTGAGCCCTGATATGAGAAGCCACAGATGAGAGACAGCATCTTTGTTGTTTGTCTGTTTGCCATGAGACTGAGAGAAAAAGAAAAGCCCAAAGAAAGGAAAACAGATAGAGGAAGGGACACAGGATTCAGAGACTGAGCCCCCCAGAGTGGACTAGAGCCAATGCCTTGAATCTCTGAGCAGGTGTCCTCCTTCCAAACGGCAGCAGTGGCTGCCATCGCTGAGCCCCCACTTCCGGGAAACCCTGCTCAGGCACCGGGGGGGGGCACCCGTTTTCAGTCCTCAGTGCAGGAGCTGTTACCCCCACTTTCCAAGGTGCAGCTCAGCAAGGTGATGGTGAGCACACAGACACTGGGCTCACGGCACTGACATGAAAGATACTGCTTCCTGAAGCTCAGCTGGCTCATGTATAACACAGGTATAAAAAAACTAGACTTTAGGCCTAACGTGAGGATGACATGTCGCAATACCCAAAAGGCATCTGTCATAACGTGGACTCTGAGTAAATGTTAGTCCCTTCCCTTAAACCCTCAGACAAAATTCCCCAACATGTCCACTGTGGGTTTATATACTTTAAAAAGGAGCAAAATATTCCATACATTATTTTAATTTTGTTTTGAATCTAGGAAATCCTAAAGGGATTAGGGCTAGTAAACTTCAGATTGCTTTAAGCAATCCTGATCCCCTGACCTGTGAGCTTGGCAGAGCCCAGGGCAGAGCTCAGTCTGCTGTGGTCTGTGAAAGTGAAGAGCCAGCAGGGCTCCAGACTCAAAAGGAGCTGGTTTGGATGCCTGGCTCTGCCCGTTTTCAACTCCAAGACTAAGGCAACACCCTGCACCTCTCTGAGCCTCAGTTCCCCACTTGTAAAGTGGTACTATGAGGGCAGCAAAGTTGCTGTGAGGATTAAATAAAATGCTAGGGTGAGCAGGTGATGATTAAATAGTGGTGGTCATCACTGGGGCTTCCCTGGTAGCTCAGCTGGTAAAGAATCCAACTGCAATTTGGGAGACCTGGGTTTGATCCCTGGGTTAGCAAGATGCCCTGGAGAAGGGAACAGATACCCTCTCCAGTATTCTGGCCTGGAGAAGTCCATCGACTGTACAGTCCATGGGGTCACAGAGTCGAACACGACTGAGCGACCTTCACTTTCACTTTCATCATCATTATCACCATCATCATCAGCTCTTCTAGAGAGAGGACCAGCTAGGGTTGGGAAATGCACAAAGAGGTGTGTGAGGTCTCTAAGGAAGTAAAGTCATTGAGAGATGCAGCTCTACTGGCTTCAGAAACAGCCACCCTAAGGGCCTGACTCAGCAGAGAGTCAATAAGGGGTTAAATGTAAACACTTCTATGTTGGCTGGAGATGCTTTCCTCTGGCACACAAGCCTTCCCGAGGAGCAGTGCGGCCCTGTCATATCTGTTTACTGAATGGGCTGGAGGAGAACCACAGCAGTGTGACTGAGCAGCCAAGAAGGGTCTGATGGAGGGGATTCGGGGACTAATAGCCATGACTCCAGGTCACACCTGGGCCAGTGTCTTACTCTCCTTAAAGACAAAACTCTTCAAGCTGGAAAGAGGCCTGGTTGGAGGTAGTCCTAGGAAGTAGCCAGCTCAGTGAGGTCTGGGGTGTTGGTAGAACCTGAGAGGAAAGGACAGGGCTGGACAGAATCCTTGTCCTCTAAGAGAGGGGCTTCCATTTAACTCCCAGCCATCTAGGTATAATCCATAGGGGAAGGGTCTTCTGTCACTGATAAAACTAGCTATGTTCCATACAGATGGGCCTTGATGAGTTGGAGATGGAGGAAGCCAGGGAACTGGTAATCTGCACGATGGAGGAAAGGGGACAGCAGGAGACGCCGGCTTCTGCAGGGCAATGTGTCAGTGGGAGGAGCCCCTATGGTGAGAGAGGGATGGGGACTGCTGAGAGGGTGCTGTATTGAGGAACAGAAATGACCAGTAAGGATGTTTAGGTAGTTCACTGAGGGCTACCATCCATGAGGTCTGCTTTGCTCCCAAACATTGTGGCAGTGGATGCGGCACTTGGAGGAGCAGTTTGCTTATCTGACAGTGCCACGAAGAGATGGACTATAAAGACCAGGGGCCCAAGAGAGAGTAAGATCCAGGGAAACCACTAAAGTCCTGGAGAGTCACCCCAGGTCATGGGGTTGAGAGACTGAGACAAGTCTATTTGATCTCAAGGCGGTGGAGAAACATGGTTGACATCTGGGCTAGACATGCCATTGCACCGATCACTGTAGGGTAAAATGAGTGGCAGAAGAACTGGATATTGCTCTCAAAAGACTTGTATTCACGTCTTAAGATGGTCTTTTGTGGGAATAAGAGAAGTCAAGGTCACACTAGAACATGATTGCCAAACCCCTGGCCGAAGAGGCTCAATGGCTTCCTATTCGTCATGAGGTCCTCTCTTACCTGGAGGATACCAACACTGCCCAGGCCCCCACACCCAGGGAGAAGGACAAGGAGTCCTCAGACTCTTGGGGGAGTGGGTGGAACATACACAGTATCCTTCATTCTCATGACATCACATATTATTGTTACTGACCAGGGTTCTTGACCTTTCCCAAATATTAGAAAATGGCTAGAGGCCAGACCTAAAGCCAGACCTTCTGGAATTTGAAGTCAAGTGGGCCTTAGGAAGCATCACCACGAATAAAACTAGTGGAGGTGATGAAATTCCAGTTGAGCTATTTCAAATCCTAAAAGTGCTACATTCAATATGCCAGCAAATTTGGAAAACTCAGCAGTGGCCGCAGGACTGGAAAAGGTCAGTTTTCATTCCAATCCCAAAGAAAGGCAATGCCAAAGAATACTCAGACTACCACACAATTGTACTCATCTCACACGCTAATAAAGTAATGCTCAAAATTCTCCAAGCCAGGCTTCAACAGGACAAGAACCATGAACTTCCAAATGTTCAAGCTGGATTTAGAAAGGGTGAGGAACCAGAAATCACATTGCCAATATCCGTTGGATCATCGAAAAAACAAGAAAGTTCCAGAAAAATATCTACTTCTGCTTTATTGACTATGCCAAAGCCTTTGACTGTGTGGACCATAACAAACTCTGGAAAATTCTTAAAGAGATGGGAATACCAGACCACCTTACCTGCCTCTTGAGAAATCTGTATACAGATCAGGAAGCAACAGTTAGAACTGGACATGGACCAACAAACTGGTTCCAAACAGGGAAAGGAGTACATCAAGGATGTATGTTGTCACTCTGCTTATTTAACTTATATGCAGATTAAAAGACACTTACTCCTTGGAAGGAAGTTATGACCAACCTAGATAGCATATTTAAAAGCAGAGACATTACTTTGCCAACAAAGGTCTGTCTAGCCAAGGCTATGGTTTTACCAGTGGTCATGTATGGATGTGAGAGTTGGACAGTGAAGAAAGCTGAGCACCGAAGAATTGATGCTTTTGAACTGTGGTGTTGGAGAAGACACTTGAGAGTCCCTGGGACTGCAAGGAGATCCAACCAGTCCACCCTAAAGGAGATCAATCCTGGGTGTTCATTGGAAGGACTGATGCTGAAACTGAAACTCCAATACTTTGGCCACCTCATGCAAAGAGTTGACTCATTGGAAAAGACCCTGATGCTGGGAGAGATTGAAGACAGGAGGAGAAGGGGACAACAGAGGATGAGATGGCTGGATGACATCACCAACTCGATGGACATGGGTTTGGATAGACTCCAGGAGTTGGTGATGGACAGGGAGGCCTGGCGTGCTGCGATTCATGGGATTGCAAAGAGTTGGACATGACTGAGTGACTGAACTGAACTGAACTGAACTGAACTGAGAGTACATCATGAGAAATGCTGGGCTGGAGGAAGCACAAGCTGGGATCAAGATTGCCGGGAGAAATATCAATAACCTCAGATATGCAGATGACACCAGCCTTATGGCAGAAAGCAAAGAAGAACTAAAGAACCTCTTGATGAAGGTGAAAGAAGAGAGTGAAAATTTGGCTTAAAACTCAACATTCAGAAAACTAAGATCATGGCATCTGGTCCCATCACTTCATGGCAAATAGATGGGGAAACAATGGAAACAGTGAGAGACTTCATTTTGGAGGGCTCCAAAATTACTGCAGATGGTGACTGCAGACTGCAACCATGAAATTAAAAGATGCTTACTCCTGGGAAGAAAAGTTATGACCAACCTAGACAGCGTATTAAAAAGCAGAGACATTACTTTGACAACAAAGGTCCATCTAGTCAAAGTTATGGTTTTTCCAGTAGTCAAGTATGGATGTGAGAGTTGGACTATAAAGAAAGCTGAGCACTGAAGAATTAATGCTTTTGAACTGTGGTGTTGGAGAAGACTCTTGAGAGTCCCTTGGACAGCAAGGAGATCCAACCAGTCCATCCTAAAGGAAATCAGTCCTGAATATTCATTGGAAGGACTGATGCTGAAGCTGAAACTCCGATACTTTGGCCAGCTGATGCGAAGAGCTGACTCATTGGAAAAGACCCTGATGCTGGAAGAGATTGAAGGCAGGAGAAGGGGGCGACAGAGGATGAGATGGCTGGATGGCATCACTGACCCAATGGATATGAGTTTGAGTAAACTTTGGGAGTTGGCAATAGACAGGGAGGCCTGAGGTGCTGCAGTCCATGGGGTCACGAAGAGTCGGACACGACTTACCAACTGAACTGAACTGAGAGGCCAGACAAGAAATTCAGGTCGGGCTTTACTGGGGACCCTGCTGCAGCAGATTAGAGCAAGAATAAACAGGTTCCCTTGCTTATTCCCAATGTTGGGTGAGGTTGGGATGTGTCCAAGTGTCAGGCTGGAGGGGTGGCTTAGGTCCACCCCTTAGGTGGTGTTATGTGCAAGGGGCATGCACAGTACCCTGTTTTTTCCAGGCTCTTTGAAAGTGACAGTTGTGTTTTTTTGGTCTCTTTGTATCTTTTGTCAAGAATTTGCCTTAAAGGCTCACCACGCACAGTTATTTTTAGTCCCATATAGTTTTGTTGTATTTTGTTGCTGGTGGAGAGGTGTATCCTGGTGCACTCTTTGCACACAGTTATTTTTAGTCCCATATAGTTTGCTTATATTTTGTTGCTGGTGGAGAAGTGTGTCTTGGTGCAAGCACTGAAGAAAAGGGTCCCAGGTCTCAGCCCATCTCATTATTATTCCCACTTTACAGATGCAGAAACAGAGGTTCAGAGACACTAAATAATTCATGGCAATCTGTATTGGCCCACATGTCTATCTGATTCCACGGCCCCTATGCTTTCTCTCCTTACAGAGGCTCAGCACTCGTCACTACAACGACCACCATCATCATAACCATCACCACTGCCCGCCTTGTTACTGTTGCCAACCACACCACGACCACCAGCACTGTAACCATACCACCACCATAGCCACCAACAGCAACATCACCATCACCAGTACCACCAACACCGTCAACGCTACCTCAGTCACCACTAGCAACACCATTGCCACTGTTACCTCCCCCACCAACACCAAACCAGCACACACGCCACCCGCATGAATACCACCAACACCTGCACCGAAGCCAACAGTGCTAGCCTGGCCATCACCACCACCAGCAGTGACACAAGCATCAGAAGCACCAAGACTTGCCTCTAACAGCCGCACCACTTTGAAGGGTAACGGCAAGGGAAAGGAAGCCTGGGAGGATATTGAAAAGTGAGAGAAGAATGGGCAAATAAGACAAAAGGAAGAGCATTGACAACAAAATCCCAGCATCAAACTGAGGCCTCAGAGCTGAGAATGTCCAAGGTTAGTCCAAGTAGAGGTCAGACCAAGGAATGACCAAGCAGTGACCTTTGACCAGAAAGGGCCACAGGAAGCCCTGGAGTTGTACATAGAGAGTCTGAACTTTCCACTCCACTCACTCCTTCCAGCACAGGCCTCTTGTTGCTCTCCTATTCTTTTCCCCATCTTTGCCCCAGGCCTGACTCTACCCACCCCAGGCCCCGCTTAGCTCAGCAGGTTTGAAACCAAGTTGATTGGGCCCCATACCTGCCTCATGTCACTCTGACCCCCAAACAGGGACTTTAGAGCCTCAGGTCCTAGCTATAGGACTTCACAGTGAACGCAGGGGGACCCAGATTTGATTCAACACTATGCCGGACAATGATCACAGGTGGGACAGGTGAAGAATAGCTCTATACACAGGAGCTGCCTGGGGACAGACCAGGAAGTGAATTCCTGGGTAGAGCGAGCATGTGTCTTACCAACTGAACACAATTCATTGAGCTCATGATGCTTCAGAGGAGGGAAATTTCACCAAAAACAATTAAAGATGGTCTTGGGGAGGAACAGAACGGGTTTCTTCTTATTCCTTCACTGCTCCCTCAGGTATTAGGTCAGGTGAGCTCAAGTGAGTCACTGATACCCAACGAGCCTCATTCAGTGTCTTCATATGCAACGAAGGATGAAGGGAGGGGATACCCAGCTAGAAGGGATATGAAACATACAGTAGGTCCAGGGCCAGTGGACGATGTGCATGAATAAATGAGGGAAGAAATGCATGACCTGCCCTTGGGGTGAGCTGTCCCCCACTTGAGTAGCCTGGGAACTGCTGAGGTGCCATTGCTTATGAGTGTCACAGCCCCGAGGCACTCTCAGCTACCCCTGTCTGCCTGCAGAATCCACTGGACAGTCTGGAAGCCAGATTTATGTCTCCAGCCACCCCAAGAATTCTCCTGAACACGAGAGCTTCTGTTCACTTCACCCAGACACTGCCTTAAATTTATGCTGCCAGACTTCATTAGGGCCCAGGTTTTCTAGAACCATTAAAGGTGGGGGGAGAAAGAGAGAGGGTGCTTTGGAAATGGAGTGTGAAATAAGGTAAGGAAAAGTTTAATGGGGCCAGAATCAAGTCGGCAAAGTGCATTATTAATAGTTCTTTTATTCCTTACCACATTGCAAATTAACTGTCTCCTGACTCTGAGGTCTCTGAGTTGCTGCCTAGAGCTCAGCAGCTCCTACCCTGTGGAGGGGCCCTGTTTGCAGATTGATGCTGGTTCTGGGGTGTTCTCATAGGCACTTCTTTGATCTGGGGCCTCTGGTTCATTGTGAAGGTATGGATGGTAAGCTCTCGACAAGCTCCTCACCACAGTGGGAATAGGAGCCCCATAGACCTTGCAGGATCTTGCCTGGAATATGGGGAGAAACTCAAAGAGCAAACTTCACCCCCCAAACTGCCCACCCTGGAGGTGAAAGCAAGGAATGGTACATGAGCTGTCACTCAGATGTCAGCAGAGACAGACACTAGGATCCCTACAGAGCCTGTGAAGTAGGGAGGATGAGAAAGAGATTTCCAAGTTTCCCTGCAGGAGGGAAGCATGAGATGCCTGGCACACAGCACGCGTTTTCCTTGGCCTGCCAGGCCCACCTCAGGGTGGGCTGGTAATGGCCAGATGTGCTGTTGGGGGGCCACACCACCAGCCTGTCCCCATGCAGAAAAGCGTTATTTAACTCTGATGCTCTGGGCCCCAACTGGATTCAGACCCACCTCAGCCCAGGGGGTATTCACAATCATCCGTCCCAACCCTCCAGCCCACCTCCTGCTGATGTTGCCACTGTGAGGGCATTGGAGATGTTGGTGTTCCTCACAGGAGAGTTGGCAACTCACTGAAATCTACAAACCAAAAATATTGGTGACTGGGGGCCAGCCTCCGTGAATGCAGCCACCTGAGGTTCTCACTAAATGGAGGCTCAAACCTTCAGGGTAAGGACCAGACAGGGCACCACTCCCTCTGGGCTCAGACTGCAGAGACAGCCTTTGGGGGTGACAGTTGTCATCCTGACTGTGGGCTACATAAAAAATTAAGATGTCACAAGTAGACTGAATTTCCCAAAAAGCAGACCTCAGGGAGAGTCCTGGCTTATCACTCGTCAGCCAGTTGCCTTGGGCACTGAGAACGTTTGTACCCTTCTGATGCCCACTATTGACAAACATCCAGTTGGATAGAGAAGTGGCAGGCCCTATCACAGAATGATGGAGCTGAAAGTCTCCAGGAAAGAACCAGGAATGCTGTTCTTCTAACAAACTTCTGACAGTGACAGTCATAAATACTGTGCATGCTTAGTAGCTCAGTCATGTCCAACTCTTTGCCACCCCATGGACTGTAACCTGCCAGGCTCCTCTGTCCATGGGATTTTTCAGGCAAGGATGCTGGAGTGGGTTGTCATTTCCTCCTCCAGGGGGTCTTCGCAACCCAGGGATCAAACCCACGTCTCCTGTGTTTCCTGCACTGGTAAGCAGATTCTTTACCACTGAGTCACCTGGGAAGCCCCCATAAATACCAAACACTTGCATATTGATTCCCAGGTCACATGTTTTGAAACATTAACCCATGAGATATGTTCTACTGTTGAGCCCACATCACAGATGAGGAAACTGAGGTGTAGCTATGAAGCCACAGAGCTGGAATGTGATTCCAAGTGGAATGGCTCAGAGTCCAGTCTAGTGTTTGGCTGACATCTGTGTGCCCTTAGGCATTATAAAACTGACTGCACAGCAGCTTTGAGATGGGTCAGATGTGGGGGGGTGGGGATACCTAAGACAGATGTTCCCAAGGGTCCTGCCTGCACAGTGGCTTTGGCCACAGCCCCTCTGCTGGAGGTGAGGTGGTTTTAGGGGCGCACAGCAGCCCTGAATCCTCGGCCCAAAATCCTAACATTGATCCCCCTGTGCTAAAGGTACCCCAGGTTTCTCCATGTGACACACAATTTTTCTAAATGAAAGAGAAACTTAAAATTGCTGCCAGAAGACCCATATTCTTAGCCCAGTCTGCTTCCTTGTTAGTTGTATCATAAACCAGCAACAGTACAGATGGAACATCTGCTGTGTGAGGGGTTTCACTTGGCCTTTGCACACACCCTCCTCTCTTTTATCTTCACAGCCACCTGTGACTCAGCCTCACACTCTTGTTTTCATGTGGGGTCCAGGAAACATCCATGAGAAGCCTATGCTCAAGTACCCAGCACAGGAGAAGTTAGAACTGTCAATGAAGCCAGCATGACTCTAGAGCCCATGCCCTTTTGACTCCACGACACTGTATTAATACTGTATTCATTACTAATATATTTTGCTCATGAATTTTACCTTCCAGAATATTCTCTCATTCACATCTCATTTGGCTGTGCCACTCACTCTGAGTTCCCTGCTCTCTCTGAGTCACCATTCTCTCAAGAGTAAGACAGTAAGATCCAATCTCAGTGTCCATTCCTCTATCATTTTATAATCAATGACCAGCCCAGAGGTAGGCAAGCCAGCAATAATAATTGCCATTTCACAATGGAAGAAGCTGAAATGTAGAGCATTCACCTGATTGATCAACCAGCTTATTGTGGAAACCCACAAAGAATGGACAATAACAATAAAAACAACAAAAATGACAACAACATCTTGAATTATTGTATGGTTACCTTATGCCAAGCCCAGCACCAAACACATTGCATTCAATCTCATTTAATCCTCACAGCAGCTCTGTTTTTAGAGAAGGAATCTAAGGTCAAGACTCAAACCAGATTGCTAATCACTATAGAATGGTGTCTAGTTCATTCACTTATTATACCACTGGCATGGCACTCAGCCTTGGGAGTACAGTGGTAAATAAGAAAGACAAAACCCTGCCCCAAAGTACCTTACATACAACAGTCTCATGCAATAGCTGTAACCCTTAAAATCTTAGCAATGCCTAGGTCAGGGGTTAACCTAGGATAAGTGGAGACCCAAATTTTCCATCACCTGGCTTTTTCCAAGTCTCCAGCAGGATGTGATGTTTAATAAGGATCACCGAATATCCACTCTATCTCATAACAAGAATATCTCTTTTCCTTGACTGTGTCATTCTTTTTTTAAACTCACAACCAGCCTTATTTTAATCTATATCCCCAAACACAGGGAAAATGGCACCCTTTTAATGAGGAAGAAGACTAGGATGAGGAAGGTGCAAAGTAGCTTACTAAATTTCAGGCTGGCACTTAAACTTACTCATGTGATTCAAGCTCATTTACTCTTCTTGCAGTTGGGTGACAAGAACATATATTTCCCTAGAAATGTAGCACACTAAAGCCACTGTAAATAAGGGCCTGAAAAATCGTTCTTTTATCTATGTGATGATTTATGGGCTTCCGCATTTTCTCCAGCTGACTGACTCCTGGAGTCTGGACAGGGCTAGTCATGTTCATACTCCAAACTCTAACTGCTTGATGTGAATTCCAAAACTCATGCCTCTGAAATCCATTCATGCCTGGGAGTCCATCTGTCCTCTGGGCTTTTTCAACTGGTTGGGTGCCAGCACCCAGTTCAACAGATGACACTTCCTCCCAAACTTCTGACTCCTCCCGTATGTGTTCTTAGAGAGTGGCACCAACATCCCCTGAGGCCCCATACAGTGGTCCAAAAGTCCTCTAGCTTGTTCTCTGGATTTGTCCAGAAGTCCTCTAACTTGTCCTTTGGACTTGTCCAGAAGTCCTCTAACTTGTCCTCTGGACTTGTCCAGAAGTCCTCTAAGGCATTTTATTCTCATGCACCCTTGTACTTATCCTATCAGTCATGTGATTCTTAAATTACACTTGCTCAGATTCCCTCAAATGCATCCTTCTTTCCAGCCTAGGGCCAGAGTTCCCTCCAGCATCCTCTGCACCAACCTCTATGCTTCTAGGCTGGCCCCCACCAATTGTTTCTATTATGTCTACACTGATTTTTTAAATCACAATCTGATTATAAAGGTCAAGTTTCTCCATTGCATTTTTTTTAGTCTCAGATGTCCCCACATTCTCCTGTCACACTCATGCCTGGCGCCCTGAACTCTTTTCTCCCTTTTGCTTCTGTGCTATGCAGGTATCACTCCATCTTTGTAGAACATACTTTCCCCATCTTCTTTGCCTGAAAATTTCTTGGTACGAACTGCATGTTTGTGTCCTCTCAAAATTCATATGTCAAAAACTAATCCCCTAGGAAGTGGGACATTTGCGAGGCAGTTAGGTTTAGATGCGGTCATGAGGGTGGAGCCCCCATGATGGAATGTTCCCTGGCAGTCCAGTGGTTAGGACTCCCTACTTCCACTGCAGGGGGCCCGGATTTGATCTCTGCTCCAGGAACTAAGATCCCACATGCTGCATGGTGCAGAAGAAAAAAAAAAAAAAAAAAAAATAGAAAGAGATTAGAGCTCACCATCCTTATAATGTGAGGATACAACAAACCAAGAAGACGGTCATGACCAGACATAGGGTCTGATGGCACCATGATCTCAGACTTCCAAGCCTCCAGAACTGTGAGAAATAAATTTCTGTTGCTTAAGCCTCTAGGCTACCATATCTTGTTATAGTAGCCTGAATTGACTAAGACATACCTATTTAACCTTTAGTACTTACCGTAGGCATCAATTTTGCCTGGAAGTCCTCCAAGACTCCCATCTAGGAATGAGTAGGCATTTCTACAATGTCTGTACCATAGGATTAATCACACTATAATCATAATGTCTGTCTACTTCGCTCTCTGCCATCTAAACTATGAAATTCCTTAGAGAAGCTATCATTTCTTTCTTTGATCTTTTCTTTTTTCTTTCTTTCTTATATCCTTAAATGTTAGCACCGTGATTGATCAGTGATAGAACTCAATAAGAGCTTATCAAATGAATCAGTAGATGGAGGGATAAGAGAATGAATAAATAGCTTACTAAATGCCCATCCTCTCCACACTCCTCCCTCTCTTCCAGAGATCACCTCTAGATTACAATATGAATGAATAGATTTTAGTACCCTGTTATCTTGGTTTGTTCCTGATTATCCCATGACATTGAAAGCTGCATAGTTCTACAATATGGTGCATTATTTTTCAGAACTTTATTAATCAATCTAAGAAATACATTTTAGATCATAGTCCAAAACACACAGGCACACGCACACAACAAAGCAAACAAAGGTATCACAAAACAATATTTACCTTATCACTTGAAATGTATCTAGTATTTTCTATTCTGTGTTTCTGTGTTCAGTCACTCAGTTGTGTCTGACTGACTCTTTGCAACCCTATGGACTGTAGCCTGCCAGGCTCCTCCATCCATGGGATTTCCAAGCAAGAATACTAGAGTGGGTTGCCATTTCCTTCTCCAGGGGATCTTCCACCTAGGGATCAAGCTGGCATCTCTTGCATCTCCTGCACTGTAGGCAGATTCTTTTACCTCTGAACCACTGGCTTCCTTTATTTTCTATTCGATTCTATTCTATATCACCTTTTTAGTCACAGTCCGTCACATTGACTTTACAGCCCACTATTTATAAACCACAGTTTGAAAAACACTGCTGAAGAGTAAGGTCATAAAGATGTTCACCTCAAAGTTCTTTGAAGTAAAGTTTAGAATCACACATTCAAACTTTGATAACATTTCAAATAAAGTTATAAAATTTGTAAATTTGAGTGACATCGCTTCTTAATGAATTTCGAGGAACAAATTAGTTGAAGGATGTACCATAAATAATTAAATAAGTTTTTCACTCTTAAAGTAGTTTGATGCAACTGAATAACATTTCAGAGAACAGCTACTAAAAATAAAAAAATCCTGGCTATCAATCTCTTACATAATTCCTTCATAAAGATAATATTATTTATTCTTGCATATTTACTTCTTCTCATCCTCCATGTCTTAGGTTAAGTATCAATTCATTAAAACCTTACCTGATCATATTATTCCTATTCCTTGTTTCTTATTCCTAGGTCCCTCTAGAAAAACATCATGGACACCAATAATCAAAATTACTTTGACTATAGAATAAAATATGATTCAATACCTATAGCATCCCAATGTCTAGATTTCAATCAAAATTACTAAACATGTGAGGAACTAGAGAAGAGTAAGCCATAATCAAGGAAAAATAAGTCAATAGAAACAGATCCTAAAATGACCCAGATGATGGACTTAGCAGAGTTTAAAACAACTAATAGTAGTATACTTAAGAACACAAAGGACAATATCGACATATGAATGAACAAATTGGGAACCTCAGCAGAGAAATGAAGACTGTTAAAATGAAACAAATGGAAACTTTAAAACAAAAAGTATAATCTCTAAAAATGCAAAAATTATTGGATGGATTTAACAACTGATTGGAAACTGTCAATGAAAGGAGAAGTGAACTTGAAAACAGATCAATAAAAGTCCAACTTTAGTAACAGAAAAACATTGAAAAGTAGTAATAAACACATCCTTGATGATCTATGGGAAAATATCAAGCAATTCAACACATATATAATTAGTCTCAAATGGAGAGAGAGAGATGGGACAGGAAAGAAGAATTTGAACATCAATCTGGATATCTAAGAAGTTTAGTGAATCCTGAGAAGGATGAAGACAAAGGAAATTTTACCTAGATGCATGAGAGGCAAACCACCAAAAATTAAGAACTAGGAGAGAATCTTAAAAAGCTAACAGGGAAAATAAAATCCATGTTACATATAATTAATCTTCAAAAAGTTAAGAAAAGGGGGCCAGGAGGTAAAGAAGAAAAAAATGAAAAACAAATAGAAAAAGACAAGACTGAAACACAACCACTATAGTATACCACAAGGAAGCAAGTTAAAGTAATATGATGGAAAAATAGACTGTGCAAACAATAAGCATAAGAAAATTGGTAAGGCTATATTAATATCATACAAAATAGACCTCAAGGCAAGAATCATTGCCAAAGATAAATAGTGACTTTTCATGAGTTCATTAAGAAGTTAATTAGGCAGTTCATTAGGGAGACAAGAAAATTGTTAATGTTATAATTTCCTAATAATGGAGCTTCAAAATATATAAACTAAAATCTGACAGAATTAGTATAGAAATAAAAAAGTTTACAATCATAGTTGAGGTTGTAATATTGCTTTTCAGTAATTGACTTTAGGGCTTCCCTGGTGGCTCAGATAGTAAAGAATCCACCTGCAATGCTAGAAACCTGGGTTCCATCCTTGGCTTGGGAAGATCCCCTGGAGGAGGGCATGGCAACCCACTCCAGTATTCTTGCCTGGAGAATCCCCATGGGCAGAGAAGCTTGATGGGCTACAGTCCATGGGGTTGCAAAGAGTCAAACACAACTGAGTGACTAAGCACAGCACAATTGACTCAAAAATAAAATAAAATAATAAGGGTACAAAAATTTTAAGCAACACTGTCAACCAACTTGACCTAACTGACATTTGAAGACTATAGAATCCACATTACTTTTCAGGGTACAAGGAATGTTCTTCAAGATGGACATCTCAGAGAGTAAAAATATATACATGTCTTAATAAATGTCAAAATATTCAAATCTTACAGAATGTGTCTTGCATCCATAATATGATTAATTCAGAAATTAATTGCAAAAAAACCTACAAATTCCAAAGACTTGGAAAATGAGCAATACACTTCTAAGTAGTCCTTGTGTAAAAAAAAAAAATCATGAGTGAAATTTAGTAAAATAATGATAAAAACACAGCATATCAACTAACATTTGTGGAATACAGAGAGCTAAAGTAGTGCTTAGAGAGAAATTTATAGTTTTAATTCCTTATATTAGAAAAGAAGAAAAGTATTATTTCAGAGTTCTAAGTTTCCACTTAAATTCAAAAAAAGAGAAGCAAAGTAAAAACAGAGTGAATAGAAAAAGGAGGTTATAAACAGAAATCAATAAAACTGAAAATAGACAAAACAGAAAAATAATAATGAAATCAATAGATAGTCTTTTAAAAGATTAAAAGTCTATAACTCTATTAGAAAAAATGAAAATGTAAGTTTTTAAATGTCAAAAATGAAAGAAGGGATACCATACAGACATTAAAAGTAAACCAACAAAATACCATGAACAATTTTTTTGCCAAATTTGACAGCTTTGATGAGATAAGCAAATTCCTTGAACAAAATCAAAACTGACACAAGAAAAAAATGAAAATCTGAATAGTGTTATTTTGTTATTTACTTCTGCATAATAAAAGTTATCCCAAAAGTTAGAAGATTAAGGCAAAAAAAAAAAAAAAGGATGTATCTCAGAAATGTTTGAGGGGGAAGAACTCAGGTGTAGCCTCCCTTGGGTCCAGGTGGTTCTCACTCAGGACCTCTCACAAGGTCTCAGTTAAGTTGTCAGTCAGGGCTGCAGTCATTTTAAGACTTGGCTATGCTGGAAGATCTGCTTCTAAAGGCATTCATATGGTTGTTGACAGGCCTCAGCTTCTCACTGGCTGTTGGCAGGAAGTCTCTGTGTCATATGGGCCTCTCTACAACTGCTTGCCTGTCCTTACAACGTCGCCCCTGGCTTTCCCCAGGGCAAATGATAGGTAGCAACCATTGTGCTTTATCATCTCTTCCTAAGTGGACATATCATCAAATCTGCCATATGCAGTTAGTCACACAGACCCACAACAGTAAGATGCTGAAGGGGAGTAAACAGAGCTGTGAGCACCAGCAGGTGAAGGTCGCTGACGGCCATCTTGGAGGCTGGTAACGCCGCTGCCGCCAAGTCGCTTCAGTCATGTCCGACTCTGTGCGACCCCACAGACGGCAGCCCACCAGGCTCCCCCGTCCCTGGGATTCTCCAGGCAGGAACACTGGAGTGGGCTGCCATTTCCTTCTCCTGCCGATAACCACACCTATATTTATTAAAGAAATTTAACTTATAATCAAAAAACATCCCCAAATGATAATTCTAAATCCACATAATTTTCTGATGATTTTTCTAATGCAATAATTACCCAAGAAAAAGAAATACCATAAAAATTGGAAACAAGAAGCAAAACTGCAGTTTCAGAGTTTTGTGATTATTAGAAGGAAATCCTAAGCAACCTACAAAATACTTGAACACCTAAAACTTATCAATCACAGGTACAAAGTCAAAATCAGTTGCATTTCTATATATTGGCAGAAGAAAATTGAAAATTTAGTTTGAAAAACATGCCATTTACAAAAAAAATAAAAATAAAAAAAGTTAAAACAAGCATAAATATAACAATGAACACCCAATACCTCTACAATAAAACTATAAAACATTGCTGGGAAAAACTAAAGACTAAATAAATGACAAAAATATACTATGTCATGATTTGGAAGAGTCTGTATTGTTAACATATCAATTCACTAAATCAATCCACAGATTCACTGCAATTTAAATAAAAATTTAAACATTTTTGGTAGAAATTGGCATCTTTTCAAAAACATTTATATGGAAATGAAAAGGACCTGGAGTAACCAAAACAGTCTTGAAACAAATGACAAAGATTGGGTGACTCACATTATCTGATTTCAAGAGTTATTATAAAGCTACAGTAATTAAACTAGAGGAAGGAATGGCAACCCACCCCAGTATCTTTCCTCTTCAATCCCACGGACAAAGGAGTCTGGTGGGCAACAGTACATAGGGTTTCACAGAGTCGGATATGACTGAAAAGACTTAGCATGCATGCGAACACAGTAGTTAAGATAGCATAGCATATATTTATGAAAAGTTAGCTCAGAGGAACAGAACAGACAGTATAGAATCACACAATCATAGTCAATTGATTTTTGACAAAGATGCCAGGTGAGTTTAATGGAAATTCTCTTCAAAAATTAGTGCTGGAACTGGCTCAATATATGGAAAAAAATAATCTCAATCTCTGCTTCACGTAACATGCACACACACACACACACACACATTAACTTGAGATGGATTACAAACTTAAAAAATAGTTTAAATTTAACATTTTTAGGAAAATATCTTCTCAGCTTTGGGATACACAAATATTTCTTAGAAAAGACACAAAATTTATTAAACAAAAAGAAAAATATGAATTGAGACTTCATTAAAAATTTAAAATATTTGTTAATCTGAAGAAACTATTCAGAAAATGAAAAAGCAAGCCATAGACTGGGGAAAATACTCACAAGACAGATATATAAGAAAGGATTTATATCCAGAATGCATTTTTAGAGCTCTACAAATCAATAATAAAATGATAACTAAAAGACTTGAGCAGATAGTTCACAGAAGATATTCAGATGTAAATAAACATGTAAAAATATTAAAGATCATTTATTCAAGGAAATGAAAATTAAAACCATGAGACACTACTTTATATCCATTACAACAGCTAAAATTGAAGGACTGACAACACCATAGGTTGGTGAGCATGTGGACAACTGAAATTTTCACATGTTGTAGGTGGGACTACACAGTAGTAAAAACCACTTTGTAGATTACTCTGGAATTTTTTTCTACACCTGCATCTATATGATACTATAATTCTCCTCCTAGGTATTCACCAAAAGTTTTGTAAAATATTTTTCTTGAAATTTTAATCAAAATATACAAAAACTTGAAATAATTCAGATTTGGCAATCAATGGGAAAATTTTTTTAAAGTGTAGTATAGTCATATATGCAACAGTGAGGAAGAATCTCAAAAACACTTTATTTAATGAAAGAAGCTAGGCACAAGAGAATACATACTGTAAGCTTCCATTTACTTGAAGTCCAAGAAAGAGCAAAGCTAATCTATGGTAGTAGAAGTTGGAAGAGGGATTGCCTATGGCAGGTGAAGATTGATTAGAAAGGGACATGAGGGAGCTTTCTGGAATGATGGAATTTTTTATACTTGAAGTAGAGGCATTAGTCATAATGCAGTGGATTACACAATTATGACTTGTGTAGTTTGCAGGATATAAATTTTATCTCAATTTAAAAAGTACAATGGGATTTTATCATATTTATGCTCAACAAGCAGTCATTTTATCTGGAGCATAATATTTAAGACTAGAATATAAGAGTCCCTGGATCCAACCATACCTGAAATTGATACTGCCTCTAGACATCACCAATAAACTGCCTTCTTAAGCTACTTAGTATTAAAGTTCTGTCCCTACAATCAAGGATTCTAGCACAGAAATGGGTTTCTGAAAGTGAGGTGCTACAAGAGACAAACCCTAAAAATGTGGAATGAGACAAGTCTAAATGAGGTGAGTGACAGTGAGGATTCTTTCTTGTCCACATAGGAAGTTGGTGGTTTTCCTTACGTTGTTGCAAAGCAAATGATTAAACTGTTGCTGAATGTATCTTAGGACTTAGCTCACTAGTCTACCAGGAGTGGAACTTTAGGGCACCTGGTTTCAAAACACTAGAATGTCGGTATATTGCTCACTGCCTTCCGTGCTGCCCTTCCTGTCCTCCCCAACCCTTCACACACAAGCTTTGGTCCAGCTGGCCCATTCAAAAGCAGAAAGAAAGCATCAGACAGCTTACTGAGAAGTACTTTTTGCTCACAGCCAACAATCCCAGATGGCTGAGAATCAGGTAATCATGCTGGCAGGTTTGCAAAAGCCAGATTCTCCACCTTTAATGTTAGAAACACCAAAGACAGAAAGAAGGTAGAAAAGATTTAGGGACAAGTCTGGCTGAGACCCGGGAGAAGCCAGAGGACTGGGATGAGGCTGACTTCTGGGTCTCTCGAACTCACCTGAGTCTCTTCCCACCTCCCATCCTACCATTTTAAAAAAGATTTTACTGGAGTGTAATTGATGTAAAATTCTGTGTTAGTTTCAGGTGGCGGCAAAGTGAATCAGTTACACATACATTCGCGCTCTTTTTAAAAAGGTTCTTTTCCCATATAGGCCATTATAGAGCACTGAGAGAGCTCCTTGTGGTACACAGTAGGCGTTTGTAAGTTACCTATTTTACATATAGCAGTATAGTGTGTATACGTAAATCCCAGTCTCTCAATATCTCCCCCTTTTATCACCTGGTAACTATCAGTTTGTTTTCCACACACATGACTGCTCCTGTTTTGTCAGTAAGCTCATTTGCGCCTTTTTTAGAGTATACATGTAAGTGATGCCAGGATACTTGTCTTTCTGTGTCTGACTTACTTCACTCAGTGTGATGATCTCCAGATCCATCTGTATTGCTGCAAATGGCTTTATCTTGTTCTTTTTTTGGCTGAGTTACATTCCACTGTATATATGTACCGCATCTTTTTTAACCATTCCTCAGACTATACTCACCATTTTTATTGATCCCTTTGTAGAGAACCAGCCGGAGGATCCAGAAGTGGGTCTATCCAGCACAACATTGTCAAGATAGAAGCAATAATTTGGGGACCAAGATAAAAGTACTAAGGCTGAATCCAGGTTAAAGACCATGGCAACAAGTTTCTCTGTTGACTACCAGGCCACAGTGCTTAATAATTGTAATAGATTTGCCTTCAATCAAAGTCATATAAGGGAATCATGTTGCCAAGGAGACTCCAGTTCTTGCAAACAGGAGGCTCTGATTGCTCAAGCCTTAGAGCAAACTGGAGGTTGTGTAACATACACCAGTTGGAATCAGGGGCCTAGGGCGATGCAGCACTCAACAGGGAAGTCCTCCCCTAGTCCCCACCAATGGGCTGAATGGTGGCCCCTCAAAAGATATGTTCACAGTCTAGTTCCAGAAAGAGAAGTCGCTCAGTCATGTCCGACTCTTTGTGACCCCATGGACTGTAGCCTACCAGGCTCCTCCATCCATGGGATTTTCCAGGCAAGAGTACTGGAGTGGGTTGCCATTTCCTTTGAGAGTTACCTTATTTGGAGGAAAGGCCTTTGCACATGCAGTTGAGATAAGGATCTTGAGATAAAGAGACATCCTAGATTATTTTGGAAGACCCTAAATCCAGTGACAAGCATCCTAGTGAGACACATGAGAGAGAAGAGGAGACAGACACAGAGGAGAAAGCAGCAGGAGGAGTGAGGCAGAGACTGGAGTGATGCGGCCACCAGCCAAGGAAGCTGAGAAATGCGGACAGCACCAGAAGCTAGAGGAGCCAGGGACGCCTTCTGCCCCAGCACCTCCAGAGGGAGTGAGGCCCTCCCACACCTTGAGTTTGGACTTCAGGGCTCCCATACTGTGAAAGACTAGATTCTTGTCATTTTAAGCCTCCTATTTCACAGTAACTTCATTGCAGCAGCCCTCCATGTCCGCAGAAACAGACAAGGCAGGTTCTCCTACAGGGGAGGTGAGGCAGCCAACTGGCCAACCAAGGCACCCGTCCCAGGCCAAGGGCAGGTGGTCTTGCTGGGGCTGTCCTGCTGTGCTCGGAGTCCCCTGCTGGACCAAGACTGTCCAGGAATGTCACCTGTGTGTCACCCCCTGCTCAGGCTGTTCTCTCCCCAGCAAGAGGCAAGCACCAGCCAGTGTGTCCGGCCTGTCCCTTACCATCCCCTGCAGAGCTTGCATGGAGATTTTACAGCAGGACCATGAGCAATGATGCCCTGTGATTAAGCACAGATTCCTGGATAAATCATTTATTACAATAATTTTTAAGTCTACAAATAACAAATGCTGGAGAGGGTGTAGAGAAAAGGAACCCTCCTACCCTGTTGGTGGGAACCTAAATTGGTATAGCCCCTATGGAGAACAGTATGGAGGTTTCTTAAAAAAAACAAAAATGCAGCGTCCATATGATCTAGCAATCTCACTCCTGGGCATATATCCAGAGAAAAATACATGCACCCCGTCCCTATGTTCATATCAGCATTATTCACAATAACCAAGACATGTAAACAATCTAAACATTCATTGACAGGTGATTGAATAAAGAAGACATGGTACATATATACAGTGGAATACTACTTGGTCATAAAAAATGAAATAATGCCATTTGCTGCAACATGGATGCATCTAGAGATTATTATACTATGTGAAGTAAGTCAGAAAGAGAAAGACAAATATCACACGAAATCATTTATATGTAGAATCTAAAATATGGCACAAATGAACATATCTATGAAACAGAATTAGATTCACAGACATAGAGAACAGACTTGTGGCTCCCAAGGGTGAGTGGTGGTGGAGAGAAATGGATTTGGAGTTTGGGATTAGCAAATGAAAACTATTATACACAGAATGGATAAACAAGGTTCTATTTGAACAATATTCAATATCCAGTAATAAACCATAATTTAAAAATGTGAAAAATAATAGCAAGTTTTAAGTACAGAGAATATTCCAGAAATATATGCACCTAGTCTTGGCAAACCATGCCTTGATTATGTTGTTAGTACACTTTCTATGGCATCTGAGTTAAATTCTTCAGTCATAGAAACAACTCCGGGAAGAAAGCCAGAAGTCCCCTTGGCTAGCTCTCACTCTGCAGCTAGTAGCGATGCCCTTGCCCTCTCTGGGCCTCAACCTTAACAAATACAAAATGAAGGGTTAGATGTTCTCTACATGCTGGCTCTGTTGCCTTCTGCAGTGGTACATCTGGGTGATCTTTGTATGTCTCTGCATCTTCACAAAAGAGGGAATGAAAAGACAAGCTCCCAAAAGACAGAAGGAGGACCGAGCAGAAAAATGCAAATAAATGAGCTCAAGCAACTAGGGGGGAGCTCTGATCAGATAGCATCACTATTGCTAAGGAAAGGAAAAAGGAGGAGACAGTTTGGGGGTCTTGCTCCCCACTGGGGTTGGGAAGTGGCGGGAGAGAGAGGACAGGGAAGAAATCATCTTTTTGTTAGTCCTTGTAGAAGCACTGGGGACTGCAGCTGGCCTGTGGGCTGTTATACTTAATGAGGAAAAGGGCACAGGTGAGGATGTGTGGCAGGGTGACAGCCTGGAAATGCTCTGGGTCTGCATCAGAGTCACTTGAAGGGCTTTTATTTTTCTAATTAATTTTTATTAGAGCATAGTTGCTTAGCAAAGTTGTATCTGTTTATACTGAATAGCAAAATGAATCAGCTATAGATACACATGTGTGCCCTCTTTTCTGGTTTTCCTTCCCATTCAGATCACCGCAGAGCATTTAGCAGAGCTCCCTGTGTGGTACAGCAGGTTCTCACTAGTCATCTGTTTTACACAGAGTAGTGTATATATGTCAATCTTAACCTCCTAATGCATCCCACCCCTCCTTGTCCCCCTTGGTATCCGAATGTTTGATCTCTATGTTTGTGACTCTATTTCTGCTTTGCAAATAAGAACATCTTTCTGCTCAGTTGGTAAAGATCTGTTTGCAATGCAAAAGACCCCAGTTCTGTTCCTGGGTTGGGACGATCCGCTGGAGAAGGGATAGGCTGCCCACTCCAGTATTCTTGGGCTTCCCTTGTGGCTCAGCTGATAAAGAATCCACCTGCAGTGCAGGAGACCTGGGTTCAAGCCCTGGGTTGGGAAGATCCCCTGGAGAAGGGAATGGCTACCCACTCCAGTATTATGGCCTGGAGAATTCCATGGGCTATATAGTCTGTGGGATCACAAAAAGTTGGACACGACTGACTTGCATTTTCATATCATTTTTCTAGATTCCATATATATGCACTAGTAAACAATATTTGTTTTTCTGTTTCTGATTTACTTCACTGTGTGTGACAGACTTTAGGTCCATCCATATCTCTACAAATGACCCAAATTAATTCATTTTTTCCTCCAATTTTATTGAGATATAATTGCCAGATAGCACTGTATTAGTTTGAATTGTATAGCATAATGACTGGACTTACATATAGCATGAAAAGATTACCACAAGGTTATTGAACACCATCACCTGTGTAAATACCAAATTAAAGAAATAGGATTTTTTTCCTTGTGAGAACTCTCAGAATTTACTCTTCTAACACCCTTAATATGTAATATATAGCACTATTAATTATATTTATCATATTGCATATTGCATCACTAGTGCACTTTTATTTTATAACTGAAGTTTGCACTTTTTGACTCCTTTTGTATAACCCCCACCCCTAATTGTGATATTCTTTTTTTAGTTGAAGTATAGTATCTTTACAATGTTGTATTAGTTTCTGCTGTACTACATCATGAATCAGTTACGTTATTTTTGTTCAGGCACTAAGTCATGTCTGACTCTTTGTGACCCCAAGGATTGTGGCACACCAGGCCTTTCTGTCCTTCACTATCTCCTGGAGTTCACCCAAGTTCGTGTCCATTGAACTGCTGATGGTGTCCAACCATCCCATCCTCTGCTGTCTTCTCCTTCTGCCTTCAATCTTTCCCAGCATCAGGGTCTTGTCCAATGAGTCCAATGAGCTCTCCACATCATGTAGCCAAAGTATTGGAGCTTCAGTTTCAGCATCAGTCCTTCCAATGAGTTTTCAGGGTTGATGTCCCTTAGGATTAACTGGTTTGATCTCCTTGCTGTCCAAGGGACTCTCAAGAGTCTTCTCCAGCATCACAATCTGAAAGCATCAATTCTTCAGTGCTCAGCCTTCTTTTATGGTCCAACTCTCACATCCATACATAACTACTGGAAAAACCATAGCTTTGACTATATGGACCTTTGTCAGTAAAATGCTGTCTCTGTTTTTTAATATGCTGTCTAGGTTTGTTGTGGCCTTCCTTCCAAGAAGCAAGAGTCTTCTAATTTCATAGTTGCAGTCACTACCTGCAGTGATTTTGGAGCCCCACAATAGAAAATCTGTCACTGATTCCACTTTTTCTTCTTCTATTTGCCATGAAGTGATGGGACTGGATGCCATGATCTTAGTTTTTGAATGCTGATTTTTAAGCCAGCTTTTTCAGTCTCCTCTTTCATCATCATCAAGAGGCTCTTTAGTTCCTCTTTGCTTTCTGCCATTAGAATGGTATCATCTGCGTATCTGAGGTTGTTGATATTTCTCCCAGCAACCTTGATACCAGTTTCTAACTCAGCTTATGTATATGTATATATGTATACATATACTCCCTTCCTCTAGAGCTTTGCTCCCATTCCCCCATCCCCTTCTTTAGGTCACCACAGAGCACTGCAGCGAGCTCCCTGAACTATACAGCAGATTTCCACTTGCTGTCTGTTTTACACAGGTAGTGTATATATGCCATTGACACTCTTTCAGTTCATCCCACCATCTCCTTCCTCCTCCACTCCCACATCCATGAGTTGGTTCTCTACATCTGCATCTCTATTCTTGCCCTACAAATAGGTTTATCAGTACCATTTTTCTAGATTCCATATATATTAGTTAATATGCAATATTTATTTTTCTCTTTCTGACTTGCCTCACTTTGTATGACAGACTCTAGGTTCATCCACATCACTACAAATGACCCAATTTCATTTCTTTATATATGGGTGAGTAATATTCCACTTTATACATGTACCACATCTTCTTTATCCATTCATCTGTTGATGGACATCTAGGTTGCTTCCTTGTCCAGACTATCGTAAATAGTGCTGCAATGAACATTGGAGTACATGTGTCCTTTTGCACTATGATTTCTCAGGGCAGATGCCCAGTAGTGGGATTTCTGGGTCACATGGTAGTTCTATTTTTAGTTTTTCAAGAAACCCCCATACCCTTCTCTGTATCAGTTGTATCAGTTTGTAATCTCACCAACAGCGCACGAAGGTTCTCTTCTCTCTGCATCCTCTCCAGCATTTGTTTGTAGATATTTTTGGTGATGGCCATTCTGACTGGTATGAGTTGACACTTCATTTTAGTTTTGATTTGCATTCCTCTGGTAATGAGCAATATGAGCATTTTTCCATGTGTTTGTCGGCCATCTGTAGATCTTCTTTAAAGAAATATCTGTTTAGGTCTTCTGCTCATTTTTTTATTTTACTTTTTTATATTGAGCTGCATGACCTGCTTATATATTTTGGAGATAAATCTTTTGTCAGTTGCTTTGTTTTCGAATGTTTCTTCCGTTCTGGGGGTTGTCCTTTTCATCTTGTTTATGGTTTTCTTTGTTGTGTAAACACTTTCAAGGTTAACTAGGTCCTATTTGTTTCATTCATTTTATGGCTGAGAAATATTCCATTGTATATATGTACCACATCTTATTTATTATTCCTCTGTTAATGATTTTTGAGAACACTTATGGCTGGGCCCAACCCCTAGAGTTTCTGATCAACTAGGTTTGGGATGGGACCCAAGAGACTGCATTTTAAACTGATTCCTGGGGGATGCCAATGTTGTTGGTCCAGTGACAGCACTTTAAGAATCACTGTTCAGAATTGCCACAGTCATTCAGCTAGGATCTATCTATTAGGCTCCTGTTAAACACAAATTTTGTGAAGGCAGAGGGATCAGAGCCAGAGCATTTTTTCTGAGGCCTAAGTCTGCTATTAATTCATTGTTAAAACTAGACTTCAGTTTCCTCATCTGTAAAGTGGCTACATTTGAAGCTTTTATGAGAAAATCTCTGACAAGACAAACGCACCACACAGAGGGGTATTCTTCAGGTTTGGGTGTCCTTTCTACTGCTCTCAATGAATTCTTGTAGACTGACATGTAAGGGAATACATGAGGAAGACCGAGAAAAAACAATTATGTGCCCATGTCACAGGTTTTATGTCCTGGTACCATCACAGCAGGAATCCCCTATTGCATCCTTCAACATTCTGTGAACTCTGTACTATGGTCCCATCTAACAGGCAGGAAAACTGAGGCTTGGAAAGATCAATTTCCTGCTTCCTAGCTAGGAAATGACAAGATTGTGGTTTCATCAGACCTGTCCAACTCTGTAGCCCAAAATGTTCTTTGAGTTTCTCCATATCCCAATTCATCTCTAAAATGTGGACATTTTATCATCAGATTAAAATGAAATATGATGGAAAATCCCCTGGGGCTTTGTGGGCGTTCCCTGAGAGTCTTCCCCACCCTATCTCCTCTCTCCAGCACTCTCTGGGCACTCAGGTGATTTCCCCCACAGGAGGAGATGCTACCATGGTTTCCAGAGCTGACAGAGACTCTTCTGTTCAACAAAAGATGATTCTGAAGCCTGAGTACCCGAGCTCAAGATGCATTCTATTGTGGTGAGAGCCCAATGGCGGTAGGGCAGACTTGGAGGATGTACTCCAGGCTTTCAATAAGGGGCTGATTCCTGGAGGGTGAGTGGGGCTGGACCCTGCCGGAAAGACAGAAGTCAAACAGTCCATCATGCAGGGATCTGGGGAAAGCAAAAGACAAAAGAAAGAGACAGAAGCTTGTAAGAGGAACCTGAGCTAGAGGAATGACAGAATGTAAAAGGTCACAACTTAGATGTAATGTAGATTGCAGCTAGGTTGAAGTGAAAGAACCTGTTAGTCACTCAATTGTCTTCAACTCTTTGCGACCCCATGAAATATAACCAACCCACCAGGTTCCTCTGTCTGTGGGATTCTTCAGGCAAGAATACTAGAATGGGTAGCCATTCTCTTCTCCAGGGGATTACCCCTAACCAGTGATCGAACCCAGTCTCCTGCATTGCAGGCAGATTCTTTTCTTTTTAATTTATTTTTCATTGAAGAACATGGAACACGGACAGGTTCAAAATTGGGAAAAGAGTGCGTCAAGGCTGTATATTGTTACCATGCTTATTTAACTTACATGCAGAGCACATCATGTGAAATGATGGTCTGGATGAAGCACAAACTGGAATTAAGATTGCTGGGAGAAATATCAATAACCTTAGATACACAGATCATACCACCCTAATAGCATAAAGCAAAGAGGAACTAAAAAGCCTCTTGATGAAAGTGAAAGAGGAGAGTGAAAAAGCTGGCTTAAAACTCAACATTCAGAAAGCTAAGATCATGGCATCCAGTCCCATCACTTCATGGCAAATAGATGGGGAAACAATGGAAACAGTGGCAGATTTTATTTTCTTGGGCTCACTGTGGATACTGACTGCAGTCATGAAATTAAAAGATGCTTGCTCCTTGGAAGAAATGCTATGACAAACCTAGACAATGTATTAAAAAGTCAAGACTTCATTTTGCTGACAAAGGTCCATATAGTCGAAACTATGGTTTTGCCAGTAGTCATGTATGGATGTGGGAATAGGACCATAAAGGAGGTTGTATGCTGAAGAATTGATGCTTTCAAAATGTGGTATTGGAGACGATTCTTGAGAGCCCTTTGGAGTGTAAGGAGATCAAACCAGTAAATCCTAAAGGAAATCAAACTTGAATACTCATTGGAAGAATGATGCTGAAGCTCCAATAATTTGGCCACCTGATGCAAAGAGCCGACTCATTGGAAAAAAATCTGATGCTGGCAAAGACTGAGGGCAGAAGGAGAAAGGGGCTACAGAGGACGAGATGGTTGGATGGCATCACTGACTCAAAGGACAAGAGTTGAGCAAACTCCGGGAGACAGTGAAGGACAGGGAAGCCTGGCATGCTGCCATTCATAGGGTTGCAAAGTGTCAGACACAACTGAGCGACTGAAAAACAACAACAAATTGAAAGATAATTGCTGATAATATTAGTTTCTTTTCTGCCATACATCAATATGAATTAGCCATAGGTGTAACATCTGAGCCATCAGGGAAGCCCCTAGAAGACTGCAACTATGTTCTTCATAAATCACACATATAGACTTCATGGCTGCTGCTTCCTGATTTCCTTTGGTGGTGCTTGGTTTTTATTACCAGGGCAAGATGTAGCAAAGCAGAGATCCACCCTGGAAAAGGAAGCTACAGGGATGTGGGACCAAAGACTGGCCCCTCGCAGACCCCAGAGTCACAGCCCAACCCCACAGCCTTCCTAAGGTAGACTGAGTTAGTGTAATTGGTAATAAGGAATCAGGAACCATCTCTCTGTCATACTCCAGGCTTTTAAAGATCCTCCCAAGGTGAAAAAACCCATTTAGCATAAACAGACTTCAAGTAACAGAGGCAAAGTGAGGCAGTATCCCCAAGGTAGGTACATGAAGCTCAGACAGTCCCACACTGTAGACTCTGCCATGCTCCAGCTGGGTCCCTTGAAGCTAATGCTCATAAAGGAGATGATACACCCATGTCCTGGCAGGGGGAAGGTGGGAAAAGTTTTCAAGCACTGGGCCCCCACTGGAGCCCCCAGGCAGGTTTAGCTGATTCTCATCTTTGCCTAATGAGCCCAAAGGACAGACCTGAGATTGATCCAGCTCTGGCTCCCCTGAACCCATCCCGAGTGTCTGTCTCAAGGTAGAGGAGAACAGCAGAGGAGTAGCAAGAGGAGTGGTGATCTGTCAGTAACCAGAAGAAGGTGGAACCATCTTCCCAACTCTTGGCCTCAGGCCATCTGTCTTGGTAAACTGGGTGGCTACAATAAAAATGTCAGATATCAAGCTGATTACACAAACATTGATTTCTCACAGTTCTGGAGACTGGGAACTTCAAAATCAAGGCACCGGCAGATTCAGGGCCTGCTGAGGATCTTCTTAACAGTTTACAGATATGTGGCTTCTGACTATGTCCTGACATGGTGGGAAGAGTGGGCTCTAGGCTTTTTCTCTTCTTAAAAGGACACTAAGCCCCTTGTGGGGCCCCACCCTCATGGCCTCATCTATCCCTGATTACCTCCCAAAGGCCCCTCCTCCTAATAACCATCCTGCTGAGGGTCAGGTCTTCAATGTACGGATTTGGAGAGGACACACACATTGGGTCCATAACACCGTGTCCGACAGACTGTTCTCAAAGCAAGTGAGCCTGAATTCTGGAATCACTTACAGCTCTCAGGAACTGCGAAACAAAAAGAGGATTTCCAGCTCAAAAGATCTATGCCACTGAATGCTGGTGCCCTGGGTCAGTCGGGGGATGCTGAGCCCAACCCAGGAACAGAAGGGTCAGAGTCTGTTCTAGACATCACTGGCCTTTGCAAGACTCCCAGAAGTCTTGGTCTCTCCCTGAGGTAGACAAGATGAAGCATGATTCCTACACTCAGAGCAACCCACCATCTGGTTAGAAAGACAAGTCCAGCTAGCCCAGCACTAAGAGAATCAGACATGATGGCGACTTCGAGGAACTCAGAGGCCCAAGGCCTCATCCAAGAACCAGGGCTCAGAAACCACAACTAAGTGAAATGGGAAGTTGTTTTAATTTCTTGCCTTGTGGAATATCAGACTCCAAATTCAACACGAGTCACCCTGTTACTCCTACCACCTCTTCTCCATCCCCCAGAACAAACCTCCCTCTTCTCCTCCCTGCCATCACTCCCCCATCTCCTCCCCTGCTCCTTAGGCATGATTTGCCATGAATTAAACGCCCCGGGTTGTGAATCCACAGTTTGCTTATCTTCTCCCAGCTTGCATTACTTTGCACTTCTGGAGCCAGAGTATCTACCTGGGGAAGGGAAAACCCTCCCCCAGCACAGGGGAGGGAAGGGCTGAGCAAGTAGTGTAGGCCAAAGACCAGATTCTAAATTGTCCCTGACAGGCAGGAAAGAGCTATAAGCAGGGGAACATGGGTGAGGCAATCAATTTTGCCCCAACACCAATGGAGTTGTGGTTGTGCAGCTTGAATCAAGGGCTCCAGACCTGGAGTAGCCTTGGAAGGCAGGAAGGATGGGGTTGCAGAGAGAGAGAGAGAGAGAGAGAATTCCAGAAGGGGGTGACAAACAGAACACATAGCTGTACCCAGGACTGATGGAGCATGACAGCCCATTTATACACCAGTGACATACAGCCTCCAGGGAAGAGCTGTGTTCTCTGTGGTGACTGGCGCTTTGCTGAGGCAGCAGAGATCATGGCTGACTCTCTGGCAGTGGTTGCTGGGGTCTCCCTGAGTGCGGAGGGGGCAGAGGCAGCCTCAGGCCAAAGCACGGGGCCACCATGACCCATGTGCTGGGTCTTCTCATTTTCTCACTGGACAGGAGAGAGTGGGCAGAGTTATTTACAGTGAGCCTTGGGCTTGGGCACCTGTATCCTTCAGAGAGAGTTCCTCTTGCTGCCAGCCTGTAAGGAAGCGCATGCTCTCCTACATTTGTCATGGACCCTTATGAGACCACCACCCTCTCCCTGAGACGGCTCCAAACACATGCCCCAAACTGCAACCTCAGCCCTCTGCTCCAGGCACAAACCCCACTATCCCTGTTCATAGGTCATCAATGTCTTGCTAAAGAAGTACTAGGACTCATTTCAAAGTATGTCACAGTACCTCTTTCTAATTACTTCCCTGAAGTTTGCTAATCCTAAGCCGGTAATTTTTCTGTGTTTAGGATGGGGGCTATGGTAGCCTTTTGGGCTGGGTGGTGGGCAGCCTCTTCTCTTTCTTGCAATGCAGTTCTCATAATAGCATGAGTCTTGATTTTTTTATGGGGGTCTCTTCCCCCACAATTCCCCAACTGGCATTCAGGCCTCTTCTGGCTACCATGTCCACCCTCTGAGAAAGAATCCCTCCAGCTAGCAGCTCATGGGTCCATTGTAAGATCCTCTCATCCCCCAGAGATCCACTTCCATATTCACCCTGATCTGCTCAACCCAACTTCCCCTGGGCTTTAAGCCAACCAGCACATCTAGTCTTGCTGAGCCCCCATGTACCCAGGAAATAGCACCCAGGAAGTAAAGCCCTCTGCCTACCTCCATCCTGCCTCAATCCTGACATGCCCTGCTCCTTTTCACATCATCCATATTTGCTTTTATTTTTTCCAAAGTGTCGTATTCTCTGCTCTCAATCCCGGATTAAACCCCAGGCCATAGTCTGGTACTTGGTTCATCACCTGGCCCTGCCCCGAGGACATCCTGCTCCTTGTCCACTTTTATCCCTCTGGCTGCATCTGCTTGTGGCCACCCCAGGAAACACCCCAGACCCAGATGCCCAGCCCAGCCATGCTTGTGAAACACATCACTCTCAGACACAGTGTCTTTGCTTGCAACATCCTCCCAATTCCCTCCCTCATTCATACAGCAACCCCCACCACAGCTGGTTTCCTACCAACCCCCCTACCAACCTGCTTCCCAGAGTGGAGGGTGGTGGGTAAAATCAAAAGTCACATTTTGAGTGTATTAAGTTTGGATTGCCTATCAAATAATAAATGGAGAGAAAGTACAGGTCCACACAGCCTTATCTGCAATTCCAAATTCCAAAAAACTCTGAAATACAAAAGGTGCTTTAATAATTCATTTACTAGCAAATTCTGACATGATAGGAAGTGAGGTTATTTACAGACTTTTTTACACCATGTAGGGTGAATATTCATATTTTGCTGCAGAAATATCAATATGTTTGGTTACAGGGTGCTATAACCCATCTTGCAGGGGGCATTAGTGAAGTCGCTCAGTCATGTCTGACTCCTTGTGACCCCATGGACTAAAGCCCACCAGGCTCCTCTATCCATGGAATTTTCCAGGCAAGAGTACTGGAGTGGGCTGCAATTTCCTTCTCCTCTCTACAATTCAATGTCTAGAACTCAAGGATGAGGCCGGGACCCAGGGCTGAAGGTACAGATTGGAGGACTACCAGCACAAAAGTGACACTTTGTTTTGAGACAAGACTCACCTCGGGAGAGACTCCAAGGGGAAATGGCCAAGCGTCAGCCCTGGGGTGCTCTGTCATTTAAAGGCTATGCAGAAAAAGCAGATTTTTACCCCAAGTTTACAGAAATGGACTCTGAGAGTCATTAAGGAAAAGTGGTTTGCAAAAGAATGCATAGCTGTGATGCAACTAACAGGAAACAACAGGCTCCACGTTCCAGGCCCTCCCCCTGGATTATGAGATGTGGGGGGGGGGGGGGGGGGGGTGGTGGTTAGCATAGGATACAGACTATGGCACTAAAAGCCAGCAGAGTCTACCGGTCCCCTCTGAACTGAGACAGCTCTGTCTGAGCCAGTCAGCTCTACATTCTAAATTCTGCAATGCCCAGGCCCTGCTGCCACTTGCTCCATCCTTATGGATATCATGCATCACACAGACTTGTAATTAGCTACCTGCAGTCTGTTACTCTCACTAGTTGTGAGCTCTTTGAGAGATGATGTTGTATCTTGCTCATTGTTGCATTTCTTCATGCCAGGCACACAGTAGGAGATCAGAAAATATGTGTTGAAATGTCTTGAAATCCAAAAAGTGTTTTATAGTAACTTTATTTATTTTTTTTCCATTTATTTTTATTACTTGGAGGCTAATTACTTTACAATATTGTAGTGGTTTTTGCCATACACTGACGTGAATCAGCCATGGATTTACATGTGTTCCCCATCCAGATCCCTCCTCCTGCCTCCCTCCCCATCCTATCCCTCTGGGTCTTCCCAGTGCACCAGCCCCGAGCACTTGTCTCATGCATCCAACCTGGGCTGGTGATTTGTTTCACCCTTGATAGTATACTTGTTTCAATGCTATTCTCTCAGAACATCCCACCCTCGCCTTCTCCCACAGAGTCCAAAAGTCTGTTCTGTACATCTGTGTCTCTTCTGTTTTGCATATGGGGTTACCGTTACCATCTTATTAAATTCCATATATATATGCATTAGTATACTGTATTGATCTTTATCTTTCTGGCTTACTTCACTCTGTATCATGGGCTCCAGTTTCATCCATCTCATAAGAACTGATTCAAATGAATTCTTTTTAATAGCTGAGTAATATTCCAATGTGTATATGTACCATAGCTTCCTTATCCATTCATTTATAGTAACTTTAAATGGAGTATAATCTACAAAAATATTGATGTACTATGGAGTACACCTGAAACTAACATAATGTGGTAAATCAACTATACTTCAATAAAAAAAGAAATACAAAGCAAATAAACATAGGGATTCCTTGGACCACATCAGGGTAGTCTGCAGAATAACTAAGAACAAGAACAGACAAGGCAGACCTCCACTGAGCCTTTCCCTCTCCCCTCCAAGTGCTATCTAAATGAGCCAAAGATGGCTTCTGAATTTTGGCCCCTATATTATCTAGTTCTTCACAGCATGCTGTGACCCATTAGCTCAAAAGCCCACCTGTGCCTAACTCACATTTTTGTACCTCTGATCATTTCAAACACCATCCAAGTGAGCAGAATATTTAGCCATTTAGAGCCTGTCTCCTTTGCACTCCATTCACTAGGTAAAATTGCACTTACCATCTGTTAGCCATAATAAGTTAAACCCCAAAGCTATAACCACCCCAAGACTTCACTGCCCTTTGGAGCTCTCTGATTTCCAGACTGCTGAGCAACATCACCTAGAACATAAATTCCCTCCCTATCTCCCTCTCAGGAATTTCCTTGCCTTCTTCAGGGTGGTGATTCTGAACCTCAGCCTGTCTGGGTGGTGGGGAGTGGGGAGGTTTGCAGGGGGGTCCCCCCAGTGCCAGAAACATCCTCAGAGGCAAACATGTCAGGTTCAGTTCAGTCTTTCAGTCGTGTCTGGCTCTTTGTGACCCCATGGACTGCAGCACGCCAGGCCTCCCTGTCCATCACCAACTCACGGAGTTTACTCAAATTCATGTCCATTGAGTCGGTGATGCCATCCAACCATCTCATCTTCTGTCGTCCCCTTCTCCTCCTGCCCTCAATCTTTCCCAGCATCAGGGTCTTTTCAAATGAGTCGCTCTTCACATCAGCTGCTCAAAGTATTGGAGTTTCAGCTTCAACATCAGTCCTTCCAAAGAACATTCAGGACTGATTTCCTTTAGGATGGACTGGTTGGCTCTCCTTGCAGTCCAAGGGACTCTCAAGAGTCTTCTCCAACACCACAGTTCAAAAGCATCAAAATTCTGACAATATGTGGTCCACTGGAGAAGGGAATGGCAAACCACTTCAGTATTCCTGCCTTGAGAACTCCATGAACAGTATGAGAAAAAAAAAAAAGTCAGTGTCTTCCAAATCAAACTTGTGTGTTTTACTGCCATCTTGTGGTCATATCTTTTTCTTTGCTCAACCCTGAAATTCTTGGAACGCCCTTACACAGCCTGACAAGGGCCCCATCCTCCTTCCCTTTACAGAAGCTGTCATCCAGAAACTCTGCTGGGACCAGAAACCAATGCTGCAGCAGGAAGAAGTTCTCCCATGCTAAGGAAAGTATGTATTTTCCAAGAACTTGTGAATTCCCAACACCCTAAAGATCAGCATACTCACTCTACAGATGGTCTTTGTAAGGTCTGTCTGATATATGTGTTTTAGGGTCCCTATGACATGCCAAGCTCTGGCTTAAGGCCTTGAGGAGCCCCAGCCTAACAGGGGAGACTCACATTTAAACAAATTCTTTCAGTGTGTGACGCTTGGGTGACGTGGTCAGAAAATATGATGTCTGAACAGAGTTTGTGAATAGAAATGTTTGTGACAGGCTGATAGAAGGAAGGGCATTCCATTGTGTGCTCAGGTACAGCCTGGCAGGTCTGGGAAGCTCTGGATGGTCTGGATGAACTGGAGGCAGACACAGCGTGGGATCTAGTAAAAGTGATCACACCATGTATGAGTGCATCCATGGCACGGAGTGCATCACGGGCTGGTTCAGGATCTGGAACTTCTGGAGGCTTCCATCAGCAAGATGCTGATCAGTTGTGTGTTGAGGTCTGGGGGATGGTGCAGCACTCAGCTCCTCAGGAGGCTCACTCTGAGACCTATTTACATGGTGAGGACTAGTCCACCAACTCTCCAAGGCCTGGGACTATGCTGGGCCAGACCTCTGCAGTTCTAGAACCCTCTCTGCACATGACCAACTGATGAAGTGGCTAAAAATAGTCCGGCCTTGGACACTCTCACTGCTGCTGGGAGGGGAGTTGGGGGGAAGGACTGAGTAGATGAGCTTGGGGAACTCCCAGGTCCCAACAGTGCAAGCATGACCTAATTTCCAAGGCAGGTAATTTCCGTGGAAGGTGGCTTCCTGGTGTTCAGGGACAAATGCTTGACCTAGTTCTCCCTCAACCCCTCCCACAAAATGGGGATGTTTCAGGAGGGAGATTTCCTCTTCTGCAGTGATTTTATTGAAACAATTACTTGCACACCCACCACAGGTCTGTTTTCTCATGTCCCAGACCTTTAGGCCATGCTTGTGCCTGTCCTGGCTGAATAGAGAAGCCAGGTCATCCAACTGGTCATTGGTTGTGGGACAGCCGTTTCACGACTAACTGCCCCCTCCCCTGACTTTGTGTGAGGAGGAAGGGAAAAAGTAGGGTACCACATAGTAATCAAGATGAACAGAGGTCATGGAGCGACACATTGCTTACTGCCACTGCCCACCTCCCCAAAAAAGCAAAAAAGTGAAGGAGGGGTTTCCAAGAGAACCCCTAGCAGATGGAGGCCTCCCCTAGAGAAAAAGCCTGGCACCTGACTGCCTGGCTAGGGGCTTGGTGAGGCAGAAGCTTGGGGCCTCCTCTACAGCTAGCCTTTAAAAAACAAGGTCCTAGCACAGTTCTGGGGAAGCTTGATGAGTGCCCCAGACTTTGGAGCTAAACGTGAACATGGAAAGACTTTCCAGGTGGCTTCAGTGGTAAAGAATCTGCCTGCCAATGCCAGAGACACAAGAGAAACGGGTTTGATTCCCGGGTTGGAAAGATCCCCTGGAGGAGGAAATGGCACCCTACACCAATATTCTTGCCTGGAAAATTCCATGGACAGAGTCACCTGGCAGGCTGCAGCCCATGGGGTCGCAGAGTCAGACACGACTGAGCGTACATGCACGCACACATGCATACATGGGCATGGAAACCAGGACTAATTTCTCACTTGAAGATTTCTAAAGGGAAGATACTCACTGAAGTTTACAATGATGAAGGGACTAAGGGATCTAAAAATAACACATTGAGAGTACAGAATCCCCTCTCCCAGTCCTAGGTCTCTGTGCTTTTGGGGAGACAGAAAAGACTCTGGCGGCTCCCAGAATTCATGTTGGGGGATCCTAGGCTTGAGAGGAGAGGATCCAGGGCTCTGCAGAATCCCAGGTAGCTGCTGACCCAGGCAGGTAAAACTCCACCCATAAAGGGGTTGGGATGTGGACCCTGGTAGGATGAAGGAAGGCATAGCTGTCCTCTCTCTGGGAGTCCCGGAAATGGAGAGGGCCAGATCCAGGCAGATATCTTCCCTAGGAAACCCCACACACCATGGATGTAAAGCCCACCACAGCTCTGCAGTCCAGAAGCAGAAGTTGAAACCAGACCCAGCTATGTCCAGGCAGCCCATCCTGGGACAGTACTCTAGCTGCTGTCCATCTGATGCAACACAGGGGATACATGGATGGCTCATATCTCAGCCTGTCTAGAAAGTGAGGTGCTTTCTGGCTCTTTTGTTCTAGGCTATCTTTTCAAGATAGTGAAAATAGTGATAGTGCTGAAGAAGACTCTTGAGAGTCCCTTGGACTGCAGGGAGATCAAATCTGTCAAACCTAAAGGAAATCAACCCTGAATATTCATTGGAAGGACTGATGCTGAAGCTCCAATACTTTGGCGACCTGTTGTGAAGAGCCAAATCATTGGAAAATACCCTGATGCTGGGAAAGATTAAAGGCAAAAGGAGAAGGGGGTCAGCAAAGGATGAGATAGTTGGATGGCATCACTAACTCAAAAGACCCAAATCTAAGCAAACTCTGGGAGACAGTGAAGGACAGGGAAGCCTGGTGTGCTACAGTCCATGGGGATATAAAGAGTCAGAAATGACTTAGCGACTAAACAACAATAACAATCTTTTCAAGGATGTTTAGATACAGAACAGCCTTTAAAGATAAAAATAGCAGTCCTCCAGAGCAAAGGCAGGCGTTCTTATTGTCCAGTAAGATCGAGAATATCTCACGGTGGAGCAAGGGGCAGGCACAATTACTGCCCATTATAAAAGATTTGGATGCCCTAAGCTTGGGATTCCTCTCTGCTATGCAACCCACTGTAAATATAGGGGCCATGTGGTCCTCTTCATGGTCTCCTGTGAAAACTGGGGCTCAGGGAATAGGCACAAGAGGGTTGATACTCTGGCTGTTACCATTGTTACAAGATAAACTGTCCTTTATCTCTGACTCAGGAGTCTTATGTCTTTTACCAACATCCACGTAACTGACAAATTAATGTTAGCTTGTGATGAGGACAAAAGTTCAAATCCTTCACAGTTCTTGACTGTCTCCCTCTCCCCAACCCCAAAGGTGCTCCTGAGGGGAGAAGCCACCCCAGAATCAGACACCCCATGTGCAGCAATGGAGGGGGTGAAGGGGCAAAGGAGGACTGCCTCCACCCACACCTACCCCCACTCCAGACACTGAGGCCTGGAGCCTGCAAGACAGGAGAGAGGGGACCTCAGTCAGGCTCAGACTGGAATTGCAACTGCTCTCACTGACCGAGAATCACTGAATTGACCCGAAATCTAAAAGACCCACATAAGATGTCATTTAGGGACGGATAGGGAGGTCTGAGAGTGGCTGAAAATAATGACGAAAGGAGAAAGAAAACTTACCAGAAAATGCTCTGCCGAGCCAAGCTGGTGTACTCAGAACCTGTCATCAGGGCCCAGACCAAAGCTTCCACTTCTAAAGGAGCCTTGAAGACCCACAGGGCCTCCATGGCCCTCCTCACAGCTGGGTTCCGGAAGAGTCCTGAGAGTCAGTCCCAGCTGTTTCCTTTGCCTCGTTTCTTCCACCACAAAACCCCTCTGCTGTGCTGTTTCTCCATGAAGCCCCCTGGGTAATGATGAAGTCCACCTCCTCTCTGCTTTCTCCACTCCTTCCTCCCGGGTGAGGCAGCAAGTCCATCACTCAAAGCAAGACGAGGCTGAACCCATCAGGTCAGGGTCCCTCCCAGTGAAGAGCAGGAGCACCACCCCGTCACGTGCATACAGCCTTTCTCCGAAGCCCCTGCCTCCCAGCCCGAGCCACCCATACCCAGGCAGCTTCCCCAGCCCCAGAGCAGACTCCTGTGCCTGCCCCTTCCCTCCACTCCGCCCCCCACTCCCACCTCCCAGTCTCAGGAGAGGCCCTAGGATGAAGTCACTGGGCTGCAATCTCCTGAATGGTCTCCACCACCTTATTGAATGACAATAGCAAATGCCTGAGGAAATTCTACCCTGCACCAAGCTCTCTTCTAAAGGTTTTACAGTTACACCTCTATCATCATAAAAACTCTCGGAAGTAAAGACTGTCATTAATCCATACTGCAGATTAGGAACCAAAGACATCAGTCAGTGGAATGATATGATCGAGGCACACACGTTGGATGTGCCAGAGCACCCTTGGGTATCTGAGGCATGTCCTCTTAACCACAGCACTAATTCCCCAGGACAGCTGGAATGCCTAGCTGTGGCTGGGCCAGTGAGAGACTCTCACTTTCGACAATTTTTTCTGAGTCTAATTTTCCCAGTGAAGTAGACGCACAAGTCACTCACAGCATCCAGATTCTCTCCAAAGACACACTCTCATTTTTCGCCAGCTGAACAGGAGGACATCACGGTCCCCATCTTTGTCCTTGGCCAGGTATCTATGTGACTCCGGGGCAAATCCCCCAACACCTGCCCTCTGCCCTCTGCAGGGCTGCACACGCTACCCGTTCCACCTGCCCTCTGCCACACACACACACACACACACACACACACACACACACACACACACACGTCCTCTCCCGTGTCACTTCAGGGCTTCCTGGCCAATCCCAGCAGCCAGCGTCTGCATCCTAGAGGCTTTCTCTCACTGCCAGAACACAAGGGTGCTGCAGAATTAATGACCTCTGGAGGATAGCCCTTAACAAACAGGAGCTGGCATATGCATACCCAGGCTCCCTTGTGCCTGGGGCTGGGTAATTCTGAGGAGAGCATTCTGCACTGAGCGCAAAGTGCTCCAGTGGGAACAAATCCAACTGCCCACAGAGCTGAAGTGCTTGTTAACAAGACTCCCTCCCTTCCTGGTCTCACTTCCCTACTTCCAACTAGTGTTGCTTAGGCTCACAGAACTTTGCCTCAGGGTCTGCTTCTGGGGAACCCAAACAAGACAACCTGCTCTTCCTGCTCCAGCCCAAACAGAAGACCAGTGGGCACTATTGCCTCTACCCTCCAGAGCTCCTTTCTCCCCTTCCTCCAGCTCCATAGAGAGGTTCCACTAGCAGCCCAGACTCACCTTTCCTTCTGCCGCAAAGTCTCCATTGGACAGATGAGAAACTAAGACACAGAAAGATGCAATAACCATGTAAGGTCAAAACCAGGCTCTGTATCAACCCATCACACCACAATCTGCCCCTCTGCCCCAACCATCTGGGCAGAAAGGTTAATTGGGACTTCTGAAATCTGCATATATTTTCATTTCCTTGGACAATCACCTCTCCACCAGGACCCTTAAATTCCTGACTGGCATGTGAGATCTTGCTCCCTGTGCTTCATCTTCCCATGTCTAAGAGGGTACATGAGGTTCTCGGGTGTCCATCTCTGAGAAAGCAGAGTGTGCCTCGGGCTGCAGTGGCATCTGTCCTTCCTGCCCATGATGTCAATCCATCATAATGCCTGGCTGGCGTTTGTTGGCTCTTGTGGGCTCAAATCAAGACTTGGGTAAGATTCCCCGCGGCCACTTCTGTCACCCCTGGCACCTTGTAAGTCTCTCATCTAATTTGCTTTTAAGCTTGAATTTCACTTTGTTGTTTTCAGCCCATTTTCATAACCTCTGAGATTCCGCTGAATTCTTCCCTTTATTCTCGCTGGTGTTTATGCTCCCTTCCAACTTAATCTTTCTGAATTTAATTAGCCTGCTATTTATTCAAAGCATTAGAAAGGTTGACAGTGAGCGCACACAGTGGAGGCCCCTGCTCCTACCTCTCCTCACCCCACTCCCCAACTCACACACCAGATACAGATGGCATTACACATGTCACCCACTGTCTCACACGCAGCTCACCCCAGACAGCTCCAGACACCTACAGCCCAGACAAGCAGGGTCTGTACTGCGCTCCTGCTCCACCTCTGCATACTCAGTTTAACCTCTGAACCTCTGGCTTTTCTTTGGTGAAATAAGGACAATGGTAGCTACTTCTCAATTCTGTGTATGTTTGTGGAGGGAGAGGCAGGGATGGGATGAGAGAGCAAGGAGTCTGGGGCCTGCTGCAGAGTAGATTTTCAACACAAGTTCACTCTTTCTCTCCATTCCCCTGAATCAAGAGCACAGGTGCCCTGTGGGCTTGGGTATGTATTTTCACTTCTGCTATGGCAAATGCAATAGAAAGGAAGTTATTGGAAGGACATGATTTTCGTCCTATCTCTTCCAAAACTGTAGCCTTGTGAATGTCCGTTTCTGGGTACCAAGTAAGAAACAGACTCAGAGCAGACCCACAAACATGCAGTTCTTGGGGTAATTTCTAAAGTGGATAGTTCTAGCTGGTGCTCCAGGAAAGGGCTCACATAGTTTTGCTCAGTCAAGAATCCCCAGAGGCTGCACAATATCTGGCACACACAGGGTATAACAGAACCCCTGAGTTTTAGCTGGTCCCCTACTCTTCTTGCAGTTAGCTGTGGCCATATAACCAAGGTCTAACCAATGTAACATCGCAACATTCAGGTACTGTCTTAAAAAGAAGCGTCTGTACTCTCCTTCCCCCTCCCCACTTTTCCCACTGACTAGAATGTGGGCCTGGGGGATGGAACTGGACCGGGCATCTTGGACCATAAGATGGAAGATATTGGAGTGCAAAGAGAAGAGTCTGTATCCCAGTATTGTTAAGCAGCATACCAGCCCTGGGCCATGGATATGAGATAAATAATAAAAGAGTAAAATAGCAGACAGAAGTCCAACCAGTTCAATGACAACTGACATGTACATTAATTTAATACTCAGATCAAAAGGCAGTGTATTAGTCTGCTAGAGCTGCCATAACAAAATACCACAACTGCCTGGCTTAAACAACATTTATTCACAGTTAGAAGTTCATGATCAAGGTGCTGGCAAATTCAGTTTCTGATGACGGTTCTCTTCCTGGCTTGCAGATGGTTGTCTTCTCACTGTATCCTCACATGGCCTCTCCTTTGTGTGCAAAGAGAGACAGAGAACTTTGGTGCCCCTTTTTGTTCTTATAAGGCCACCAATACTATTGGATTAGATGCTGGTGGTGGTTGGTTGCTAATCATGTCCGACTCTTGTGACCCTGTGAAATGTTAACCCACCAGGCTCCCCTGTTCATAGGATTTCCCAGGCAAGAATACTGGAGTGGGTTGTCATTTCCTTTTCCAGGGGATATTTCTGACTCAGTGATCAAACCAGTGGCTCCTGCATTGCAGGTTGGTTCTTTACCACTTAGCCACCAGCGAAGCCCCCTGGATTAGGGCCCCATCCTTATGACCTCACTTAACCTTAATTACTTCCTTAAAGGCCCTATCTCCAAATATAGTGACATTGGGGGTTAGGGCTTCAACACAGGAGTTGGGCAGGAAGGAGAAGAGTGGACAGGAGACAATTCAGCTCATAAAAATATCTATACAAAAATGTAAAGGAACCAGACTAGCCAAAATTGTCTTAAAAAAGAATAAAGTTGAAAAAGTCACACTTTTGATTTCAGAACTTACTACAATGCTACAATAATCAGGATAGTGGGTTATTGGCGTAAGGACAGACATGTAGATCAATGGAAAAGAATTGAGAGTCCATAAATTAAATAAATCCTCCATTCATGGTGAAGTGATTTTCAACAAGGATGCCATGACAGTTCAATTGGCAAAGTATAGTCTCTTCAACAAACAGCACTAGAAATGGATTTCCACATGCAAAAGAATAAATTTGGACCCCTTCCTTTTATTATACACAAAAATTAAATCAAAATCTCTTATAAACCTGAAGTGTAAAAAATAAAATTATAAACTCCTTTTTAAAAGCATATGTGTAAGTCTTTGCAACCTTGGATTAGGCAATTTTTTAAGATATGGCACAGGAAAACACAAGCAGCAAAAGAAAAAAAATAGATAAATTGGACTATTTCAAAATTAAAAGTTTTGTGCTACAAGTGATGCCATCAGAAAAGTAAAAAGAAAACACATAGAATAGGAGATAGACAGACTATGCAGAGGACCACACCTGACCCAGTGTTGCCAGAGCATCCAGAGGTGAGGCTGGAGAGGCTGTCAGGAGCTGGACTACCACCCGGGGATTCCACTCTGCGATCAAGCCAAGAGTTTGAGGTCAAGGTCAGAATTACCCTTTAGAAAAAGGATGAGGTGACAGGGTGAAGCCAGGTCAGGAGGCTAGTGCTGTAGGTAAATGAGAGACACAAAACCCTCAGCTGGACACCTGGGCACTCAGAGGAAAGAGGAACGGGCTGGGATGTGGTTCAGAGAGTATCCGAATCCAGTGGGCTGAGATAGAAGCACAGTGGAGAGAGGGTGATGTCATACCTCCACCTGGGAGTCCTGGCCTGTGATCCTGGGCCAGCTGGTAAATACCATTTATTCCAGGTGAACACTCTGGCGTGGCCGAAGCTGGGCCTCTTGGCAGGGCAGGTGGATTGGACTGAGCTCACAGGCAGGAGCCTTGGCACTAGCTGGCTCCCCTCCAGCAAAGAGCGGAGTAAAGCATCAGCAGACCAAGCCCCCCATGGGAAGCTCGTCTCCACCACCACTGCTGTGTTCCTTGGTGCTCTCACCTGCCAGACTTAATAGGACTCCTCCAGCTCCTTCAACTCGCAAGGAATAGCCTGATCATATTAAGCACATAGCTTATTGTCAACAAGGCTCTGAAGCCCACTCCAGGCAGTAACTCCCTATGAGGTGCCTAGGGTCTGAAGTAGCTACAAAGCCCTGTGATTTTTTTCAGTGGGGTCATCAGTGTGGGGAGTGGGCTCTTAGGCCCCTTTCTGCTGGCAGTCCTTTCCCCCAGAACTTGATGCCGAGAGAAGGCCATCCCTCTGCTAAGATCATCCAGACCGGCCAGTGCTATGGAAATGCACAAATAGGGCCCACTGGCATGTGGAAGGTTCTCTGTCTGCATTAGGAGAGGGGTGAGACTTGTACATCAGACTCTGCTGCCTGAAAGTGGGAAGGAATCTTGCATGATGCCCCCAGCGTAGTGCTGCTCCTCAGTAAGGCCCCTCCAGATCCTGGACCGTGGATCCCCTGCAACAGAGAGGTGAGGGATACAGAGCCATGCACAGGCCAATGGTCACGTTGGTCTCCAGCCAACAAAGCAGCCTAAGAATTCCACGTTCTGAAGGCAGGAGCCCCATGGTCTCCACAAGATGGCAGTGGGCTCTCCAGGTTGGTCAGCATCCTCCAACAGGTGTCCTGAAGCAGCTCTGTCCAGGTTCCCCCAGCCACACACTCTTCCAGGCTTTGTCTTTCCTACCATCACACAGGACTCTGTACACTTGGGTTTGGATTCCATTAAAATTGGAGATGGAGGTACTTCCCTGGTCGTCCAGTGGTTAAGACTGTGCTTCCCAACTCCTGCAGCTCAATTCCAGAGAAATAAATGACCCAATCAAAAAATGGTCCAAAGATCTAAACAGACACTTCTCCAAAGAAGACATGTAGATGGCTAACAAATACATGAAAAGATGCTCAACATCACTCATTATCAGAGAAATGCAAATCAAAACCACAATGAGGTACCATGTCACGCCAGTCAGAATGGCTGCTATCCAAAAGTCTACAAACAATAAATGCTGGGGAGGGTGTGGAGAAAAGGGAACTTACACTGTTGGTGGGAATGCAAACTAGTACAGCCACTATGGAGAACAGTGTGGAGATTCCTTAAAAAACTAGAAGTAGAACTGCCATGTGACCCAGCAATCCCACTGCTGGGCATATACATCGAGGAAACCAGAATTGAAAGAGACATGTGTACCACAATACTCATCACAGCACTGTTTATAATTGCCAGGACATGGAAGCAACCTAGATATCCATCAGCAGATGGATGGATAAGAAAGCTGTGGTACATATACACAATGGAATATTACTCAGCCATTAAAAAGAATACATTCAAATCAGTTCTAATGAGGTGGATTAAACTGGAGCCTATTATACAGACTGAAGTAAGCCAGAAAGAAAAACACCAATACAGTATACTAATGCATATATATGGAATTTAGAAAGATGGTAATGATAACCCTATAAGTGGGACAGCAAAAGAGACACAGATGTACAGAACAGTCTTTTGGACTGTGGGAGAGAGTGAGGGTGGGGTGATCTGGGTGAATGGAATTGAAACATGTATATTATCATATGCGAAATGGATCACCAGTCCAGGTTCAATGCCTGAGACAGGGTGTTCAGGGCTGGTACCCTGGGATGACCCAGAGGGATGGGATGGGGAGGGAGTTGGGAGGGGGGTTCAGGCTGGGGAACACATGTACACCCGTGGTGGATTCACGTCAATGTATGGCAAAACCACTACAATATTGTAAAGTAATTAGCCTCCAATTAAAATAAATAAATTTATATTTAAAAAAAAAGACTGTGCTTCCAGTTCAGGGGGCATGGGTTTAATCCCTGATCAGGGAACTAAGATCCCAAATGCCATGCAAAGAAGTCAATTAAATAAACAAATATAAATGGTTGTATTTAAAAAAAAAAAAGATTAGAGATGGAGTGGGCATGGGGAGAGTAAGGGAAATAATAACGGGGAAGATGTAGGTGGAGATAGAGCTGGGTCACGGTGAAGCTGAGAGGAAGAGGAAGGTGGGTGGGCCTGGGGAGCAGACACTGAGGGACCCACCTGCTGGATGCACTTGACAGAACTAGAGCCAGGTGAAGTGAGTGAGCCACTTGCCCTGGGAGTAAAATTCAGGGATGTCAAAAATCTCAGTAATACAGATAAATGATATTTTAAATTAATTTATTTATTTTTGGCTGTGCTGGATCTTCACTGTTGCTCAGGCTTTTCTCTAGTTGTGGTGAGTGAGGGCTACTCTCCAGTTGCCATGTGTGAGCTTCTCTCGTTGCAGAGAATAGGCTCTAGGTGCTCAGGCCTCAGTAGCTGCAGTTTTCAGACTCTAGAGCACAGGCTCAGTAGTTGTGGTAGATGGACTTAGTTGTCCCTCGGCATAAGAGATGTTCTTGGGACCAGGGATCAAACCCATGTCTCCTGCATGGGCAGGCAGATTCTTTACCACTGAGCCACCAGGGAAGTCTGATATATGATATTTTAGTGCAATTTCTAATCTAAACTGATGCAAAAACTCCATGATCAACAAAATATCAAAGTTTTAAACAAAGATGGGATCCAAATTCCTGAGTTTTCCTTCTTCCTCAGACTCCAACGTGACAGGGCAGGGTCCTCCTGCTGAGGGGTTTGGAGCCAAAGGGAAACACAGGAGGAAAGTCTGGGCCTCCAGTAGATCATTTGCTGTCCACTCACACAATCTGAAGGAAACAAATGAAAGTGGAAATGACAACATTCTAAGGAAGATCTCAGCTTCAGAAAAGATGGGGTCAGAATGTTACTAAATACTCACATCCCCAGGTTTATGGGGAAAGGAAACTTTCCCTATAAGAAGGAAGCCCCAATTTCTTTGAGATATTGCAACATCTTCACATGTACTAGTGTGTGTGATCCTCATAACAACACCGGACATGCAGTGCTTTCAAAGTCCCCATTTTATAGGTAAGAAAACTAAGAGTGAAGCAACATTCCCAGAACCATGTAGCCAGCAAGGGGTGGGGCAGAACTACATCCTGACTTCTGAGTAAATCAGCCTCCACACCATGCTTCCCCCCTCAGGCATGGCCGCAATTCTGCACTCCATGGTTCTCCACTACTTAGTACTCTGCTACTCCAAGGTCAGCCTGCACGCCTGGGCCCATCTGCACCTGGACTGACTTCCCGTTGGACCAGGAAGCCAACATTGGAATGAGAATTACTGGGTCTGAGTAGCTACAGGGACACTGAGGCTGAGAGGTTCTCAAAACTCTTGAGCTAGATGAAGCTACCTTCTGTGCTGGCTAGTTCTTGGCCATCACTGGTGCCCAATCACTGTCCGTTGACCCTTCAGTGGATGAGGCAACTTGGGCATTGTTGACAATCTGGTCCAGATAATGCTTGTTGTGGGGGCTGCCCTGTGCATTGTATGTTGTTTAAGCATGTCTGGCCTCTACTCCCTAGATGCCATGGTGCCTTCCAGTTGTGACAGTCAAAACTGTCTCTAGACATTGCCAAATGTCCCTTGAAGGGCAAAAATCAACCAACTTGGAACCATTGTGTGAATAAATTGGAGAATGAGAGAGTGATTGAATGGCTGTTGGCCATCTTAAGAGGGAACTGGACCCAGCGTGACACTGAGCAGACCCAGATGAGTCGGTTAGCAGCCAGAAGGCCCTGGAACATCCTTGTTAGGAAGCCAACATGAAGGCACCATGACTGCTTTTCCCTACTTGTCGAATGGCCTGTCCGTAGCATGTTTGCAAAGTGTGACACTTTCAGGAGCAACGAATGACCGATGATGGATCCAGCCCAGGGCTGCACACTCTGTCAGTGTTCCAAGAGGCTGCCTGACTTAGATCCAGGCCAGAAACAATTCACTACTTCTCCTTAAAAGAGCAATTTCCCCTGAGGGTTGTGGATGGCCTGCCAATCAGCAGCCACAAACCAGCCTTAATTCTCACCCTTCACACAGCTATGCCACTCCAGGACTTTACAGTAAATTACACAACAATCGAGAGCAGACTGTGAAGGATGTAAGATGTGGAGGACACATGCCCAAATTCAAAGAGACAAGGCCAATCAAATTTTGTCCCCAGCCCCTGCCCTCTCTCCCAAGACCCAGTGTTAGCTGCTGTCCATTTAAAAAAGGTAGAGAGACAGAGGTGTAGCCAGATGGCAGAGTAGTAAGACCCTGAGCTCACCTCACCCATAGCACACCAAATTACAACTATGTGCAGTGCAACTATCCATAAGAATGACCAGAAGCCTAGCAGGAATAAATGTCTACAACTAAAGATGTTAAGAAGGAACCACAGTGAGATGGATAGGAGGTACAGAGAGGCTGTACAGTCCAGATTCACACCTCCAGCTGGGCAGCCGACAGCAGGAGGATAATTATAACTTCACAGGTTCTCCCTAAGGAGTGATTTGAGCCCCACATTGGGTTCCTTACTCAAGAGATCTTGCACTGGGAAGATGAGCCCCTAGAACATCTGCTTTGAAGGTCTTGGGGATTGCATCTGGGAGTCAGGGTTGTAGGAAACAGATGCCTCTCCCCCCCCCCCCCCCCCACACACACACATATATTTGGTTTTTGCTTCACCGGTTCTTTGTTGCTAAGCATGGGCTTTCTCTAGTTGTAGCAAGCAGCTGCTACTCTCCAGTCGCAGTGCATGAGCTTCTTGCAGTGGTGGTTTCTCTTCTGGCAGCATGGGCTCTAGGGTGCATGGATTTCAATAGTTGCAGCATGTGGGCTTAGTTGCCCTGTGATGTGGGATCTTAGCTCTCTGGACCAGGAATCAAATCCATGTCCCCTGCATTGGCAGACAGATTGTTAGCCACTGGTCAACCAGGGAATTCCCCAAACTCCAGTCTTAAGTGCTGCACACAAAATCTCATGTGCTCTGAGACCCAGAAAAGAGGCACTAGTTTGAAAGGAACCTGGGTCAGACCCACCTGATGATCTTGGCGATCCTTCCAGAGAGGCAGAAGGCCAATGGGGCTCCTCCTGGGGACTTGAAAGCTGACAGCAAACATTTTGGGGAGCCTATTCTACTACAAAGACACTCGTGCTGACAAGCATCATTTTGGAGTCCTCCCTCTGTCTTATTAGGGCTGAAGGCTTACCTGCCCACCAGCAGGCCCCATCCAGTCCCAGGACACCCAGGATGTGAGGTAACCAAGCATGGACTTGGCCCCATCCATTGGTGAGCCAGCACCAGACCTGGCCCTCTTGGCTGCCAAGGCCAGCTGCCCCAGGACTGGCCCTGCTGACCAAAAGGGCCAGCAGACACTGCACAAGACAGGGCATGGCAGCAAATGAGGCCAGGGACCAGCCCTGCCTATCAGCATACCCACAATAGTTAACCCTACCAGAGCCACAGAGCCCACACAGGGGACCCTCCTCTGGTGACTGGAGGGTAGTGTGCTGCTGGGCCTCAGAGGATGTCTTCTATGTAGGGTCACTTTTCCAAGATTGCAAAACACCACCAAACTAATAATGGGTACAAACAAACACAAAGAATTAGGCAAAATGAGTTGACAGAGGAACGTGTCCTAAACAAAGGCTTAAGTCATAATCTAAAAAAAAAAAAACAAAAAACAAAACTCAGTGAAGTGGAGATAAATAATCAACCCAATAAAGAGTTCATGGAAATGATCATAAATATGCTCAGTGAACTCAGGAGAAGAATGGATGAGCACAGTGAGACTTTTTAAAAAGGGTTAAAAAACATAAAGGATCAAATAGAGCCAAAGAATACAATAACTGAAATAAAAAAATTCTCTAGAAGGAATCAATAGGAGATGAACTGATTTAGAGAAATGGATTAGCAAGCTGGAAGAGAGAATATTGGAAATTACCCAAGCTGAGCAGAAAAATCTGTACTTTTGAAAACCATGAGAACTGATTAAAGTAATTGAAGATAACACAACAAGATGGAAAGATATTCTCTTCCTATGGATTGGAAGAATTAATACTGTTAAAGTGATCATACTAGTCAAGGCAATCTACAGATTTAATGCAATTTCTAACAAAATATCAACAGCATTTTTTCACAAAACTGGAACAAAGGATTCTAAAATGTCTATAAGAACACAAAAGGAAACTGAAAAAGTGAAGACACTCAGTTGTGTCCAACTCTTTGCAACCCCATGGACTGTAGCCTACCAGGCTCCTCCATCCACGGTATTTTCCAGGCAAGAATACTGGAGTGGGTTGCCATTTCCTTCTCCAGGAGATCTTCCCAACCCAGGGATTGAACCCAGGTCTCCAGCATTGTAGGCAGGTGCTTTACCGTATGAGCCACCAGGGAAGACCAAAAAAGACCCCAAATAGTCAAAACAATTTTGAGAAAGAAGAAAAAATCTGGAGGTGTCATGCTCCCTGATGTCAGACTACAGTAAGTCCTCTGCATATGAATGAGTTGTGTTCTGAGAGCACATTTGTAAATTCAGTTTGTAATTCCAACAAAGTTGCCTAAGTACCCAACTGACACAGTCAGCTATATAGTACTGTACTGTAATCAGTTCAGTCAGTTCAGTTCAGTCTCTCAGTCGTGTCCGACTCTTTGTGACCCCATGAATTGCAGCACGCCAGGCTTCCCTGTCCATCACCAACTCCCGGAGTTTACTCAAACTCATAGGTTTATAATAATTTTCACACAGATAATACATAAAACACATTTAAAAAATAAAACATTGTTACTCTCACGGTGAAGTACCTTGAAAAGTACAGTAGTACAGCACAATAGCCGGCATATAGGGGTTGGCGTTCAGTGAAAAGGCAAGAAGAGTTACTGACTGGAGGAGGAAGAGGAAGTGGAGGATGGTAGAGCTAGAGAACGGCCGGCAATATGGGATGGAGGGCAAGCTGCAATGTCACTCACACCTGATGTTGATGGCACAGGCTTTGGTCTCTTGCTGGATTCAATTCTATCTATACTCTTGAAAAAGTGATCCAGTGATGTCTGGGTAGCAGATCTTTTTTTCTCATTATATGTGACACAGTTGCACTGGATTGCATTCTGAATGGCTGCTGCAAATTTCATGTACCATTCTACATCTGCGTCCTAAAAAAACTGGCATTTAGGGTCCTAAAAAAACTAACATTACCTCCTCAAATAAAAGATAAATAAATCCTCTTACAATTTCCTGTGTTGTGAATCTCTTCATTTCTTCAGTTACTTCTTCCACAGTGTCTCTCTTCTTCCTCTCTCTGAGCTTCCAATTCCATCAGGTCTTCAATGCAAAGTCATAGCTTTGAAAGTTTAGAACTATAATGTTCATAGGTAGAGGATTTACTATATACTACAGAGTTACACTAATCAAACAGCATGACACAGGAACAGATAAATAGATCAATGGAGCAGAATAGAATGCCCAGAAATGAACCTACACTTATACAGTCAACTAATCTATGTCAAAAGAGGCAAGAATATACAATAGGGAAAAGGTAGCTTCTTCAATAAATGGTGTTGGGAAAACTGAACAGCTACCTGCAAAGAATCAAGTTGGACTACTTTCTCAGACCCAATATATAAATTAACTCAAAATGAATAAAAGACTTAAATGTAAAACTTGAAATCATAAAACTTCTAGAAGAGGACATAGGCCGTACTCTCTTTGACTTCAGTCTCAGCAATTTTTTTTTTTATTATATCTCCTAAGGCAAAGGAAACAAAAGCAAAAATAGACAAATGGGACTATATCAAGTTAAAAGCTTTTGCACAGCAAAGGAAACTATCAGCAAACAAAAAGGCAATCTCTGAATGGGAGAAGATATTTGCAAATGATAAATCCAATAAGGGTTAATATCCAAAATAAATAAAGCATTCAAATAGAAAAACATACAACCCACTTAAAATGGACAGAGGACCTGAATAGACACTTTTCTAAAAAATACATATGGATGACCAACAGATACATGAAAAGACATTTCAGCATCACTAACCACCAGGGAAATGCAAGTCAAAACCACAATGAGATACCACCTTCCACATGACACAAAGGGTATTATCCAAAAAACAATATAAATGTTGGCAAGGATGTGGAGAAAAAGGAGTCCCTGGGCAAGGTTGTTGGGAATATATAATATAATGTATTAGCCACAAAAATATGAAATTTTTGGCATTTGCAATAACATGGATGGGTCTAGAGAGTATTATGCTATTTGAAATAACTCAGAGAAACACATATATTGTATGATCTTACATATGGAATCTTAAAAGAAAAACAAATGAAAACAAAATCAGAGTCAGAGACACAAAGAACAAATGAGTGGTAGCCTGAAGGGATGGGGTGGGAGGTTAGCAAAATAGTTGAAGAGAATTGAGAGGTATGAATCTCCAGCTATAGAATAACAAGTACAGGAATATCATATAGAGCATAAGGAATATGGTCAATAATACTGTAATAACTTTGTATGGGGACAGGCATTTACCAGACTATGGTGATGTATAGTGTATACATACTCATAATGTATGTACGTGTGTGTTAAGCCGCTCAGCTGTGTCTGACTCTTTGCGACTCTATGGATCCTGTCGACCATAGCCCACCAGGTTCCTGTCCATGGGACTTTCTTGACAAGAATACTGGAGTGGGCTGCCATTTCCTTTTCCAATCTCAATGTATACAAACATCGAATCATTATGTACTATACCTGAAACTAACATAATATTTTACATCAACTATACATTTGACTGTTGAAATATATGGGGATTAGGGCACTGATCCCATGCAATTGAAAATCCACATATGGCTTTACAGTCAGCCCTCCATATCCATGGTTCCACATCCATAGATTCAACCAACCATGGATCACATAATACTATAGTATGAATTTATTGAAAAAAAATCTGTGTATAAGTGAACCTACACAGTTCAAACCCATGCTGTTCAAGGATCAACTGCATTTCAACAAGAAAAAATAAAATAAATTTAAAAGAAATGTAGAGACATACTGGCCTCATGAATTTTAAGAGTCATAGGGATGTGTTCCCAAGTGAAGTTGGCCATTATGCTGGTCCTTAAAGATTCCTGTAAAGAAAAGAATATGGAGATCACAATAGCATGTCATTTAATACCCTCCAGATTGGCAATAATGAAGAAGTCTGACAATACTTAAGTTGAGAATGTGGAAGAACATGAATTTTTTGTTCACTGCTAGGGGCTGTGGCAAGGAGAGAGTCAGATATAAGCTAATAGAAGGGTTGTGGAAGATAACTGGTTACAGTCCTGGACCAGAATGTCACGTGCTGTATGATACAGCCATTTCACTCCTAGATATGAAGTGTTAACCATCAGAAATATGCATAAAGGTGCACACAGCAGGAGATACATGCAAAAATACTCATGGCAACATTATTCATGGAGCACACAAAAAAAGGAAAAATCCAAATATCTACCAAATATCCACCATCCAAGAGTAGAATGAAAAAGAAGAATACTATTTCAAATATAGATAAATTTCATAAATGTCATATCAAATGCAAAAAGCAAGCCAAAGGAAAGAGTACAGAATCATTCCACTTAAAGCTCAAAAGCCTGCAAACCTAAACATTGTATTGCTTAGAGATACATTCATGTTTGGTAAAACTACTTCAAAAACAGTAAAGATAACAAGTTTGTACATCAACTATACTTCAATTTAAAAATTAAGTAACATAAAAGAGTAAAGGATTAATGCACTCAAGTTCAAAACAGCAATTACAGTTGAAAAAGAGGTACCTGGGGTGCTGCAGTTATTGGTAATGTACTGTTTCTCAATAGATGCACAGGTATACATTAGTGAGTGATGGATACACAGTTGTTCATTATTGGTACTACTTAAATTATATGTGCAGATATTATCATATATTCACCCATATGATTGAAATGGGTTTCCCAGGTGGCTCAAGTGGTAAAGAATCTGCCTGCCAATGCAGGAGCCACAGGCGACACAGATTTGATCCCTGGGTCTGGAAGGTCCCCTGGAGTAGGAAATAGCAATGCACCCCAGTATTCTTGTCTGGGAAATCCCATGGACAGAAGAACCTGGCAGGCTACAGTCCTTGGGGTTGAAAGGAGTGGGATATGACTGAGAACCCCAGCACAGTGATTGAAATATATTTCCTAACAAGAAAGAGAAAAACAAATATGGTATAGTGACACATACAAATGTGTTAGGTAGGAAGTTAGGCATGAGCAACAAGGGCGGCCCAGATGAAAAGGATGCAAGCTGATCTCTAAACCCCATCCCAGGAGAGCTCACAGATATGCTGTAAGAATAACCACAGAGACCTTTCCAACTCTTACAGATGTGCCCTAGGTACAGAGTGGATACAAACTAACCACAGGGGCTTCTCAAACTCTTGCACTTTCTCCCCTGATGCACAGTTGTGTCCTCAAGTAACCTTAGGGGTAGCTAGGAGCCCATTAAAGGTTCATAAATATTCTATACATGTGCACAACTGATTATAGCAGACTGAATTATGGGGAAAACCTGTGTAATAGAGCCTGTTGTTATGTAACTTGCAACTGTCAATCAAAACTCTCAGCCCAGGCCCACTTAGATGAATACGTATAACTCCTATTTTGAATGTGCCCAGATGCTCCCCTTCCTTGATTGGCCTTGGGAATACACTCCTTTGCATTTTGCACAGGGAAGAACCCAGAGGAGGAGGCAGGGAGTATAAAAAGGGAAGCCAAGAGGGATCATGGCCACTCCTTTGGAGTTGGTCCAATCTCACATCTCTGGAGTATACAATCTGCTGTCTGTTTAATAAAAAGTCTGTCTGCTTGAGTTGTAACTGAGCTGTAACAGTTTGTTGTTTCAAATACTTGCTACAACAAGAGAGGAGCTGAGAAAACTGCCTTTTTGAGCTGTAATGTGTCCCCCTTTCCAAATCTTTGTTACAATGAGACAAGAACGTAGGGAGAGAAATAAATCACATGACATATGGAATATAGAAAAAATAGTACTGATGAACCTATTTTCAGGGTAGAAATAAAGACACAGATGTAGAGAATAGACTTGTGGACACAGTGGGTTAAGGAGAGGGTGGGTCGAATTGACAGAGTAACACTGACATATATACAGGTCCCAAAAAAAAAAAAAAAGGACTTCCCTGGCAGCTCAGATGGTAAAGAGTGCCTGCAATTGCCATAAGTGCTTTAATTCTTCACAATAACCCTGCAAGGGAAACTTCATTGTTCCCATTTTACAGATGAGGAAGCTGAATCTTGAAAAGTTGAAATTATTTGCTCAAGACTAGATACTACTAAAAAGCATAGATAAGGGCCTTCCCTGGCTGCCCAGGGACTCTGCACTTCCATGGTAGGGGGCACAGGCTCAATTACTGGTCAGGAAACTAAGATCCTGTGTGCCTCATGGCCAAAACTAAAGATGTGCAGACAAATTTCAAATTCAAGTCTGTCTGTTACCAAAGCCTGATCTCTCTTCAATACACTGGGATGACTTGAGAGTCATCATTTATAAACTCCCTTCTCCATCCAACACAGAAATGCCTTTGGAGAAACCAATGAAAACACACCTTGGCCTCAGGCTGTTTCAAATAAGCTCAAATTTTGAAGGAGCAACTTTAATTTGCCCAGCCCAGCTGCCAGACCAAGAGCATAACTGGGCAGTAGCCAGAGTCATAATTACTAAGAAGTAATATCAGAGGAAGGATGCAGGGGAGTTGTACCCCTATTTCTACTCAGCAAAATGAAATGAAATGTTCTTTTTACTTTACAAGAAGAGGCAAGAAAAAAGAAAAGCCTCCTCTAGGAGCTATGGCAGCCATGGAGGGAGACACTATTGGGTGCTTCTTCTGGGCCAAAGGATCATCTCAGCCACAATGTTATAATCAGTTGGTGAACGGAGCACATCCAGACGAGATCCACCCACAGAGACACTGCTCTAGTTGTCCTCCCTAACAGTTCTCTCCAATCATTACCAGTCCACATCAATAATCCCAGAGAGTCACCCACCACACCAGTATTTCTAAATGGGAGACAAGCTCATGTTTTCTTTGGTTCCCTGGGATCTTCATTTGAGACTCCTTCATATGACAGGTAAGGTCCTCCACAGTCTCACTCATCTCAGTTCCTGCCATATGAATGTCCAGGGGAAAGGACTGTAGGCAGAGGAAATCACTATCCAGCACATTTGAGAAACAGAAAAAGGGGCACTCTGGCTGGAGTAAGAGACCAGGAGAGAGTAGTGAGAGGTGAGGTCATGAGAAGTAATACAGAGTCAGACTGTGGGGTTCTGTTTTTGCCCTAAATAAAATGGGAGAGCCACTGCATGGCTTTTCAGAAGAATCCTGTGGTCTGATTTACATTTTAAGATCACTTTGGCTGCTGTGTAAAGAATGGACTACAGAAGAAAAAATGTGGAGCAGAGACAAGTTGGAGGCTGTGCAGTAAAATGAGAGCCGTAGTGGATTGGTCCCAGTGGGAGCAGTGGGCACTGAATTTATTTTGAAGGTGGAGTCAATAAGACTTCCCGATAGATTTGAGGAAGGATGTAGAAGCTAGAGTGGAGTCAAGTATGATCCCAGAATTTTAATCTAGGCAACTGGAAAAAGGAAATTGCCATTCACTGAATGGAAAGCCTGTGAGAGTTGAGCAGGTCTTCTGAAATGTTGTGGAACAGGAAGAAATTGGAGTTCAGTTTTAACATGTTAAACCTGAGATGTCTGTTAAACATACAAGAAGAGATATGGAGTATGCAGATGTAAAATATACAAAAATAGACTCCAAGAGACAAGTCAAGACTGAGATATAAATTTGGGAGCTGTCAGCATGTTTGGTGTTTAAATTCCTAACCGCATTTTGTCAGGTCCTGACTAGCGGGGACATGCCCTTCAGCTGATGCATGTAGCTGGACAACCTGCACAGTGCCCTGGTTTTTCCACTGCTGGTCCTCACTGAGCATGTAAACCTTCACTGGCTGCTGGGTGTAGCTCAATGTACCGCTGTAGGGGCTGGGGCAAAGACCCTGCTGGAGTCACCCCGCAGAGAGCCCGGGGGATGTTGGAGCGGGGGTTGGAGGATGCCCACTTGCAGAGGGCTTTGCGGCCTCACTGTTGCCACTGGCCACCCTTGGGCCATTCTGCCACCTGTATGGTCTGCTACTGGCCGAGCTCTGGGCCCCACCTTTCCTCTACTCAGGCTCCTCGGCATTATTGTCCAGGCCAGGTGAGCCTGGCTGCCCTGATAATAGATAATAGAAAGAGTAAACTTTAAGACATTGCTAGACATACAGTGGGACATTTCAGGAGCATATAATGATCTTAATGTGTATCTATCTTATAACACAGCTCCAAAATACATGAAGAAAATTCAACAGATTACACAGAAGTAGGCAGACTCACAACTAGAGTTGGATATCTGGACATTCTTCTCTCTGTGATTTACAGAATCAGACAATTTTTAAAATCAGCGCAATATAAATGAACAGAGCAACACAGTTCACCAATTTGGTTAAATTGGCATCGACAGAACACTAGCCCCAGGAAGTTAAGAATGCATATCCTTTTTAAGTGCAATTAAGTGTACATATTTTACATACTAGCACATGATCTATTTTGGATCATGTGTCACTACATAAAACATGTTCCAAAGGATTGAAATTCTGGAGTATATTCTTATATGCTTCCCTGATGGCTCAGACAGTAAAGAACCTGCCTGCCATTCAGGAGTGCTGGGTTTGATCCCTGGATGGAGAAGATCCCCTGAAGAAGGAAATGACAACCCACTCCAATATTCTTGCCTGGGGAATTCCATGGACAGAGAAGCCAATTTGGAATGTATTTTACATACTAGAGCATGATATATTCAGCAAAATAGATCAATGCTAGTATATAAAATATGTCCACTTAATGTGCACTTAAAAAGGATATACATTCTGAACTTACTGGGGACAGTGTTCTGTAGATGGTGTTGCAAAGAGTCAAACATGGCTGAGCAACTAACACTTTCACTTACACTTTCTGGAACTAAATAATAGATAAATAACAAGTTATCTAAAAAATTAGCTGCCAAATCTCTTGAAACTAAAGAATAGATTTCAATATAACCTATGGGTCCAAGAAAAATGCAAAAGGAAATTATGAAATACTTTTACTTAAATGACAATGAAAACACAACATTTCAAACGGTGTAAAAAAGCAGCTAAAGCAGTTCTTAGAAGGAAAGTTACCACTTTAATTCTATATATTAGAAAACAAGGAAGTTTTAAATCAGCTACCATCTCGGAAGTTATCAAAGAAAAGCAGTTTAAGTCCATAGCAAACACAAACATAAAGGAATAATAAAGATGAAAGAGTAAAATAACAAACCGACAGAATAGGAAACAGCCTGACAATAAAGGAAATCAGCAAAGCAAAAATATTTATTCTTTGAAAATATTAATAAAATGAATGCTCAAGGAAACAAATATAAATTATCAGTATCAGGAATGAAATGAAATCAGTTATGTTCTACAGATATTAAAAGAATACAAAAAGAATACTATGAACAACTTTAAGTCAACAAATTCAGTAACTTAGTAATGGAAAAGATCCTTTCAAAATACAACTTTCTAGAACTATCACAAGAAGAAATAGAGAAACCTGGATAGCTTTCTAACTAGTTTTTAAATAGAAAATATCTTTAAAAATCTTCCCACTTGAAAAACAAAGAAGCCAAATGAAAAGTGAGCAAGCAAGATTAATGACCCAAATAGCTTTATTAGTGAATTCTAACAAGCATTTCAGAAGGAAGTAATACAAAATTTACACAAACTCTGTCAAAGAAACAAGAAGGAAACATCCCAATTCATTTTATGAAACTATTAATAACAAAATCCTAATACAAAAATCTTACAATAATATTACAAAAAGAAAAGTATAAACCAATACCCATCATAGAGACATAAGAATCCTTAATAAAATATTAGCAAATCAAATCCAAAAGTATATTTTAAAAAATAATATATTTTGATTAAATGGAATATATCATAGGAATGCAAGGCTGGCTCAGCTTTCAACAATCAATGTAATTCAACATATCAATAGAATAAAGGAGAAAAACCACATGATATTCTCAATAGATTCAGTGAAAGGATTTGGTACATCTTAACAGTTCTTCATGATAAAAAGTCTCAGCAAACAAGGAATAAAAGAAAATTTTCTCTGTCTGAAAAGGAGTATCCATGAAAAAAGATGCAAATTTTTGGAAATGCAAAGGACCTAGATTAGCCCAAGCAATCTAGAAGAACAAAATTGGCAAGCTTACAGTATTTGATTTCAAGATAATATAAAACTATAATAAGGAAGACAATATGCTATCAAGGATATAATGTAGATCAAAAGAACAGAACATAAGAGTTCAAGAAATGTACACACACAAATAACTGGAAAAAATCTAACTGTGGCTTTTACTTCATATCATACACAAAACTTTATTCAAGATGAATCACAGACTAAAAACAAAGCAAAAATTAATCTAGGAGAAAAAATATAATATTTTCCCAACCTTAGGATTTATAAGACAGATCACAGAAGCATTAACCATAAAAGAAAAAAAATGATAAATTTCATCAAAATTTAAATCTTCTAGTCATCAAAAGACTATTACAGAAAAAGAAAAAATAAGCCACAGGCTGAGAGATAATAATTGGGTTACACATATCAGACAGAAGTTTATCTCTAAACTGTATTTTTAAACTTATAAAAGTCAATAAGAAAAAAATCAGACAATTTTATCACTATGAAATTCCCTCTGAGGACTGCTTTTGCTGCATCCCATAGATTTCACGTGGTTGTATTTCCATCTTCATCTATCTCAAGGTGTTTTTTAATTTCCTCTTTGATTTCATCATTGACCCACTGGTTTTTTAGTAGCACACTTTTCCATCTCCATGTATTTGATTTTCCTAGTTTCTCTCAGACAGGCAGCTATTTTAAAGGAGAAAAAGAACGTGCACAAATAGCCAATAAGTGCATGAATAAGTGATCAACATCACCCGCAGGGAAGTGCAATGATGACTCCACACAGCTGACAAAAGGGCTAAAATTTTAAAGACCAGCGAATCCAAGAGTCAATGAGGATGTGGAATAACTGAAGCTCTTTACTTTGTGGTAGGAGGATAAATAGCACCAAACACTTTGGTAAGTTTCTTCCGAATTTAAACACATGACTACCTACATCGAAAATTTTAACCAAGAGAAATTAGGTTGTGGATTCACAAGAAAACTTTCACAAGAATCTCCATAGCAGCTTTATTGATAATAGCCCAGAACTGAAAAGAAAAATTTCAGAAGAATGGATAAATAAATTGGATACATTTAAAGAAGGGAATTCCCAGAAAAAAAATCTAAAAGTATGAACCACTATTATGTGAATGAATCAAGTCTCAAAAACATCAGTTAACCAAAAGAAACCAGACACATCTCTAAACAGGATAGTCAAGAGCATGCAGAGCTAATCTACTCTAGTGATAGAAATCAAAACCTTTGCTGATTGAGATTAAAAGTAACTTTCAGTAATGATGAAAATTGTCTATATCCCGATTTGGTGGTTGTTAACAGGAGTACACATCTGTCAAAACTGTTGAACTGTGCACTGTAGATGTGAAATCTGCCTTAATTTAAAGAATAATAGCAAAAAGAGAGAGAGAGAGAAAAAAAAATTTTGAAAAGAGAGAATGACAGAACACCAGAAGCAGGGTCGACAGAAAAGTAGACCACCTCCTATAACATTTGAGCCAGCCAATGATGGCCCTTAGGCCATATCCTGCCTAACACCTGTGCTTATATGGCCTCGGGACTAAGTATGATTTTTACATTTTTAAAGTGTTGGGGGGGGGGGGAATCAAACAAAAGATAATGTCTTGTAGTACACAAAAATTATATGTAGTTTAAATATCAGTTTCCACAAATAAAGTTTTATTGGAACACAGTCACACTTGTTCATTCAGGCACCATCTAGAGCTGCTTTCACAAGACAATGCAGAGTTGAGTGGTTGCAACAGAGACCACACGGCCCACAAAGCCTGTAATCCTCACCATCTGAACCTTCACAGCAAAAAAAAATCCTGCTAGGCATAAGTGAGCACTCCCCTGTAAGGACTGTGGTCTTGAAATTAAAATGAGACACATCAATGTAATTATACTCTTTTCCTTATCTGTAACGTGGCAACTGTCAGGCCCCTAATTAGGTTACAACTTGGTTGAGTTAAATGAGACCATACGTAGAGTGTCCAGCACAATGTGAGTACTTATTCAATAAGAAAACCCTAGCTGCTTCCTAGCACTACCTCTTCTTGGGGCTAAAAGTCATGGGTGATATGAAGTGCAGAGATTGCAGTGGGATTCTGGGAAGAAGGGGCTGCTTCCTAAACCACAGCTCTAAAATCTCTTCTTTATAAAAATGGGCTTTTTTTTTTTTTTTTAACATCCCCCCAGAGCAATTTTCTGTGGCCCCGTGGGTAACTGGTCAGCTTTTCTCCTATACCAACCCCAACTCAAAACTGTTCTGAACAAATTTCCTAATTCATGATGCGAGGCAAAGATGTGCTCAAGTATCTGTGGGCTCCAGAGCCAAAGGATCAGGACCACCGAGCAGGAGCATTTTGAAGGAACTCCTTCCTCCCCACTCCCCTGACCCCACGGCAGATATTCTTTTACCAATGCAGTTTCGTGGAACAAACATGAGAAAGAGCTTAGGGGGATTGTTATGTAACTATATTTTCCCATGAATGAGGATTGCTAGTGCCTTCTTAAGACATTTGAAAAATTTTAATCCAATGGCCAGAATATTCATTATTTTCTCAAATTTAATTAATTTACTAAACTACTCATGGTTCATTGGATTCAATCCAGTATCTGCGATCTTTCTGAGTCCATTACACTCATGGGATTCAACTTCATCTCTTCTAACACATAAAAATCTCATCAAAATGGAAATAAAATGTAATTTTGAACTTTCTAATGAAGACGCCCCTCTTGGCTCTCCAGTACTCTAAAATTAATGGCCTCTTTCCCCCACCCTTTTTGCTCAGAATGCTCAGCTCTGTGTCAAGGGGAGGGAAAAGGAAGACACCTTTGTGGTGAACAGCCATGCCACCTAGTTTGCCTCAGCAAAAGCATCACTCTGGAGGGAACCTAGGAGAGACGTGCAGTCCACAAAGTCACTGCCACCACAAACTGATTAGTAAAAGGAAAGGAAAGCACTGTCCCAATTAAGGAAAAGTGTAAAACCAATTTTGCATTGGCATCCACATGCTCCCGGGGCCGCCCCACACCCGCCTCTGCTTATGTTCCTCCCACACACCATGCACCTTTCCTGGACGCAGTGAGCACCTTCCCACACAAACCTTGCAAACCTACCACAACTCTGGAAAGGAGGTATTATAATTCTCTCTATTTTTCAAATGATAAAATTGAGGATTGAAAGAAGCATGTGACAACTACGTACACTCACACAGCTAGCAAAAACCAGAGCAGGGCTGGTTATAGCCTAACACGATATGGTGGTTGGAGCATGGTTTGATGCAGAGCAGCTAATATGGTAAGCATTGCTCTGACCAGGCCTAGTGCTCAGGGCTGACCAGGCACGGTCTCATGAGTCTTCACAACTCCTCAAATGCTGGGGACACATCAGCCCCAGATTACAGATGGGTAAGTAAGATAGATAAGTGACATAGTTTCCCAAGGACACAGAGACAGACCTATCCAGAGCCACAAGCTCTCAACCCTTGCAGGCCATACCATCCCCTACTTATTATACCCACAACTGCCCTGCACAGATGTCCTCAGAACTGAAGCAAAATAGGGACTCTTCTTAGACTATGCAGTAAATATTGGTATTTTTCAAGTTGACTTTTTTTTTTTTTCAATCTGAGTGCCTCAGAGGATATCCAAATTTCCATGCAAGCAATAGAGATGGACAGCATGTCTGAGGCTAGTGGAATATTCAGCCTTTCCAAACTGTGCTTCCCAGTCTGATCTCTGGTTCATGAACCTTGCCCCAGTTCCCAGATGATGAGAGAGGAAATAAGTCCCTCTCATTGGTCTCAGAGACTCATATACCCAGTATCAGGCAGCATCAGATCATTTACAGAATTTTCACTCTGCTTCTTCTGAAAGGACTGTACTACTAACCTCTCTGAATTAGGTGAGGCTACATCACTTCTTCCAAATAATAAAAAGTGAGATAAAATAGTGAAAAAGCAAGAAGGCAAAGTGGTTATCTGAGGAGTCTTTACAAATAGCTGAAGAAAGAAGAGAAGTGAAAAACAAGGGAGAAAGAGAAAGGTAGATTTCCAAAGAAGAGTAAGGAGAGACAAGACGGCCTTCTTCAATGAACAACACATAAAAATAGAGGGAAACGATAGAAGGGGAAAGACTAGAGATCTCTTCAGGAAAATTGGGAATATCAAGGGTACATTTCAGCCAAAGATGGGCACAATAAAGGACAGAAAATGTAGAGACCTAGTAGAAGAGGAGAAAAAGAAGAGGTGGGAAGAACACATGGAAGAACTAAAGTACTAAACAGATCTTAATGAACCAGATAACCACAATGGTGTGTTAGTCACCCAGAGCCAGATGTTCTGGAAGGTGAAGTCAAGTGGACCTTAGAAGCACTGCGGTCAATAAAGCTAGTATGCAATGGAATTCCAGCATAGCTATTCAAACCCCTAAATTATGATGCTATCAAAGTGTTGCACTCAATATGTCAGCAAATCTGGAAGACCCAGCAGTGACCACAGGACTGGAAAAGGTCAATCCTCATCCAGGTTCCCAAGAAGGGTGGTACTAAAGAATGCCCAAACCACTGGACAATTGCTCTTATATCCCATACTAGTAAGGTCACGTTTAAAATCTTGCATGTTAGGCTTAGCATTATGTGAACCAAGGACTTCCAGACATCCAAGCTGGGTTTAAAAAGGAAGAGGAAACAACGATCAAATCGCTAACATTTGCTGGATCATAGAGAAAGCTAGGGAATTCCAGAAAAACATCTACCTCTGTTTTATCAACTTTGCTGAAGCCTTTGACTATGTGGATCATGACAAACCATCAGTTCAGTTCAGTTCAGTCACTCAGTCGTGTCCAACTCTTTGTGACCCCATGAATCGCAGCACGCCAGGCCTCCCTGTACATCACCAACTCCCGGAGTTCACTCAAACTCATGTCCATCGAGTCGGTGATGCCATCCAGTCATCTCATCCTCTGTCATCCCCTTCTCCTCCCGCCCCCAATCCTTCCCAGCATCAGGGTCTTTTCCAATGAGTCAACTCTTCACATGAGGTAACCGAAGTGTTGGAGTTTCAGCTTCAACATCAGTCCTTCCAATGAACACCCAGGACTGGTCTCCTTTAAGATGGACTGATTGGATCTCCTTGCAGTCCAAGGGACTCTCAAGAGTCTTCTCCAACACCACAGTTCAAAAGCATCAATCTTTCAGCACTCAGCTTTCTTCACAGTCCAACTCTCACATCCATACATGACCACTGGAAAAACCATAGCCTTGATGAGACAGACCTTGGTTGGCAAAGTAATGTCTCTGCTCTTTAATATGCTGTTTAGGTTGGTCATAACTTTCCTTCCAAGGAGTAAGCATCTTTTAATTTCATGGCTGCAATCACTATCTGCAGTGATTTTGGAGCCCAAAAAAATAGTCTGACACTGCTTCCACTGTTTCCCCATCTATTTACTTGAAGTGACGGGACCAGGTGCCATGATCTTAGTTTTCTGAATGTTGAGCTTTAAGCCAACTTTTTCACTCTCCTGTTTCACTTTCATCAAGAGGCTTTTTAGTTCCTCTTCACTTTCGGCGATAAGGGTGGTGTCATCCACGTATCTGAGGTTATTGATATTTCTTCCAGCAATCTTGATTCCAGCTTGTGCTTCTTCCGGCCCAGTGTTTCTCAAGATGTAATCTGTATATAAGTTAAATAAGCAAGGTGACAGTAAACAGCCTTGATGTACTCCTTTTCCTATTTGGAATCAGTCTGTTTTTCCATGTCCAGTTCTAACTGTTGCTTCCTGACCTGCATATAGGTTTCTCAAGAGGTGGGTCAGGTGGTCTGGTATTCCTATATCTTGAAGAATTTTCCACAGTTTATTGTGATCCACACAGTCAAAGGCTTTGGCATAGTCAATAAAGCAGACATAGATATTTTCCTGGAACTCTCTTGCTTTTTTGATGATCCAGTGGATATTGGCAATTTGATCTCTGGAACTTCTGCTTTTTCTAAAACCAGCTTGAACATCTGGAAGTTCACGGTTCATGTATTGCTGAAGTCTGGCTTGGAGAATTTTGAACATTACTTTACTAGCATGTGAGATGAGTGCAACTGTGCAGTAGTTTGAGCATTCTTTGGGATTGCCTTTCTTTGGGATTGGAATGAAAAACTGACCTTTTCCAGTCCTGTGGCTACTGATGAGTTTTCCAAGTTTGCTGGCATATTGAGTGCAGCACTTTCACAGCATCATCTTTCAGGATTTGAAATAGCTCAACTGGAATTCCATCACCTCCACTAGCTTTGTTCACAGTGATGCTTTCTAAGGCCCATGTGACTTCACATTCCAGGATGTCTGGCTCTAGGTGAGTGATCACACCATCGTGATTATCTGGGTCGTGAAGATTTTTTTTGTACAGTTCTTCTGTGTATTCTTGCCACCTCTTCTTAATATCTTCTGCTTCTGTTAGGTCTGTACCATTTCTGTCCTTTATCCAGCCCATCTTTGCATGAAATGTTCCCTTGGTATCTCTCATTTTCTTGAATAGATTTCTAGTCTTTCCTATTCTGTTGTTTTCCTCTATTTCTTTGCATTGATTGCTGAGGAAGTCTTTCTTATCTCTCCTTGCTATTCTTTGGAACTCTGCATTCAAATGGGAATATCTTTCCTTTTCTCCTTTGCCTTTTGCTTCTCTTCTTTTCACAGCTATTTGTAAGGCCTCCTCAGACAACCATTTTGCCTTTTTGCATTTCTTTTCCATGGGGATGATCTTGATCCCTATCTCCTGTACAATGTCATGAACCTCTGTTCATAGTTCATCAGGCACTCTGTCTATCAGATCTAGTCCCTTAAATCTATTTCTCACTTCCACTGTATAGTCATAAGGGATTTGATTTAGGTCTAGTGGTTTTCCCTAGTTTCTTCAATTGAAGTCTGAATTTGGCAATAAGGAGTTCATGATCTGAACCACAGTCAGCTCCTGGTCTTGTTTTTGCTGACTGTATAGAGCTTCTCCATCTTTGACTGCAAAGAATATGATCAATCTGAAATCGGTGCTGACCATCTGGTGATGTCCATCTGTAGAGTCTTCTCTTGTGTTGTTGGAAGAGGGTGTTTGCTATGACGAATGTGTTCTCTTGGTAAAACTCTGTTAGTCTTTGCCCTTGCTTCATTCCATACTCCAAGGCCAAATTTGCCTGTTACTCCAGGTGTTTCTTGACTTCCTACTTTTGCATTCCAGTCCCCTATAATGAAAAGAACATCTTTTTTGGGTGTTAGTTCTAAAAGGTCTTGTAGGTCTTCATAGAACCGTTCAACTTCAGCTTCTTCAGCATTACTGGTTGGGGCATATACTTGGATTACCGTGATGTTGAATGGTTTGCCTTGGAAACAAACAGAGATAACTCTGTCTTTTTGAGATTGCATCCAAGTACTGCATTTCGGACTCTTTTGTTGACCATGACGGCTACTCCATTTCATCTAAGGGATTCCTGACCACAGTAGTAGACATAATGGTCATCTGAGTTAAATTCACCCATTCCAGTCCATTTTAGTTTGCTGATTCCTAGAATGTTGACATTCACTTTTGCCATCTCCTGTTTGACCACTTCCAATTTGCCTTCATTCATGGACCTAACATTCTAGGTTCCTATGCAATATTGCTCTTTACAGCATTGGACCTTGCTTCTATCACCAGTCACATCTACAACTGGGTATTGCTTTTGCTTGACTCCATCCCTTCATTCTTTCTGGAGTCATTTCTCCACTGATCTCCAGTAGCATATTGTGTACCTTCTGACCTGGGGAGTTCCTCTTTCAGTATCCTATCATTTTGCCTTCTCATACCGTTCATAGGGTTCTCAAGGCAAGAACACTGAAGTGGTTTGCCATTCGCTTCTCCAGTGGACCACATTCTGTCAGACCTCTCCACCATGAGCCGTCCGTTTCGGGTGGCCCCACACGGCATGGCTTTATTTCAGTGAGTTAAACATAACAAACCATGGAAAGCCCTTAAAGAGATGGGAATACCAGACCATCTTACCTGTCCCCTAGAAACCTGCATGCAGGTCAAGAAACAACAGTTAGAACCCTGTATGGAACAACTGATTGCTCAGGATTGAGAAAGGAGTATGACAGAGCGGTCTGTTGTCACCCTATTTATTTATTTAACCTGTACGCTGAGTGCATCATGAGAAATGCCATGCTGGATGAATTGCAAGCTGGAATCAAGATAGATGGGAGAAACGTCAACAACCTGAGATATGCAGTTGGCACTACTCTAATGGCAGAAAGTGAAAAGGAGCTAAAGAGCCTTTTGATAAGGGTGAAGGAGGAGGGTGAGAAAGCCAGCTTAAAACTAAATACTAAAAAATCTAAGATCATTGTATCTGGCTCCATTACTTCATGGCAAATATAAGGGGAAATGGTAGAAGCAGTGACAGATTTCCTCTTCTTGGACTCTAAAATCACTGGGGATGGTGACTGCAGCCATGAAATCAGAAGACAATTGTTTCTTAGCAGGAAAGCTATGGCAAACCTAGATAGTGTGTTGAAAAGCAGAGATATCACTCTGACAACAGAGGTCCGTATAGTCAAGGCTATGGTCTTCCTAGTGGCCACATATGGTTGTGAGAGCTGGACTGTAAAGAAGGCAGAGCGCCAAAGAACTGATGCCTTTGAATTATGTTGCTGGAGGAGACTCCTGAAAGTACCTTGGACAGTAAGGAGATCAAAACAATCAATCTTAGGGGAAATCAAGCCTGAATATTCACTAGAAGGACTGATGCTGAAGCTGAAGCACCAGTATTTTGGTTACCTGATGCGAACAGGCAACTCATTGGAAAAGTCCCTGTTTCTGGGAAAGATTGAGGGCAGAAGGAGAAGAGGACATCAGAAGATGAGATGGCTGGATGGCATCACTGATGCAATGGACATGAACTTGGGCAAACTTCGAGAGATGATGAGGGACAGGGAGGCCTGGTGTGCTGCAGTCCGTGGGGTTGCAAAGAATCGGGCAAGACTGGGTAACTGAACAACAATAGCATCACTTGTTACAAATAATAAAACGTGAGATAAAATCATGGATGTCACTTATGGGTAGAAGTGTTAAGAAGAAGTAAGCAATTTACCACATTTCTTTCCATCTGTCTCAGTTACAAAAGAATTCATGCCAGGAGGGAGGCTCCATTAGCCTGGGATCCTGGGTGTATATGAAGAGGGAGACCCTGCCAACTTTCATGAAAGGAGCACTGAATTACTGTTGTGTGAGGGAAGTCACTGAGAGATGGGAGCTTGTCTGTTAATGCAGCATGACCTAGCCACACACACACAACACACACTCATACAAATCCCACATACATTCCTATAACCACACAGACACATTCCTAAGCCCCACAATATTCCTATAACCACACACACACACACACACACACACACTTCTACAACCCAACACACACTCCTGTAACCAATAGACACACATACCTACAACCCCACAGAAACACATTTTTACAATCCCACACACTCTTTCATAACCCCACAGACCCACATTCTTATACCCCACAGACACACACTCCTACAACCACCCCCCCACACTCCTATAATCACACAGAAACACAATCCTACAACCCCACATGCACTCCTGTAACCCCACACACAACTCCTACAACACCATAAACCATAAATGTTCCTATAATCACACGGACACACACTCCTACAAACCCACACACACTCCTGTAACCCCACAGACACATACTCCTACAACCCTACAAATGCTCCTATAACCACAAACACTCCTACAACCTCACTCTAGGATCTGTTTCTCTACTCACAATATTTCTAACACCATATGTCTATTCTAGGTTTTCCACTTCAACTAATTCTCCCATTCTCAGGAGTCACAAACTGGGCACCCTACAACTTATCTCTGGCACTAACTCCCTGCAGTTAATGCAGACCCTGCAGGTTACAGGGGTAACCTGTACAGGGGTTACACATCACACCCCTCCCACCACACACGGATGCCAATCACAAGCAGTGGGTCCCCAGATCACCCACACTTCTGACTTGGCTGCCCAGTATGGTTTCCTATGTCCCCCTCCTCAGGTTTGATAACTTGCTATAACAGCTCACAGAACTCAAGGAAACATTTTTCCTTACTGTTACCTGGTTATTATATAAGATGCAAATGAACAGCCAGGTGAAGAAGTACCCAGAGTGAGGACCAGAAGTGTCCCAATTACGGGAGCATCTGGCCCTGTGGAGTTTGGGTCACCCTCCAAGCATGTGGATTTCTTCACCAACTCAGAAGCACTACAAAGCCCATTGTTTCAGAGTTTTATGGAGGTTCCATTACACAGGTATAATTGATTAAGTCATTGGGCATTGGTGATCAATTCTAGCCCATCCCTTCTTTCCCCTCCCTGGAAGTTAAGGAGTGATTCTGAAAATTCTAACCTTCTAATCATACGGTTGTTTCCTCTGGCCATCAGCCCCCACATTCCAGTGGTCATTGTGTTAGCATAACCTCAGGTAAGGTTGAAAAGGGCTCTTTTTAATTGAAGTATAGCTGATTTATGATATCATGTTCATTTCATATGCACCAAAATAACTGTTATATATTTTTTCAGATTACATTCCATTATAGGTTATGATAAGATATTGAATATAGTTTCCAGTATATACAGTAGGTCTTGGTTGCTTATATTGTAGTTTGCATATGTTAATCCCATAATCCTAATTGTCCCTCTTTTCCTCCCTATCCCCTTTGGTAAGCATGTTTGCTTTCATGTCTCATTTTATGTCTTTAAGTCTGTTTCTATTTTTTATACAGATTCATTTGTACTAGTTTTAGATTCCATATGTAAGTGATCTTATATAGTATTTGTCTTCTTTGTCTCACTTACTTCACTAAGTATAATACTCTCTAGGTCCATCCATGTTGCTGCAAATGGCAACATTTCATTCTGTTTATGGCTGAGTAATATTCCAGTGTGTGTGTGTGTGTGTGTGTGTGTGTACACATCTTCTTAAGCCAATTATCCCTTGAGTTGTTCCATGTCTTGGCTTTTGTAAATAATGCTGCTATGAATATTGTGGAATATGTATATTCAAATTAGATTTTTTGTTTTTTCTGCATACATACCCAGCAGTAGGATTGCTGGGTCATATGGTACCCTTATTTTTATCTTATTAAGGAATCTCTGTACTGTTTTCCATAGTGGCTTCATCAATTTATGTTCCCACTAACAGTGTAGTTGGAATCACTTTTCTCCACACTCTCTCCAGAATTTATTATCTGTAGACTCTTTGATGATGGCCATTCCGACAGTGTGAGGTGCTAATTAACTATGTCTTTTATTTGTATTTCTCTAAATATTAGCAATGTTGAGAATCATTTCATGTGCCTGTTGATATATTCAAAATGGTTTAAAGATCTAAACATAAGGCAGGACACCATAATCCTCCTAGAAGAGAACATAGCAAAACATTTCCTGACATAAATCATAGCAATATTTTTTAGTTCAGTCTCCCAAGGCAAAAGAAATAAAAACAAAAATAAATGAAACATAATCAAACTTAAAAACTTTTGCACAGCAAAACAAACTATCAACAAAACAAAAAGACAAGCTAGAGACTGGGAGAAGATATTTAAAATGATGTGACCAATAAGGGGTTAATATCCAAAACATACAAACAGCTCATCCACTTCAATATTGAAAAAACAAACAACCCCATTAAAAAATGGGCAGAAGACCTAAAGAGACATTTTTCCAAAGAAGACATACAGATGGTCACCTGGCACATGAAAGGGGTTTTTTATGAATAACAAAAGAGCTCCTATCACTCCTGGTCACCTCTGTTACTCAGAAAATTACAAGGGTTTTATGAGCTCTTGTGCCATGATACCACCTTACACCCATTAGAATGACTACTATTAAAAAAAAACACAGAAAATAACAAGTATTGGTGAAACTGTGGAGAAACTGGAACCCTTGAGCACTGTTACTGGAAATGTAAAATGGTGCAGCCACTATGGAAAACAGTTTGGATGTTCCTCAAATAATTAAAAATAGAACTACCATATGATCCAGAAATTCCACTACTGGGTATATATCCAAATTGAAAGCAGTCTTGAAGAGATATTTGTACATTGGTGTTCATAATAGCATGATTCACAATAGCCAAAGGGAAGCAACCCAAGTGTTCATTGACAGATAAATAAACAAAATTTGATATATATATATACCAGGAAATATTATTCAGCTTTAAAAAGAAAGAAATTCTAACACACACCGCAGTGTGGGTGATCTTTGAGGACATTAATAAGCCAGTCACAACTGCTCAGATGAATGCCAGCATGGTCTGCATGCCACAGGCCAACCAGAGGAAACGTGAGGGTATGCTGAGTAGAGACCTAGGCCAGCGCAGAGGAGCCTTGATACACGACTGGCGGCACTCAGGATGGTGGATACCTAAATCTGAGAAACAGAACTCATGAGGACAGCTTTGCCTATGTTATCCCACACTCTCCTCCAGGAGAGCCCCAGAGCTCCTCAATTTTCAGGGGAGGTCCCTCTCAACAAAAAAGCTTGGGGTCCTGAGGAATCCTTCCATTGGAGGAAGGGCAGGAATGGGAGCCCTCAGCTTAGAAAGTTGCCCTCTTCCAGATCTCATGTGGAAAGAGGGGTCTGGGAAGCTCCCTCCAACACAGCCTGTGAGCCAGAATCCAAACGCATGGCCTCCCTGAATTTATTCCCCTGTGTGGTCTCAGCTTCTTCTACTTTGAAGGTTGTAAAACCTCCCTCCCCTGGCATGGCTTTATATTCACTGGAAACCCTGGGAGCCTGTGTTTTGAGCTGCCCTGATCTGCCCTGGCGCCAAGGTGTGGGCCATGGAGCTCCCAGTTTACATGAAGATATATTGAGCACCACAGCAGGGAAGGGACCCAAATTTCTCAGCATCTCCCACCCAGCCCAGACCTACCTGATTTACCTGACCTCTGCCTTTCTGTAACAGAGAACAAAGGGATCCCCAGTGCCAAACAAGCCCTGGAGGAGACAGCCTCCATCCTGCAGGAGGAAAATACCCCTGCAGAGCTCCCTCCACTCATATTGATGTAGCTCCCCTCAACTGTGTACCCACCCATCCCTCTAGCCATCCGCTTGCTAACTCAAGCATCCATCTGTTCAGCCGCCCACTCACCCATCCATCCATCATCCCAACTACTCACTCGGCAAACATTCCTTCATGTCTATCCTGTGCTGGGTGCCGGATGTCCAGAGAGAAAGTAAGACCAACATCTAACACAAAGACTATGCCTGAAAGTAGATAAATATAGCATAGGATGACCCAGAGCTGCCCACGAAGCTGGCCTCTGTCTACCTGTGGTTGAAATTCTATCCTGTGTCATGGACTTGTCCAGAATTGCCTCCTATGTGCATGTCAGGACTGCCCAACAAGCCTTTGGAGACAGAAATGTGGCTTTTGCAAATATATGCCCCACCAGACAGTTGCACTGTAGTCTGGAGATGGCTGTGTGCACAAGGAGCCTCTTTTTCCAGTAGCAGAGTCCAGCACATCCCCTGGACCCTACAATTCATCTGATTCCCCAACATATCATTTCTTTTGAAGGCACAGGGACACAGACAAAATCTGCTCCCAATTAGTTGTTTCTTTTGCTAATTTGACATCTATTCCCCCTCTGATAGCCTTGTGCAGTTGCTTTTCCAATCACTTTAAATCTTGCCACCTCATTAAGAAGAGGCCCAATGTTCCCGGTGGGAACTTGATCTGTTTTGAGGAGCACATCAGAGCAAAAGATGCAGGGCTAGCCTACTGCTGTCATCACCCTTCCTGCCAGCTAAGAGGCCTGGGAGCCAGTCCCTGAGCACAGACTGGGATAACACTTCAAAATAAAGGGGAGGGAAGGGCCTCCCAGCCCTCTCTTCATGTAGCACATGTGGTGGTGCTTTGAGCCCTGCTTGTCACACACTGGTTTCCCTGTTCTCTGGGGGGGGGGGGGGGGGGGGGGGGGGGGACTGACACTAGAAATTATAGTGACCTTACAGAATTCACAGAATCATGGTTTGTGGTCCCACAGACACCAGCTACAGGGGTGTGCAGTAACCATGGCCATGGAGAAGAGGGTGAGTGATTAAAAACATTAATCCCAGCACTTGTGTGGGTTTTTTCTGGGAGGATGGTTGAGACCAACCAGCGTGAGTCTGGAAGGAGATGTCATGAGCTAAGCACCTCACAGGGGCATCAGTGTCACTGGTTCATTAGCTCCTCTGCTGCTCACAGCACCTCCCTTACCAATTAGAAAACGGAAACTCAGAGAAGCATGCTTCATGCCCAGGCCCTGTCAGGGGATATACAACCAACTCCCACACACATTCTTTCTGTGATGGTTAATGTGATGTGTCAACTTGGCTGGGCCATGCAGTGCCTGGATATGTAATCAAACATTATTCTGGGTATTTCCATCAGGGCATTTTTTGTATGAGATTAACATTTAAATCAATGGACTGAGTAAAACAGATTACCCTCCCTGATGTGGGTGGGCCTCATCTGGTCAGTTGAAGACATAACTAAAATAAAAGTCTGACCTCTCCACAGTTAAGATAGAAGGGTTCCTGCCTGAAGATTTTCAACTGCATCATCAGTTCTTCCTGGTTCTTCCAGCCTTTGGATCTGAACTGGGACATCAGCTCTACAGATTTTGGACTCACCAGCCTCCATAATCACATGAGCCAATTCCTTGCAGTAAAAACAAAACAAACAAACAAAAAGGTATATGTGTATATATGTTCTTTGGGTTCCCAGGAGCCTACAGATCTGCAGGAGCGGCCCCCTTAGGCCAGAAGAGTGTCTGTGCACCGCTCTCCAGTCCTGAGCACCTACATGTGTGCAACATCCCAGCTCTTTCTCATGGGAGAGGTCCACCTCCTGAGACTGACCCCAAAGCACCTTTCTTCCTGAGGAGCTTAGAGTCCAACTGAGTTTTATCTTCATGGTCCCTCCCATGTGCACAAGGAGTGGAGGTCCCAGCATTACCCTGCATGATAAGACTTTAATGGAGAGAGCCAGGTCTGTGCTAGACTGGGAAGGACTACATAATGTGTGGTACCTGTGTGAGGTGTGATATGATGGGTATGTGCATGTGTGTGTGTATGTGTGTGTGTGTGTGTGTGTGTATGCATGTATGTGCATATGCCTGGGGGAATGTGTACATGCATTTGTGAAATGTGTGTTGTGGGGGCTGTGTATGTGTGTGTTTGCTTTCTGGAGCTATATAGGGTGGGCTGCCTTAGATGAGGAGATAGTTTCTTCTCATCACTGCTTCCTGGAAACCATAGAATCAAAACAAGGAAGGAAGGGTTGAAAGTGAACAAGAAGGCATCTACAGACATACCTGCATAATGCAGGAGGAGCTTTTCTTCTTGGAACCACCATTTCTTAGCTATGTTGCTTTGGGCAAGTTACCTAGTCTCTCTGAGCCTCTGTTTTCTCTTCTGTAAAATGTGATGAGCACACAGACCTCCCAGGGTGATTCTAAGGTGATATCATCCAAGGTGATACCGGATGTGAAGTACCTGGGCTGTGCCCAGCAGAGGAGTACTCAGTTCCCAAGGGGACCAGCCCTGAACTCATGGCCCCCCAGGAAAGGGGGTGTTAAAGAAACACCCAACCATCTTCCCACCCAGAGAGGGGGAACAAGAAATGTGACCGAAGGGAAACATTCCATGAGAAAGTGAGACGGCCCTGCCAGCCTCTGCTTGGTGCTGGGAGATTGTAAATGCAGTGTTATTATGTAAAGCACATAAGTGATTTTCGGTGTAATTAGGATGGATGGCTCTAATAATTCTGCAGGACTCAATTCCGGGCTGCATTACCAGGCACTTACAGGGAGTTTTTGTGCATTTTGCTTCAGTGAGCACCGGGGCCTGTTAAAGGAATGCAGGGAAGGCGGGGTTCTCAAGTCCAGTGCCCTGCACCAAAGCCAGTGGAGGAGCCTTAGGGCAAAACCCCAAAGGAAATCTGTCCCATGAAGTCACCCTCACCCCTCAACTTTGCAGAAGCTGTTTTTCATTCTCACTCTCAGACTTAGTGCTTCAACACTGACATGACTTTTTGTTGGATTGACTGTCATCATATCCCCCTGGGAAGAGAGGAGCACTCACAGAAGAAGAAACTGAGTTCTCAAGAGGTCTTGTATCCTGTCCAAGGTCGTCCAGCTCATCAAAAGCAGGATCAAAGTCAGATAGAGGGACCTAAATATGATGAAGGTTAATCTTCCTCCTGTGCAGAAGTCTCTTGTACAGCACCCAACCAGACACCCTGTCAATCACAGCTTGATGAGTGATGATACTTGGGTGCTCCCTGCAAAAGTATTAATGATGCTAGCAGCTGGCATTATTGTTATTATTGTTGTTGTTATACAAAGTGCTTACTATGAGCCAGGCACTGTGCTTAATTCTTAATTATTTTAAGTAATTCTCACTACAACTCTATGAGCAAGGCATCATTACCACCCCTAGAGAGTAAATGCCTTGCCCAAGGCCACATGGCTGCTTAGGGACTGGGCTGAGATTCTGCCTCTCTCGGACCTTGGAGGCCACTCAGAGCAGGAGACTAGGGTTTCAGAAAGTCGTTCCCCGTAGAGCTAAGGGTGATGTGAAATCCTATCAGAGACTACTTCCCCTCAATCCCAGGGAATCCTCCTCCCTGTTGCAGCTCATCCTACTCTGTCCACTCTGGGGGCTCCCATCTCCAGCTCAGAGCCAAGCTTCCCTAAAAGGCAAGCTCACAGCTCTCCCACCCCTTCTTGAGAAGTCCCTGGTTCTTCTCTGGGCCATCCAGGATCTGACAGGAGGCTGCTCTGCATGCTAATACAGCATCTTTTCCTCCTGACCATCTCTCTTCTCTTAGCAGAACAGGCAGCGTTGATCTTGAGGTCAGAGACCTGGGTCAATGCCTTGCTCTGCCCATTACTAACAGGGAAACCTTGGACAAGCCATTCTAATTTCCCTAAACCTCAGGTCCTTTAAAATGGATGTAGACATGCATGCCACGTGTGCCTACCAGGACAGCAGAGGGCCACAGTGTCTAAACCTTGATCACTGCCCACTGCCAACCTCTTCCACCCTCTGCCGGTGTGTGTGAAGGGCTGGAGTGGTGGGGCAGCAGTGGGGAGCGCATGAGGAAGGAAACTTGCTCCAAGGAGTTTGTCTCTTTGCCTCTACAAAGCTCATCTGGGACCTGGAGACTTAGATGAAACACCAGGGGTGGGGAAAAACAAGAAGGAAGGAAAATGTAAGCTGCTGATGTTTCATTCCTCAGAGCCTGATTAGGTTGATGAGGTCTCCTGGCTACAGAAGAAGCCTTCCAGGATGGCTGCTCTGTCCCAAGTGGGACCTGGAGACCCAAGTCCCCAGCTCCAGGAACTTGCAACAGACCACATGGAGGGACCAGGCTCCCGTGACCCCCACATGCTCTTCCTGATGATACACATAGGACTTTGGGGAACCTATAGAATCTTCCTTTTGGTCCTGGCCTTCTAAGGCCCCAAGATACACCAAGCTGCAGACCAGCTGAACTTACCCCACTGAGCGTGGACCGGAAACTTTCAGACATGACCTGCAGTCCTTAAATGCCTTCACATGCCCCCAACGTCTCCTGCTCAGCCTAACCCTCCTGGATGAGTAGGATCTCTTAAAGGACGTTGTGGGGCCATGCACAGAGCCAGGCTCAGGATGGGTGGGGCTCAGAGGGCCTCACTTCACAGAGGCTCACTGTGGCTCTAACAGGTCTCCTACCCTCTCTGAGCCCAGCCTTCTGCACGTATGGTATTAGGAGGGTCACAACTCCTGGCACAAGCTCACTCATACAGCATACCCCTGTACGGGGCACACACACAGACCTCCTCCCTCCTCCTGTCTCAGCTGCCCTCAGCTTGAGCCAGGGCACTGGACAGGGACTAATGTCATTGGTTGCTCCCAAACTTTCTTCTTTGGGAAATTTTCTGAGGATAGGACAATTTTCTAGTTTGTAGTTTGTGTGGGTTTAAACACTTGCCTCAACTTTTGAATAATAAAGATTAACAAGATGGAAAAATAAAGTTATTCACCCAGAGCATGGATCTGGGAGTCGGAGAGAGCTGAGATTTCGTCTGCTGTTTCATCACTCTGCCTGCAGGAATGACTCAGACCCAGTGCACATCGTGTCGGCTGGTGTGGTGAGCACCCTTGCTGGTCTCTGAGCATTGCCATTTCTCCCCTGAGAAGGTTTTTGGCAGGAGTGCTCTTTTCAGCCACTTTATAAAGTGACCACATCTTTAAGGTTGGGAGAGGCCATATGACTAGATGTGGCCATGATTCATGAATGCTTCCTGCTGGAGCCTGTAAGTACCCACACAAGAACCCCTATACACACACACACACACACACACACACACACACACACTCCTCTCTCTTTGGTGTCCAGGCCTGAAATACCTAGGAGAGCAGCTCCCCACCTGTCTGAAAGCTGAGTGGCTTTGATGAGCAGTACCCGCCAGCACATATGGATATGTAATATAAAGGACAAATAAGCCTTTGAGGTTCTTTTTAGGCCACTGAGAGGTGGGTGTATGTGAGTAGGGCCTGACCTCACCTACCTGGACTCACACAATTACTCACTGTATGGATTAAATGTGATCATTTGCCTAAAGCACCTGGCTCACAACAGATGCTGAAATGATAACTGTGTCTCCTTGAAGCTTGAAATTAAAAGGACAAAGCCTCTCCTTCCATGGCAGGGAAGTCCATGTTCCCAATAGAAAAGACACACACTCATGCTACTGAGATGCAAATGAGGGGGAGCAGATTGTTCCTAATAAAGCTTCTGTGGTTAGAAGGGCTGTGAGAATATGCCAGTTGCAGATGCCAGCTGCAAGTGCTGAGAGGGGAAGATGAGAAGAAATGGCAAAGAGTGAGTGCGGCATGTCACAGCACCCACCATGGGACTCCCAGAGTAGTGTGGTCTTGCTCACTGCTTTGCAGAACTTTGAATCAGAAAACAAACCCCAAAGCTCTGCAGAATCCTAGGATGTTGTTGCAGAGAGAAGGTGAAGAGTGAGGAGGGAGAGCTGACCCTGAAGTGTGGAGTGAGCCCAGGACCTGGTAGGTGTCCAACTGTATCACCCGGCGCCCAGCGCCCAGCACCCAGTGAGGGCGGGCTGAGCCATCCAAGTAGCCCTTCCGTCTGGCTGTTGAACCAATGATCCAGACCTCACAAAAACAGCCTGTCCTATTGAGCATCCTCTCGTGTCTCAATCCTGTGTTCCACATTCCACATCCACTACTGTCCACTCTTTACCTCCTCGGCAATGCAAAATGTCCCATGGGACTGATTAGTCCCTCCCAGGCATGCAGGAAGGCTCTTGATCCTATCATCCCTCTGGAGCACCTAGCATGGCCCTCAGCAAGCCACAGCACACAATAAATGACACTTTTGCAGATGTACGGGAAAGGTCATGCTATGCATGACACAGGAGGCTGGGAAAGCTCACCCAGAAGCCAGGAGGTAAGGCTTCTCTTCTCCTCCATCATGAGGCTTCTCCTTGGGCACCAGCGAAGTCTCCACCAGCGCCCCACCCACAGCAGCCCCACCGCTCACAGCCTGCAGTGCTAAGTAGGTTGCCATTGGCTCAGACCCTGCAAACATGAGTGCTTGAATGACTGATTCCCAGATGCAAATGTCAACAGCATTCAGCTATTGATCTGTGCTGCCTAGCTCTTAGATAAGAAGTACCAGTACATACAGCATGTACACACATTCATACATAAGATGTATGTGTTGGTGCCCCATGTGCCAGCCCTGTGGCTATGCAGCTCTCAACAGAAGGAAACCCCGAATCACTGCTGTCCCGTAGCTCATATTATCCGATGATGCTAAAAGTCTCCCTTGAGCATACCTGTCACACTGGTCTCCAGGAGGAGGACTCCCATGGATTATGCATATCTGAAGGGATCTATGCTTTGAACACAATGTCTGGTACACAGTACACACTGTATAACACTTCAGTTCAGTCACTCAGCCGTGTCCAACTCTTTGCAACCCGATGGACTGCAGCATGCCAGGATTCCCTGTCCATTACTAACTCCCAGATGTTGCTCAACCATCTCATCCTCTGCTATCCCCTTTTCCTCCCACCTTCATTCTTTCCCAGCATCAGGGTCTTTTCCAAGAGTCTGTTCTTCACATCAGGTGGCCAAAGAATCAGAGTTTCAGCTTCAGCATCAGTCCTTCCAATGAACATTCAGGACTGATTTCCTTTAGGATGGACTGGTTTGATCTTCAGTCCAAGGGACTCTCAGGAGTCTTCTCCAACACCTCAGTTCAAAAGCATCAATTCTTCAGTACTCAGCTTTGTTTATAGTCCAACTCTCATATCCATACTTGACTACTGGAAGAACCATTTGACTAGATGGACCTTTGTTGGCAAAGTAATGTCTGCTTTTTAATATGCTGTCTAGGTTGGTCATAGCTTTTCTTCCAAGGAGCAAGCATCTTTTAATTTCGTGGCTGCGGTCACCATCTGCAGTGATTTTGGAGCCCAAGAAAATAAAATCTGTCACTGTTTCCATTGTTTCTCCATCTATTTGCCATGAAGTGATGGGACCAGATGCCGTGATCTTTGTTTTTTGAAAGTTGGGTTTTAAGCCAACTTTTTCACTCTCCTCTTTCACCTTCATCAAAAGGTTCTTAAGTTCTTCTTCACTTTCTGCCACAGGGTGGTGTCATCTGTGTGTCTGAAGTTATTGATATTTCTCCTGGCAGCCTTGATTCCAGTTTGTGCTTTATCCAGCCCAGCATTTCACATAATGTACTCTGTATATATAAGCAGGGTGACAATATACAGCCTTGATGTATTCCTTTCATTATTTGGCAACTGGGTCCTGCTTTATCCAGGGCCTTTCAAAGAGAAGGGAAATAACAAGATAAATTGAGTACCTATATTATGAATTTGAGTACCTATACTTGACACATATATTCACAAAACTCCCAGCAGGTGATGTTATAATTATTCTCATTTTAAAGATGAGGAAACTGAGGCTTAGAGACATGAAGAAATTGACCTGAGATCATAGAATAAGAAAATTTCAAAGCAAGATTGAAAATCAAGACCAGCTCAGCAGAGGTTGCATGCACATTTAGTCCCCCACAGATTCATTTCCACAAGGAGGGTGTGTCATGCTGAATCCAGGCTGCCTCTCCACCCCATTTACACCACTTTGTGGTAGATGACAATGACAAAAGCATCATTCACCTGGAGGTCTAAGACCCTTTGTGTGGCTGATGGGGGTTTTGTAATCAGAGTCCACTTGGAGACCCAAAGCTTCATGCACAAATTCCCAGGATTGGAGGCTCACAGGCAGGAACAGGCCCTACCTCTTTGGTTTCCTTCCCTGACTGAAGCCTCTAATCCCACTTTGCAAAGCCCTCAGCCATGCGCATCATTGGATCATAGGACAGAATCCCTCCCCTATTGATGAGCAAGTCTGTGCATTCTGCTCTTTGTATAGAGCCTGTGTTCCCAGTACCTCTTGTTGCATAAAAGGACACAGGCCAGGGGATGTCTTTCCTCTGCTCCAGAAGCCTTAACTGGGAAGACTTGAGTGGCCAGAGTACAGAATCGTCCAGGGATGTCTTCACTCACAATTTGGTACCTGAGCTGACATGACCCAGAAAGTGTATTCAGCTGGCACTTTTCACCAGGGCACCCACAGATGACTTCTTCAAATGGTGTGGGCTACTCCCAACCTGGTGATTGTGTTTCAAGAAGGACCAATCCAAGTAAGAGAGTGAGCTTTCCAGTAAAATCACCAAAAGCTGTGTGGCCCTTTGTGAAACTAGCCCAGGAAGTCACAAAGAATCACTTCTACTGCATTCTATTCATGACAAACAAGTCACTAAGTCCATCCAGTCCAGATCAAAGGAAGGGATAGCCCCATCAGTGGTTTTGGTGAGGGAGTGGCCAGTTCCTGTTACCCAAGAGTCTATGGATAGGAGATACAGTTCTGCCTTCTTTGGAAAAATGCCCTGGAAAAGAGGAAGTGTGATAAGTAAGATTCAGGGACTGAACACATTCTGGCAGAGAAGGGTGTCAGTCAGTCTGGGCAGGAGGTCCCCTTGGTCCTTCAGAGATGTCCAGTGTTCCAGGCAGTGGTACATGCTCCCTACTTCAGGTGTAATCATGACAGCCCCAGGTAGCCAGCTCACCAGAGAAGAGATGCTCTAGTCCCCAGCCTAGCCAAGGGCCCTGGTCTGTCCCAAGCAAACACCAAAAATTGAGGGACATCCCAGGGTAGGGTGGATGAATCCCATGCCTGTCTCTTTCTGTCCTCCAGGGGAAACAAATGCTCCATTTGGGAACCGGGGCCTTGTTTCATCAAGACAACCTTTGATCAATATAAAGGCAGCCATCCTCTCTCTCTGTCACATCAACCTCAGAGTTCAGACCTATCTCCATGACTTCTGGGAAGGCCCTTCACTTTTGCAAAGGACCTCAGGAGAAGGAATGTACTGAAAGGAACCAAGAAGGGAGATGAGCAAGCTTGTTTCAAGGACTACTGCACATCTCCATCAGGATGGAGCAACTGATAGTAGAATCACCCCCAGAGCTTTAGGACATTCTGCTTTGGACCTGAAGCTGAATGAGAGAAGCCATTCTCCCTTGTTCTGTAGGGTAATGGTTGGAGTCTAGGATCTGATAAGGGCAATTTTAGAGCATCCAAAATGGGGAAGAAGAAGTTGAGACCAAGGTGTGTGGGGAGTGATATTGTGGGGGTGAGTCACCTCCACAGAGGGGAGCAGAGACATCTCCAGTCAGCTGCATGAACTGTGCTCTGAGGACTGCCCAAATCTCTGACAGCAAGAGAGACAAGACCTTTCATAAAGGAGATGACCTGAAGAAATGTTATTATGATTGTGACCCTATATTTCAAACCAGGCTGGTAATGTCTAAGAGGAACACAGGCTATGCTAGATTTTAATATTTAAAATCAGCAACAGAGAAGTAGATCACAATTTGGCATGTTACTAGTTACCTATTGAAAAACACAAACATGGCCATCACAGGGATCAGAGGATGTGGAAAGACTGTGGGATAAAGTAGCCTGAGTAGTCTTCATGGATGCAAGGTCACCCACCAAATGAAAAACTCAAGAGATGGGAGTGTGGGGTGGTGTCCTCTGGTCTGAAAGGCACAGGTCTAAGCCTGAAACCTCACCAGGTCCCACTCTGGGTCTCATCTCACTCCTCCTAGGAGGAACAAATAGGCTACATCGAGTCCTGTTTAGGGCCATGCCTGTACATAGCTCTTCATGATTCTCTAGACACAGTAAGGAGGTGGCCAGGAGCTCTTTGTCTTGCAGACCTTCTGGCCATGGCCCCTGACTACAAACAGAACTTCTCTGTCCAGCAGCAGGGGTGGATGGAAGAGTGCCCTAGAGATGTCTGACCTTGCCTCCTTGAATACTGAAGCCTTCAGCCTTTCCCAAAAGAAGCATTTCACTTTAAATTCCTTCCAATTCCAATCAAAATTCTTTTGATGATCATTAAAATTACATGAGTGTCTTCATGCAACTTTAATGTTCTCTACCAACAAATTCTACAAGAGAACCCCCCCCCCCCAGGCATCCCCATTGATCATTTTAAGTAGATACAACAAAGCATTTCAAGACATGACATTTAACTGGAAAGAAAATGAAATGAATATTTCATTTATGACGGGTCATCTGCTGAGGAAATTTTTTCTAATTTTTTCATTAAAAAATCAAACAGCTAAATCTAGCCTCTTGTAAAGGTACTAACCAAGAAGATACTAACCTCTTAGATTTCTCAAACATTCTTTCAAACAAGGCTCCTTGTAAAAAGTGGACAGAATTTACAAGTCAATAACCTCTAACACAATTTTGCCAAACAAGTGAGTTGATTTGGTCATGAACTTTGCAAAGACAGATGCTCTTGTAATGTTCTACTTGTCCCTAGATCTGTCACTGCTACTACTCAGCAACACCACACAACTCAGCAACAAGGAATCAAAAGTTTCTGTCTGGAATTTGAGAACCTCTCAGGAGTCCAAGAGACCCCAGAAGTTTTACATAAAGTCTGGATCTGGGTAAATTCAAGCCAAATGTTAATGAGTATTGATGACTTTATGTGCTGTTGTTGGACAATAAAGAATCTGGGTGGTCTTTGACCCTGGTTTGTGGGAGGTAACCTTTAAATCCTTGGAATTTCTGAGTGATAAGAGTGTCTTTGCAACTACAGTTCAGTTCAGTTGCTCAGTCGTGTCCGATTCTTTGCAACGCCATGAATCGCAGCACGCCAGGCCTCCCTGTCCATCACTAACTCATGGAGTTTACACAAACTCATGACCTTCGAGTCGGGGATGCCATCCAGCCATCTCATCATTCTCTGTCGTCTCCTTCTCCTCCTGCTTCCAATCGCTCCCAGCATCAGGGTCTTTTCCAATGAGTCAACTCTTCTCAAGAGGTGGCCAAAGTATTGGAGTTTCAGCTTCAAAAACAGTCCTTCCAATGAACACCTACGACTGATCTCCTTTAGGATGGACTGGTTGGATCTCCTTGCAGTCCAAGGGACTCTCAAGAGTCTTCTCCAACACCACAGTTCAAAAGCATCAATTTTTCAGCGCTCAGCTTTCTTCACATTCCAACTCTCACATCCATCCATGACCACTGGAAAAGCCATAGCCTTGACTAGATGACCTTTGTTGGCAAAATAATGTCTCTACTTTTTAATATGCTATCTAGGTTGGTCATAACTTTCCTTCCAAGGAGTAAGTGTCTTTTAATTTCATGGCTGCAATCACTATCTGCAGTGATTTTGGAGCCCAAAAAAATAAAGTCTGACACTATTTCCACTGTTTCCCCATCTATTTACCATGAAGTGATGGGACCAGGTGCCATGATGTTAGTTTTCTGAATATTGAGTTTTAAGCCTACTTTTTCACTCTCCTCTTTCACTTTCATCAAGAGGCTTTTTAGTTCCTCTTCACTTTCTGCCATAAGGGTGGTGTCATCTGCATATCTGAGGTTTCTGATATTTCTCCCAGCAATCTTGATTCCAGTTTGTGCTTCTTCCAGCTCAGCATTTCTCATGATGTACTCTGCATATAAGTTAAGTAAGCAGGTGACAATATACAGCCTTGATGTACTCCTTTTCCTATTTGGAATCAGTCTGTTTTTCCATGTCCAGTTCTAACTGTTGCTTCCTGACCTGCATATAGGTTTTTCAGGAGGTGGGTCAGGTGGTCTGGTATTCCTATATCTTGAAGAATTTTCCACAGTTTATTGTGATCCACACAGTCAAAGGCTTTGGCATAGTCAATAAAGCAGAAATAGATGTTTTCCTGGAACTCTCTTGCTTTTGTGATGATCCAGAGGATATTGGCAATTTGATCTCTGGATCCTCTGCCTTTTCTAAAACCAGCTTGAACATCTGGAAGTTCACGGTTCATGTATTGCTGAAGTCTGGCTTGGAGAATTTTGAACATTACTTTACTAGCATGTGAGATGAGTGCAGTTGCGTGGTAGTTTGAGCATTCTTTGGGATTGCCTTTATTAGGGATTGGAATGAAAACTGACCTTTTCCAGTCCTGTGGCCACTGATGAGTTTTCCAAATTTGCTGGCATATTGAGTGCAGCACTTTCATAGCATCATCTCTCAGGATTTGAAATAGCTCACCTGCAATTCCATCACCCCCACTAGCTTTGTTCATAGTGATGTTTTCTAAGGCCCACGTAACTTCACATTCCAGGATGTCTGGCTCTAGGTGAGTGATCACACCATTGTGATTATCTGGGTCGTGAAGATCTTTTTTGTACAGTTCTTCTGTGTATTCTTGCCACCTCTTCTTAATATCTTCTGCATCTATTAGGTCCATACCATTTCTGTCCTTTATCCAGCCCATCTTTGCATGGAATGTTCCTTTGGTATCTCTTAATTTTCTTGAATAGATCTCTAGTCTTTCCTATTCTGTTGTTTTCCTCTATTTCTTTGCATTGATTGCTGAGGAAGTCTTTCTTATCTCTCCTTGCTATTCTTTGGAACTCTGCATTCAAATGGGAATATCTTTCCTTTTCTCCTTTGCTTTTTGCTTCTCTTCTTTTCACAGCTATTTGTAAGGCCTCCTCAGACAACCATTTTGCCTTTTTTGTTTCTTTTCCATGGGGATGGTCTTGATCCATGTCTCCTGTACAGTGTCATGAATCTCTGTCCATAGTTCATCAGGCACTCTATCTATCAGATCTAGTCCCTTAAATCTATTTCTCACTTCCACTGTATAGTCATAAGGGATTTGATTTAGGTCATACCTGAAAGGTCTAGTGGTTTTCCCTAGTTTCTTCAATTGAAGTCTGAATTTGGCAATAAGGAGTTCATGATCTGAGCCACAGTCAGCTCCTGGTCTTGTTTTTGTTGACTGTGTAGAGCTTCTCCATCTTTGGCTGCAAAGAATATAATCAATCTGATTTCGGTGATGTCCATGTATAGAGTCTTCTCTTGTGTTGTTGGAAGAGGGTGTTTGCTATGACGAATGTGTTCTCTTGGTAAAACTCTATTAGCCTTTGCCCTGCTTCTTTCTGTACTCCAAGGCCAAATTTGTCTGTTACTCCAGGTGTTTCTTGACTTCCTACTTTTGCATTCCAGTCCCCTATAATGAAAAGGACATCTTTTTTGGGTGTTAGTTCTAAAAGGTCTTGTAGGTCTTCATAGAACCGTTCAACTTCAGCTTCTTCAGCATTACTGGTTGGGGCATATACTTGGATTACCGTGATGTTGAATGGTTTGCCTTGGAAACAAACAGAGATCATTCTGTCTTTTTGAGATTGCATCCAAGCACTGCATTTCAGACTCTTTTGTTGACTATGATGGCTACTCCATTTCATCTAAGGGATTCCTGACCACAGTAGTAGATATAATGGTCATCTGAGTTAAATTCACCCATTCCAGTCCATTTTAGTTTGCTGATTCCTAGAATGTTGACATTCACTTTTGCCATCCCCTGTTTGACCACTTCCAATTTGCCTTGATTCATGGACCTAACATTCCAGGTTCCTATGCAATATTGCTCTTTACAGCATTGGACCTTGTTTCTATCACCAGTCACATCCACAACTGGATATTGTTTTTGCTTTGGCTCCATTCCTTCATTCTTTCTGGAGTTTTTCTCCACTGATCTCCAGCAGCATATTGGGCACCTACTGACCTGGGGAGTTCCTCTTTCAGTATCCTATCATTTTGCCTTTTCATACTGTTCATAGGGATCTCAAGGCAAGAACACTGAAGTGGTTTGCCATTCCCTTCTCCAGTGGACCACATTCTGTCAGACCTCTCCACCATGACCCATCCATCTTGGGTGGCCCCACACAGCATGGCTTAGTTTCATTGAGTTACATAAGACTGTGGTCCATGTGATCTGATTGGCTAGTTTTCTGTGATTATGGTTTTAGTGTGTCTGCCCTCTGATGCCCTCTCACAACACCTACCATCTTACTTGGGTTTCTCCTACCTTGGATGTGGGGTATCTCTTCACGGCTGCTCCAGCAAAGCACAGCCATTGTTCCTTACCTTGGACGAGGGGTATCTCCTCACAGCCGCCCCTCCTGACCTTGAATGTGGAGTAGCTCCTCTTGGTCCTCCTGCGCCTGCACAGCCACTGCTCCTTGGATGTGGGGTTGCTCCTCTCAGCTGCCGCCCCTGACCTCAGGCGTAGGGTAGCTCGTTTCAGCCGCCGCCCCTGACCTCGGGCATGGGGTAGTTCCTCTCGGCCGCAGCCACTTAGGGTGGACTTATTGCTGGCTTTATGCTAATGAGATGATTCAGGATAGGGGTTGGCCAGCCAGAAAGACTAACCACATATTTAGAGGGTTGGGACTTTGGGCCATGTGAGATCAGCCCGACCTCCAGAGAGGGGAGATGGAGATTGAGTTCAATCATGTCAGCAGCATGCCTACATAAGGAAACTCCCCAAAACACTCTAGACTCTGAGGCTTGGGTGAACTTTCTGGTTAGTGATACATATCAATGTTCCAGGATGGCTCATCCTGAGGACACAAAAGCTTCAAGTTGGACTTTTCCTTATGTGTCTCTCCATTTGGCTGCTCTTGGTAATGCATGCATGTATGCTAAGTCGTTTCAGTCATATCCAACTTTATGTGAGCCCAAGGACTATAGCCTGCCAGGCTCCTCTGTCCTTGGGATTTTCCAGGCCAGGATACTGGACTGGGTTGCCTTGCCCTCCTCCAGGGTATCTTCCCAATCCAGGGATCAAACCCACCTCTCTTATGTCTCCTGCATTGGCAGGCAGGTTCTTTACCACTAGCACCACCTGAGAAGCCCACTCTTGCTATTAAACCTGTAATCATAAGTATAGTACTTTTCTGAGTTTGAAAACTTTTCTAGTGAATTATCAAAGATGAGGAGGTACTGGAAACCCCCATATTTGTAGTTAATTGGTCAGAAGTGAATGTGACCTGGCAGCCTTGAGGGACCCCCTCTCTCTGCACACAAAGCCCCCCTCCCCCACCACTGTCTGAAGCAAGAGTAGTGAAGGACAGTGCCCTAACCTATGAAGTGTGCAGTAACTCTGGTCAGTTAGCAACAGGACTGCATTGCAGTTGTGCTTCCAACTAACTCACATTCACATTATAGGGTTCTGGAGAGGCAAAATATCCTAACCCAAATTAGGGACTACTTGTGTGAAGAGGAGTATTGGTGACACAGGGTAGATGATTGGAGTTTAGGGGCGAGGTAATGAAGTTGAAAACAGACTCTGTACATTGGTGCCAAATAAAATCTCAGAGACAGAATTATGGATGAAGTAGAAAAAATAGTTCTATTCCTTTGCTAGGCAAAAGTGAACACAGTGGGCTTCTGCTCTTAAAACTGTTGTCTCCTAATCCAAGGATTTGGTGATGACACCAAAAGCTCAGGTTCTCTGTTCAGTAAAGTTCAATTCAGTTGCTCAGTCATTTCTGACTCTTTGCCACCCCACAGACTGCAGCATGCCAGGCTTCCCTGTCCATCACCAACTCCCAGAGTTTACTCAAACTCATGTCCATTGAGTCGGTGATGCCATCCAAACATCTCATCCTCTGTCATCCCCTTCTCCTCCCACCTTCAATCTTTCCCAGCATCAGGGTCTTTTCAAATGAGTCAGCTTTCCCCATCATGTGGCCAAATATTGGAGATTCAGCTTCAATATCAGTCCTTCCAATGAATATTCAGGAGTGGTTTCCTTTAGGATGGACTGGTTGGATCTCCTTGCAGTCCAAGACCAACACCAGTTCAAAACCATTAATTCTTCAGTGCTCAGCTTTCTTTATTCCAACACTCACATCCATACATGACTAATGGAAAAACTATAGCCTTGACCTTTGTTGGCAAAGGTAATGTCTCTGCTTTTTAATATGTTTTGTAGGTTGGTCATAACATTTCTTCCAAGTAGTAAGCACCTTTAATTTCATGGCTGTAGTCACCATCTGCAGTGATTTTGGAGACCCCAAAAAACAAAGTCTGCCACTGTTACCATTGTTTCTCCATCTATTTGCCATAAAGTGATGGGACCAGATGCCATGATCTTTGTTTTCTGAATGTTGAGCCTTAAGTCAACTTTTTCACTCTCCTTTTTCAATTTCATCAAGAGGTTCTTTAGTTCTTCACCTTTTGCCATAAGGTTGGTGTCATCTGCATGTATGAGGTTATTGATATTTCTCCCAGCAATCTTGATTCCAGCTTGTGCTTCATCCAGCCCAACATTTTGCATGATGTACTCTGCATATAAGTTAAATAAGCATGGTGACAATATACAGCCTTGACATACTCCTCTCCCGATTTGGAACCAGTCTGTTGCTCCATGTCCAGTTCTAACTGTTGCTTTCTGACCTGCATACAGATTTCTCAGGAGGGAGGTCAGGTGGTCTGGTATTCCCATCTCTTTCAGAATTTTCCACAGTTTATTGTGATCTACACAGTCCAAGTCTTTGGTGCAGTCAGTGAAGCCGAAGTAGATATTTTTCTGGAACTCTCTTGCTTTTTCCATGATCTATTGGATGTTGGCAATGTGATCTCTGGTTCCTCTGCCTTTTCTAAAACAAGCTTGAACATCTGGAAGTTCATGGTTCACGTATTGCTGAAGCCTGGATTGGAGAATTTTGAGCATTACTTTACTAGTGTTAGAGATGAGTGCAATTGTGTGGTAGTTTGAGCATTCTTTGGCGTTGCCTTTCTTAGGGATTGGAATGAAAACTGACCTTTTCCAGTCCCATGGCCACTGCTGAGTTTTCTAAATTTGCTGGCATATTGAGTGCAGCACTTTCATAGCATCATCCTTTAGGATTTGAAATAGCTCAACTGGATTCCATCACCTCCACTAACTTTGTTCACAGTGATGCTTCCTAAGGCCCACTTGATTCACGTTCCAGGATGTCTGGCTCTAGGTGACTGATCACACCACCGTGATTACCTTGGGTGTGAAGATTTTTTTGTATAGTTCTTCTGTGTATTCTTGCCACCTCTTCTTAATATCTTCTGCTTCTGTTAGGTCCCTACCAGTTTTGTCCTTTATTGAGCCCATCTTTGCATGAAATGTTCCCTTGGTATCACTTAATTTTCTTGAAGAGATCTTTAGCCTTTCCCATTCTATTGTTTTCCTCTACTTCTTTGCATTGATCACTGAGGAAGGCTTTCTAATCTCTCCTTGCTCTTCTTGGGAATTCTGCACTCAAATGGGTATACCTTTCCTTTTCCCCTTTGCTTTTTGCTTCTCTTCTTTTCACAGCTATTTGTAAGGCCTCCTCAGACAACCATTTTGCCTTTTTGCATTTCTTTTTCTTGGGGTTGGTCTTGATCCCTGTCTCCTGTACAGTTTTGTGAACCTCTGTCCATAGTTCATCAGGCACTCTGTCTATCAGATATAGTCCCTTAAATTTATTTCTCACTTGCACTGTATGAACGTCAGGGATTTAATTTAGGTCATACCTGAATGCCCTAGTGGTTTTCCCTACTTTCTTCAATTGGAGTCTGGATTTGCCAATAAGGAGTTCATGATCCGAGCCACAGTCAGTCCCTGTCTTGTTTTGCTGACTGTATAGAGCTTCTCCATCTTTGGCTGCAAATAATATAATCAATCTGATTTTGGTGTTGACCATCTGGTGATGTCCATGTGTAGAGTCTTCTCTTGTGTTATTGGAAGAGGCTGTTTGATATGACCAGGGCATTCTCTTGACAAAACTCTGTTAGCCTTTGCCCTGCTTCATTCTGTACTCAAAGGCCAAATTTGCCTGTTACTCCAGCTGTTTCTTAACTTCCTACTTTTGCATTCCAATCCCCTATAATTAAAAGGACATCTGTTTTGGGCTGTTAGTTCTAGAAGGTCTTGTAGGTTTCATAGAACCGTTCAACTTCAGCTTCTTCAGCATTACTGGTTGGGGCATATACTTGGATTACTGTGATATTGAATGGTTTGCCTTGAAACCAAACAGAGATCATTCTGTCGTTTTTGAGATTGCATCCAAGTACTGCATTTCGGACTCTTTTGTTGACTATGATGGCTACTCATTTTCTTCGAAGAGATTCTTGCCCACAGTAGTAGATATAAAGGTCATCTGAGTGAAATTCACCCAGTCAAGCTTCTCTGTACTCAGTGCCAAATCAAATTTCAGAGACAGGTTTTGGGTGAAGTTGTAAAGGGTAGTTTTATTACTATGCCAAGCAAAGGGGTCCACAGTAGGCTAATGCCTGAAAATCATGTGTCTCCACTTGGGGATGATGGTGAGAAGCTTCATAATAATTGTTCAAAGAGGATGTGTTCAATTCATGAACATTTTTCTGATGGGTTGGTGGTAAGAAGTAGGAGTCAGAATCATCAACCTTCAGGCTCAACTGGTCTGGGGTCTACCACTTGTGGGCAGCATGCCATCATTAGCCATTAAATTTTCCCACTTTGGGGGGGGGCGGGGAGGGAGTTCAGTATTTGCAAAACAGCTCAAAGATATTAATGTATGTGTCCATGACAGGGAAAAAGGACCTTGCCCCAAAGCTGCTTTTGACTCTTTCTCCCTGGTCTCATATCACCTCTCTTCCCTTATTAACAACTACTTGAATTACCCAAGGAATTCAAGGAAGGCCATGGAGACTGAATGAGGCTGTTTCATATAATCAAGGAAATAGGGGACACAGAAAGGCCTTATGCTCAGGAGCCCTAAAGTGTCCTGCATGATATCAGTGAGAAGTTTTATAGCAATAGTTTAAGGCAAGATTGCTAGTAAGGATCAGTAAGTGTGCAGGGCCCACACACCTTTAATCTGGTCTCAGGTGGTCTCCTGATGAGCTTCTCAGAGGTTATCAAACAGTAGTCTTCTCTGGAATGAAGAATGCTAACATCTTCCATTTGTTGGGGCTTTAGTTTTATGTTGCTGTTGTTGTTCAGTTGCTCAGTCATGTCCAACTCTTTGCAACCCAATGGACTACAGCACCCCAGACTTCCCCATCCTCCACCATCCCCTGGAGCTTGCTCAAACTCATGTCCATTGAGTCGGTGATGACAACCAGCCATCTCATCCTCTGCTGTCCCCTTCTCCTCCTGACTTCAATGTTTCCCAGCATCAGGGTCTTTCCCACAAGTCAACTTTTTGCATTAGGTGTCCAAAGTATTGGAACTCCCACTTCAGCATCAGTCCTTCCAATTAATGTTCTGGATTGATTTACTTTAGGACTGGCTGGCTTGATCTCCTTGCAGTCCAAGGGACTCTCAAGAGTCTTTTCCAACACCACAGGACAAAAGCATCAATGCTTTGGCACTCAGCTTTCTTTATAGTCCAACTCTCACATCCATACATGACTACTGAAAAAACCATAGCCTTGACTAGATGGACCTTTGAAGCAAAATGATGTCTCATCTTTTTAATATGCTGTTTAGATTGCTCATATCTTTTCTTCCAAGGGGAAAGTGTCTTTTAATTTCATGGCTGCAATCACCATCTGCAGTGATTTTGGAGCCCAAGAAAATAAAGTCTGTTACTGTTTCCATTGCTTCCCCATCTATATGCCATTAAGTGATGGGACCAGATGCCATGAGTTTAGTTTTCTGAATGTTGACTTTTAAGTCAGCTTTTTCACTCCCCTCTTTCACTTTCATCAAGAGGCTTTTTAGTTCCTCTTCACTTTCTGCCATAAGGGTGGTGTCATCTGCATATCTGAGGCTATTGATATTTCTCCCAGCAACCTTGATTCCAGCTTGTGCTTCATCCAGCCCAGTATTTTGCATGATGTATTTTGTATATAAGTTAAATAAGCAGGTGACAATATACAGCCTTGATCCTTTCTTTCACAATTTTGAACCAGTCTGTGGTACCATATTTGGTTCTAACTGTTGCTTCTTAACCTGCATACAGGTTTCTCAGGAGGCAAGTAAGGTAGTCTGGTATTACTATCTCTTAAAGAATTTTCCACAGTTTGTAGTGATTCATATAAAGGCTTTAGTGTAGTCAATGAAGCAGATATAGATGTTTATCTGGAATTCTCTTGTTTTTTCTATGGGCCAATGGATGTTGGAAATTTGATCTCTGGTTCCTCTGCCTTTTCTAAATGCAGCTTGAATATCTGAAAGTTCTCAGTTCATGTACAGTTAAAGCCTAGCTTGGAGAATTTTGAGCATGACCTTGCTAGCATATGAAATGAGTGCAGTTGTGAGGTAGTTTGAACATTCTTTGGCATTGCCTTTCTTTGGGATTGGAATGAAAATGGACCTTTTCCAGTCTTGTGGCCACTGCTGAGTTTTCCATATTTGCTAGCATACTGAATGCAACACATTCACAGCATCATCTTTTAGGATTTGAAATAGCTCAACTGGAATTCCATCACCTCCACTAGCTTTGTTCATAGTGATGCTTCCTAAGGCCCACTTGACTTTGCACTCCAAGATGTCTGGCTCTAGGTGACTGATCACACCATCGTGATGATCTGGGTCATGAAGATGTTTGTTGTATAGTTCTTCTGTGTGTTCGTGCCACCTCTTCTTAATATCTTCTGCTTCTGTTAGATCCGTACCACTTCTGTCCTTTATTGTGCCCATCTTTGCATGAAATTTTCCCTTGGTATCTCTAACTTTCTTGAAGAGATCTCTAGTCTTTCCCATTCTATTGTTTTCCTTTTTCTTTGCATTGTTCACTTAGGAAGGCTCTCCTATCTCTTTGCTATTCTTTGGAACTCTGCATTCAGTAGGTATATGTTTCCTTTTCTCCTTTGCCTTTCACTTCTTTTCTCAGCTATTTGTAAGGCCTCCTCAGACAACCATTTTGCCTTTTTGCATTTCTTTTCCACGGGTATGGTCTTGATTCCTGTCTCTTGTACAATGTCATGAACCTCTGTCCATAGTTCATCAGGCACTCTGTCTATCAGATCTAGTCCCTTAAATCTATTTCTCACTTCCACTGTATAGTCATAAGGGATTTGATTTAGGTCATACCTGAATGGTCTAGTGGTTTTCCCTAGTTTCTTCAATTGAAGTCTGAATTTGGCAATAAGGAGTTCATGATCTGAGCCACAGTCAGCTCCTGGTCTTGTTTTTGTTGACTGTATAGAGCTTCTCCATCTTTGGCTGCAAAGAATATAATCAATCTGATTTCAGTACTGATCATCTTGTGATGTCCATGTATACAGTCATCTCTCGTGTTGTTGGAAGAAGCTGTTTGCTATGATAAGTGCGTTCTCTTGGCAAAACTTGGTTAGCCTTTGCCCTTCTTCATTTTGTACTCAAAGGCCAAACTTGCCTGTTCCTCCAGGTATCTCTTGGCTTCATACTTTTGCATTCCAGTCCCCTATAATGAAAAGGACTTCTTCTTTTTTTTTTTTGGTGTTAGTTCTAGAAGGTCTTGTAGGTCTTCACAGAGTCATTCAACTTCAGCTTCTTTGGCTTTAGTGTTTGCGGCATAGACTTGGATTACTGTGATATTGAACGGCTTGCCTTGGAAACAAACAGAGATCATTGTGTCATTTTTGAGGTTGCACCCGAGTACTGCATTTAGGACTCTTGTTGACTATGAGGGATATTCCATTTCTTCTAATGGATTCTTGCCCAGGTAGTAGATATAATGGTCATCTAAATTAAATTCACCCATTCTGGACCATTTTAGTTCACTGAATCCTAAAATGTCGATGTTCACTCTTGCCATCTCCTGTTGGACTACTTCCAATTTGCCTTGATTCATGGACCTAACATTCCAAGTTCCTGTGCAATATTGTTCTTTATAGCATCAGACTTTACATTCACCACCAGACACATCCACAACTGAGTGTTTTTTTTTTGTTTTTTTTTGTTTTTGTTTTTTTTTTTTTCTGCTTTGGCTTAGCCTTTTCATTCCTTCTGGAGCTATTTCTCTGCTTTCTCCAGTATCATATTGGGCACCTACTGACCTGGGGAGTTCATTTTTAGTGTTCTATCTTCTTGCCTTTTCATACTGTCCAGGGGGTTCTCAAGGCAAAAACACTGAAGTGGTTTGCCATTCCCCTCTCCTTCCCCTCTCCACTGGACCACGTTTTGTCAGAGCTCTCCACCATGACCCATCTGTCTTGGGTGCCCCTACATGGCATGGCTCACAGCTTCATTGATTTAAACAAGGCTGTGATCCATGTGATCAGTTTGGTTAATTTTATGTTATTGTGGTTTTCATTCTGTCTCCCTTCTGATGGATGAGGTTAAGAGGATTGTGGAAGCTTCCTGATGGGAGGGACTGGCTTTGGGGAAAACTGGGTCTTGCTCTGGTGGGCAATGCCAATGCTCAGGAAATCTTTAATCCAATTCTCTGCTGATGGTTGGGGCTGTGTTCCCTCCCTGTAGTTTGGCCCTGAGGGGTAATGGAAACTTCTTCCAAAGAACTTATGCTAACATGCTCCACCTCCCAGGACTGCTGCAGTCAGTGTCCCACTGCTGTCAACCCATGCCTCTGCTGTAGACTCCCAAACATAGGCAAGTCTGGCTTAGTCTATTGAAGGTCACTGCTCCTTTCTCCTGGGTCCTGGTGTGCCCTCTAAAAGTATCTGTTTCCCTCGTTCTGTGTAAGTTCTATAATCAAATCCCACTGACCTTCAAAGTCAAATTCCTTGGGGGTTCTCAGTCCCTTTGCCAGATTCCCTGGTTTGGAAATCTGTTGTAGGCCCTAGAACTTTCATAACAGTGAGAGAATTTCTTTGGTTTAATTGTTCTCTAGTTTGTGGGTCGTCTGCTCAGTGGCTCTGTGGTGGGGTTAGTGGTGACCTCCTCCAAGAGGACTTATGCCACATGCTGTGACTTCCAGGACTGCTACTGTCTTGAGAACCCCTGCCGTAGGCCACTGTTGACCCATGGCTCTGTAGGAGACACTCAAACACTCAAAGGCAGGTCTGGCTCAATCTCGTGGATGTCACTACTCCTTTCCCTGGGTCTTGGTGCACATAAGGTTTTCTTTGTGTTCTTCAAGTGTCTCTGGCAGGTATGAGGTTTGACTTTAAAAGCAATTCTGCCCCTCCTACCAAGAGCTCAAAGATTGTTCTGTGAGGGGTTACCAGGACCCTGCCCCAAAGGCTTCATTACTGTTTCTTGAATGCTCCTCCCTTGTCTCTACATTACTCCATTTCCCTAATTAGCAACTGTTTGAATCTGCCCTTTGAGACCTAGGGAAGGTTATGAAGGGTGGAGTATTCCCTACAAGTTAGAAACAGTGTATATAGGAAAACATCCATGCCCAGGAGCCCCACAGGATCCTGCTCAGCTTCAGTAGAAATAATTCTGAGACAGTTTCCAAGATTTCTATCCCCTGGTATCCACACCCAATATAATCCTCCCTACTTGAGCAGGATGCAGTACTGTGATATGGAGGATTTCACTCCTGTGATAGGTAATGACATACACCATCATGGTTTCAGCCTTGTAAGACCCTGAGTCAGGGTGTTGCATTCAATATGTCAGCAAATCTGGAAGACCCAGCAGTGGCCACAGGACTGGAAAAGGTCAATACTCATCTCAATTCCCAAGAAGGGTAGTACTAAAGAATGTGCTAACAATCAGACAATTGCATTCATCTCCCATGCTAGTAAGGGCATGCTTAAAATCTTGCATACTAGGCTCCAGCATTATGTGAATCAAGAACTTTGAGACATTCAAGCTGAGTTTAGAAAAGGAAGATGAACCAGAGATCAAACTACCAACATTTGCTAGATCATAGAGAAAGCATAATTAGCCTCCAACTAAAAAAAAAAAAAAGTTCTTAAAGAGATTAGAATCCCAGGCCATCTTACCTGTCTCCTGAGAAACTTGTATGTGAGTCAAGAAGCAAGTTAGAACCTTGTATGGAACAGGTAAAATGGTTGTCTGAGGAGGCCTTACAAAAGGTTGAGATAAGAAGAGAAGCTAAAGGCAAAGGAGAAAAGGAAAGATATACCCATTTGAATGCAGAATTCCAAAGAAGAGCAAGGAGAGATTAGAAAGCCTTCCTCAGTGATCAATGCAAAAAAGTAGAGGAAAACAATAGAATGGGAAAGGCTAAAGATCTCTTCAAGAAAATTAAGAGATACCAAGGGAACATTTCATGCAAAGATGGACTCAATAAATGACAGAAATGGTAGGGACCTAACAGAAGCAGAAGATATTAAGAAGAGGTGGCAAGAATACACAGAAGAACTATACAAAAAAGATCTTCAGCTGGAGGCGCCAAGATGGCGGAGGAGTAGGACGGGGAGACCACTTTCTTTCCTACAAATTCATCAAAAGAATAACTGAATGCAGAACAAACTTCACAGAACAACTTCTGATCGCTAGCTGAGGTCATCAGGCGCCCAGAAAAGCAGCCCATTGTCTTCGAAAGGAGGTAGGACAAAATATAAAGATAAAAAGTGAGACAAAAGAGCTGAGGACGGAGATCCATCCCGGGAAGGGAGTCTTAGGCGGCATTCCTTGGAGTAGGGTCCGGGCCTGAGTGCCCTGAGGACAATCGGAGGGAGCTTCTGTGAGTTTCCAACTTGAACTGTGGGAGACCAAAAGAGAGAGAGAAAATTAACCGGCCGGAACACACTGCCGGCTGTTCGCAGAACAAAGAGACTGAGAAAATCCAGAGAAGAGCTCGCAGGCTGCGGACCGGCCCAGCCCCGCCGGAGGCAGGAGGCAGGGGGGAGGGGAAGGTCGCGGCGAGACACAGGGCGCAGGCACCCGGCCGGCGTGGGTGGGGACTGGGGCTGGGGACCCGGAGGGCAGAAGGCCAGAAGGCGCAGGCACCCGACTGGCGCCAGCGGAAACTGAGACTGGGTCCGCGGAAGGGAGTGGACGCGCCACACCTGGGGAGAGTGCGCCCACCAAGCCCCTGGCTGCCTGGACCACTCTGACGGGGAAGGCACAGAGAGCAGGCGCAGCTTTTCGTTCCGCGCTTTTGTGGAACACTCGAGGGCTGGAACCTCGCGCAGCGCGGGGCGCGCTCCATATAGAACAGCCGGGAGCCTGAGCAGCGCAGGCGGAGAAAGCAGCGTCAGCCCCTCCCCGCAGCGCCAGCCCCTCCCCACAGAGCGACGGAACTAGCTACCTGAATAAGAGTCCACCTCCGCCCGCCTGTGTCAGGGCGGAAATGAGGCTCTGAAGAGACCGGCAAACAGAAGCCAAATAAACAAAGGGAACCGCTTCAGAAGGGACTGGTGCAACAGATTAAAATCCCCGTAGAAAACACGGACTACACCGGAAGGGCCCTATAGATATCGAGAAGTGTAAGCTGGAACGAGGAGCTATCTGAAACTGAGCCGAACCCACACTGACCGCAACAGCTCCAGAGAAATTCCTAGATATATTTTTACATTTTTTTTTTTTCCTAAGTAAGGAAGAAAAAAAAAATTTTTTTTTCTTTTTTTCTTTTTTATTTTTTTCTCTTTTATTTTCCTTTAAAATTCCCTATTACTCCCCCATTACTCCTTCACTTTCATTTTCATAGATTTTTACGATTTTTTTAATTAGGAAAAAAAAATTTTTTTTCTTTCTTTTTTTTCTTCTTCTTTTTTCTTTCCTTTTTCTCTTCTTTTTTGTATTTTTCTTTTTCTCTTATTTCTTTTAAAGTCCTCTAGTACTCCTCTACTACTCCTTAATTTTCATTTTCAATACACTATAACCTTACAAAAAAAAAAGGAAGAGAAGCCCTATTTTTAAACCGAAGATTATTCTCTCCCAATCTTGACTCTCTGTTTTCTACCTCAGGACACCTCTATTTCCTCCTTTCCCCTTCTCTTCCCAATCCAACTCTGTGAATCTTTGTAGGTGTGTGAGATACAGAGAACACTCTGGGAACAGACAGCTGCATAGATCTGTCTCTCTCCTCTTGAGTCCCCCTTTTTCTCCTCCTGCTCATCTCAATCTCCCTCCTCCCTTTTCTCCTCTTCATGTAACTCTGTGAACCTCTCTGGGTGTCCCTAACGGGGGAGAATCTTTTCACCATTAACCTAGAAGTTTTATTATCAGTGCTGTATAGTTGGAGAAGTCCTGAGACTACAGGAAGAATAAAACTGAAACCCAGAGGCAGGAAACTTAAGCCCAAAACCTAAGAACACCAGAAAACCCCTGACTACATGGAACTTTAAGTAATAAGTGACCGTGCAAAAGCCTCCATACCTACACTAAAACCAACCACCACCCAAGAGCCAATAAGTTTTAGAGCAAGACATACCACGCAAATTCTCCAGCAACGCAGGAACATAGCCCTGAACGTCAACATACAGGCTGCCCAAGGTGACACCTAACACATAGACCCATCTCAAAACTCATTACTGGGCACTCCATTGCTCTCCAAAGAGAAGAAATCAAGTTCCACGCACCAGAACACTGACGCAAGCTTCCCTAACCAGGAAACCTTGACAAGCCAATCGTCTAACCCCACCCACTGGATAAATCCTCCACAATAAAAAGGAACCACAGACCTCCAGAATACAGAAAGCCCACTCCAGACACAGCAATCTAAACAAGATGAAAAGGCAAAGAAATACCCAACAGGTAAAGGAACATGAAAAATGCCCACCAAGTCAAACAAAAGAGGAGGAGATAGGGAATCTACCTGAAAAAGAATTTAGAATAATGATAATAAAACTGATCCAAAATCTTGAAAACAAAATGGAGTTACAGATAAATAGCCTGGAGACAAAGATTGAAAAGATACAAGAAATGTTTAATAAAGACCTAGAAGAAATAAAAAAGAGTCAATTAAAAATGAATAATGCAATGAATGAGATCAAAAACACTTTGGAGGGAACCAAGAGTAGAATAACGGAGGCAGAAGATAGGATAAGTGAGGTAGAAGATAAAATAGTGGAAATAAATGAAGCAGAGAGGAAAAAAGAAAAAAGGATCAAAAGAAATGAGGACAACCTCAGGGACCTCTGGGACAATGTGAAACGCCCCAACATTCGAATCATCGGAGTTCCAGAAGAAGAAGACAAAAAGAAAGGCCATGAGAAAATACTTGAGGAGATAATAGCTGAAAACTTCCCTAAAATGGGGAAGGAAATAGCCACCCAAGTCCAAGAAACCCAGAGAGTCCCAAACAGGATAAACCCAAGGCGAAACACCCCAAGACACATACTAATCAAATTAACAAAGATCAAACACAAAGAACAAATCTTAAAAGCAGCAAGGGAGAAACAACAAATAACACACAAAGGGATTCCCATAAGGATAACAGCTGATCTATCAATAGAAACCCTCCAGGCCAGAAGGGAATGGCAGGATGTTCTGAAAGTAATGAAAGAGAATAACCTACAACCTAGATTACTGTATCCAGCAAGGATCTCATTCAGATATGAAGGAGAATTCAAAAACTTTACAGATAAGCAAAAGCTGAGAGAATTCAGCACCACCAAACCAGCTCTTCAACAAATGCTAAAGGATCTTCTCTAGACAGAAAATGCAGAAAGGTTGTATAAACGTGAACCCAAAACAACAAAGTAAATGGCAACGGGACCACACCTATCAATAATTACCTTAAATGTAAATGGGTTAAATGCCCCAACCAAAAGACAAAGATTGGCTGAATGGATACAAAAACAAGACCCCTATATATGCTGTCTACAAGAGACCCACCTCAAAACAAGAGACACATACAGACTAAAAGTGAAGGGCTGGAAAAAAATATTTCATGCAAATGGAGACCAAAAGAAAGCAGGAGTCGCAATACTCATATCAGATAAAATAGACTTTCAAATAAAGGCTGTGAAAAGAGACAAAGAAGGACACTACATAATGATCAAAGGATCAATCCAAGAAGAAGATATAACAATTATAAATATATATGCACCCAACATAGGAGCACCGCAATATATATGGCAAACACTAACGAGTATGAAAGAGGAAATTAATAGTAACACAATAATAGTGGGAGACTTTAATACCCCACTCACAACTATGGATAGATCAACTAAACAGAAAATTAACAAGGAAACACAAACCTTAAATGACACAATGGACCAGCTAGACCTAATTGATATCTATAGGACATTTCACCCCAAAACAATCAACTTCACCTTTTTCTCAAGTGCACACGGAACCTTCTCCAGAATAGATCACATCCTGGGCCATAAATCTGGTCTTGGAAAATTCAAAAAAATTGAAATCATTCCAGTCATCTTTTCTGACCACAGTGCAGTAAGATTAGATCTCAATTACAAGAAAAAAATTGTTAAAAATTCAAACACATGGAGGCTAAATAACACAATTCTGAATAACCAACAAATCATAGAAGAAATAAAAAAAGAAATCAAAATATGTATAGAAATGAATGAAAATGAAAACACAACAACCCAAAACCTATGGGACACTGTAAAAGCAGTGCTAAGGGGAAGGTTCATAGCATTACAGGCTTACATCAAGAAACAAGAAAAAAGCCAAAGAAATAACCTAACTCTACACCTAAAGCAATTAGAGAAGGAAGAAATGAAGAACCCCAGGGTTAGCAGAAGGAAAGAAATCTTAAAAATCAGGGCAGAAATAAATGCAATAGAAACTAAAGAGACCATAGCAAAAATCAACAAAGCTAAAAGCTGGTTTTTTGAAAAAATAAACAAAATTGACAAACCATTAGCAAGACTCATTAAGAAACAAAGAGAGAAGAACCAAATTAGCAAAATTAGAAATGAAAATGGAGAGATCACAACAGACAACACTGAAATACAAAGGATCATAAGAGACTACTACCAGCAGCTCTATGCCAATAAAATGGACAACTTGGATGAAATGGACAAATTCTTAGAAAAGTATAACTTTCCAAAACTGAACCAGGAAGAAATAGAAGATCTTAACAGACCCATCACAGGCAAGGAAATCAAAACTGTAATCAAAAATCTTCCAGCAAACAAAAGCCCAGGACCAGATGGCTTCACAGCTGAATTCTACAAAAAATTTAGAGAAGAGCTAACACCTATCTTACTCAAACTCTTCCAGAAAATTGCAGAAGAAGGTAAACTTCCAAACTCATTCTATGAGGCCACCATCACCCTAATTCCAAAACCAGACAAAGATGCCACAAAAAAAGAAAACTACAGGCCAATATCACTGATGAACATAGATGCAAAAATCCTTAACAAAATTCTAGCAAACAGAATCCAACAACATATTAAAAAAATCATACACCACGACCAAGTGGGCTTTATCCCAGGAATGCAAGGATTCTTCAATATCCGCAAATCAATCAATGTAATACACCACATTAACAAATTGAAAGATAAAAACCATATGATTGTCTCAATAGATGCAGAGAAAGCCTTTGACAAAATTCAACACTCATTTATGATTAAAACTCTCCAAAAAGCAGGAATAGAAGGAACATACCTCAACATAATAAAAGCTATATATCACAAACCCACAGCAAGCATCACCCTCAGTGGTGAAAAATTGAAGGCATTTCCCCTGAAATCAGGAACAAGACAAGGGTGCCCACTCTCACCAATACTATTCAACATAGTGTTGGAAGTTTTGGCCACAGCAATCAGAGCAGAAAAAGAAATAAAAGGAATCCAGATAGGAAAAGAAGAAGTGAAACTCTCACTGTTTGCAGATGACATGATCCTCTACATAGAAAACCCTAAAGACTCTACCAGAAAATTACTAGAGCTAATCAATGAATATAGTAAAGTTGCAGGATATAAAATTAACACACAGAAATCCCTTGCATTCCTATATACTAACAATGAAAAAACAGAAAGAGAAATTAAGGAAACAATACCATTCACCATTGCAACAAAAAGAATAAAATACTTAGGAGTATATCTACCTAAAGAAACAAAAGACCTATACATAGAAAACTATAAACCACTGATGAAAGAAATCAAAGAGGACACAAACAGATGGAGAAACATACCGTGTTCATGGATTGGAAGAATCAATATTGTCAAAATGGCTATTCTACCCAAAGCAATCTATAGATTCAATGCAATCCCTATCAAGCTACCAACGGTATTTTTCACAGAACTAGACCAAAGAATTTCACAATTTGTATGGAAATACAAAAAACCTCGAATAGCCAAAGTAATCTTGAGAAAGAAGAATGGAACTGGAGGAATCAACCTGCCTGACTTCAGACTCTACTACAAAGCCACAGTCATCAGGACAGTATGGTACTGGCACAAAGACAGAAATATAGATCAATGGAACAGAATAGAAAGCCCAGAGATAAATCCACGAACCTATGGACACCTTATCTTTGACAAAGGAGGCAAGGATATACAATGGAAAAAAGACAACCTCTTTAACAAGTGGTGCTGGGAAAACTGGTCAACCACTTGTAAAAGAATGAAACTAGAACACTTTCTAACACCATACACAAAAATAAACTCAAAATGGATTAAAGATCTAAATGTAAGACCAGAAACTATAAAACTCCTAGAGGAGAACATAGGCAAAACCCTCTCCGACATAAATCACAGCAAGATCCTCTATGACCCACCTCCCAGAATATTGGAAACAAAAGCAAAACTAAACAAATGGGACCTAATGAAACTTAAAAGCTTTTGCACTACAAAGGAAACTATAAGTAAGGTGAAAAGACAGCCCTCAGATTGGGAGAAAATAATAGCAAATGAAGCAACAGACAAAGGATTAATCTCAAAAATATACAAGCAACTCCTGCAGCTCAATTCCAGAAAAACAAATGACCCAATCAAAAAATGGGCCAAAGAACTAAACAGACATTTCTCCAAAGAAGACATACAGATGGCTAACAAACACATGAAAAGATGCTCAACATCACTCATTATTAGAGAAATGCAAATCAAAACCACAATGAGGTACCATTACACGCCAGTCAGGATGGCTGCTATCCAAAAGTCTACAAGCAATAAATGCTGGAGAGGGTGTGGAGAAAAGGGCACCCTGTTACACTGTTGGTGGGAATGCAAACTAGTACAGCCACTATGGAAAACAGTGTGGAGATTCCTTAAAAAACTGGAAATAGAACTGCCATATGACCCAGCAATCCCACTTCTGGGCATACACACTGAGGAAACCAGATCTGAAAGAGACACGTGCACCCCAATGTTCATCGCAGCACTGTTTATAATAGCCAGGACATGGAAACAACCTAGATGCCCATCAGCAGATGAATGGATAAGGAAGCTGTGGTACATATACACCATGGAATATTACTCAGCCATTAAAAAGAATTCATTTGAACCAGTCCTAATGAGATGGATGAAACTGGAGCCCATTATACAGAGTGAAGTAAGCCAGAAAGATAAAGAACATTACAGCATACTAACACATATATATGGAATTTAGAAAGATGGTAACGATAACCCTATATGCAAAATAGAAAAAGAGACACAGATGTACAGAACAGACTTTTGAACTCTGTGGGAGAAGGTGAGGGTGGGATGTTTCAAAAGAACAGCATGTATACTATCTATGGTGAAACAGATCGCCAGCCCAGGTGGGATGCATGAGACAAGTGCTTGGGCCTGGTGCACTGGGAAGACCCAGAGGAATCGGGTGGAGAGGGAGGTGGGAGGGGGGATCGGGATGCGGAATACGTGTAAATCTATGGCTGATTCATATCAATGTATGACAAAACCCACTGAAATGTTGTGAGGTGATTAGCCTCCAACTAAGAAAAAAATTTAAAAAAAAAGAAAAAAAAAAAAAAAAAAAAAGATCTTCACACCCAAGATAATCACGGTGGTGTGATCAGTCACCTAGAGCCAGACATCCTGGAACGTGAATCAAGTGGACCTTAGGAAGCATCACTGTGAACAAAGTTAGTGGAGGTGATGGAATCCAGTTGAGCTATTTCAAATCCTAAAGGATGATGTTATGAAAGTGCTGCACTCAATATGCCAGCAAATTCAAAGTACTGCACTATTGCACTCATCTCACAAGCTAACAAAGTAAAGCTCAAAATTCCCCAAGCCAGGCTTCAACGGTACGTGAACTTCAAGATTTTCAAGCTGCATTTAGAAAAGACAGAGGAATGAGATATTAAATTGCCAATATCCATTGGACCATCAAAAAAGCAAGAGAGCTCCAGAAAAACATTTATTTCTGCTTTATTGACTACACCAAAGCCTTTGACTTTGTGGATCACAACAAACTGTGGAAAATTCTGAAAGAGATGGGAATACCAGACCCCCTGACCTCCCTCCTGAGAAATCTGTATGCAGGTCAAGAAGCAACAGTTAGAACCACACATGGAACAACAGACTGGTTCCAAATTGGGAAAGGAGTACATCAAGGCTGTGTATTGTCACCATGCTTATTTAATTTATATGCAGAGTACATCATGCAAAATGCCGGGCTGGATGAAGCACAAGCTGGAATCAAGATTGCTGGGAGAAATCTCAATAACCTCAGATACACAGATGAAACCACCCTTATGGTAGAAAGTGGAGAGGAACTACAAAGACTCTTGATGAAAGTGAAAGAGGAGAGTGGAAAAGTTGGCTTAAAATTCAAGATTCAAAAAAATGGAGATCATGACATCTGGTCCCATCACTTCATGGCAAATATATGGGAAACAATGGAAACAGTGAGAGACTATTTTTGGGGGCTCCAAAATCACTGCAGATGGTGACTGTAGCCATGAAGTTAAGACACTTGCTCCTTGGAATAAAGGCTATGACCATCCTAGATAACATATTAGAAAGCAGAGACATTACTTTGCCAACAAATGTCTGTCTAGTCAAAGCTATGGTTTTTCCAGTAATCATGTATGGATGTGAGAGTTGGACTACAAAGAAAGTTGAGTGCTGAAGAATTAATGTTTTTGAACTATGGTGTTGGAGACGACTCTTGAGAGTCCCTTGGGCTGCAAGGGGATCCAACCAGTCCATCCTAAAGGAAATCAGTCCTGAATATTCATTGGAAGGACTGATGCTGAAGCTGAAACTCCAATACTTTGGCCAACTGATGTGAAGAGCTGACTCATTTGAAAGGACCCTGATTCTGGAAAAGATTGAAGGTGGGAGGAGAAGGGGATGACAGAGGATGAGATGGTTGGATGGCATCACCGACTGAATGGGCATGAGTTTGAGCAAGCTCCAGGAGTTAGTGATGGACAGGGAAGCCTTGTGTGCTGTAGTCCATGGGATCACAAAGAATCAGACATGACTGAGTGGCTGAACTGAAACTCAGTGATGGAACAACTGTTTTGTTCAAGATTGAGAAAGGAGTCTGACAGGGCTATGTGCTGTCACCCTGTTTGTTTAATCTATGCTGAGCACATCATGAGAAATGCTGGGCTGGAGAATAAAGATAGGTGGGAGAAACACCAACAATCTCAGATATGTGAATGGTACCACTCTAATAGCAGAAAGTGAAGAGGAACTAAAGAGCTTCTTGATGAGGGTGAAGGAAGAAATTGAAAGAGTCACTTAAGACTAAAGAACAAAAAATCTAATATGATATCTGTCCCCATTACTTCATGGCAAGTAGAGGAGGAAAAGGTGGAAATAGTGACAGATTTCCTCTTCTTGGGCTCTAAAATCACCACAGATGGTGACTAGCCATGAAATCAGAAGATGTTTGCTTCTTGGTAAGAAAGCTATGACAAGTCTAGACAGTGCATTGAAAAGCAGAGACATCACTCTGCCAACAAAGGTCCATATAGTCAAGGCTGTGGTCTTCCCAGTGGTCACATACAGTTGTGAGAGCTGGACCATAAAGAAGACAGAGCACTGAAGAGTTGATCCCTTTGACCTGTGGTAGTGGAGAAGACTCCTGCATGTCCCTTGCACAACAAGGAGTGAAACCAGTCAGTCTTAAGAAAAATCAACCCTGAATACTCATTAGAAGGACTGATGCTGAAATTGAAACTCCAGTATTTTGGTCATCTGATGCTAACAGCTGACTCAGTGGAAAAGTCCCTGATGCTGGGAAAGATTGAGGGCAGAAGAAGAGGGCATCAGAGGATGAGATGGCTGGATGGCATCACTGATGCAATAGACATGAACTTGGGCAAACTTCGAGAGATGATGAGGGACAGGGAGGCCTGGTGTGCTTCATTCCACAGAGTCACAAAGAGTCGGACATGACTGGGTGATTGAGCTCAACAACAAGTCCCTAAGTAAAGAACCTGGCTCAATCAAGTCTGAACTTCTACCACGAGATGATAGATGACTGCGGTTTTAGGCCACTAAATTTGGGGCCAATTGTATGCAATATAGAAAAGCATTCAGGGAAATCTGTACCAGTAGGGAAAGTAGGAGTACACAAACTTTGACCTTGCCAAGGTCAAAGAATATTCAGTTTCACATTCTCTCCTGCAAAGGCAAACAGGGATGGTTCAGATGGAGAGCAATCAGAATGGGGAAAGCAAGAAACCAGATTCTAAAATAGGCTCAAGGAGCTCGTGGGCTGGAGAAAAGATGTTTGGTCTCAGAAGCAGCAGCTTAATTTCTATCTTCAAATGCTGAATGAGCTGTCTTGTGTCAGAGGTATTAGACATGACCAAATGACCAGAAGCACAAGATGGATGGTCTCTCAACATAAGGAAGAAAGTTCTAACATCCAAGATGCCTAGAAATGAAAAGGACTGCATTTATCATTTGCAATCCTAATTTCTTCCAAGTACACAATGTACAATTGAATTAAATGGGAAACTAGGGGAGGAATCAAGCTAAATAAGTGGAGACTAGAAAACAGACCATAATCATGGGTTGTATTAAAAGCTCCCCCAACCCACAGTCTCTATGATTCTATGTTCAAATGAACCTTCAAAGGATTTAAAGCACATTTTCACAGATTGAAGCTAAGAATATGGGGGTGATGCTTAAATGTACCTTCAAAGAATTAGTACCACTTTCACGGATTGAAGCTAAGAACATGGGGGTGAATGGAGATGGCGTTGGGTCAGGAACAAATTGACACCTGACTCACTCCCTTCTTGGCAGCTTCCCAAAGGAAGAGCATAAACCAAGGGAAAGAGAAGTCTCCAGCACACTCAGGGGCTTTAGCCCAAACCTCAGAGTAGAATTCTGCCAGGTGTGACTGCATCTTGTAGAATACTTTGACTAATGTGAGGGTTTCCTGATGGCCTGATACCAAAGCACTCTAAAGACCTATGCTGATCATTTTACCCCCAAAACACAAGTCTGAATCTTGGACCTTAACACTTCTGATTTTAGAAAAGACAATTCTTGCCAAGGAAAAGCAGAAAAAGTAAAGAAGACCAGGTAAGGAACCCAATGACCAGAGGGAGCTGACCAATTTACATTCCCACCCACAATGTAGGAGGGTTCCCTTTTCTCCTGATGTAGTTTTTCCTATTCCTAAGCACTGGATGCCTTCTCAGTGGGCCCACTCAATCTGGAAATTCATGTCTTTCAGTTCTAAAATTTCCTACCTGTATCATTTCTGTCAGTTCCCTATTCTCTCCACCCCCCCACCCCACATGAAAGCTGGGTGTGGTAAACTCAGAGGTGTAATAAACATTGTAAGCAGGTGGCTTGCATGTTTGCACAGCTTTGAGCCCTACCCAGGGTATAGGGGAAGGGAGTACCTGATTTTCCTATCCTTGGTTCTAGAGAATAAGGGCCTTCCTTTCCAGAAACATTGTCTAAGTAGAGAAAAGCAAGCAATCCTCTAACCCCGAAAATGTTCAAAGCCAGCGGAAAAGCAACAGATCTGCAGTACTGAATCAACCTCTCCTCTGAGTTCATCTGACTACTGCAGTCTGAACTGACCAATTCAGCTGCTATTTCTTCTAGAAAACCTTGATGTCCACCTTCTACATCCCTCTCCCTATAGGATAGAACTCCCTGTGTAGGCTTCCCACCCAACTTTTTTTTTTTTTAATTTTTATTTTATATGGAAGTATAGTAAATTTACAATATTGTGTTAGTTTCAGGTATGCAGCAAAGTGATTCAGATATATGTTTATAAATATCTCCATTCGCTTTCAGATTCATTTATCATACCGGTTGTTGCAGAGTATTGAGTAGAGGTACCTGTCTTACACAGTAAGTACTTGTTGGTTATCTATGTTACATATGGCAGTGTGTACATGTTTATCCCTCCCACCCAACTTTCATTGCAAATAACTTTCTCCCCTCCATTTTCTCTGTTCTTACTTTCTGAAACTTATATTGGCTAGATGTTAGACCTGGACTTCATGGATTATCTAATTTTATCTTTTCGTATTTCTCATCTCTATTATTTTTGTACTTCTGGCTAGGAGACTTCTGAAAGCTTATCTCCCAACACATCTGTGTAATTTTTTTTAATTCCTGGTATTATATTTTTAATCTCCATGAACACTTTATTTTTGGACTTTTTCTTCTACATACAGCTTCTTCTTGTTTAGGGACAGCAATAGTTTGTCTATTTAGTTATGGTGAGTTTCTAAGTTTTCTTCTGCTTCCCACCATGTCCTTTGTACTCTTTTTTTCCTGTGGTTTTTGCTTGCTTTTGTTTGAATTTTTGACATTGTTTTGTCTCTTGTTCACACTTAAAGCACTCCTTAAATGCCTGGTGGCTTTCAGCTGTCCATAGTTCAACTTGAGGAACTCAAATTGGTTGGAAGCACAAGGCGGAAGAGGGAAAGCTTATCAGCTGAGGAGTGACAAGGACGCCACTGGCTTCTCTTTGTTAGAGAGTAGGGGATTTTGCATCTCTTCAATGCCCACTGCACATAAGACCTGCTGCCTCAGAGACGGCTTCTCTCTGCACTTTCATGCACTCCCTATCTACACTGCCCACAGTGTCTACTCTGTGATCAGAATAGCTATTGAAGACCCTCTGTTTTGATCAGGCATGAAAACAGTAGCCAGTTTATAAGTGCCATGGAAAAGACATGTGTTCCACAAGCTTCCCACATGGCTGACCACTTCCATGTGGCAGTGATTCACACACTTTAAACAACTAACCCTCCTTCTGTGCTTCTGTCTCCTGGCCCTGCAAATTTCAGCTTGTTGAACTATTCCATATATGGTAATGCCACCAAGGGAGCTGGGGACATATCACAAGGTGGTACAGCTACCTCTCTGATCCTTACAAGAACCATCGCCAATGATCATCAGTGATTCTATCTTCAGAGGAGGACATCAGGGTCCTCACTTTGGTTTGATGCCAAAGCCCTGATTTGTGCCATTGTAAAAGGAAAGAGTCAATTTTGACTCTTCCATGCTAGATCTGTTTCTTTGGCCACTTTTGTTATTATAGTCACACATAATGGCTTGCCTCAGAGAATCCCGCCCCTCTGCCTGACTGGTAAGCTGAAGTACCTTTGTTCAGAACCCTGTCTTCCTGTGGATGGCAGGAAGGAAGAAATTAACACAACCGCCTGCCTGAGGCTTGCCATTCTAGGAGATACCTGTAAGATTAAATTCTTACTTTCTTTCCTCACCTCCCCCATCTCTGATCCATAAAAGAACCTGGCACCTAGACCGCAGCAAGATGGCTATTTTGAAACACTAACTTGCCAACTTCTCAGTCAACCAGCTTTCTGAATAAAGTCGTCTTGTGCAGCCAGCAGAACAAGCTTGGACTCAGTAACACCATAACTGGCTTTCACCTTCCCCTGTGGAATTTACTTCTGTTCTACAAAAAGAATGTTGTTTCCAGGGGGACAGAGTGCCACCATTCTATGTGGAACTGCCAGGCAAGGTGGTAAGGGCACCAGAGGAAAACCCCAAAAGATGCTCCTTCTCCTGCTCAGCTGTCTCCTGCCTGCCACCAATGGGAAGAACTGCCTCCAATGCTGGCAAGAGCTGCCTGCACTAATAGATTATGACCTGCAGATTCTTTGGGGCACCCCAGGGCCACCCGCAGAGCTCTCCCAAAGCCTCCATTCCCTATTCATGGACAATCATTCTTCTCCTGAAAACTCATACCTTGGTGAGGCACAGCCAGGAGACCCAGGGATCAGCACTGACCCCTTTACCTGGCCCAGGGTCTTAATCCCCTGACTTTGTCCCAAACCTCATTCTCAGGTCAAGACCATTTGGAGGAAGCAGCAGGAACATTATTCACTCACATAAATAAAGCCATTAGGAAGCTTCGAGATGGTGAGGAAGCCTAGAATCCTAGGGCCCCAGGGCTTGGGTTAACAAAACCTGATCCTCCAAGGCATCCCCTGAAGACCACTGGCATGTGGTGGGGCAGTGTTGTGAAGGGTGGGATTGGACATAGCATCTACCTGTGTGCTCTACAGAATTTCTGTCTGAAAAAACTGGCTTAAATTCCTAATCTTGAGAAACTTATGTTATTGACTCCACCTATGAAACACATAGTAAAACACCCCTTCCCTCTTGTTCCACCCAGATAAACCATCACTTCTGGAAGAGGTTCGTGTCCTGAAGCAGCAGTTTTCCAAGGAGCTGGAGGATGTATCTGAGGGGCTGAAGGACAAGGGTGAGAGGTGGGGCTGGCCCCTGCTCATCACCCAGCCCATCACTTCCTAAAGACCTGGTGAGGGGAGTCCAATCTGTGGCCCCCTTTGGGCCCCTCCCCTGCCCTTGCCTGGGGCACCTAACCACACTTTCTCCCAGCTGCGATTCTTGCTCACACCCCAGTCCCTCCCAGCTCTGTCTGCCTCCCCAGCACCTCAGTTTCTCTACCATTTCACCCTCCTGTGCAGCCTGCAATGAGTCCTGTGGTGAGTATTTTGGGGACCAGGCCTGGGTGAGGGGTGAGGGGCTCCTGATCCTCTCTAAGGCTCCTATCCATCCTCTCTAACAGACATCCGCTCCACATTGGAGGTAATCAGTTGCACCACGTGCCAGAAACACTTCCTTACCTGCCAAGACCCTGCTCTCTGCCCAGGTCAGTGGCCAACCAACCATCTTGGCCTCCAGCCTCCCTACCTCCACTCCAGATCCGTTGTTGTCTTTGTCTGGAATGTCTTCTTCCTCTGTCTACCCCTGATCCCTTTGTGCTCCCCATCCTCCCTGGGGAAGGTCAATTCCCAGGATATCTGGATTCCACATGTCCATCTTCAGAGCTTTAGAGCCATCTGCCTCTAGGACATGTTCTCAGGGGGCCTGTCGGGTCCCTAAAGTCAGCATGCCTGGGGACATGTCCAAACCCATCTCAACTCCCCCAAATCTACTCTTCCTTCAGGACCCCTCTCAACAAATGTCTCACTCAAGTCCTCAACCTCCTAAACCAGGAGTCTCCCTCCCTTACTCAGAGTATGTAGTCACCAGGTCTTGCTAAAGAATTCTTCAACATGTTACCATACAATCCTTCCAACCTCCTCGGACAGCCTCAACTCCTACCTGGATTGTGGCAGAGTCTCCTAACTGGCCTCCCTGCCTCTCCTGGTCACCTCTCACTCAGCAATCAAAGAACCCTCTCTCTCAAGGAGCCAGTCTACCTCTGACACTCCCTGTCATAACTTTCAGTGGCTCCCAGTGGCCCCCAGATAAAGTGCACCCACCTGGGGAGGCCTGCCCGCCTGTGCCCTCCCGTCTTCGCAGACATGCACAGCTGCTGACTTGGAGCTTCTGACATGGAACACTCTGTGTCCTCTGCCTGGAACAGTTTGGCTCCTTCACCATCTGAACTGAACTACTAGTCTTTCAAAGTCCAGCTCAGAATTCCTGTTTCCTAAGAAGCTTTTCATGACTAGCTCTGAGCTAGTCGACCCAGAGCTTGTTGACCCTCCCAGTGATCATTCAGCCTGTGCTCTGCCCTGCTGTGCTCCCCTGAGACACCACAGCAGACTCTTTGGTTTGTCTCCCTCCTAGAGATCAGGGACCCAGTTTTACTCATCTCTAGATGTAGGTGGGCATACAGTAGGTGCTCAGCAAGTGTCTACAAACAGGTGACTGAGTGGATAAGAATGCAGTCTCCTCTTGGAGCTGAGATGGCTCTGTCTGCTCTCTAATCACTGGCTCTCCCTTTCCCCACCTCCCCGCAGCATGGACTGGGAAGAACTTCAGGTGGGCTATGGGCATCGGCATCGCTCTGCCCCTGGTGACCCTAGCTGGAGGTGGGTGAGTGCCTGCTCCAAGCCCCATGTCCCCAAGGAAGACACACCTACTGCTTGACTGACCCATCTCCACCATGTTTCCTGGCCCAGATGTTACATTTTCTGGCTCGAGAAGAAGAAAAAGAAGAAGGACGAGGAGGCACAAAAGGTCTGGGACATCTAGGATCCCCAAGGAGGGAAAACTGTGTCTGCCTGGGGGTAGCAAGTCTAGAGGCCCCAAGTCTGGTTCCCTGGGCCTGGTTTCCAAAGGAGTGTAGGATTGAGGGCTGGGACTCAGGAGAGCCACTATCAGCCCCCAGTGTGAGCAGACCCATCCATGGCCAGGTGCCCACAGCCAGGCCACAGAGCAGGAGCAAAGCCGTCAATCTCCAACTGACCCACAAAGTGCTCCATCCCTCTGTAGCACCCACCTCTACCCTTCACCACCCTGCTACCTGACTGCATAGGCTGCCAACAATCCCCCAGGCCCTCTGCTCCTGGTTGGGTTTGGCCAGCTGGAGGTCAAAAGCAGAAGCAGGCCTGCTTCTCCTCTCTTGGCAGGGGCCCAGCTGGCCACTTGTCACCTTCAACTGAACAAAGGTCCCAGGTGCTGTCAGGAAGCTCTTATTTCTGGGTTCTGGTAACTCTTCCTCTCCCGACCCCTCCAACCTGGGGTGGTAACAGCTCTGAAGTTCTGAGGCCCAGGAAACTGCATTCTCTCTTGAGGTTTCTCTATACCTATGCTCTGTAAGTGTCTTTTATTAAAACACTCTCCTCGTACTCTGATGCACTTGCCATCTGCTTCCTGCTGTACCATGCATGGATGCAGCTGGCACTATGATCCTCCCCACACGGGCCCACAAGGACTGTCCCATGTCCTCAACCTCTTCCCGCCAGTCCAACACCCTTACCTTTCAGAAAAATCTCTCTCCTAGTCCCAGAAGTGGTAACTCCACAGGATCACACTAGCCTCTCCTGATTTCAACACCAGAGTTGAGGGCAGCAATGGCCTGGGCCCCTTAAGGCATTTCCGTGTCTGGGTGTGGGAAGCATGAAGTGCAAGTGTTAGTTGCTCAGTCATGTTCGACTCTGTGACCCCATGGTCTGTAGCCAGCCAGGCTCTTTGGTCCATGGGTGTGAAAGAGAGGAGGTAAGAGGCCAGCTGGAAGCCCCAACAAGAGCAGGGACTAGCAGAAGAAACCCAGAAAACAGGTTCCAAGTCACATCAGGGGCAGACCTCACCTAGGAACACCCAAGTTGCCAGAGGATCACAGGTGCTGCCAACAGTGAAATTTACCAGCTCTGCCTGCCAGAGGACTTGCCTCATTCTCTTCCAACTTCCTCCAGATCCCTTTCCTTCTCAGCCCTCAAGGCTGTTGGGTTAAATGGAAATCCTGTGACCCTGAAGCACGGCTCTGCCCTTTCCCCTCAACCCTGTGCCCCTTCCCACTGACCCCCCAGCCTCTCAGTTTTGGTTCAGGCTCTCCAGAGCTGGAGACTGAATGGGAGGCCACACCCAGATCTAGGACCCTGGTCTGCAGGTTGGCTCCCAGGACTGAAAGGAAGCAGGTCTGAGATCAGAGATACAGATGGGCAGCCCAGACCCTGGGCTCAAATCTTGACTCTGATGTTGAGGTTCTGGATTCCCCTCTCTGCATCTGTTTCCCCTCTGAGCATAGAGCAGGGGATGCAGTGTTCTAGCCAGGCTGGTGTGCCCACTGGGTTCATAACTGCCATCCCATATTTGCTCAGGCTGTGGGTCCAAAATCAATGCCTCATCCTCTTCCCCTTCTATAGCCCACTGAAATCCTGCTGGCACCCATGGCCCATCTCCTAAAACAGTGTCTCTTGTCCCCTCTGGTTCTACTGGTGTTCCCTCCTCAGAGCTGGCAGCTAGGCTAGAAGTAAGCTGACTTCAGCATCACCATCCAGCAGTAAGCTGCCCTCCCTGGGCGGGGGCTGGGAGGAGAATGCAAGAGACCAAGGTGAGACATAAACAGAACAGAATGCAAACAGCAGCCTGGGTGGGAAGCGCCATGGCCAAGGGCAGCTGTGGGTGCCCAGCTGCAGGCATCTCCAGCTCACCACACCAGGAATACAGGAAGGCCTCCTGGAGGTGGTGTCTTCAACTGTGAGAGGCCAGGGAAGATGGAAGGGAGGGAGGAGTGTTTTCATTGAGGATCCAGCATTACAGAGAGAGGTACAGAAGAACTTGAAAGAGTTCAAGAGCCCCAAGAAACATGGCTGAAGGGAGAGGCCCAGATAAGAGGCTGGTGAGAGGGAGGATAACAGCGGATTCCAAGCCCATGTGGGTCCAAAGCAAGCCTGAGAAAAAACCCACGTGGGACTCCTGGCACAGTGGGTGGGTAGGGCAGGCTGGGGGAGAGGCAGCAGAGGGTTTTGTCAGAGGCAGACCGAAGTCCCCAGGGGGGAAGAGTCCGTAGACGTTGGGAAAAGCATATGATCAGGACCTACTCATAGCCATTCTGAATGACTGGGCAGAACCCCAGTAGCTGTCATGGAACTCCAGGGGTCTGTGGTTCTCTGCATGTCTGTGAAAGCTGGTTGCCACCTAGGACATAGAAAAAGTCAAACTCCCTTGGCTGTGATTTTTTTTCCTATTTGTATTTAAATTGAGGCTTAGACTACTACCTCAGAGGAATCCAGAGCAACTGTTTTCTGGTGCCTGCAATAAAAGCAGGAGACCCTGGTGTAATTTATACGAAGTATGAGTTTGTGTGTTTGTATGCATATATCTCTTATCAACAGATTTTCTTTTTCATTATCATTTGTGGGCATATTTGTATGAAAACTAGATATACTGCTTTCTGCTAGAGTAGAAAGATTAAGGATTTTGGGGTCAGGCAAATGTTGACCAAAATATAGGCTCTGGAGGACTCCTGCTTTTGGCTGTTACAGGCAGCTCAGAGCAGACCAACACTCCCACCAAGGGCAACTATAAATAAAGCATGTCCAAAGAGCAGAACAAGACAGGAAGTCTGTTTAGGGGTGCCTGAGGTCCCCAAGTAAAGAGAATTCTCTGCAGTTAGCCCACATCCTGCCATGACTGGCCCTGGGCCTTTCAGGCTCAGCAGATCAGGTTAAGGGGCAGGCTGAGGTGCTGGGCCAAGGATGACTGCCATGTTTGGAGCAGCCAAGAGACTTTCAGCAATACCACTGGACCGCGAATTTAGAAGTTGGAGTTCTAGCTTGCCCACACAGAATGAGAGGTCCCTGAAAGCAGGGGGATGCTTTCAGAAAGCACTGTATTTCTTCCTGCTTCTCCAAGGTGCCTCCCTATTCTTAAGCAGCATAGGCTTAAGATTTCTGAAGACAAAGAAATCAAGCAGAAAGGATCTGAAATGCAATTTATCAGGGATTGGAATGCTAGGGAAATAAAAGTTGGCATTCACGACCCACATAGGAAGACAAACTTTGATAAACACTCCAGGGTATTGGTTAGAAAGGTTATAGCTTAAAAGAGGGAGTGTATCAGTGGCAGACTAATCCTTACAAAGGATAGAGCTCAGACTGACAACCCCTCAGTCTCTGACAAAATTGAAGAGACCTGTTCTTCCTCCATATCACTGCTGAAGCACAGAGTAAATACTTTTGGAAGGAAAATGATACCATCTAGAATCACTACTATGTTTTATTTATAGGGTCTAGTATTCAAATAAATATTAACAGGCACACAAAAACAAGATCAAGAGAAAAAGCAGATAATAGAAATAAGTCTACAAGGGATCCATATATCAGAGTTATCTGTTATAAATTTTAATAACTAGATGAATGCATCCAAAAATATTTTTTCAGATTTCCAGATAAAATTGACATTATGCATTGTGTTAGTGTAAGGAGTACGTGTTGATTTTATATACATATATGTTGCAAAGTAGTTACCACCACAGCATTAAATATCACTTCCATAAAGTCACATAACTACCTTTTTATGGTGAGAACATTTAAGATCTACTCTCTTAGCAAGTTTCAAGTATATAATACAGAATTATGAACTATAATAATCATGCAGTAGTACATTAGATCTTTAAAACTGATTAGTCTGTTAACTAGAAGTTTGTACCTTTTGACCAAAGTCTCCCTATTTCTCCTGCCCACGAACCCCCTGGCAGCACCATTCTACTCTGTTTCTGTGTTTGTTTTCTAAAGATTCCACATATAAGTGATACTGTATAGTATTTGTCTTTCTCTGTCTGACTTATTTCACTTGCATAAAGCCTTCATGTTTCCATCCATGTTACTGAAAATGGCAGAATTTCCTTCTTTCTCATGGCTAAATAACATTCCATTATCCATTCATCTGTTGACAGACTTGGGTTGTTTCCTCCTCTTGGCTATTGCGAATAATGCTGCAAAGAACATGGAAGTGCAGATATGTCTTCAAGAGGCTGTTTTCACTTCCTTTGGAAATATAACCAGAAGTGGGATGGATGGATGATATGGTAGTTCTATTTTTCATTGTTTAGGATCCTCCATGCAGTTCTCCATAGTGGCTACACAAATTCATATTTCTACTAAAAGTGCATAAGGGTTTCCTTTTTTCTACATCCTCACTAGTGCTTGTTAATTCTTGTCTTTTTGATAATAGCCATTCTAATAGGTGTGAGGTGGTATCCCATTGCTTAGATATTCATTTTCCTAACGGTTAGTGATGCTGAGCACCTTTTCATATACTTGTTTGTGAGTATTTAGAAAATGTCTATTCTGATCTTCTGCCCATTTTTAATTGAATTGTTTGGATTTTTTCCATTGAGTTATATGAGTTTTATATATTTTGCATGCTAACTCCTTATTAGGTATTAATATATAATTTGCAAATATTTTCTCCCATTCCATATGTTGCCTTTTCATTTTGTTGATGATGGTTTCTTTTGCTGTGGAGAAGCTTTTAAGTTTGATATAGTCCCACTTGATATAGTCCCCCCTTATTGCCTTTGCAAAAAAAAAAAAAAATCACTTCTCAGACCAACACCAAGGAGGTTTTTTCCTGTTTTTTGTTTGTTTGTTTAAGAGTTTTAGAGTCTCAGGTCTTATTTTCAAGTCTTTAATTCATTTCAAGTTAATTTTTGTGAGTGATAAGGTTGGGGCCAATATCAATCTTCTGCATGCAGTTATGTAGTTTTCCCAGCATTATTTATTGAAAAGCTATCTTTTCCCTTTACTACACTTGGATTCTTTGTCAAATATTAGTTGACTATACATGCAAGAGCTTATTTCTGGACTGCCAACCTGCTCCATTAGTACATGTTTGTTTTTATGCCAGTATCATACTGTTTTGATTACTATAGCTTAGTAGCACAGTTTGAAATAAGGAAGTGCAATGCCTCCAACTTTGTTTCTTCACAATATTGCTTTGGCTATTTTGGTTGTCTGTGGTTCCACATAAATTTTAGGATTGCCATTCTCTTTATGTGAAAAATGTCATTGGAATTGATTTTTGCTGGGGTCCAGCCTAAGCAGGATCCAGGGGTACCCTCAGGATGAACGGCGTCGGCGAGAAAAGAAGAGAGAGAGAGAGAGAGACCAGACTGGGGTGGGGCTGTAGTAGAGTCTGGCAGAGTCTGGCAATGCTTTATTTTTTACCTTGGCTTTTATACCTTAAATTAGTACATTTCTAAGGGGAAGATAGTTTAACATTACATCAGCTTGTTTTTCACGAGACCAGGGTGTTTTCTGCATACTTATTTGTTTATGAGGGTCTTGTACATTATCTTCTGGCCTTGGGGCTTATTGACATTTTATGACCTAGGTGAATGCAAAGCTGTTTTCCGTAATCTATTCTTTAATGAACACAAAGGTCAGTCCTTTTGCAGAAGTTATCAGTTAAATTTATCTAAAAGGTTTACCACACAAAGACTCTGCAGCTCCAGTGAGGCAGCCCCTGTTTAGCATTCCTGGTTAAAATTAACAATTTTAAACTCTTATTTTTCTAAATCTTTAACCACTTTTAGAATAATATTTTTATGTTCTTTAATAGGGCTTCCTCACCCCCGAAGGGTTCTGTGCCTCTTAGGGCCTTTATGTGATCAGGTTCTTTATGCTGTTTTATGATTAAGGTGTTGTGAGCAGTCATGTACATTAATACGCATTTGCCAAGCAGGCTAGAATGCCAGCAAAGGGGTCTAAATTGAAACACTCCTTTCTTCCTGGGTAATCTTATAGGATACCGCCATCTGGGGGACATGTTGATTAAAGTTCTAAGTCAGTTCTGTTTGGAGAGAGATCGGGGAGGGTCTTCTACCTGTGTCACAGAAATTAGGGAGTAATCTAATATAGCAGGCATCAGAAAGACAGAGGTCATCTTTAAGGTGAGCACCAGGGCAGCTTTTCGAAATTCCTGAAGTCCTGATCTGCCTTGCTTGTCAGGCCTTCTCCTCATGACCTTGTCATGGGTGGGATCTCGTGTGCTGGCTCCTGGTAGATTTTAGAGATGGCTTTGAGTAGTATGGACATTTTAACAATATTTATTCTTTCAGTTAAAAAATATGAGATCTCTCTGCATTTGTCTGTGTCTTCTTCAATCTCTGTCATGAAAGTATTATAGCATTTAGTGTATGCATCTTTCATCTCCTTAGTTAAATTTATTCTTAAGTATTTTTTTACGCTATGGTAAATGGGATTTTTCATATCTTTTTTCAAATATAATGTTGTTAATGTATAGAAAAGAAATAATTATGTCTGTTAATTTTGTATCATGCAATGCACTTTACTGAATTCATTGCTTAATTCTAAAAGGTTTTTGGTGGGATATTGAGATTTCTATGTATAAGATCAGATCATCTGTAAGCCAAAATAGTTTTACTTCTCCCTTTCTGATTTGGATAGAGCTTTGATGGCTCAGATGGTAAAGAATCTGCTTTCAATGAGGGAGACCCAGGTTCAACCCTGGGTCAGGAAGATTCCCTGGAGAAGGGAAATGGCAATGCACTCCAATATTCTTGCCTGGAGAATTCTATGGACAGAGGCTACGGTCCATGGGATGGCAAAGAGTTGGACACGACTGGGCAACTAACACTTTTCACTTTCTGATTTGGATAACTTTTATTTCTTTTCTGCCAGATAAGTCTGGCTAGGACTTCCAATACTGTGTTAAGTGGACATTCTTGTCTTGTTACAGCTCTTAGAGGAAAAACTTTCAGTCTTTCACCTTTGGGTATGGTGCTATCTTTGGGCTTGTCATGTGTGGCCTTTATGTTAAAGTATGTTTCTCCTATACCAAATTTGTTAAGTGTTTTTAATCATGGAAGGATGTTTTATCAAATGCTTATTCTGTATCTATTGAGATAATTTTATGATTTTTATCTTTCATTATAATGTGGTGTACACATTAATTGATTTTCATATGCTGAACCATCCTTGCAATCCAGAGATAAATCCCATATGATCATGGTGCATAGTCCTTTTAATGTGATGGTGTGTTTGATTTGCTAATATTTTGTTGAGCATTTTTGCCTCTATAGCTTAACAGGTATACTGGCCTGTAGGTTCCTTTTCTTGTAGCACCCTTATTTGGCTTTCTTATTAGAGTTATGCTGGCCTTGTAAAACGAGTTTAAGAGTGTTCCCTCCTCTTTATTTTTAAGAAAAGTTTGAGATGGATTGGTGTTATTCTTCATTAAGTGTTTGATATAATTCACCAGTGAAACTATATTTTCCTGGGCTTTTCTTTGTTGCAAAGTTTCTGACTATTGATTCAGTCTCTTTACTTATTATTGGTCTGTTCAAATTTTCTATTTCTTCATGATTCAGTTTTGATAGGTACTGTGTTTCTAGAAATTTATCCATTTCTTCTAGGTTATCCAATTTGTTGACATATAATTGTTCATAGCTATCACTTACAATCCTTTGTATTTCTGTGGCATCACTTGCAATGTCTTCTCTTCAATTTCTGACTTTTGAGTTCTCTCCCTTTTTTCTTGATAAGCCTAACTAAAGGTTTGTTAATTTTGTTTTACTGTTTTTCTACTCTCTATTTCATTTATTTCTGCTCTGGTCTTTGTCATTTTCCTCCTTCTGCTGACTTTGGGCTTCATTTGTTCTTTTTCTAGTTCTTTTAGGTGTAAAATTATAATAGGTTTATTTGAGATCTTTCTTTTTTCTTAATATACACAGTTACAGTTAAAAACTTCCCTTAGAACTGCTTTTGCAGAATCCCTCAGGTTTCAGTATGTTCTGTTCCCACTTTCATTTATTTCAAGATATTTTTCACTTGTCCTTTAATTTCTCCTTTGATCTATTGCTTGTTCAGGAATTTGTTGTTTAATTTCCCCATATTTGTGAATTTTCCAACTTTCCTCCTGTTATTGATTTCTACTTTCATTCAACTATGTTTAAAAAAGATATTTGATATGATTTCAATCTTCCTAAATTTTCTAAAACTTGTATTGTGATTGTCATAAGATCTATCCTGTAGAATGTGTACTTGAGAAGAATGTATATTCTGTAGCTGTTGGGTGGAATGTTCCATATACGTCTGTTAGGTCCATTGGTCTAAAATTTGGTTTAAATCCAACATATTTAGATGCTTGATATTAAGTATATATGTTTACAATGGTTAATTCTTGATTAATTTATCTCTTTATTATATATAATGATGTTCTTTGTCTCCTGTTACCATTTTTGGCTTAAAGTCTATTTTATCTGATATAGGTATAGCTACTCCATCTCTATTTTCATTTCCAATTTTTTTTCTTTTTTTTCAAAACAGAACCTTGGTTGCCACTTTCATGAAATATATTTTCCATCCCATTATTTTGAGCCTATGTGTGTGTATATCTTTAAAGATGAAGTGAGTCTCTTGTAGTTGTATCTTCTATTTTAATCTATCCAGATACTCTATTTCTTCCAACTGGAGAATTCAATTGATGTACATTTAGAGTAAATATTAATAAGTAAGAATCTATTAATGCCATTTATTAATTCCTTTCTGGCTGCTTTGTAGTTTCCTTGTTCCTTTATACTATGCTGCCATACTTTGTGAATTGATATATTCTGTAGTGGTATGCTTTGATTCTCTTCTTTTCACCTTTTGTGAATTTACTGTACGTTTATGCTTTGTAGTTAAATAGGTATTACATAAAATATAACAATCCATTTAACATTGATAACAGTTTAACTTCAATCACATACAAAAACTCTATCCTTTGAAGTGTTTCATGTAACAATTTACATATTTTTAATTTATTTATTTCTTTTAATTGGAGGGTAATTATTTTACAATATTGTAATGGTTTTTGTCATACATTGACGTGAATTAGCCATGGGTGTATATGTGTTCCCCATTCTGAACCCAACTCTCACCTCCCTCCCCTTCCCATCCCTCAGGGTCATCCCAGTGCACTGGTCCTGAGCACCCTGTCTCATGCATCAAACCTGAACTGGTGATCTGTTTCACATATGGTAATATACACGTTTCAACGCTATTCTCTCAAATAATCCCACCCTCACTTTCTCCCACAGAGTCCAAAAGTCTGTTTTTCACATCTGTGTCTCTTGCTGTCTGCATATAGGGTTACCATTACCATCTTTCTAATTCTGTATATATGCATTAAAATACTGTATAGGTGTTTTTCTTTCTGACCTACTTCACTCTGTATAATAGGCTCCATTTTCATTCACCTCATTAGAACTGACTCGAATGCATTCTTTTTTTTTTTTATAGCCGAGTAATATTCCATGGTGTATATGTAACACAGCTTTCTTATCCATTTGTCTGTTGATGGACATCTAGGTTGCCTCCATTTCCTAGCTATTGTACACAGTGCTGCAATGAACATTGGGGTACATGTGTTTCTCTCAATTCTGGTTTTCTTAGTGTGTATGTCCAGCAGTAGGATTGCTGGGTTGTATGGCAGTTCAATTTCCAGTTTTTTTAAGGAATCTCCACACTATTCTCCATAGTGGCTGTACTAGTTTTCATTCCCACCAATGGTGTAAGAGAGTTCCCTTTTGTCCACACCCTCTCCAGCATTTATTGTTTGTAGACTTTTTGATAGTAGTTATTCTGACCAGCATGAGATGGTACCTCATTGTGGCTTTGATTTGCATTTCTCTGATAATGAGTGATGTTGAGCATCTTTTCATGTGTTTGTTAGCCCTCTGTATGTCTTCTTTGGAGAAATGTCTGGTTTAGTTCTTTGGCCCATTTTTTTATTGGGTCGTTCATTTTTCTGGAATTGAGCTATATGAGCTGCTTGTATATTTTTGAGATTAATTCTTTGTCCATTGCTTCATTTGCTATTATTTTCTCCCATTCTGAAGGCTGTCTTTTCACCTTGCTTATGTTTTCTTCCATTGTGCAAAAGCTTTTAAGTTTAATTAGGTCCCATTTGTTTATTGTTGCTTTTATTTCCATTACTCTAGGAGGTGGGTCATAGAGGATCTTGCTATGATTTACGTCAGAAGTGTTTTGCCTATGATTTCCTCTTGGAGTTTTATAGTTTCTGGTCTTATATTTAGATCTTTAATCCATTTTGAGTTTATTTTTGTGTATGGTGTTAGAAAGTGTTCTAGTTTCATTCTTTTATAAGTGGCTGACCAGTTTTCCCAGCACCACTTGTTAAAAGAGATTGTCTTTTCTCCATTGTATATTCTTACCTCCTTTGTCAAACATAAGGTGTCCATAGGTGCAAGGATTTATCTCTGGGCTTTCTGTTTTGTTCCATTGATCTATATTTCTGTCTTTGTGCCAGTACCATATTGTCTTGATGACTGTAGTTTTGTAGTACAGCCTGAAGTCATGCAGGTTGATTCCTGCAGTTCTATTCTTCTTTCTCAAGATTGCTTTGGCTATTCAAGGGTTTTTTTGTGCTTTTTTTTTTTTATTTCCATACAAATTGTGAAATTATTAAGTTCTAGTTCTCTGAAAAATACCATCAGTAACTTGGTAGGGATTGCATTGAATCTATAGATTGCTTTGGGGTAATATACTCATTTTCACCATATTGATTCTTCCAATCCATGAACATGGTATATTTCTCCATCTATTTGCGTCATCTTTGATTTCTTTCATCCGTGTTTTATAGTTTTCTATATATAGGTCTTCTGTTTCTTAAAGTAGATTTATTCCTAAGTATTTTATTCTTTTTGTTGCAATGGTGAATGGAATTATTTTCTTAATTTCTTTTTCTGTTTTCTCATTGTTAGTGTACAGAAATGCAAGGGATTTCTCTATGTTAACTTTATATTCTGCAATTTTACTATATTCATTGATTAGCTCTAGTAATTTTCTGGTGGAGTCTTTAGGGTTTTCTATGTAAAGGATCATGTCATCTGCAAACAGTGAGAGTTTTACTTCTTCTTTTCCAATCTGGATTCCTTTTATTTCTTTTTCTGCCCTGATTTATGTGGCCAAAACTTCCAAAACTATGTTGAATAGTAGTGGAGAGAGTGGGCACTCTTGTCTTGTTCCTGAGTTTAGGGGAAATGCTTTCAATTTTTCTCCATTAAGGATAATGTTTGCTTTGGGTTTATCATATATAGCTTTTATTATGTTGAGGTATGTTGCTTCTATGCCTGCTTTCTGAAGGGTTTTTATCATAAATGGATGCTGAAATTTGTCACAGGCTTTCTCTGCATCTATTGAGATAATCATATGGTTTTTATCTTGCAATTTGTTAATGTGATGTATCACATTGATTGATTTGTGAATACTGAAGAATCCTTGCATCCCTGGGATAAAGTCCACTTGGTCGTGATGTATGATCTTTTTAAAATGTTGGTGGATTCCGTTTGCTAGAATCTTGTTAAAGATTTTTGCGTCTATGTTCATCAGTGATATTGGCCTGTAGTTTTCTATTTTTGTGGCATCTTTGTCTGGTTTTGGTATTAGGGTGATGGTGGCCTCATAGAATGAGTTTGGAAGTTTACCTTCCTCTGCAATTTTCTGGAAGAGTTTGAGTAGGATAGGTGTTAGCTCTTCTCTAAATTTTTGGTAGAATTCAGCTGTGAAGCCATCTGGTCCTGGGCTTTTGTTCGTTGGAAGATTTCTGATTACAGTTTCGATTTCTGTGCTTGTGATGGGTCTGTTAAGATTTTCTATTTCTTCCTGGTTCAGTTTTGGAAGGGCATACTTTTCTAAGAATCTGTTCATTTTTTCCAAGTTGTCCATTTTATTGGCATTTAGTTGCTGATAGTAGTCTCTTATGAACGCTTGTATTTCTGTGTTGTCTGTTGTGATTTCTCCATTTTCATTTCTAATTTTGTAGATTTGATTTTCTCCCTTTTTTCTTGATGAGTCTGGCTAATGGTCTGTCTATTTTGTTTATCTTCTCAAAGAACCAGCTTTTAGCTTTGTTTATTTTTGGTATAGTCTCCTTTGTTTCTTTTTCATTTATTTCTGCCCTAATTTTTATGACTTTTTTCCTTCTACTAATCCTGAAGTTCTTCATTTCTTCTTCTTCTAGTTGCTTTAGATGTAAAGTTAGGTTATTTGATTTGTCTCTTGGGGTAAGCTTGTATTACTATGAATACTTAGCACTATTACTATTACTATGAATACTTAGCACTGCTTTTACTGAGTCCCATAGGTTTTGGGTTGTTGTGTTTTCATTTCTATTCGTTTTTATGCATATTTTGATTTCTTCTGTGATTTGTTGGTTATTCAGAAGTGTGTTGTTTAGCCTCCATATGTTTGTATTTTTAATAATTTTTTTACCTATAGTTAACATCTAATCTTACCGCATTGTGATCAGAAAAGATGACTGGAATGATTTCTTTTCTTTTGAATTTACCAGGGCTAGATTTATGGCCCAGAATGTGATCTATCCTGGAGAAGGTTCCATGTGCACTTGAGAAAAAGGTGAAATTCATTGTTTTGGGGTGAAATGCCCTGTAGATATCAATTAGGTCTAATTGGTCCATTGTATCATTTAAAATTTGTGTTTCCTTGCTAATTTTCGGTTTAGCTGATCTATCCATAGGTGTGAATGGGTATTAAAGTCTCCCACTATTATTGTGTTACTGTTAATTTCCCCTTTCATACTTGTTAGCATTTGCTTACATATTGCGGTGCTCCTATGTTGGGTGCATATATATTTATAATTGTTATATCTTCTTCTTGGATTGATCCTTTGATCATTATGCACTGCCCTCCTTTGTCTCCTTTCAAGGCCTTTATTTCAAAGTCTATTTGATATGAGTATTGTTACTCCTGCTTTCTTTTGGTCTCCATTTGTGTGAAATATCTTTTTCCAGCCCTTCACTTTCAGTCTGTATGTGTCCCTAGGTTTGAGGTGGGTCTCTTGTAGACAGCATATATAGGGGTCTTGCTTTTGTATCCATTCAGCCAGTCTTTGTCTTTTGGTTGGGGCATTCAACTTTTTTACATTTAAGGTAATTATTGATAAGTATGATCCTGTTGCCATTTGCTTGGTTGTCTTGAGTTCGAGTATATAAACCTTTTCTGTGTTTCCTGTCTAGAGAAGATCCTTTAGCATTTGTTAAAGAGCTGGTTTGGTGGTGCTGAACTCTGTCAGCTTTTGCTTGCCTGTGAAGCTTTTCATTTCTCCTTCATATTTGAATGAGATCCTTGCTGGGTACAGTAGGATCTGTACTACAATCTTGGTTGTAGATTTTTCTCTTTCATCACTTTAAGTATGTCCTGCCATTCCCTTCTGGCCTGAAAAGTTTATATTAAAAGATCAGCTGTTATCCATATGGGAATCCCTTTGTGTGTTATTTGTCGCTTTTCCCTTGCTGCTTTTAATATTGATCTTTGTGTTTGATCTTTGTTAATTTGATTACTCTCTGTCTTGGGGTGTTTTGCCTTGGGTTTATCCTGTTTGGGACTCTCTGGGCTTCTTGGACCTGGGTGGCTATTTCCTTCCCCATTTTAGGGAAGTTTTCAACTATTATTGCCTCAAGTATTTTCTCATGGCCTTTCTTTTTGTCTCTTTCTTCTGTGACTCCTATGATTCAAATGTTGGCATGTTTAACATTGTCCCAGAGGTCTCTGAGGTTGTACCCATTTCTTTTCATTCTTTTTTCCTCTCTGCTTCATTTATTACCACTATTCTATCTTCCACCTCATGTATCCTATCTTCTGCCTCAGTTATTCTATTGTTGGTTCCCTCCAGAGTGCTTTTGATTTCAGTTATTGCATTATTCATTATTGATTGACTCTTTTTTATTTCTTCTAGGTCCTTGTTAAACATTTCTTGCATCTTGTCAGTCCTTGTCTCCAGTCTATTTATCTGTAACTCCATTTTGTTTTCAAGATTTTGGATCATCTTTACTATCATTATACTGAATTCTTTTTCAGGTAAATTCTCTATCTTCTCCTCTTTTGTTTGGTTCAGTGGGCATTTATCATGTTCCTTTACCTGCTGAATATTTCTCTGCCTTTTCATTTTGTTTAGATTACTGTGTTTGGGGGTGACCTTTCTGTATGCTGGAAGTTTGTGGTTCCTTTTTATTGTGGAGGCTCCTCCCTGTGGGTGGGGTTGGACGAGTGGCTTGTCAAGGTTTCCTGGTTAGGGAAGCTTGCTTTGGTGTCCTGGTGGATGGAGCTGGATCTCTTCTCTTTGGAGCACAATGAAGTGTACAATAGTGAGTTTTGAGGTGTCTATGGGTTTGGTGTGACTTTTGGCCACCTGTATTTTAATGCTCAGGGTTATGTTCCTGCATTGCTGGAGAATTAGCTTGGTATGTCTTGCTCTGAAACTTATTGGCTCTTGGGTGGAGTTTGGGATCAGTGTAGGTATGGAGGCTTTTGGATGAGCTCTTGTAGATTAATATTCCCTGGAGTCAGGAGTTTTTGGGTGTTCTCAAGTTTTGTATTTAAGCCTCCTGTCTCTGGCTTCCAGTCTTATTCTTACAGTAGCCTCAAGACTTTCCCATCCATACACACTGATGATAAAACATCTAGGTTAATGGTGAAAAGATTCTCCACAGTGAGGGACATCCAGAGAGGTTCACAGAGTTGCATGGAGAAGAGAAAAGGGAGGAGGGAGATAGAGGTGACCAGGAGGAGAAGAGGGGGAGTCAAAAGGGTAGAGACCAATATAGCCAATAGTCAGTTCCCTAAGTGTTCTCCACATCCCGGAACACCCAAAGAGATTTGCAGAGTTAGGTAGAGAAGAGAAGGGGGAGGGAGGAGATAGATTTGACTTGGGGGAGAAAAAGAAGAGTCAAAAGGGGAGATAGTAGTCAAGCCAGTACTCACACCCCTAAGTAAAAATGGGTACTGAAGATTAGATTCTTAAAGGTACAAAATTGATAAGAAGTACCAAAAAGCAAAGATTAAAAATCTAAAGCAGGGGTTAGATTCTCAAAATTACAATATTAGAAATACAAAACAAAATCACAAAATTATAATATATATATATATATATATATATATATATGAAATTTGCTTTAAAATAGGGTATTCTTTTGGCAAGGTAATAGGTTATAAAAATGGAAAGGGGGTAATAAAGAACTCACAAATAAAAAAATTAAAAATTAAAAAAATGATAATAGTAAAATATATCTAGGAATTTCTCTGGAGCTGTTGAGGGCAGTGTGTGGTCATTTCAGTTTCAGATAGTTCCTTGTTCCAGCTTGTACTTCTCTCAAGGTCTATAGACCCCTCCCAATGCTTAGCCACTGTTAACTACAGGGTTTTAATTTGTTGCACCTGTCACTCCCAAAGCGGTTTGCTCTTTTTTGTTTATTTTGGCTTCCTCTGTTTGCAAGTCTCTCCAGTGTCTAACTTCTGCCCTGATGCAAGGGGGCGGTGGTGGTCTCTTGTTTAGGTTCACTTGTTGAGTCGTGCTGTAGGGAGGGAGGGACACTGCAAACAAACATGACTGGTGTGGGTGGGGAGTGCTCACAGTGTATGGACCACACTGGGTTTGCCGGAGCTCACGGCGTGTGTGCTTTCCCAGTTTACACTGCTCAGGCTCCAGGTTGCTCTTCAGGGGAAATTTCCAAAGCAGGCCATAGGTTTCGTGCACTTCCCAGATCTAAGCTGCTCAGGTTCAGATTCCCTGGTACTCCACAAAAGCACAGACTCAGTTGGGCCTGCGTTTTGTGTCCTTCCCAGGTCCAAGAAGCTCAGGCAACCAGGTGCTTGGCCAGTGCACTGTCCCAGGTGGTTTGTGAGTCTTAATCACCTCCCTAGTCCCAGCCGCTCAGACTCCTGGGTGCGCCACACGAGCACCGTCTCAGATGTGTCATGTGTCTCCTCTGGGGAGCTGATCTCTGGCTGTGACCCTCCTGACAGATGTCAACTGTCCAGGATCCCAGGAAGACTTGGTTAGCAACTGGGAGCCTGCTCACAATCTGCTGAAGGATGCCGCCGTCTCTGGGGCCAAGATTACCCTTTGCCTTCTTGCTCTGGCTGTCGCCTGTCTGCCTCTCTGCCCCCAGCAGGGGGATGGGCCGGCCCGCAGCCGGCTAGCTCTCCTTTGGTATTCACTCAATCTTTTGATCTGTGAGCAGGCCCAGCTGTGCCTTAGGTTAGAGCTTTTGGTAGAAAAGCTCTCTCTCTCTCTCTGGCTATCCCAAGGTTTGTATTGCTGTCTCACGCTAGCTCCCTCAGATTGCTCTCAGGGCATTCATGCCTGGTCCGTTCCCTAAGCATGCAACTCTTGCCTCCCTATTCAGCCCCTGCTCACTGGTGGCAGATGCGAGCGTCTGGGCTATTTCTTCACTGGGAGCTGTGGTTAGGCACATATTCTGTGGGTCCCCCCCCCCCCCCCCCCCCCCCAGTTATGCTGCCCTCTGAGATTCCAAAACTCCCCACAGACCTACTGGTGAGAGGTAAGATGGTTTCCTGGTGTTTGGAAACTTCTCCTCCTTCACAACTCCCTCCCTGGGATGGGTCTCTGTCCCTAACTCTTTTGTCTCTCTTTTTGTCTTTTATATTTTGTCCTACCTCCTTTCAAAGAGAATGGGCTGCCTTTCTGGGTGCCTGGTGTCCTCTGCCAGCATTGAGAAGTTGTTTTGTGGAAGTTGCTCAGCATTCAAATGATCTTTTGAGGAATTTGTGGGGGGAAAGTGGTCTCCCCATCCTATTCCTCTGCCATCTTAAGACCACCCCTCCAACAATTTACATATTTTATATTATGTATTCATTATTGAATTATGGTAGCTAAAGCTGTTTTTAATAATTTTGGCCTTTAGCCTTTACACTACAATTGTGGTTAATCCATTATCATATTACTAAATTAGAGTAATCTGAATCTGACTATATATTTATAATTACCAGTGTCTTGTATATTTTCATATGTTTTTGTATTACTTAATAGCATCCTTTCATTTCAGGTTGAAGAACTCTTTTCAGTGTCTTTTGTAAGGCAGGGATAGTGGTGATGATCTTCATCAACTTTTGTTTATTAGGGCAATTCTTTATTTTGCCTTCATTTGTGAAGGACAGAATGCTGGGTAAAGTATTCTTGCTTGGAACTTTTTCTTTTAGCTTTTTATTTTATTCTGTTCTCTCCTGCAAGATTTCTGCTAAGGAATCTATTATAGTCTTATGTCAGTTCTCTTTAATGAAAGAAATTTTATCTCTTGCTGCTTTTAAATTTATCCCTTTATCGTTGAGTTTTGACAGTTTTATTATATAGTGTGTCTCAGGGAAGATAGATTTGGATTGAAATTTTGGGGTGACATGTTAGCTTCATGAACTTGGATGTCCAGAACTCTGCCCAGGTTTGGGAACTTCTCAACCACTATTTCTTCAAATCAACTTTCTACCCCCTCTTTTCCTTCATACTCCAATGACGTGTGGATTGTTTCTCTTTACATTATCTCATAGGCCTTCTTAACTCCTTTTTAATTCTTTTTCTTTTTTTACCCTCTGATTGGGTAATTTTAGTTGATCTGTTTTCAAACTCACTGACTTTTCTGCTTGATCCAGTTTGCCACTGAAGCTCTCTATTGAATTTTTCAGTTCAGTCATTTTACTCTTCAGCTCCAAAATTTCTGTATGGCGTGTTTTTGTTTTTGTTTTAATTTTTTCTCTTTGCTAACTTCTCATTTTGTTTTTATGTTTTCTTGAGTCCACTAAATTGTTTATCTGTATTCTCTTGTAGCTCTTTGAGCATCTTTAGAAGAGTTATTTTGAATTCTTTTAGGTAATACATGGATTGCCATTTCTTTGTGGTCATCTACTGGAAACGTACTTCATTTCTTTAGTGATATCATGCTTCCCTGTTTCTTTGTGACCCCTGTAGACTTGCATAAGTATCAACTTATTTGAAGAAACAGTTACCTTTTCCAGATTTATGGACTGACTTCAGTAAGGTGGGGGCATGTTGGAGTGTGCTGTGACCCAAGTACCATGGTTCAGGGCACCAAGCATGGGGGTAGAGTGGTAAGACTGAGTCCAAGAGTAGGGAAGCCGATGTGGTGACTTATAGGTTCAGGTCATTGAGATACACAAACTCAACAACTGTGTTGATGATTCTTGGAGTCTTGGAAACCTAGCATGGGAAGTTCACAGAGGCTGCAAGAGCTGTTGGGGTGCTCAGCAGCATTGTCACATTGAGCACCTCCAGGTCTAGGTGATTTTACTCATTAAAAACTACTTAGGATTTTTTTTTCAACAAATGACACTGGAGAAACTGGTCATCCACAGGCAAACATGACCCTAGACTCAAGTCTCATCCATTACTTTAAAATTAACTCAAAATGAGTCATGGGGCTAAATATAAAACATAAATCTATACAATCTTTAGTTTAAAACATAGAAGAAAAGCTTCAGTATCTAGGACTAGGCAAAGAATTCTTAGATGACACCAAAAGCATAATTCATTAAAAAATTGATAAATTAAGCTTTACCAAAATGAAGACATTTGCCCTATGAAAGGCCCTGTTAAGAGGATGAAAATATAGGCTACAGAAAAGACATGTGCAAACCACAAATCTGACAGAGGGCTAGTAGCTAGAATATATAATGAATTCTCAAAACTGAGCAATAAAAGTCAAATAGTCTAATAGAAAATGGCCAAATGACATGAAGAGACATTTCACAGAGGAGACTATACAAGTGGCAAATAAGCACATGAGAAGGTAATCAATATGATTTGGCATTGAGAAAGTGCCAGAAAGAAGCCACAATGAGATACCACCACACACATATCACAGGTACACTGGCACTGACATCAGCTGTACCAGTTGCTGGTGGGGATATGAAGCTAGTTGATCTCACATGGTGCTGGAGAAAAGGTGAAGTGGTACCCAGTGTAGGGTGCGGGAGAACACAATGTGTGCACACACGCCCCCAGAATCCACTGATTTCTGAGCGGTTTCACCGGCAGGACTTCAGGGTAGCCCACCTCTTGACCTATAGACAAAGGCCTAAATCATTTTTGCTGATGAGTATGGGAGCCTTAGTAATTGTGCTTTTTCAGGATCTGGCAGTGTTTTTAGCATTTCCAAGTCTCACTGGTCTGGAGCAGCCTAGACAAGAGCCCAAAACTCCCAGCATGGCTACCCTCCATCCTCCCCTCCCAGTCATCAGCAACATCTCCCCCCACAGCCTTGACTGGATTTTAGTTCTCCAAATCTGCCACTTGCCCCTCTACCTTCTATCTGTGGGCACACTGACCCTCTTCCTCAAGAAATTATACCTCATTTACTTGTCCTGGCTCTACCACACACTCACCAGAGACTCTGCCAGGCAAGAGGGAGAGCAACTGACACTTTTCTAATTTATATCATATGCATATGTGTGCTGTGCTTAATTGGTCAGTCATGTCCAACTCTGTGACCCCATGAACTGTAGCCCACCAGGCTCCTCTGTCCATGGGGATTCTCCAGGCAAGAATACTGGAATGGGTTGCCATGCCCTCCTCCAGGGGATCTTCCCAACCCAGGTACTGAACCCATGTCTCTCACACTGCAGGCAGATTCTTTACTGTCTGAGGCACCAGGGAAGCCCAGTGACAAGTATATGCATATACTTATCAGTTTATCTCATTTAAACTGCAACAACATGGAATAAACATTATAATCTTTTTGCAAATTAGAAAAAAAAAATTGAGATCCAGGGAGGTTGTTACTTACTTGGTACATTTCTTTACTTTTTCTATGGAGTCTGGAAGTTGAAAAATAGATCTGAAACCTGAGAACTAAGGTATGATATTACCTTCCATTCCAACATTCCCAAACCTAGAAGCCATACTGTATTGTCTGCAGGTGGTCATTTTTAATCAGCTGAAAGTATAAAGCTTATCCCTGTCCCATTTGCTTCCTTTCTTCTGCCTTTGCCTGGTCTGCAAGGACAATACCACTTGAGCATGTCCATTGCTCTTGTAAATCATGTTTCCATCTCTCTTTTTTAATCTCTCATTTATTGAGCACCTTTAATTCAGGCACTGTGATGGCTACATTATATAAATAATCTTGGGTCTTCAACCCCATGAAGAAGATTATTTTCCCATTAGATGTCAGACTCCAGCTTTGCTCTCATTGACTAGCACCCTATCATGTGTGGACATGTGTGGATGGTGTGCACTGGTATACATACCCTGAGAATACAGAAGATTGATAGATGTCCTATCTCAGGCCAAAGTTCAAAGACATTAAGGAATCAAATTCTTCTCTCAGCTGGTCATGAATCAAGATTTGAACCCAGGCCCATCTGCCTCCAAAGACTCTATACCAAACTTTCCTCCTTCTATCCTGCTGCTACTGCTGCTAAGTCACGTCAGTTGTGTCCGACTCTGTGAGACCTCATAGACGGCAGCCCAACAGGCTCCTCTGTCTCTGGGATTCTCCAGACAAGAACACTGGAGTGGGTTGCCATTTCCTTCTCCAATGCATGAATGTGAAAAGTGAAAGTGAAGTCGCTCAGTCATGTCTGACTCTTAGTGACCCCATGGACTGTAGCCTACCAGGCTCCTCCATCCATGGGATTCTCCAGGCAAGAGTACTGGAGTGAGTTGCCATTGCCTTCTCCACCTTCTATCCTGACTCCCTGGCAAAACTGCTCCATGCAGGGAGGTCAGGAAGGGGAGCCAAAAAGACACAGGGGCAATTTGAGGGAATAGAACTTTAGCAGAAGTGAGACAGGTCATTGAGAACTGAAAAGTTAAAGCCCATCCTGTAAGAGGAAAGCAAACTATGGTATTAACTGATGGAAATTGTTTGACTAGGACCCCAGCTTTTTAATGAAACATCTCAACACTCACTAGCTGCATGATTCAGGACTAGTTGCTTAATCTCCTGACTGTCAGCTCCCCCCAAAAGAGAACCAAAATAATCGGCTGGCCAAGCAAAACCATGTTCTACTGTTCCCTGCAGTTTGGGGAGGTGTATCTTTTACAGACGCCTGGCAGAAAGGGAGAGGCAGAGATGGTATATTTACAAAGTTTGGATGGTCCAATTTAAGGTAGATCTTTCAATGCTGGTGGCCTAACTGGCCTTGAGAAAAATCACAATGCAATAGGACTGTTGGACACAGTCCAACACATGCGATAGGGATTCACATATGCATGCATGTTAAGTTGCTTAGTCGTGTCTGACTCTTTGCAACCCTATGGACCATAATCTGCCAGGTTCCTCTGTCCATGGGATTCTCCAGGCAAGAATACTGGAGTGGGTTGCCATGACCTGCTCCAGGGGATCTTCCCACCCAGGAAGTGAACCCGCATCTCTTATGTCTCCTGCATTGGCAGGTGTGTTCTTTACCACAAATGCCACCTGGGAAGCCCAATAGTGATAGAGTAGGATAATTAAATAGCTAATTTTGAAAACCCACTATGAGGTTAAAGACAGAAAAGGAATTTTTAAAGGGTTTGTGAGACTGTTGTAAGCTAATGACCACTCAAGAAAAGAATCCAATAACCAAGCAACAATCTACATGTGCAGTTAAAGTACAAGGCAATAGATATGGGTCTACATCTTGTTACATGAAGTCAATGAGTTAACAATCTTTGAAGAGTAGCATTTCTGCATGTAGGCAAGACATATAGGTGAAAGGGGACACTCTATTGAAGCCTGAGGTGAATTACCATATTTTAGTATATGCCACCACCCTTTTGCTAATATGTATATGATTTAAATAGTGCCACTACAGTCCCAATTAGACTATATAGGTTAAAAGGAGGAGCTAATGATGTAAGCCTTGCCATCTATCCCAGAATGAAAAAGGAGGTGGTCTTCCCCTCTGCCACTTTTTATCTTGTTATAAAAATGTAGCCCTCTTTGTTCTCAGGGATGCACTCCTTTGCCTGCCCACTAGTATCTCTCACAAGCATCCTATGCTAATAAACTCACTCTCTCCCTATCAGTTTGCCCCATGCTGAGTTCTTTCTGTGCTGAGATAAAAAGAACCTGAGCTTCAGTAAGTCCTGAGACCAGTTTCAATGAAAAGACAGTGACTTACAGTTCCTTAAAGAGTCCAGGATTGTGGGTTCAAGTCCTCTCTAAAGGAGTGTAGGTTCAGAGGGAACTGTGAAACAAGTGTTTGGAGTGTATGTGGTCAGCTTATGAGTCCAGTTAAGCAAGCAGTTTTTCATAGATGAGGCTACTTACTCTGTTGAGAGAAAGCTGAGTCATATGTTACCCAAATAAATGAGTTTTCAGCAAGTTTCTGAAGCAAACTCTAAAGTTATTTGCAACTTCATCTTCCTGGGCAAGAATATCCTGTAGTAGAAGTCAAATCCATGCTAACCATCCAGTGGTAAAGCAACATGAATGCAGACAGTAATCTCTGGGTTTGTGTGGTTTCACTTCTTATCCCTGTCCCTTGATGTCCACAGCAGCAGAACTGGGAGAGTGGTGGCAACTACTTCTGAGAGTTGACATTGAGAAATAATGTCATAGGTATAAAGGACTTAGTTAGAATATCTTGCACTTAGTAAATATATTTGTCAGCTCTGGCTGTCATAACAAAGAGCCTCAGACTGAGGGGCTTAAACCACAGACATTTATTTTCTCATGGTTCTGGAGCTTAGACATCCAAGACCAAGGTGTCAGCATAACTGATTCCTTCTGGGTCCTCTCTCATTGGTTGGTAGATGATAATATTCTCCCTCTGTCTCCACATGGTTCTGTGTGGGTCCTAATCTCTTTTTATAAGGATACTAGTCATATTCAATTAGGACCCACCCTAGTGATCTTATTTTACTGAATTACATTTTTGAGACCCTATCTCTGAACACAGTTACATTATGAGATAATGGAGAATGAGGGCTTCAACATATGGGTTTGGGAAGGGAATGTGATTCTGCCTTATAAGAATAAGAATTTGGTAATATTTTCAATATCATTATTGGATGCCTCAACTCTCATGTTTCTAAAGAGCTAGACTATGCTCTGGCTCTGCTGGGCTATCTTTAATTTCTCAGATATGCCATTTGCCTCACCACTTCTCTGCCTCCCCCAGGTGGGTAATTCCTACTCAGAGCTCCTCTCAACCCTTCTTTTCTCCAGGAAACCCTCCCTGGGTACCCTAGACCACAGAGGACTCCTGCTACACACAGCCTTCCTCAGCCCCTTTCTGCTCCAGCACCTGTCACCACTGAAATGAGAGAAACGGAAAGGATGTCACAGTCATCAGCAATTGAAGCCACCACTAATGGTGAGCAGGTGAGCCCTTGAGGGAAATTAGGAAGGAAAGAATACCTGCCATCTAGCAGACATCAGACTGCAGCTAACTCCATATGGTGAACCCTGAGTAAACTCAGGAAGTGAGGTGAAAACACAGGATACTGGCCCCAGATAGGTGAGGTGCATATCAAAGGAATAATTTCGGTGAGCCCAGACTCTTGCATCTTCCCATGTATAGAAAAGCGCTAAATTTCTTAACCTGAAGATATCTGATTTTCCTTTAATTAACAATAATCTTCTGATGTTCAGACTATCTTCCCTTTGTTGCAAAACTTCTATATAACCTGACTCCCACACCTCGCCTCCTCAGAGCAGTTCCCTCAGGGTAACTTGAGATTCTGCCTCCCAGCCTTGAAGTCCTAAAAATTCCCACCAAATAAAGCATAACTCTCAGCTTTCAGGTTCTGAATATTTTTTAAGTCAACAAATTCAATAGGTGTGGGTCTGCTGGATGTCATCTATCTGTCAGACTGACTCTGTGAAGCTGGACCTTCCTGCCTGTCTCCCTGCTGTATCCCCAGCCCCCAGCAGCACACCTGACAGATGTTCAATCAATACTTTTTGAGAAGATGAGTGATATGAATAAATCTCACTGATTGTTATTCACTAATGAGTTGATTCTTTTGGTCAATCCATCCAATTTGGGTCAGAGAAGGAAATGTGGGGAAGATACCTGATGTGGAAATTTAAACCCTGGTTTTGGGTGGGTCAGGAGTTCCTGAGCATCTGTCTTTCTGGGGTGGAGCAGGTCAGCTGTGAGCAAAGGCTGAGAATTAGGGCTTGAGCATACAGTTCATGGTCAAGTGTGAGCATACAGTTCATGGTCAAGTGGGGGTGAAGCCTGGGGAAGAAGCCTGACCCCTACTGCTGTGCAAATTAGCTCAGCCTCAGACCTTGTTTGGGCTTCCCTGATAGCTCAGGTGGTTCATTCCCTGGGTTGGGAATATCCCCTGGAGAAAGGATAGGCTACCCACTCCATTACCCTTGGGCTTCCCTTGTGGCTCAGTTGGTAAAGAATCCACCCGCAATGCGGGAGACCTGGGTTTGATCCCGGTTTGGGAAGATCCCTGGAGAAGGGAAAGGTTACCCACTCCAGTATTCTGGCCTGGAGAATTCCATGGACCATATAGTCCATGGGGTTGCAAAGAGTCGGACATGACTGAGAGACTTTCACTTCAGACCTTGTTCACATGTGGCTTGCCCTTTATGTGCATCACAAGCATTTTGTCCTTTTTCCTGCTCTCCACCCAGCTTCCAGCGTGGCAACAGCATGAACCTGAGTCCTCTCATCAGTTCCTGCTGCTCCATCACCCCTTCACCCTGATTTTCTGAGGAAACAGAGCCAGTGCTCAACAGGATGCTGTATGAGATGCTGGCTCCTCCCTCCAGCTCAGCTCCTGGGCTGCTATTAACCTGGTTCGGCTACACTTGACCACCCTGCAGGTGGTTTCCTGGAGAGAGCTAGTCTCTCCTCCACCCTCATTTCACACCTGTCTTAGCTTACTTCCTCTTCCTGTCCAGGCCTCCAAAATACAACACACTTGAGTTGTCCACCATACAGCCTCACTCAAGATGAATTTTGGCTCACAGTACCTGTGTATGAGTTTGCCTTCTTCCCTTAGTCAGCTCGGGTGACTACAATAAATTACCCTAGTCTGGGTGGCTTAAACAAAAAAAACAAGTATTTCTCATAGTTCTTGGTGCTGGAAGTCCAAGATGAAGGCACTGGCAGATATTTCTGATGAGAGTTCTTGTCCTAGACCACAGACGGCTATCTTCTCATTGTATTCTCACCTGGCAGAGAGAAAATCAGTTTTCTCATATCTTTTTTGGAAGGGTCCTAATTACCTCCCAAAGACACCACCTCCTAACACCATCACCTTGGGGGTTAGGATTTTATCATATGGACTTGGGGGTGGGGGACAAAACTATCCAGTCCATAACATTCTCCATCTGAAAATCAGAGTGGAGTTGGCCCATTCTAGCCCCACAGCACTCCTCCTGTGCTCCTGGTCAAACTGGGATGGCTCAGGTCTCACTATCCAAGCACTGGGCACTGGGTGCTGACCACCAGCATGGTCCCAGAGGACAGCCTCAGGTGCCTCATTCAGGCTTCACACCCGACCCCCACCTGCCCAGGTTGAAGTCATATCTATATCAATGTCCACCTGAAGAGCCACTTCACACTAAGTGTGGTGCTCTCAGCTTAGCTGGGCTGGCCTCTGCTCCGCAGAGTTCCCTCCCCTGGGACTTCTAGTTAGGAGAGGCTGCAGGAGATGCCCTGCCAGAGACTAGTGCCTAGGAAGGCAGAGGCATAGCTGCTGAGCCCTTTCTGCTGTTCATCATACTCAGAAGGGCAGGGCAGGAACTTTAGCACTTCACCCATGTTGTTCCTGATTGCTGACTTATGGCATGGGCTTCAGTGGCTGGGCCTGGGCATCTCCACCTCCTTGTATCTTCCTTCTAATCAGGTGTGCCCAAGGCCACCAGCTTCTCTGGCAGGATACCCACATCATCGAGCTTGAGACAGTGGAATCCATGCAGGTGCTAGCCTATGCTTCTGGGCTCCCCTACCTCACATCCTGCTCCTTCCCCATGCCCACCCTCAGCCAATCTTTTCCAACATCAGGGCCTCAGGAGGGCCTCCCAGGGCATCCCCAGCCAGCTCCCATAGCCACTGAAACTCTAACAAACTGCAGTTTTAATGGACCCACAACTGCTCTGGTTGAGTTTCACTGACAGACACACAAACCAGACCTGTCTGGCCTGAGCTGATCTTCTCCAGAAATCCCAACCAACCCTGGGGACTTGGTGCTCAACTACGTTCCTTAGCTCTCCTCTGCTAACCATCCTGTATACCTGCCCCCAAGCCCCATCCCCACATCGGTCCTTCAGGCACATCTTCTGCCCACTGGACCAGGCTGCATGGATCATGCTCATCCACTGCACCTGCCTGGACTCTCTGGGGGCAATAATCACTTATGTATTGGGATTTGATGTACCCAAAACAGCCAATACCGGCAACTAATTCCTGCCGCTACAGTCCAATGAGATGCTTGCTCTTTTTACCATTTAACAACTGAGGAAACTGAAGCTGAGAGAAGCTAAATGACTTGATCCCTGTCACATGATAAGGAAGTAGTAGAGCTTGAGTCTTAGCCCAAAACTGTCTGCCTGCCTAAACCACTTCAGAAGACAGCATTCTAGAGCTATACCAGGCCTTTGACTGGTGTTCCCAGTGTTTCCAGCCTCACATTTCTAGGCCAATACTAGGATCCCTTGTGAGGATGTTGTTAGCATCCCCTCACTCCCAATGGGAATGCCTGCAATCTGGATGTAACCTCCTTTACTGCTTGAGCAGATGTTATAATACACAGGATAGCACCATGCAGACCAGGCTTGGCCTTATGTGGAGCCCCTTGAGGGACAGAGACGTCTTCTGTCCCTGAAGGGGACGTTTCCTGTCTTCTGAAGACAGGAAAGGTCTTCATTCTGAGACCAGAGGGTGGGGTGCCAGCAGAAAGGAGGAGTAGGAGCAGAGCCCTCCAGGCCAAGGGCGCAGCAGAGCAAGAGCCCTGAGGCAGGAAGGACCTTGGCTGACAGGAGGAACAGGTAGGGCTGGTGCCTCCTGGGTGATGAGAGGGAGGAGGGAAGAGTGGGGGAGTCAGAGCCCAGGTCATGTAAAGCTGAGGGTTCATGGGGAACCATTGGCTTGTTTGCGTGAGATGAGAAGCTACTGGAGGATTTTAACAGGGGAAAAATATCCTCTGACTTATGCCTTAAATGGTTGGTGGTAGAGAATGGAAACAGGGCTAAGGGTAGAGAGGAGGAGCATGGTGGGGCTCCTTGAGGACCAGGAAAGATGAACCACCACCCCTTTCTCCCAAACATGCAATGAAAATCCTCTGAGCACACAGCCAGTGTCCCAGAACATCCCTCCCTCAAGCAAACTGCTCCCCACCTCTCTGGTTGTCTAGTGAGCAGGTCCCTCAGAAGTCCATGGATAGATGATTTTGTTAGGGAACCATTGATTGAAACCACCCATGCTAGCCAGGCACAATTATAACCACTTGCATGAGTTGTAACAAGAGGTTCTGAAAAGGAACATGGTGTTGCCACTGAAACCTATCAGGGAGAATTCAGGAGAGGCTGAGAAGAGGGAGGACATGCCAGCCCATAATATGTCCTGCCAGCTTCCCAGAAGCCCTCTTGCTACCATTCATCTTGGCTTAGAGATGCATGTGCCACCTGGAAAGACCTTGAGTCAGACCAAATATGGGCCAAGCAAGATGATTGTCCAGAGACAACTCAGAAACTCACCCTATTACCAACTCATTACTATAAAACTTGAGACTGTGAGTCATGTGGCAGAGCAGTTCTCTTAGTTTCCTTTACCCTACTGCTCTCCCCTCTCCCCCTCTGCCCCCAGGCACCCCTTTTCGATAAAGTCTTTTGCTTTGTCAGTACATTTGCCTCTTCAGATAATTCACTTTGGAATATTAGACAAGAGCCTGTTCTTGGGCCTTGGAAGGGGTCCCCTGTAACAATTCCTGTAACAATTTCAGTTGCTGTAAATTAAAGATTTTCATGTACCACATTCCTTGTGACTTAGGTTCTGTGGCTCTAAAGATCCAGAGAAGGATTAGACATATGATGGTGTTTACAAAAAGTAATTCCTAAAGTTTCTTCTGGTTTCTGATGGAAGACTGAATACCTTCATCTAACTTGGCTCCCTCCTGAAGAATTTTTTAATCATAAAACTGTGGGATTTGGGGCAATAGGAAAGAAGGCACTAACAACTACACTTGGGGAGTTGGACAGCAGAAATAAGAGGGGACTGAGCCAACAGATTTGACAGCCAAATCCAAAGCAAGTGATGGAGCAAAAAGGGACCCATCTCAGAATGGGGGTAACCCGGATTTGGGGGGCGGGGGGTGGGCAGAGATGAAATGGATGAGGTAGGGAGTACGGCTAGAACCATGACCCCTACTGCAGCAATAAGTGAGCACACTGTATATAGAAAATTAAAATGATAATAAAATGGACTAGAAGTCAATCTGCTGTTATTATCACCATGCATGGAGTAATTTTAAACAATATTGCTCATAACCATGCCTGCTTCTGAGCTGGCCATTCTCCCAACCCCATCCACCACTGCTCAAACTTTTCAGACTCTGAAAGCATCAGATCACTCCCCCACCCCACCAACCAACCCCCACCCCCCACACTTTGGAAGAGAATGAGTCTAAAGAAAAATGTTCAGAAGCCCCTCCCCACTTCCTGCCCCTGAGGATTGCCCTCCTCTACCTTTTAGAAGCCAGGACTAGGGGTATCAGGCACAGCTAAAAGTATGAATATTGAGCCAGGAAAAGATTTTATGCATGTGGAATGTTTAACACAGAGGCCCCTAGCGCTCTGTATCCAGAACAGTGACAAGGACTCTGACCCCAATATTAACTCTGTCTCTTACTTTTTGTACTCTAATGTTTTGGCATTTGAGGTCTTTCTGACCCTGGAGGGACTGCCACTCCCTAGCCCAGCGACTTCCTAGAGCTAGCAGAAAACTCATCAGTGAGCATACCTTTCAAATGCAAATCAACCAATCGTGACCCACACATTCAGTTACCTCCTTTATGGGTTCTCACACTCCAGACCACTCTCCATCCACCTGCCCTCATCATCTAAGAGTCAGATACCAAGGCAGGATCAGTCCCTAAGCCCCAGAGCCAACTGAAATGATTCAAACTACCCAGTCCTAAGCCTCTTGACCCTGATTCACCTGTCCTTTCCTGGTTTACATGGAAACCACAAGAAGGGTTCTCACCCACATTTCTTCCTGCTCCTATCTTTGACTGACCCTGGTGCTTCACCATGTGGCCCTCCATGGTGTCCTCTTATTTTCAGGGATCTATAATAGTAGAAACCATCTTCCTTCATAACAATCATTTCCATGTCTGAATATCTTACCTTCCACTGGCAACTTCTGTGTCTCTGTCTGGGAGGTAGATTTGTGAGTGTGCATTTCATGATTATTTTTTGTTGAGATATGATTCAAATAAACATTAAAACCACCCTTTTAAAGTATACAATTCCATGGTCTTAAGACAGTCATCCCTCAGTATATGGTTCCGGGACCCCCCACAAAAACCAAAATCCTTAGATTTTCAAGTCCCTAAAATAAAATGGTACAGATCCTCCATCTACAACCAATCAACTTTGGATCCAACTTTAGGGATCCATCTTCATATTAGGATCCCACAGACAAGAAAAGCCAACTGTGTCTTCAAAGTTATGCAACCACGACCACTCTCAATTCAGGAATGTTTTCACCAGCCCCACTAAAAAACATCAAACTTTAGGAACCAAACTCCATGCCCTAAGTCATGTTAGCCCCAGACAACCACTAATGTGGTTTCTGTCTCATTTGTCCATTCTGGACATTTCACATAAATGCAATTATACCTCCCGCTGTTGGAGGATGCTGCTGAAGACTACCCACAGTTTCACTACTGTAACCCCTCATGGACCCAGAGCACTGCGGACTCAGAGAACACAGCACAGCCTGGAGTTACCAGGGTTGGGAACACACCCAGGGCACTTGAGCTTGGCCAACCAAAAGATCGGTACCGCACCACCCCCCTCCCCCCACTCCCAGAAGTCCCTGGCCTCTGTCACAGTCACCCACACTGATATAAAGGGTGTTCTGTCCTGACAGTATGTCTGAATAATTCTTGAACTGCCCCTGTGCAAGTTCTCCTGGACAAGTGCATGCAAGGGTGAGAGGGCAGAGCCGGGAGGCAGGCAACTGTGCGGCCCAGTACAGGTGAGCAGGAGGAAGTCACCGCCAGCAAAATGGTGATGGTAGTAATGACAGTGTATACGTTCCCTGAACGGGCCTTGTATATGCATGATCTCAGCTTGCTTGTGCTATGAGGCAGAAGTTTCTGTTCCTTCTTGGTAGATGAGGAAACTGAGACCCAGAGAAACTGGGTACCTTGCCCAGGGTCACACCACTTGTAAGGACAAAAGCCAGGTCTCTGTGACTCTGGAAGCCACACTCTTGAGCCCCACAGTGCTCATGTCCACTTTGTGGGTGCTCCTAAGGCATGCTCTGTCCATGATTCAAGAGAGAGGGAAGGAGGGAAGAACTACTGATGAGCAGCCGTTAGGGACTAGGGGGTTCTTCTTTGTTGGTGTCAAGGAAGAGAAGATGGTCTTGTGTCAATCTCAGCCAATTTCTAGAGGAGGCCACTGTGGGGATCCCTCCCACATCAGAAGTCAGCAACAGAGCCCCGCCCATTTAAGAGAGGCTCATTCAAGATTTGGGGGTCATTTGCTTGTACACTCCCTTATACTTCTGGTCTACTTCCAAAGACCCACTGAGCTGAGGGCATGTTGGGTGGACTAGCTCCCTGGGTCCTGCGGTAACAACATTTGGGCAACCTCACCTTGATCGAACCCGTGTCTCCTGGATTGCAGACAGGTTCTTTACCATCTGAGATACTAGGGAAACAAAGAGAATTTGGGCTTGAGGTAATAAATTAAAGTAATAACAAGATTTGTTAACACAGGCTTCTCAGCCCAAATTCCCTATCTTTGGTGATAAGAGTGTCCTTATACCCCGCCCCCACACCCCCAGAGCAGGAGTGAGGGGGCACCTTTCACATAAGAGACATTTTTCCTGCTTCAAAGAGACAGAAAAGAGGACCAGAGTGTCTTCTTGCACTGGTGTTTATTAAGTAACTTAAATTCAAAATAATCAATATGCCATTGAGGCAACATTTTGGGGTGGCATACCCTGGGCTCCAACATAATCAGGAACCACTTCAAGGCAGCCTGAAACTTAAGTTGGTGGCCAGTGTGAGGGCTTGCCAAAAGCATTTTCCCACTGTCTGTCTTCACCCTAGTGTTGTAGGCCTGGCAACATGGTCTGTCTGTCCACAGTCCTAATCTTCACCAATCAGGTGGGAATACCAAGTGATTACCATCGGAGGGAAAATATCCAAGTTCACAAGCTAGGGCGCTGCTTACATTTCTATTACCAGGGCTCACCACAGGTATGTTTTACTCTCATGCCCACCCTTGGTTGCAGCAAATGGGAATCAATAATAATTGCCCCTGAATATGCACACATATAATTGAATTATTCATCAGGGGCATCCTCTGGAGTCCGATCACTGCAATTCAATTCTACTCAACAATCATTAAGTGCTCATCATTCTGAGCATCATCTGAGGCCCTAGGAACACAGACACTATGACATTTGTACCTAGAAGAGTGCAGGGTCTAGAGGGGACACACATGAAAACAAATTACACAGCAAATGTGATCAATGACAGCATAAAACTTCCACTTTGAAAACTGAGCCAACTGTTTATGATGAGGATTTCATCAAGAAACTGAGGCAAAGAGGGACAGACAAATCTGGGGAAAAAAATGAAGAATGGTACATCTCAAGGCAATTGCTAACTCCATTTTAAAAGATCAGCTTTCATGAAAAGAGAAGACAATAGACCCACTTAACTTGAATTTTCTTTAAATACATGATCTAGTATAAGATTTAATGAGGCCACTTTTTGAGGAGTATTTTAAAATATAATTTTGTTAAAAGAACATTTGTTGAGGTCCAATAAATCTGTTGAATTTGTGTGTGTGTGTGTGTGTGTGTGATTTTCTTAAAAGAAATCTAATTTCCCTTCAGTCACTCAAAGCTAACACTAGCAATAACAGTCTGAATATAGCTTTTATGGTACAGTTATGTGGACAGTATTCAGAGTTCATGTGAGGCATTTTATAATTAACAACACTGCCTATAGTTAGGAAAGCTGATCGAGAGAATAGAATGTTTATTATTCCTGTAATTGAAAAACACAAGGCACAGTCCATGTTCATTTCAGGAAGATGATCCTGTAGGATGTGTATGTGAACCCAGGGCCTCAATAGCATTCTCCTTTTTTTTTTTTTTTTTTTAACCAGCATTATCTTCTAAATGTGTTAATAAGATCCTTGAGCTGGGACAATCCTGCCCTAGAAGGCACGGCCTCTCATCCTAGGAGTCCTGGTGTTCTCAACCCCCTACCCTGCCACTGGCCTCTTGGATAGAGAGGATCCTGGCCTCATTGATCCAGGAAGAAAGATTTTTCAGAGCTCGGAATATTTCTGGAGACCCCTCACATCTGACACATGAGCAACTCTCATGGTAGGACCACCCCCTCACACACACATCTCACCTTCTCATTCTCCTTTACTCTCTGGGGTGAAGCTCATAATGGGTACCATAAATACCCACTACAGATGAGAAGCCATCTGACAAGTAGAACAGAATTCTCTTTTAGCTTTAGTGCAAAGAAGAAAGAAAATCATTAATGTGAAAAGTTCTTAATGAAGCAGCACATACACTTTGTATCTGGTCCCAGCCACCCTCAGTAATATATTGATGAACATGTATACAAATACTCTCTTTCCTGCATCATCTTGAATATGTTTCACCAGGACTGATGGAACTAGGATTAGGAAGCTCTGGCAAGGCACTGGGCCAAGGTTCTGAGTAAATAAGGATTTACTGGGTTCCTGGCTATGTGCTCCAGGCCCTCATCCCCAACCACACTGAACCCCCACAATAACACTGCTAAGAATTTTTATCCACTTTTTCAGACCAGTTAAGAAGCTCATAGAGGCTAAGAAGGTTATCCAAGTTTACAGTGTGCAACTCTCTGGTCTCCCCACCCCCTCTGTGGTTCCCTACTGCACTGCTATAGAGAAATACATCCTGCTGGTCTGTTCTGATGGAGTTTCTCAATGGCCAATGTCATGAAAACCATCCAGGTTTGCCTGAGACTTAGGGGTTCCCAGGACACAGGACTTTCAGTGCTAAAACCAGGAAGGTACCAGACAAATTGGGAGGGGTCAGTCCCCCTACCAGCATCTGCTCCCCCTTCACACTTCCCAACAGCATCCAGAGTTCACTGGATATCCACCTCTCCTACACACAGCTCATAAGTTGTGCCCTGTTGGGCTTTAGTCATTAGTTCAGAGGGGGACATGGGACCTAATCAGGTTAAAGTGACAGAGTGTGAGTGGAGGCAATGGAAACTCAGGCCTGGAATACTGGGACAGCAGTGCTCTCTCCCCAGTGGCGATGACTAAGGGTGTAATGTCTGAAGCAGATGCAGCCATATTGCCACCATGAAGCCAAGGCCACAAAGAGCTGGAGTAGAGAGATCAAAAGGAACTAAGTCCCAGATAACCTACAGGCTCCCTCAACCCTCAACCTGCCCTACCTCCAGGCTCCCTTCTTGTAATGATCACCAGTCCTCTTTACTTTGAAGCCTGATTGACTGAGGCACATGTTGTCTTGTCACTAAAGCATCCTAAGCTCAGGTTCTCAATGTGCAGCCCATGACCAGCAGCACCACTGCAGTTCAGATTTCAGTTCAGTCGCTCAGTCATGTCTGACTCTTTGTGAGCCCATGGAGTGCAGCACACCAGGCTTCCCTGTCCATCTCCAACTCCTGGAGCTTGCTCAGACTCATGTCCATTGAGTCGGTGATGCCATCCAACTATCTCATTCTCTGTTGTCCCCTTCTCCCCGTGCCTTAAATCTTTCCCAGCATCAGGGTCTTTTTTCAAGAGTCAGTTCTTTGCATCAGGTGGCCAAAGTATTGGAGCTTCAGCACCAAGACTTAAATAAGAAACCCTAGGGGTGGAACTCAGCCTCCTGCTTTTAACAGGCCTTCTCCATGATTCTAGGGAGGTTCACTCTCCAAAGGCCTTGTGATCTGCTTCAGAAGAGCCCTAGAACTGTGTGAAATCCTGTTGGGCAACTACAATGGCTGCCTCATAAATGTCACCTTTCTGAGACAAAACTTGGAACCCATCCTGAAGAGACATACAATGTAAATGAAAAAGAAATTGACAACAATTAACTTACAAACACTCAACTTCACGTCAGGCTATGGACAGGTATGGTGGTACTGGCAGAAAGTGGAGACTGATGTGGTCAAATTTGATGTGTTATGGTGGCTGGGCTGTAGTCCCCAGTGATCTAACCAAATGCTAATAGAGGTGTTGCTAGGAGGGTACAGTAATTCTCCTACATACAAACCTTCAAGTTGCGAGCTTTCAACGATGTGAACATCCCCCTGTACGTCAGCTGTTTTACTGACACTGCACGGTAATAGTAAAAATGTTTTCTTTTTTCTTTTTCGTTTTTTCATGTATTATTTGTGTAAAAAGTATTATAAATCTATTACAATACAGTACTATATAGCCGACTGTGTTAGTTGGATACCTAAGCTAACTTTGTTGAACTTATGAACAAATTAGACTTATAAACACACTCTTGAAAAAGAACTCATTCATATGTAGAAGAATTACTGTATCCTATATTTTGTGGGTGTGGTTAACATATTCAATCAATCAGTGACTTTAAGTAAAGTAGATTAAGTTCTTAGTCTGAGTGGGCCCCACCCACTCAGTCTAAGGTCTTAGGAACAAAACAGGCTTCTCAAAGAAGAAATTCTGCCTCAGACTCAAAACTGCAAGAGCAGCTCCAGCATGACAGCCTGTGATCCCTCCCTGTGGATTTCAGACTTGCCCATTCCCAAAAGTACATAGGCCCATATAAAGTATCCTTATCTTGCCTTATTGTCCTTGGAATTTCTCATGCTCATGTGAATTTCCCATGCATATACATTAATTAGATTTTCTCTTGTTAATCTGCCTATGTCATTTCAATTACACAACCAGCCAAAAGAACCAATGGGGGAGGGGTAACTGTTCCTCTCTCCAACTGTGTCTTTGTGGTATGAAAAAGGAGAGGATGTCCTGCTACCTCTTTGTGACTAGGTGGCATCTCCACTGTCTGACAGTTTCTAATCTGAGATGCTGTGCCCTATGTCAGTTGTGGTAGAGATGGGGTTGGTGGTCGGCAAGTTGGTGCACCAGGGCAGTTTCACTTTTTCCTGTGCTCAGGACTGGGACAAGCGTCTGAATCAGACTTTCCTCTGATACTATGAGCCCTTCTGTCTGCGCTCCCAGTGTCTGGCATCAGATAGAAATTGGAGTTGCAGGGACACTGCCACTTTGTGTGATCCCTCCTGGCCACCCCAAATTGCTCAGGCTCTTCTCTTGTCCCAGATTCAGCACAAAGGCCTCTGTATCAGTCAGGCTTCTCCAGAAAAATGAGAAAATTCTTCTCAGAATCTCCAGCTCCAGCTTTCTCATCTGACCTCCCTACTTATACTCACTTTGTTCCAACTGACTTCTTGGGAGATGGGTGATGGAAGAAACTGGGTAACTCCCCACACCTGGTACCATCTCTGCAATTTCCTCTGATGGAAAACCAGCCAAGTTTTTTAAATCCTCCACATCCATCCATCATCCCTGTGAGGAGTGCCAGCCATGCTTAAGCAGAGGGTCTTAGCCAGCTGTGGCTGCCCTCACAAAATGGCACAGACAGGGAGGCTTAAACAACAGGAAGTCATTACTCACAGTTCTGGAGGCTAGAAGTCCAAGATCAAGGTGTCTGAGGTTTGCTTTCTCTGAGGCCTCTCTCTTGGTCTTGCAGGAGGCCACCCTCTCACTGAGTCCTCACTTAGCCTTCCCTCTGTGGGTAAACATCCTTGGTGTCTCTGTGAGTCCTAATTTCCTCTCCTGAGGACACTCACCAGATAGGATGAGGGCCCATTTTAACCCAGTAACCACTTTAAAGGTCTTATCTTCAAATACAGTCACTTTCTGAGGCACTAAGTGTTAGGACTTCAGCATAGGAATTTGGGGGGAACACAATTCAGCCCAAGCACAGAAAATGGGGATTTTTCCCAGAGAAGGGAGGGCCATGAGGAATGGACCATAGGCAGAACCATCTTGGAGGCCCAGTGCGCAGAAAGACAATTCACTGAAAATCTGGCTCCTACTCTGGGACAAGCAAACTTAACTCGTCCATGACACATGCCTGGAATTTGCTCATATCTATATAAGAAAATTCTCTAAAATTTCTTATTATATTGATAACAGGTTATAGATTAGAATTTCATGTGATTTTCTTTCTGGTTGTGCATTTTTTTCCCCTACAATGCCTATAGGAGGAGGCAGTGGAGTGTAGTTCTCAAAAGTGCAGACTGAGCAGTTCTAAGAAGGTAGATGAACCTAGAGCCTATTATACTGATTGAAATAAGCCAGAAAGAGAAAGACAAATATCATATATTAATGCATATTTATGCAATCAGGCATCACCAATGCAATGAACATAAACTTGGGCAAACTTTGGGAGATTGTGGGAGACAGGGAAGCCTGGCATGCTGCAGTCCATGGGGTCGCAAAGAGTTGGACATGACTGGGTGACAGAACAACAGGTAATCTAAAAAGATAGTACCAACGGTCCTATGTGCAGGGCAGCAAAGGAGACAGACATAAAGAACAATCTTTTGGACACAATGGGAGGAGAGGTTGCGGGATTTGAGAGAATAGCATTGAAATGTATACATTATCATATGTAAGACAGATAGCCAGTGCGAGTTTGATGTATGACCCAAAGCAGGTGCTCTGAGAGAGGGATGGGGTAGGGAGGGTGGGGGTGGGGAGTTCAGGAGGGAGGGGTCACATGTATGCCTATGGCTGATTAATGTTAATGTACAGCAAAGGCCATCACAATATTGTAAGGTAATTACCCTCCAATTAAAATAAATAATTTTTTTTTTTTTTAAGTGAAGACTCAGGACTCCCCTGGTTGTCCAGTGGTTAAGAATCTGCCTTCCAATGCAGGAGATCAGAGTTTGTTCTCTGGTCAGGGAACTAAGACCTCACATGCCACAGAGCAACTAAGACCACATGTCACAACTACTGAGTCCACACACTCTAGAGCCCATGCTCCAGACCACAACTAGAGAGAAGGCCCCATGTGCTGCAACTATAGAAAGCCTGTGTACCGCAATGAAGACCCAGCCCAGCTAAAACAACAAAAATGTACAGACTACAATCAGACTTCTGGGCTCTACTCCATCTACCGATGGTGTGATTTGTGAAGGTAGCTGTCACCCTATGCCTTGGTTTCCCCATCTGCAAGTGAGGCTATCACAATATACGATGTCATAAGGCACTTTTACTACAAGCCATCAGCCTGGGGCCTGGGATACAGAAGAGCTTCATAGTTTTTTCTGTAATTAGTATTCAAACATGGGAGCAGATAGTCTTATCTTCTTTATATCCCCCTTCCCACTCATAATTGCAAGAATGGTGCCTAGCTACTACAGGCATCCAATAAACACACTAAAAAAAGAAGAAGAAGTGAGTATATGACCAAGCCACCCAGCTGGGGAAGCTCCCCTGAGCAGGGTCAGAGGGCACAACTGTTGCCAACCGAGCTCCTTCTAGACTGTACTTGGATCATGCTAGACACCACCAGGCCTGTAACTGCACCCCCCCCCCCCCACCAGCCCCTCACCCAGGGCTGACATCTAGGCCCTGACGATGGCTCAGTTGTGGCCCTGAAGCCCAGAATCAGCCACCAGAGGCAAGAGAGACTTGGCATTAGCCTCATGTCAAGTCTCCTCTGGGATTCAGGGTCCCCCAAGCACATCCTGCTCTGCCCAGTCTCACCTCCTACTCTCCACTCCCCAGCCTGCCTCAGGGTCCCTCATCTTCGTTTTATAAAATGAGGGACCTGGAGCAAGGACGTCTTCCAAGTCATGCATCTGGACAGGAGGTGTAAACTGTGTGACCCCCAGTACATTAATATTCCTTCCCACAAGATGACAACCCAGAAGACAAAGTTGGAAACTATAATCTTATCAGGACTCTCCTCAAACAAGAACCTAAGCCTCCACCCTGGACAAGAGGGAGCTTGCAGGACTGACTGGGATCCCAGATGGACTAGTGATCCACAGAGTGGGTCAGGAGGCAAAACCAAATTAATCCTGCTATTTACTGAGCACCTGCCCTGTGCCAACCCTGGACAAGATTCTTTTCACACATGATCAAATTCTAGTTCACACAAGAAAAGTGTGACATAACTATGAGACTTAAACAGGACTTTATGTGTTACGTATCAACCCAAACACCATTTCCTCAAATGTACCGAACACAGTAATAGAACCAAAATAATATGCTAGGATGTAAATGCTTAAAATATTGCTTCATCACCACTAAACCATGTGATTATTAACAAATAATTGCCTTTTGTCTGGAATAAGACCTCTCAGGATCAGCAAAACCTAAGATAGACACTTGGTTTTTGACATTCGGAGATATTCAAAAGTCTACAAGACTTCTGCATTACTTGCATTGGAATGAACTTAAGACTTTCCTCTCACATGGTTTTGTTTTAATCAAGGTATGATTTACATAAAGCGAGGAGCACAAACCTTGAGCTTTTTACACAATATACACCCTAAATACTGTTCTAACCCTTAGAAGTCAGTTATATTAGTTTTTTGAGACAGAGGGCTGTAATTAAATGACATATTATTGACAGTTTACACAATCAAGATCTAAGTGTCATCATGGCCCCTTACAAGATCAAGAAGGAAAGTTATTTTTAAGGATTGTCTTATTGATGCAAGAATGTTGCTCCTTACAGTTGAGCAGGTATTCTTGCTGATGGAGGAGGTTTGATCAATGCATTATGCAGACACACAATGCACAGGGTGGATTCGTATCAATGTATGGCAAAAACCACTGCAATATTGTAGAGTAGTTAGCCTCCAACTAACATAAGTAAATGAAAAAAAAGGGCAGAGGAAATTCTTTAATGTTTAAATTTTTATTGTCTTGCCATAAAGTGTAAATTTTATTTCACCTCACATTGGGACTGTATGAGGGTTTAGTGCTCTTATAAGAAACATCAGAAGGCATTCTCACTCTTTCCTTCTCTCTTAATGAGGACACATTAAGAAGGTAACCATTCCCCCAAGCCAGGAAGAAGACCTTCTTCAGAACCTGACTGTGCTGGCAGCATGATTTTAGGCTTCCAACCTTCAGAACTGTGTGAAATAAATTTCTGTTGTTTAAACTACCCAGGCTATAGCCTCTATCCTGACATCAAGTATCATAGGCAGGTTGGGACCCTCCACATCCACGGTGAGATGTCACCTTAGCTGATGAGGTGGAAGAGTAAGGAGAGATGTGGTATCTCATCAAATTTTCTCCTCCCTTTTGGGCTGGGACCTGTGGCCCTTAAAGACAGGAGCCTGGAGTCTAGTGGAGAAGCCAGATGGCTTTGGAAAACGACAGTCTCGGGAGCTCTGCACCTCTTTTCAGCTCTCTGAAGCTTCCGCCTCCACTTTCCATCTGTCCCACTCAAGTCCAAAGGGAAACCTACAATTTTCTTGAGGACAGGTTTGCAGATTTGCTTTATTTTTAGACAGTTTCTCACTTTCTTCTCCTGTGGCCAGTCCTGTCAGTAAGAGAGAGGTGTATGTGAGAAGGGCTGCTATGACACATCCTTAATTAGTGGTAAAATCAGTCCCAGAAATATGACAGGATTTACTGGGCCAGGAAATGGGCTTTTAGGTCTCCACACTAGAGATTTGTTATTTTTAACGTGAAGATGAGAGAAGAAACTGTCTCAAGGTAAAGACTCGAGTAAATTCATATTACTTTCTTCCTCAATTTCATAGCGGTAGAAACTTGAAATTCAGGGAAAGTCACTTGAAAGGGAAAAAAAATAGATCTGATAACATAACTTTTACTTGGTATTTCCACTTCCTTGTGAGCTGTGAATCAACAGCAAAGCCCACCGTGCAGTGTACAGAGCCCTGGGCTCAGGCTCGTGAGCAAGAGTCTAACTTGGGCTCCTCACCAGCCCACTTCATGGTATTGGGCTCCTCCCCAGTGGCATGAGGGGTTAGGGGTAATTTGCTTCATTCAGTTAACATTGGTTGAGACCCACCTGGTGTCCAGTGCAGTGGTGGGCTCTGAAGACTCAGAGATGACCCAACTGTGCATCCTGCCCTCTAGGGTTTCCCAGGAAGTGAGAGGCTAACAGTGACCCACAGAATGACCAATGCTGTACAGAGGCAGGTGCCAGGGGGCCTGCAGGGGCACATGGATGGGGCACCAACCCAGACTGGCGATCAGAAAGGACCCACAGAGGTGTGGCCCCTGAGTTGAGCAGTTAAAGACAAGCAGACCCAGTTGAGAATGGATGGAAACTGAAGCAAACGTAGAGAATGGACATGTGAATATGGAGCGGGAGGGATGAATTGGGAGATTGGGATTGGCATATATACACTATAATGTATAAAACACATAACTAGTAATAACCTACTGTATAGCACAAGGAATTCGACTTGGTGCTCTGTGGTGACCTAAATAGGAAGGAAATCCAAAACAGAGGGAATATATGATTATGTATGGCTGATTCACTTTGCTGTACAGAGAAAATAACAAAACATTATAAAGCAACTATACTCCAGTAAAAACTAATTTAAAAAATATACATTAAAAGGTTTTTAAGAAAGTCAGAGAGCGAGCAGAGCAGCATGGAGGGGCAGGTGTCAGAGATGGGGTGAGAGAGACAGGTGAGGGCCAAGACACAGGAACTTGCAAGAAATGCCAAGGAATTTCTCCCACAGGCAATACAGCTCCAGAATAGTGGAAGGCAGAGGTGTAACTTTCAGTTTAGGAAAATGAAGAGGTGATAGAGTAGGGGGAGTCAGGGATGACACTCCAGTTTCTTGCTGTTACCAAGAGAGAATGTGAGCTGAGGAGAGGGAGGGGGTAAAGTGGGGAAGATGATAAGTTTAGTTCAGGGCATATTGATGACTTGGCTCCTGTGAGATGTCCACACAAAGGTGTCCTAGACACAACTGGACATATGCTATACAGCTCAGAAGAGAGGGCTCTGGTTGCAAATACAGCTCTAGCAGCCATCGGCATGAAGTGTGTACATGTTGCTCCAAACCACTAAGAGCCAGATCAGCAAAATGTCCAGTTTCACACTCTGGGACCAGCTTCACCCCAATTCCCTCAATCATCCAAGAACTCCAATGGCAAACTCAGACCAAAAGGGAGATAGTCCACTTCCTGAGCAATGCAAAAGCAACCCCGGGGGCAGGGTCTGCTGCCGGAGAGAATTGGTCTCCCTGTGGGGCACTGAGCAGACTCAATTCTGGGCTGTGGAGCTGGCACAACAGCCATGGGACAACAAAGCTGTGTGTCTAGGTCAGCACAATCCTCTGAGGGAGGGGAGTGCACCTGACAACCCCTTGCTTCCACGCCAAGTGCATTCTCAGCAGATCTGGATCTAGACCCCCCGTCTGCTCTCCCAGTAATTCTCCTCCAGAGTGCTGCGGTGTCAGAGCTTGCTCAGCTACCCTCCAACCATGAAATGCTTGCCAGCATCCCTCTGAGCAATCCCAGGCAACTAAAAGTACTCATTCTCTGCCATTTTCAAAACACAACGTGTACTTGTCTCTATGGCTTATTATGAATGGATTAAGATTTCCTTCTTGAATGAGTTGTTAAACCATATAGCATAAAATCCACATAATTCATAAATCTGTAAGCACAAGAAGGAAGCGATGAAAAGCCTTCCCACCACTGTCCTCCAGGTCTACTGGCTCCCCGTCTTTTATAGGCCAGTTATCAGTTTCTTGTTCATGAGTCCAGATGCATTTTCAGAGGGTGTAGCTGAGTGATTGAGGGAGTGAATCCCAGGCTGTGAAATGAAGGATTCTAACCCTGACCAAACCAGGTGTGATGTGGATAAGTAAGTCTCCATGAACTTGTCTTGCCCACCACTTCCAGGCAACTTAACTACCTCTCACTCTATTGCATGGCTGAGAGTTGGACTTGGCAGCTTGGGTTCCCCAGGAAACTGGTCCATGGTGCTGCTTCGTAGTCCTCACCTTCCCTCTGGACCTAGAGTCCTGCAGGTGAGGATGAGATAGGAGGGAAAGTGCAAAGGGTGGGGATAGGGGTGGGGCTACTGGTTAACGCAGGTTTAACCTCTTTAAGCTTCACTTTCCCCATCCATAAAGTGCAGGCAATAAAACCCACCTTGTTGATTTTATGAGACTTTGATGAAGAAAAAGTGTTAAGTCCCTGGCATATAGCAAGAGATAGTAGCCACCCTTGTTTTAATGTGGTTGCATTTATGAAGAGAGGCGACTATAGAATTCGAAATTCAAACTTCGTGCAAACAAGGCTACAGCCAGTCAAGACCTCAGCTTTCTCTTTCCCTTTCATCTCTCTCTGCCTTTCTCCTTTTTCTTTCTCCCTTTTCATATTCCCCTTCTCCTTTGTTTCCTCTTCTTGCTGAATCCATTCCTTGTTTTTCCTCCTTCTTCCCTATTTTCCCCGTCTCCTCCCCTCACCCTACCCATCACTCCACGGGGCCTGAATATTAGAAGGTTGTAAGAAGTCAGAAAAAGCAGTCCATAATTCCACCATTCTTCTCCATTAACAATCCCTCTCCTCCTGCTAGCACGGTTTCCCCAGTTCCTGGCCATGTCCCCTTCTCAGAGGCTCTGCTATCTGATGGCTCTCAGCCAATCCAAACACAGGTCAGTTACATTTTAGCGGGGACTCTGAACTGAAAATCCCAAGAGACTCAGAACAAAAAAAACTTTTCTGTTCTGGCCATTTTGCCATGTGACCACACCTGCGTAGATACATGTGCATGTGTGCCTAACTGGACTTGGTACTGCATCTCTGTGAGACTGTTCAGGTTCTTGGCAAAGTTGATATGTTTCCCAGAGGTTCTCAAAATGTGTCCCTAGACCAACAACATCAGCATTACCTGAGAACTTGATATAAATATAAGTTCTTAGCCCCCATCACAGATCTTCTGAATCAGAAATTCTGGGGTATGATCCAGGTATCTGAGTTTAACAGCCTTCCAGATGATTTAGCTACACACTCTGCCCTACACTGATAGTCTTTGGGGGTGGGGTTGCATGGTGTCTGCAGAGAAAGAGCTGGTTCTGGGTCTGGCATTTAGCTTCTTGGCCTGATTTCACCTACTATTTCCACTAGTGCAATTTCCCATAGTCTCACTGTCACACTTGCATAACTGCTTTGCTCAAATCCAGGTTTTTCAACTGCTAAATTATGCTTCTCTGATCACTCACTCTTCTGTTCAAATACCTCCAGCGACTGTCACTGTCCACTGAGCCAAGTCCAAACTTCTTAACAAGACCATCAGATCTTTCTGACCAAGAGGTGTCTCTGGTTGCTCCCAACTCAGACCTCATTGCTGGACACATTGTGCTCAGTCAGCAAAGTCTCTCTGAAGGTAATGACCAATCATTCCTATTTCAAATGTGACCTTCTCCATGAAACCTTGTTCTCTCAGGCTCTTTCTCTCTTTTTGCATCTCAAACCTTGCTTCTCATGTTCATCATACAGTCTCCATAGAAAGGCTAATTGTTTTTCAGCCCTTTCTCCCAAGACTGATGAACTCATATCCCTTTGTCCTGGGTAGACAACATCAAGTCATCATCAAGAGAGAAGAAGAATCTGCTAAATAGAGAGACTGGTAAGTGAGACATCCCACACTGAGGACACAAGCCTAATAAGAACAAGTATTTTAGAAGATAAAATTGCTTCCCCCATAAAGCATAGAGAATTTTGTAGGAAAAAATCCAACACTTAGTAAACTGACCTATCATTAGCAAAATATATTAATTGTAATGGCCTCAAATAGTGACATAAACAAGCATGTCAATGGATCTCTACTTGCAAATTTGCTAAATGTTCATTAAGAAGCCAGAATCTCTTTCTGAGCAACTAAGAATATCATGATTGATTCAGAGCCTCTCAAGTGTTTAAGGGAGCACCTCCTCTCAACTGAGACAATACCAATTATTACTGAAAACTCTAGAATTCGGTTAAGGAGGGACAGTGGGAACAGACCAGAGTCAGTGGAGACAGGAGGTGTCTCATTGAAGACCACCAGGGGAAATCCATAAGCCCATTAGTCATAACAACTAACACATATACGTTACTATATGCCAGTTACTGTTCCCAGCCCTTTACACTTATTAACTCACACTTTCACTCTGATTTAAATAAACCAACATTAACTGTAATGGCTCCAATGAACCCAACTTTGATTTTCTGGGTTTTTTACAACTAGTTTGTTTTTACTGTAGGGTTGAGCCATCATTCATTCACATATTCTTTCATTCATATATTGAGTCTGAAAATACACATTAAAGTGCCTGTTTTATGTGTAATCCAGGGTCTTACTGAGCATAGAAAATGAAAAAAAAATCACCATTATATGTCCCCAAAGTCCTTTTATTTTCCTACTAAGAACAGAGTTTAATTGTATTTCTGAGCCATCTGGGAGTTAGTCTGGAGCCACGTGGCTGAACTAAGTTGAAGGAAATGAGGGTAAAAGTGATATGCACCACCTCTGGCCTTGTTGTAGGAAGGGGGACCCCCTTCCAGGGCCCAAGGTTGGGCTCTTGTCTAACACTCGGAAAAGAATTGTCCGAGGAGACACGTGCTGACAAAGCAAGAGATTTTATTGGGAAAGGGCACCCGAGTGGAGAGCAGTAGGTAAGGGAACCCAGGAGAACTGCTCTGCCGCGTGGCTCGCAGTCTTGGGTTTTATGGTGATGGGATTAGTTTCTGGGTGGTCTTTGGCCAATCATTCTAATTCAGAGTCTTTCCTGGTGGCGCACGCATCACTCAGCCAAGATGGATGCTAGCAAGAGGGATTCTGGGAAGTGGACGGACAGGTAGTGTCTCCTCTCGATCTTTCCCGAACTCTTCCAGCTGGTGGTGGCCTATTAGTTCCGTATTCCTTATCAGGATCTCCTGCCATAAAACAACTCATGCAAATGGTTACTATGGTGCCTGGCCAGGGTGGGCAGTTTCAATCAGTGTGCTTCCCCTAACAACTCCCCCCTGATAGACTTCATACTCAGGAGACACTACCTGTCCGTCCACTTCCCAGAATCCCTCTTGCTAGCATCCATCTTGGCTGAGCGATGCGTGCGCCACCAGGAAAGACTCTGAATTAGAATGATTGGCCAAAGACCACCCAGAAACTAATCCCATCACCATAAAACCCAAGACTGCGAGCCACGCGGCAGAGCAGTTCTCCTGGGTTCCCTTACCTACTGCTCTCCACTCGGGTGCCCTTTCCCAATAAAATCTCTTGCTTTGTCAGCACGTGTCTCCTCGGACAATTCTTTTCCGAGTGTTAGACAAGAGCCCAACCTTGGGCCCTGGAAGGGGGTCCCCCTTCCTACAACAACTGGCGACCATGAAGGGACTCCCCCATTTCTACTGGGGCTGACATCCAGACCGCTCGGGATACTCCAGGACCAGCTCGCCTGCCGACGGATCTGACCCAGCGGCCGCAACTGGGACTCGTTTGTCCCTGGTCTCCTCCTGACGCAGACAACTGGCCAGGGTGCCCCAACCGGGTAAGGAACAAGAGATTTTGTTGACCCTTCTTTTCCCACCCCTCTTTTCAACCTATCCTATTTTTCTAGTCCCCCGGTCCTGGACGCAGGAATCTGGTCAAAAGGCCTCAGCTTAAGCTGAGGATTGGAGACTGATCACCTCCTCTTGGCAGAGAACTCGAATTCTGGTTCTGGTAGGGCCGAGTTCCAGTCCTCCCTTCTCTGGAAGCCCAGGGAAAAGTCCCGTAACGCCTGGGTGTCTGCAGGTGGCAGGAGACGTCTGTAAGGCCACCCCTTTTTTCTCTTTCTCTCCCCCACTCCTAGACCTTCTGTCTCGTCCCACTCCTTTTCTCTCAACCTGGCCCTCTTCCCTCTCTTTGAAGACCCAAGTTATTTCCGCTTACTCTGTCTGTCAATACTTGGACCTAAAGTTCTGGGTCTTTGTAAGAGATTTTCAGAGAGGCTACGCCCTCTGCTCCCCATCAACTGTGCTTTCTGTTCCTGGGGAGACAATCGGGCGTTAGAAGCCCTCCATCGGGTGCCCTGTTTCTATAAATTCAGCCATTTAATTGCGCATTTGGCTGAGTGCTTCCACGTGGAAGTGATTGACGGGGTTCAGTATAGTCGCACCTGGTCTTGGGTGAAAATTAACACCCTAAATACATCCTCAGGGGTTAATTTACCTTTTGGGACCAGCCCTACAGCCCCATTGATTGTGCTTACTACCGAACATTTCCTTTGGCGCTTATACAATCAGGCCCTTTGGGACCAGGAGGGAGCTTACAATCTCTCTAGAGTCAGATATAGAGGCATCCGCCCCAGTACTGGTCCCTTGGGAACGAGATATAGGCTATACCATCGCTAAAATGGAAAATAAGCCTAGCTTCCCTCTAGACACCCCGCTCGGTTGTCTTTTGGCCAACTGGGAGGGACACCAACTGGGAGGGTTAAAAAAGAAAAAACTTATCAAATACTGTACTCAGTACTGGCCTACTTACTCCCTGGGAGGAGGAGAAAAATGGCCCCAGTCAGGATCACTTGGACACAACACCATTTTACAGCTCAGTCTATACTGCAAACGTGTGGGTAAATACAAAAAAGTTCCCTATGTTCAGGCCTTTATGGCCCTCTACCAGGATTCTGAAAAAAAGGGAAAATATAAGCTTGAGGACTTCGATAAATGCTCTTCCAAAATCCTTTTAGCAAGGCCTGAAACAGAAGATCCCCTTGACCTTCTCTTGACCTCCCCTGCTTCAGCAGAGAGGCCACGAGGAAGGGAGGGTCAGACACGCCCGGAAGTCAGGAGCCCGGGCCCGGAAGACATGAGGTCAGAAGGGGAGTCACTCCCAGTCGCCTCGGCTCCTCCTCCATATGTCCCCTCCCCCATGGGGTTACGATCAGAAAGTAAGCTTTGTCCTCTACAGAAGGAAAGGTCATCCTCAGACAAAATCTGCCCCCTAAGAGAGGTACCAGATGGGGAGGGGGGAACTATGCACGTTCATGTTCCGTTCTCTATGCAAGACATTACCCAATGCAAGGAACAATTGGGTTCATATTCCGAAAACCCCCAAAAATTTAAAGATGAATTTAAGCGTCTTAGCCTTAACTTCTCCCTCACCTGGAGGAATATAATGGTCATCCTCACCCGGTGTTGTAATGATGAAGAAAAAGCTCAAATCCTAGATCAGGCTAAAAAAGTGGCTGATAAAAGACAGCGGGTAGATGTCAGTCTGGCCCCTGCCGAAGAGACAATTCCCTCGACAGAGCCAGACTGGGATCCTAATACAAGGGCAGGAAAGGAATCCTTAAGACACCTCATTACTTGCCTACTACAGGGAATGACCCAGGGTGTGCGAAAGGTTGTTAATTATAATAAGATAAAAGAGGTTACACAGGGAGAAAATAAAAATCCAGCTCTTTTTTTGGGCAGACTCACAAAAGCCTTTAAAAACTTTACCGAGACAGATTTAACAAGTATGGAAGGACGAGTCCTGTTGGCCCATTCCTTCATAACCCAGGCAGCCCCAGACATAAGGAAAAAATTACAAAAACTAGGAAAAAGACCAGAGACCCCCAATTTCCGATTTAGTGGAGGAGGCAAATAGGGTGTTTTTGAACAGGGACCTGGAGAAAGAAGCAAGAAGGGAGCAAAAAGAAGTCCAAAAAGATAGGAAAATAGAGAGGCAGACCCAGGCCTTGGCCCAACAATAGGCTAAAATCCTGGCCTTGATTCATCCTGCCACTATGCGAGAGTCCCAGGGAGAGCAAGAAAAAAAAAGATCTTAACAATCCACCGTGGCTGAGCCGCACCCAATGTGCCTACTGCAGAGAGGATGGACATTAAAAAAGGGAGTGTCCATATCGCCCTAAGAAAAGGCGTATGGCGACCCCTACACCTGCTCCCTCTGTGTTAGTTCTGGGAGACCAAGACTGACGGTGCCCAGCGGCTCGAGAAACCCCCGCAAATGGTGAAATCCAGATCACTCCTCTCGACCCTTGGGTGACTCTACAAATAGAAGGTAAGGATGTAAACTTTCTTCTAGACACGGGGGCTGCCTTCTCCGTTCTTCCTTTCTGATTAGGACCTTTAGACTCCCAGACTAAAATGGTGATAGGGGTAGATAAAAAACCCCAAAGCCGGAATTTTACTAAGCCCCTCCATTGTAAGGTGGGAAATTGGCAAAGAACCCACCCCTTCTTATACATCCCTGGTTGCCCTGCTCCCCTACTGGGGAGAGACCTTCTTTGCCGCCTCCAAACCAAAGTGACTTGGGGAAAGGTAGAAGTCGATAATTTTCTTTGCCTAGTGTCTGAATATTTACAGTCAGAGGTAAAAAAAGAAAGAGTCTGTCCCTTTCCTAGATGAGGTCAATCCCCAGGTGTGGGATGTCTCCAGCCCTGGTTTAGCCATAAATGTTCCACCGGTAAAGATTTCTCTGAGGCCAAATGCTCCCTACCCCTGAAAAAGACAATATCCCTTAAAACCAGAAGCTCTTGAGGGTCTTAGACCATTAGTTAACAAATACCGAGATACTGGAATTCTAATCAGTTGTGAGTCCCCCTGCAATACTCCAATCTTGCCCGTTAAAAAACCAGATAGATCTTATCGATTCGTCCAAGATTTAAGAGCTGTTAATGAAGCTGTGGTTCCCATCCACCCCATAGTCCCAAACCCGTATACCCTCCTATCCCAAGTCCCAGGAAAAGCCAAGTACTTCTCAGTCTTGGATCTTAAAGATGCTTTCTTTTGCATTCCTCTCCATCCTAAATCCCAAAAACTCTTTGCTTTTGAGTGGCAGGACTTGGAAACGAGGGAGACCATACAACTCTGCTGGACTCGACTACCACAAGGGTTTAGGGATAGCCCTCATATCTTTGGGACTTCCTTGGGGAGAGAACTAAGGGAATTAACTTTAACGAACAGTAGTCTAATACAGTATGTAGATGACTTGCTCATAGCTAGTCCAGATTTTACCAGCTCTCAAATGGACACTATTAAAACTCTAAATTTCCTATATAAAAAGGGTTATCGAGTATCCCCCAAGAAGCCTCAGATTAGCTTAACCCAAGTAAAATACCTTGGATTTATAATTACAGAAAGAAAAAGAATGCTTGACCCCGAGAAAAAATCCCTCATCTTAAATACCCCGTACCCCCAAACAAAAAAAACAGCTTAGGGGATTTTTAGGAATGACCGGGTTTTGCAGGATCTGGATTCCTAATTATGGCAATCTGGCCAAACGCCTACATGAAAAGTTAAGGGGGAAAGAGGAAGAGCCACTCGACTGGGATGAGACCTGCAAGGTGGCCTTTAATGCCCTAAAAGAGTCCATCACTACAGCCCCAGCTTTAGGCCTCCCAAACCTGGAGAAGCCTTTTAGACTCTATGTTTCTGAAAGGATAGAAACTGCTCTTGGGATGTTAGGGCAGATGATGGGGCCCGTATTACAACCCGTGGCTTATCTCTCAAAACAACTAGATGAGGTGGCCAGAGGGTGGCCCACTTGCCTCCGGGCAGTAGCAGCCACCGCTCTTATGGTTAAGGAGGCATCTAGGCTGACCCTGGGTCAGCCCACCACAGTGTATACGCCTCACCAGGTGCAAGCAGTCTTGGAAACTAAAGGGGACAGGTGGATGACAGGGGGAAGGATCACCCAATACCAAGCCCTCCTCCTTGACACTCCAAAAATAAGGTTGGGGGTCTGCCAGACTTTAAATCCAGCAACCTTACTGCCAGATCCCCCTACTTCCCCTCTGGATCACCAATGCATACAAATCATAGACGAGTTATACTCTTCTCGCCCGGACCTATCAGAGACACCTTTATCTGACCCAGAAAAAAACTGGTACACAGATGGCAAAAGTTGGGGATATGTCCAACCTATCCCAGGGTATCAATGGCCCACCCTTCCAGCCGAGCTACGGGCTGTTACTCAGCGCACCCCATCTGGACGTAGTATGGCCTTTTGGAAAAAAGGAAAAAAACTTCATGCCTTGGTACCAGCAACAACTGTCTCTATTTACCCCCTCGATGACATCTGCAATCCCACCTGAGCCCTTATTTTCTCTCTTGACTAACATCCCTCAAGTGACCTTCCCTATCTGTCTAAAAAGCCACTCCCTAACAGGGGTGTCAGTTAAAAATCTAGATGACTCACAATGTGGGGTGACCTTCACTGTTGAAACTGATGGGAAAAACCGGGACCTAAAAATTTCACTAGGGTATTACGATTTAGCCCAAAGTTTGGGAACTAGAGGTTCTGGCAGAACCGACACACTATACCTATCCCCAAACATGAGGCTCTCCTCAGATGCCATTAACCAGTCTCGAAAATCCATGTTCTGTTCTGGACGACCAAAAAACCACACCCGTTCGTCCTGGTTTCTAAACCGGACGGGCAACTCTGACCCCTGTTATTCCCTTGTAGGGGTACCCACCCCTAAAAACCTAACCCTATGGTGGGAGCCCAAACAAAATACTCTCTACCTTGAGGACAAAACCCAGGATGCCTCACAACACTTAAATCCGTTTCTAAATGCCCTCACTGCTGCCGGTTTTGCAGCAAGTGGGGTGACAGTCTCCTCCCAGCTGCTAAAGGACTGCCCCTGTTCCATTATGCCATGTTCCAGTTGTAAGGCAGATGGAAATCCTGTTCCTCTTTGGCAAACCCATTTTGCTGCCCAACTTAAACCTAGTCATGGTGTCTATTTCATGTGTGGGGATAAAGCTTATTTATCCCTACCACCTTTTTGGTCAGGAACTTGCTCCCTAGGGTATGTTACGCCCCACATAGATCTGGCCTGGAGTAATACCTCCTTGCCTCTACCAGTATATACCAACCAGAGGATACGTCGTGCGGTAATACTTACCCCTATTTTCCTGGCATTAGGACTGACTGCTGGTTTAACAGGAGTTGCCGTGGGGGGAACTTCTTTACATAAATTTCAGCAGCTTTCTACTGACACTGCTGTATCCATTAAAAAAACAGCGAGGACCCTCCAACGCCTACAATCCCAGTTAGACTCCCTAGCCGCAATGGTCCTACAAAATAGTCGGGCCCTAGACTTATTGACTGCAGGACAGGGAGGCACTTGTCTATATCTAAAGAAAGAATGCTGTTTTTATTATAACCAGTCTGGGCAGGTCCAAGAAGATATCAAGGGGCTTTTGGAACAGGCTACAAAGATCCGGGATTTAAGTTCAATAGGTGTATGGAGTTCTCCTTCTTTCCCGTCTTGGCTCTTACCATTCATGGGTCCAGTGATAACTATCCTATTAGGCCTCCTATTTGGCCCTTGTATACTCCAACTCCTTACAAAGTTTATCTCCAGCAGACTCCAGCAGTTCCAGGCCAAATTGATGTTACTACAAGGGTGGGAGCTGGTTTCAAATATAGAACACCCCAACTTAGATCAGGTAGAGAGAGACTTCTGCTCTGCTAGGCAGGCCTACGCCCCGACACAGCAGGAAGAAGTTACAGAAGAAAGAGACCTCCGCCCCAATTCCCAAGAAGCATCTTGAGTATGAAGTCTCTCAGGGGGGAGTTGTTAGGGGAAGCACACTGATTGAAACTGCCCACCCTGGCCAGGCACCATAGTAACCATTTGCATGAGTTGTTTTATGGCAGGAGATCCTGATAAGGAATACGGAACTAATAGGCCACCACCAGCCGGAAGAGTTCGGGAAAGATCGAGAGGAGACACTACCTGTCCGTCCACTTCCCAGAATCCCTCTTGCTAGCATCCATCTTGGCTGAGTGATGCGTGCGCCACCAGGGAAGACTCTGAATTAGAATGATTGGCCAAAGACCACCCAGAAACTAATCCCATCACCATAAAACCCAAGACTGCGAGCCACGTGGCAGAGCAGTTCTCCTGGGTTCCCTTACCTACTGCTCTCCACTCGGGTGCCCTTTCCCAATAAAATCTCTTGCTTTGTCAGCACGTGTCTCCTCGGACAATTCTTTTCTGAGTGTTAGACAAGAGCCCAACCTTGGGCCCTGGAAGGGGGTCCCCCTTCCTACAACAGCCTGACACATATAAATATCCACTCCATTCTCTCTCCTTCTGTGGTAATGTTGGTGGCCACATATTGAAGATGGTAGCAGCATGAGACAGAAGGAAAATAGCCCTTGGAAGGCTGCATGGAGCAGATTATTCACCAAACACCCAACAACCATATCAGAGTTGAGCAATTACTAGTGTTTCATGTCTTAAGCCATTGAGATTTGGGTTTTTTGTTTTTGTTTTTGCTTTTTCCCATTGTAACAGCTACCCTTACTTCCCTAATAAATATGAAAGGTCTCTGAGACTTGAAGCAACTGATGTTCCATTTTTTTTTTATGTCAGTGTCCCTTCTGTACTACTTATAAGCTCTGTGCCTTTGAAGGAAATTATTTAACCTATGTCAACTGTGATTTACACATTGCAAAATGGGTCTATCAGCCTAACATAAACAGACAGCCAGATATTTCTTCAGTAAAGATGGATTTATTCAGGATCAGCAGAGAATTGAAATTTGGGGTCTGCAACCATGGTGAGCCATGTGCAACTTTCCACATGGCAAGCAAAAGAGAATGCTTTTACAGGGGGCAAAGGAAGATTGGGAGGACTATAGCAAACACAGAGTACATGGGTTTTCATTGGCTGAGTACTTGCCGGGAAAGAAGAGATGTCTTTCTTCTTCCTGTTGGGCTCTGTTGTCACTACAGTGTGAAATCTCACCTTCTGATCTTCCAGCTCTGTTTAATAGAGCTTTCTCTTTGTTAATTTTTTACATTTCCCCCTTTGATCAAGATCTTCCTCTGAAGTGTTGCTGATCAACAGATAAGATTTTCCAGTTTCAGGACCTTTTTGTCCTTCAGTAGGATGAAAAAAGGAAAGAGTTTTACTGGGTGTAGTGTCTCATAGCACACAGATTGAAAACCTATTGAAGTCATATTCAAGTAATGAGAAAGGGTAGGAGAGCAAACTCTCAGTCACTTTTCTAAAATCTATATTATCAAAATTATAGACATCTCTTCTCATCAGAAGTGTCACGTTATTACTCAATACTTGCTGACAAACTTGCATCAGTCCGGATCCAGATATCTTGGGAAAGCTGTCTCACCAAATGCCATCTCTAATTCTGAGAAATCCTTACTTTCAGGCCACCAGATAGTATGCAGGTCCAGCCAGGTTTGGTGCTTTCTTCAGGGGTGTGAAGTGAATTCAAAAGTATTTGCTTTGGAATTTGGTGCTACAAGGGTTGATTAGCAGTATCTGATAGGAACCTTTCCAGTGAAATTGAAGAGATTTCTTCTGGAGGTATTTTTTCCTACTAGACAAAATCTCCAGTTTGCAAGGTATGATGTTTAGGTCTTTGTTTTTTGAGAGCACGCTGTGAAAAGATGTGTCTACCAAAACATTGTTATTTTTAGTAGAAGTAATAAGGACTTTGCAGTATTCGGTTGTCCCTTTTTATCAGTTATGGGACAAAAGAAGCAGGAGTCAAATGAACTGGACATTGTGTGACTATCTTAAAGGGAAAGAGTGAGTATATGATTTCCAAAAGGGGTGGAGCTGAAATTTAAAAGGACCCAATGGCAGTGCTTTGGGTCAAGATATTTGGAGAGCTGCTACAAATTTTACCAACTGAGTCTTAATAATGCTGTTAGTGCATTCAACTAAACTAGAGGGTTGAGGGTGGTAAGCACAATGAAAGTGCTCTAAAACCTGCTAAACAGCACAGACTTGTCAAAGCACCTGGCTAGTAAGTGAGTTTTTTGATTACTATGAAGTTTGAAGGGAAGATAGCTTTTCCAAAAGGACTTTAACCACAAAAGAGGCAATAGCCTACCTGCAAGGGAAGCCTTCAGTCTAACATACAAATATACAGACCGTGGCTTAAACATATTTATATCCACTGGACAGAAGAAGTTGTATTGAATCTATTTGCCAGACTTCAAATGATCAACTAGGCAGTTTAAAATGTCCTAAAGCAGAATGAACAAGCTTCCCTGGGTTGTACTTCAGACAAGTGGGCATGTGAAGTAGGCATTTGTTGCCATCTTGTTAATATTTCCCAACTAATATTGGTTCATGAAAGATATTATTTTGCGAGTAGACCAATGGCTTAATGCATATACAGTGGTGAGGAGTGGAAATTTTAGAGTCTCGGGTGGGACCGGATAGTTATTTACTCCAAACTAGAGCTTTCTCTTTTTATCAAAGAAACAATTGCTGAATTTCCAATCTTGTTTTCTTTTCTTGAGGCCAATTGCTGGGCTTCTCCAGCCAGTTTTTCTAAGTTATCATTTTGGGAAATATCCCTTTTTTGGTTTGGCCACTGATTAGTTCCTTCAAGGATAATATTCCTTGAAGAAATGTCAGCAGGGTGATTCCCCTTAGCTTCCAGAGAGTCAATTTACAATGTCCTGGAATCTTAATAATAGCTAAAGCAGCAGGTAAGCATATTGCATCCAATAATTTCTGAACATAAGAGCCATTTTTAAATTTTATTTCTGCTAGAAGTAAGGAGGCCACATTGCTTCCACAACATTCCAAAATCATGAGCCACTCTGAAAGCATATTTACTATCAGTATAAATATTGGCATATTTTCCTTGGTTAAAGTACAACTCCATAGTCAGAGCCTATAATTCAGCCTATTTGGCCAAAGTAGTAAAGGTAGAGATGCTGCCTCAATAATTCAAAAAAATTGTTTGTTTGTTTTTGTAGTTGCAATAGCATATCCAGCACAGTATTTGCCATTGTCACCTTTTAAACAAGAATCATCAGTGAACCATGAGAAGTGAGTGTTAGCCAGAGAAGCTTCCTATAGATCATCACAAGGAGACAAGTGGTGCTATTCCAACATTAAGAAGTCATGAGGGACTTCAGTAGGAGGAGAGTAACAAGATTAAAGCTATTGCAATGTAAACAAGTTGTATGAGGGGCAATTAACAACATGACTCCATAGGAGGTGAGGCAACTGATTGAGAAATGTCAAGTGTGATGAGAAATTCAGGACAGATTCTACTGCATAAGAAACAAAAGTGCTTAAAGGAATCCCACCATTTTCTTAGTGGCCTTAATCAGAAGAGCAGTGGCCAAAATGGGTCAAAGGCAAGGAGGGGTATCCTTGTGCCACAGCGTCCAGTTGCTGGTTATAATATCCTATGAGTCAATGGTGCTCCATATGTTTTGGGATGAGTTCCCTTCCTTTTCTACAAAAAGGGAAAAGGGAAGCTGCTGACTGGGATGCCCAAGGGCAAATTTGTTCACCTAACTTTCCTTTAAGGCCTTGAAAGCCATATCACCCAGTTTTTCCCATAAAATTGGAGTTGTTATTGTTGAGTAGAACATGAAGGTTTGGCTATAAGAATTTTGGAATCCAATTTCAACAATAATCACTAGTTTGAGAAAAACCTCACAGTTGGCACTTGGAAAACTTAGAATACCTACATTTATCTATCCTGTTCTGATACTGGGCTTCCCTGGTGGCTCAGAGATTAAAGCGGCTGCCTCCAATGCGGGAGACCTGGGTTCGATCCCTGGGTCGGGAAGATCCCCTGGAGAAGGAAATGGTAACCCACTCCAGTATTCTTGCCTGGAATCTTCCTATGAAGAAGCTTGAGAAGGAAATCAAAGCAAATTATCCACATCTTGCAACAAAGTAGAACCTCTAGAGAACTTTATACCATCGGGATCAGCCTCCAGGATTGTGAAAATTAGGAAGAACTCTTAGTAAAACCTAAGGCATTTCTGCCCAGGTGAACTGTTTTTCTTCCCAAATGAGGGTGAAAAAGCATTCGATAGTTTTATCTACTAGAATAGCAAAGAATGTACTTAACAAATCAATTAACGAATTTACTTCTGGAAGAATGGATGTTGGTAACCTACGAGGTTTAGAAACAAAAGGATGTCAAGGGATGACAACGTTGTTTATTGTACAGAAAGTATGTTACTTGCTCATTCATGTCCAACTCTTTGCAACCGCATGGACTGTAGCCCATCAGGCTCCTCTGTCCATGGAATTCTCCAGGAAAGAATACTGAAGTGAGTTGCCATTCCCCTCTCCAGGGAATCTTCCTGACCCAGAAACTGAACCTGGTTCTCCTGCATTGCAGAAGAGTCTTCTGCAATTCTTCACTGTCTGAGCTACCAGGGAAGCTTATTGTACAGAGGTTCTGGACAAATCTCCACTCTTAGGTCTTAAGTTTTCTCACCACTAAGAGAGAGACTGGTACACGGGATAATGAGGCCTAAGTCTCACAACCTTCTTAAGAGCTTTATGCCTTGAAATTCTTCTTTACCTAAACTGTATTTATTAAGTCTGCGAAGAGGTTTTAAAGGGACTGTTAGAATCTTGATGGGAGGTGAGCTGTAAATTTTGCCAATGTCAGCTGGAGATCTAGCCCATAAGGAAAGTGGTGGTTGATTAAAGAGGGACAAATGATTAGTGTCTCCGGAGTCAGCTGTAGTATCATCAGAGACAGAAGAAATAAAAGAAATTAAAAAAAAGGCTATTTAATTCATCTGGTTGGTTACTTTGAAGACTACTTGTTAATATCTAGAATTATTTCCCCCTTTTGAGAAAAAGAAATTCTGGCATGACGCTTCTCTAGGAAGTCTCTAATTAATAGATAGGGGCAGAGGAACTCAGGAGAAAAGGATGTGAATCCCTCAAAGGGATATGAAAAAAAGGGATGAGGCTCAGAAACAAAAACCTCTTGAGGTTCATTAAAGATCTCCACTATTGGAACTGTTTTAGTGCTCCAAGGCAGGGACTATTTTATAGTATCAGAGTTGAGGACCAAGAGTATGGTCCAGGCATCAATTAGGACTAGAAGATATTTATCTCTAATCTGGGTGAATGTTTTCCAAGCTGGTTGAGAGGACTGGGAAGAGCGCCATCCTCAGAGCTTCATTGTTGAGAAGTGGGAGTGTTAGAAAAATTTCACAAAGGGCAGAATGTACCTAAAGTGCTTAAATTCATATTAATCTCTTTTCCAATGTTATGGCTGTTTGCAATAATAGCAGAAACTAAGGTGGTTTTGTTTTCATTCAAGGTCTTTCATTTGCTGGAGTTGAAGATTAAGAATGTTGTCAGTCTAGGTGACTCATCTAGAGTATAAGAGAACTGGTTTGCCAGATTAACTAAATCTGGAGTGGACATCCTGGTCTTTTTTACTAGAAAGGGAAATTCCCAGTTCAGTCCATTAATAAACATAGAGTTAAAAGCTCCCTGATGGAGTCAACATGTAAAGGAAGACCAGAATTTTCTTTAAAACCAGTATGAAGTCAATTTTAATAGTCATGAACAGAATCATCAATTTTTGTGTGCAAGGCTGAATTTTGTTTGAATCAAGAGGCTTAGGAAAAGCCCCAGGAATTGCTCAACAAAGTGACCTAGAAATTGTCCAAGCCTGAGCATATAAGATTGGAGAAGGCAATGGCACCCCACTCCAGTACTGTTGCCTGGAAAATCCCATGGACAGAGGAGCCTGGTAGGCTGCAGTCCACGGGGTCGCTAAGAGTCGGACATGACTGAGCGACTTCACTTTCATTTTTCACTTTCATGCATTGGGGAAGGAAATGGCAACCCACTCCAGTGTTTTTGCCTGGAGAGTTCCAGGGACGGGGGAGCCTGGTGGGCTGCCATCTATGGGGTCGCACAGAGTCGGACACGACTGAAGTGACTTAGCAGCAGAGCATATAAGACAGCAGGTGGTTCTCCTGGTTTTAATTCTAAAGCCCTTTCAGGATTTTCCCAATTCGCAGTTTTCATCCAATGTTGGACCTGACCTTCCACAACAAGCATATAAGCTAGTTGATATAAGTCAGAGAAATAGGTACAGTACAATGCTCACTAACAGTAGATCCCAGACTGGTTGGAACCAGAAGGTTAATGATGCTGATTCCCACTTACCTCACTACCAACCTATCAGAAGAATATCCACAAGCTGATCATGCCCTCTTTGAACCATTACTGTGACATTCCTTACTACCTTCTCCAGGTTGTGACACACAGTTTTGAAGGCATTACCCAGCTGTGGCTCCCTTTGCCAGGCAACACAATAAAGGCATCCTTTTCTACTTGACCACAAACTTTGTCTTCAAGTTTTAATTCAGCATTGGAATACAGAGACTGAATTCAGCTTCAGTAGTAATGAGAAAAAGGTGTGCCATTTAGGTTTTAGAAATCAGAGGCACACCTTCTGTATTGAGAAGAGCTGGTGGAGGTCAAGTGAATAATTTTAGTGATCAGATCTGTAGAGGAGACTGTGACTGGCACTGTGGAGTCTGTTGTGGATGTCTCCTATTGTGAGGAGCTGTGACATGCAAAAATCCATGAGAAGAATAGTGGCCAGGTTATCTGGAAGGAAACCAAATCAACGCATATCAGGGACAGAGGAAAGCAATGAAGATGCTGAATAGGTAGAAGTGAGGGTGAAGGGAATCTGTGACAGCTGTCCTGAGATATCTGAAGGTTTGCCCCATAACAGGGAGCCTAACTCATTCTGTATTACTATAAAGCATATAATTAGGAAGGGTGGGCACACATTTAGGGAAGCAGATGTTTGTTAACAAGAACGAAAATCTTCCTAATCAGAATGGTCCAACATTGGTGCCCTGCCTCCTGAGGAATGAATTCCTCACTACCCAAAAGATGTACAAGAGGCTGAATGACCACTACATCAGCCTGTGGCAGAAAGGGCCCAGATGGACTCTAAGAGCCTTCTCATTTGTGAAACAGTGGTTTGTCAATATTTCTCAGTTCAGTTCTTTTTGGACTTAAATAAAAACTTACTTCCTTGAAGCATGAAAAACGCAGGTATAACATTGAGAAATATGAAAGTGCTTTCTAAAGGCTCCTTTGATTTCTCTTTGAAATGCTAAAATATGATGTAAGCTTCTTGGCTTTGGAACTCACAGCTATTCAGTTCCTTCTACAGGTGATAAAAAGCATCCAGCCTGGAGCATAGATGTGTGAAAATAGATTAGGCAGTGTGTGAAAACACTTCCCATCAGTCATTTGACGGCATTTTTTTTTGAAATGCTAATGTCAGTGCTACAAAGCTGTTACCTTGAAATTCACACTTATTCAATTCTACATCCAGGTAAATAAAGCATCCCCTGTGAACACAGAAGTGTGAAGCCAAACTGAGGCAAACTGTGAAAATCCTGGACTCAATCCATCCTAAGGAGGAATGAAAATAAATGGTCTTCCTTCTTCATCCAGTATCATTTATTTGAGTTTGAAGGCTGTAGGGGAAATAACGAACTAGCATTAATTGAGTACCTACTATAAGCCAGGGTCATGTTGGAGGTATTTATATTTAAATATCCTCACAACCCTGCATTTTAAGTTTTTTATGCCTCCAAAAACTTAAGCTAACAGAAATCTCAATTAAGTAGTGTTGAGATACTAGAAGAGGGAGTTATATCCTGTGACAGGAGCAGAGTCCAACAGGAAGAAGAAAGACTCTCCCTCCTTCCTTGGCTAGGACTCAGTCAATGAAAAATCATGGATTCCTTGTTTGCTACAGCCCTCCCAACTTTTTTTCCCCTCTCTATAAGATTATTCTCCTCCCCTTGCCATGTGGGGATTTGCATGTGGCTCACCATAGTTGCAGACCCAGAATTGCAATTCTCTGTTCATCTCAAATAAACCCATCTTTGCTGGAGAAATATCTGATAGCCTATTTGTTTCAGACTGTCAGGAATCCTCTGGCCCTTATTAATTCCTGAATATTCAGGAATTAAGAGGAGAGGCACGCCTTTCCCGGGCTGAGGAATCCAGGCATTTCCTTTGTTAGTGTCTCATTATGGTGATAAGTCCCCTCTTCTCTCTTTAATAGGGACCACCTTGTGTTTTGTAAGTCTGTAATTTTAATCTTTATCTTTGCTGAGAATAGCTACCCTATAAGACAGTATATATGCCCACACCATGTTGATTAAAACACCTTTGCTCCATCAGAGCTTTGGTCCCTGTGTCTGTCTGTCTGTCTGTCTGTCTCATCTATTTCTCTATCTCTCTATTTCTGGCTGATTCCCTAGAGCGCGAAAGCCGGCTGCGTAACCCAAGGAATATTAGCCTCTTTCCTTCTTTCACTCTCTTGTTGTCGACTCCAGACCACCAGGTTTCAGTCCAGTAATGAACCAACATCAGACCAACATTGTGATAGTCTCCCCCAGTGGCTCCAGGGCTGATGAGCAAACAGGGACATTATCTATAATTTAGCCCATTGATGCTCACTGGTTTTCTCCCTGACCCTGAACTTTAAAGGTACATCCTTCTGTATCCCAGTTCATGCCTTCTTTGTGTTTGAAACTCTCCAGGCTCACTGAGGATCTATTTTAAGATTTTGTTCTTTCTGGATAAGGTGTTGTTCTTTATGTGAGTACTCATTTAGCATGTTGGTTGATTTGGAGATCACACTGTTTCAGTTGTAACTGACTGAGATGGCTTTAGCTCATTCCTTTGGGAAGAAGTGCTGCTTCATTGAAACTTTCCTGTTTTTTTCAGCCATTGGTCCATTCCTTTGGCATAGGGGCTGTTATATGGAAACTGGCTGGAAAGCCTTTGGACTGGCTCCTCTGGGACCAAACTGTTTCCTTCGAACAGGCTGATATTAGCTTGCAGCCTGTTTGAAGTTCAAGCTGTTTGTATTGAGCTGCTTGAAAAATTATACTTTTACTCTAGGGGAAAAAAAAAACTTTGAGAAATGGGATTCCAGTTATCTAAATATTTTGAGTCCTCTCCCTAGCCCCCACAGGGACTCTGACTGATTTTATGTTTAAAAACTATGGTCCTTCCTCATACACATTTCTAATTAAATGGCCTGACCTGACCAAAGGTAATTTAGAACATCAGTGGTCATTATGGGGAAATTTTGAAATCTCCAAATTTAATTTACTTTAAACTGTTTTGGGCTACAACAGCTCACAAATTTCTAGAACAAATGGAATGCCTATTTTGATTGTTATTTTGAGGCTTTCCAGTGTTAATAGAGTCTAAAATTGCCTCTCTGTAAAATAAAATGTTGAGATTAAGGGAGGTAAACAAACAGTTAAAAAAAATAAAATGGTTCCTAAAACCTTAGATTCTTTCTCTTTGACTTTGCTGTCTCAGGTTCCTTCTTTGGCCTCATCTTGTCTCATTCTCTTAGCTCCTCCTGGTCAGATTCCACCTCTGGCACCATCATCATCCTTTCTATGCCACCTATGCTTACTTATATCCTCAGTTCCTCTATACTAATTATCTTGCCAAACCTCCCCTTTTCTCCAAAACTCCCTGCTCCCTTTTCCTCTGAACTTACCAGGACTTTCTCTGTTAAAATTAAGCCTTCTGAGGATCCAGAGGTTAAAGCTTTAATTTCTTACATTCCCTGGACTAAAGCTGAACTGTGAGCCATAGTCAAAGATTCTTCCCAAAGTAACCAAAGCCCCTCATAGATTTGCAGGTGAATTTAATATAGCCATTCAAACTTACAGTGGGGGTTTCAGTATCTGCAAAACACTTCAAAGATATTGTCGTGTGCACCCCTTGAGGAGGAGATCGGATACTACCCTATGGCTGCACAACTGTTCCTTGGCTGCTCTTCCTGTGTTTCTACATCCCTTCCCTTCCCTGATTAGCAACTGCTTGATTGAACCTGCTTATTGGAGCTCAGGGACTATTATGGATGCTGGATGAAGCCTATTTCCTATAATCAAGAAATTGGTGACACAGAAAAAATTTTATGCCAGGAGTCTCATGGGATCCCACTCAGTATCACTACTGAATTTTATTTGAGGTCCTCATTCCATTTTGATTGAAATCTTGATTCTGTAGGGAGGAAGGGGAATGATTTTTCTTTTACCCTTTTGAGTTCTTGGCTGAAACCTCCTGTTGTAAAAATACAGATGAACAACAGAAAAACAGAAATTTATTAACATGTATGCCTCATGTATACATGGGAAATGCCCAGGACAACTTAGTAACTCCCTGAGATGGCCCAAGCCACCAACGTAAATATTATCTGCGGCTGAAGACCAAAGAAAGATGTTAGGGAATGGGGGAAGTCAGTAATGGAAGGTATAAAGCAGGTAAACAAGGGTACAGCTTATTATACTGATTTAAGTCAGTGCCTTCTCCATTGATAAGAGTTTCTTGTGATCTAGAGTCATCTTTCTATTTCCTAGTAGGCAGAGGGAGACATCCTTACAAATGGTAAATGTGAGTGTGTGTGTGTGTTAGTTGCTCAGTCATGTCTGACTCTTTGTGACCCCATGGACTGTAGCCTGTCAGGCTCCTCTGACCATTGCATTATCCAGGCAAGAATACTCGGATGGGTAGCCATTCCCTTCTCTGGGGGATCTTCTTGACCCAGGGATTGAACCCGGGTCTCCAGCATTGCAGGCAGATTCTTTCCTGTCTGAGCCACAAACCCACAAATGGTAAACACTAACATATAAACACACATTACTGCACCCAGATTTTGGGTTTTCCTGCATTGGGTCAATATCCTTTATGAACTGAGAATCAAAAACCTTCACACAGCTTACTGTCCACATTAACATGCTTTTACTATTCCATTTCTTCATCACCATAGCTTTACTATTCCAGGAAAGTCTTTCCCAGGAATATAAGAGTTGCAGCTAACTTTAGTGTTCATTCCAGGTGAAGAAGGAATTCATAGGGCCTGGACTCCATCTCAGGCCTGTCCGTGCTGGCCATGCTCTGCTGCCTCTCCAGCGGACTCTGAACTCTCTGCTTAGTGCCTGTGGGGACGACAATGGAAGGATAAGACCCCCTCCAGACAGGGGAATCTTGAAGATCACATCCAGGCTACTCATTGCCTAAGAGGAAGCATACCGTAATCACCCCTGTCTCCGGACAGGTCATAAACTTTTTTTCGTATCTATCAGGATGTAATCACAGGCTTATCGATTATTAACTGGTTGGAATGTAACTGCGGGCTTATTGACTATTGACTGTTTGGACACGTACACATGGGGTAGGTGGTGGGTTTAGACATATACACATGGGGTAGGTGGTGGGTTTAGACACGTACACATGGGGTAGGTGGTGGGTCTGGACACGTACGCATGGGGTATAAAAGATTTTCACAAATGCGGGACGGGGTCCTTGGCTAAGAGGAGACTCTGCCTTGGGCCCGCCGGCATAATAAACTGCACTTCACTATCTGCATTGTCCTTCTGAGTGAGTCTGTTTCCCGGAAAGCGTGGCTATAACATTTGGTGCGTTGGCCGGGAAACTCTTCACTTTGAGGAGACAGGTCTCATTTGAGGCCACCCTGAGGCTTTGTGGCTTGAATCTCCTAGAGGGGGGAAAGGCGCCTCGCCCCTCTGGAAGAATTCAGCCTTACAAAGCCCGGTTTCTTCACTTTGGCAGGTAGTGGACGGCAGCAGGGGAACTGAGCGCTCAGGTGAGGAGGAACCCACCCAGCAGGGTGGAAGAGGGGGCCTGATCACCCCCCTGGGAGGGACTAGAAGGAGCGGGGACCCACAGGAGCTGGAATAGGCAGGCAGCGATTGTTTGGTACACAGGTCTACGAGCGTGCTAGGGTTTAGGAAGGAAATTTGTGAAGGACATTTAGGAGGTGTGTCCACGCCGTCTCAGGGAAAATTATTACCAAGCGATCGCCAGGGGATTTTTAGGATAAGAAACTGGTCCTTGTATGCTCGTATTCTGCCCTCCCCCAGGAGGTGTCCCGTCTGCTGTGAAATTCTTGACCCCACCCCCCGGAATTGTTAGGCTAGAAGGAGGGGGGAACAGAAGTGAGTATGAATTGGCTTTTCCGGAGATGGCCTGGGACATGAGATATTTAACCCATCTGTGTTTTCATCTGCACCTGATCAAGCCCACCAAGGCAGAATGGACTTTAAGGGAGAAACAGTCTCGGACCATGTGATGTTCTGGTTCAGCTGTGCTGGCCAGCAGGTGAAGACACGCTGATCCCCCTTCTCCCTCTGGGATATGGCAGGTAAGGCTCTTCTCACCCCAATTAGGAAGGAGGCAGAATGGCAATTTAAGTGTCACTGAGTGGAAATGTGAGAAGTACATAGGGTACTGAGAACTTCGTAGACAGAACGAAAAGAAAAAGTAGAAGAAGATCTGAGAAGGTAAGCAAGATGGGGGAAAGTGAAACTAAGACAACTGTATCGGAGTGCATGATTAAAAATTTAAAGAAGGGATTAGGAGGAGACTATGGGGTGAAGATGAAGCCTAACTGCCTCCACATACTCTGTGAGGTCGAATGGCCCCCTATGGGAGCAGGATGGCCACCAGAGAACACCGTGAACTTAAAAATAGTGGAAGCAATCTACACAGTAGTCACAGGAGAGCCGGGACACCTGGATCAATATCCATCTATTGATTCATGGCTAGGGTTAGCTTGAGACCCTCCTACTTGGACAAGGTTCTGTATCCAGAAGGGAAAGGGAAAAATATTAAGGGCACAAAAATTGACTGATGATAAAAAAGGAAATTCTACAGGATTTGGACGGGGATGACCTGACCCCTCCCCCATGCTGGATAATGACACGCCTGCCTCCCAGTGCTTCACCAGGAACGGAGGCCTCCTTAATGCCTGATCCAGGGCCAGGTGAAGTTTCTGCAACAGCCACTGCTCCTCCGCCAGCTTTCCCGGAGTTCATAGAGCCGCTGTTTGGGCAGGCTCCGATCCCGGTGACAGAAGCCTCTGGACAACACTTCCAGGATCCGGCTCCAACCGAACCGCCCAAGCTATACCCGCCTCTCCCGGTGAGTACTGACAAGAGAGGGAGGGAGACATTGGAATTAAGCAGAGACCGCGCTCTGCCAGAGAGCTGGAGGAAATGAAAGAGAACAGACAAGAGACTTACAGTGCAAGCTGCTGCTCTGGGAAAGTCTAACTCGGGCCCTCCAGAAAACCTCATCTGCCCCAGGGACAGGACAGTCCTTCAACTGGTCCCAAGGGAGGCCCTGGGCCCGTTACAGCAAAACCAGTGTGCCCTGTGCCAAGGTTTTGGCCACTGGAAGGATGAATGCCCTAAGGCAAGGAAGGAAGAGGAAGCTCCCGCAGTTGTGGGGCTTGCTGACTTGGAAATTAACTAGGGCTGCTAGGGCTCAGAGATATCAGGTCCCTGAGAGCCCACGGTGACCTTAAAAGTGGGGGACCAAAACATTGACTTCATGGTGGATACAGGAGCAGAACTGTCGGTAGTAACAAAACCTGTGGCACCACTGTCCAAAAAGACTACCGCTGTTACTGGGGTATTGGGAGAAGAGATGACTAAATCGTTTTGCCAGCCCAGAAAATGTCAGATGTGGGGGGGGGGGGGGGGGGGGGGGCACCAAGTGACATTCCTGAGTGCCCAGTAACCCTGTTGGGAGGAGACTTGCTCTCCAAACTAGGAGCACAGGTGACTTTCTCCCCTGAGGAGAGGCCCACCTTCTGGATGGACTCTAGGACTTATTTGCCCTCTCTCTCAATATCACTCCAAGATGAGTGGAGGTTGCATGAGCCTCTGAAGGCAGAACCGGGTGGGCTGGAAGAGCATGAGAGAGCTAACTAAATTATTCCCTGAGGTCTGGGTGGAAGACAACCCCCCCTCCCCCCAGGCTGGCTGAACATCATGCCCCAGTGATAATGGAACTCAAACCAGGTACCATCCCGGTTAGAGGGCGCCGGTACCCGCTATGGATGGAGCCTGAACCGGCATATTGCCCCACATCAATAGATTGAAACAAGCAGGCGTTCTAGTAGAGTGCCAGTCGGCTTGGAATACGCCAATCCTGCCAGTCAAAAGGGAAGGAGGACAGGACTATAGGCCTGTACAAGATCTTAGGCTAGTCAACCAGGCTACTGTGACTTTACACCCCACTGTTCCAAACCCCTATACCTTGCTTAGCCTCCTCCCGCCGAGGACTAAAGTTTACCCTTGCCTAGATCTCAAGGATGCCTTCTTCTGCATACACCTCGCCCCAGCATCACAGCCCATCATTGCCTTTGAATGGGAAGATTCAATCGGGAGCACCAGATAACAAAGGCTAACTCCACAGCCATCTTTGGGGAAGCCTTGGCTTCTGATCTGGACTCATTCCATCTGGAAGAGTATGGATGTCAGCTCCTACAATACGGGGATGACCTGCTGCTGGCTGCCTGAGACCAAGGAAAATGCTGGAAAGGGACAAATGCACTGCTCCAGCTGTTGATGGAAGCAGGTTACCGGGTGTTGAAAAAGAAGGCACAATCTACAAAGAGGAGGTAAGGTATCTGGGGTTTGTTTTAAAGAAGGGCTCAAGGTTCCAGACCCTAATTGGGTCCTATATACTGATGGCACTAGCCTGATAAAACAAGGACAACAGCTGTTGGGTTAGCCAGAGCAGAAGGGGCCATCAAGACTGAAAAGAGATGGTGGGAATTGTCAAGTGACAAATTATTGGTACCGGAGGAGCTGGCACACACTCTGGTAAGCCAAACACACCAAGCGACCCACCTAGGCCATGCTGCCTGCTCTCAGGTTAATGCTGCCTCTTAGATATTCAGACAAAAACCTCCGGGTATTCAACTGAAAGGCACACTGCCCCTTGAACACCTGGGAGTGGACTACACTGAAATGAAACCTCACCGACACTACCATTACCTGCTGGTCATGATATGTGCATTCTTGAGATAGGTAAAAGCTTTTCCTACCTGGACTGAAAGAGCATCAGAAGTAGCCCGGTGCCTGCTTAGGGAAATGGTTCCCAGATTTGGATTTCCTACCAGCATTGGATCAGGCAATGGCCCGGCTTTTGCAGCTGATTTAGTACAACAAGTAAGCAAAACTTTAAACATCAAATGGAAACTGCACACTGCATATAGGCCCAGAGTTCTGAGATGGTGGAATGAACCAACTGGACACTTAAAGAGACTCTTCAAGTGGATCAGAGAGACTGACTGCTCCTGAGTGGACTTGCTTCCGATGGCTCTGCTCAGACTCAGGATGACCCCACAGTCCCAAGGCTATTCTCCATACGAAATTGTGTATGGGAGGCCTCCTCCCATAATAAAGCAGGTGTCAACAAATTTGCCTCAGGTAAGGGGGGGATAGGATTTCACAGCAGATGGAACTGGGTAAGGTGATAAATCGGGTAACTAAGTTTGTACAAGAAAGGGTGCCGTTCCCCCTTGGGGAACAGATTCATGAGTTTACACTTGGTGACCAAGTGTAGGTCAAAGATTGGGAACATGATTTGCTAGCCCTTTGGTGAAAGGGCCCTTATGTTATTCTAACTACCCCTACTGCAGTTAAAGTTGCAGGCATTGCCCCTTGGATCCATCACACCAGAGCAAAGAAGGCATACAACACTGACCCGGAAGACGCTGAGTGGACCACCCAGAAGGACCCCACCGACCCACGGGGAACCAAGATCATTCTGACGAGGAAGAAGAGAACGAGATCCCGGACGAGCCCTCTACAGGATGGAGCTGGGTAAATGACTCCTGCTGCTCGGCCTCATCAACGCAATTCTGAACCTGACTAGTGTTCCGGCACAGGACAACGTCTTCATCTCGTGGGCACATTCTTACGTGAACTTCCACAACCTCTCCAACTGTTGGGTATGTGGGGCCATGCCCCTCTTAGTAATGGACGGACTCCCCTGGTGGGTATCGCCACTCCGTTATGGGGACTTGATACCACTGTGTTCCTTCTTAGAGCAACAGAAAGGAACTTTTCTCTCCCTCACTAACCATAACCTTTCTTTGCTCTCCTGGTGTAAGAAGAAGCCATCAATGGGCCAGGGACATAGGGTTACATTTAACATGAACACCAGCCTTATGGAGATAATAAAGGCTTATACCTCATATATGAAAATTAAAGAGGAAAAGGGCTCCCTTAACAAAAGGGGGACAAGCCTCCCGGTACCTTGAGCAATACTACCAGGTCTGGGATGAATATTTCTGGATGACTCCTGAAAAAGGACAGTTGATTACCCCTGCTACTATTTGCTGGGAACAAAAAGAACAGAAAGTTGGATTTGGAGACCACCCCCTAGACCCAAAAGAATTCAAATATATGGGTTATTTGCCCCCTGAACAATGTAAACAATCTTGAAAGTTACCTATCACCCCAATCAGTCTGTTCAGTGGCCCGGTTCCGACTGGAAATATAATCCTAGAATGCGCTGGGTAGCCCCCAATGGGACCCAGTGGCTCTGTGGGCTTAATTTATGGCCATGGTTACCAGTTGGCTGGGTGGGGCGTTGCACATTAGGATTTGCTTTTGCCCATGGCAGTATTAAGCCTGGCCTACACCAGCCTCCAGTAAACCTGCCTTATCTGCATGCAAGATGGACACAATCTGTGTTCCAATGGTATGACTATCTTGCTGCCTTGTTTGTACCCTCTATAGGAACAACAGATATCATGGTAAGGTAGAGGCCTTAACTAATTTCACTAAACAGGCCCTCTTAGACAGTACAAAAGCCATTCAAGCTTTGAACGAAGAACAAATTCAGATGAGGAAGGCAGTAATTCAAAATAGGATGGCATTAGACATACTCACAGCAGCCCAGGGGGGGACTTGCGCCGTAATTAAAGTCGAATGTTGTGTGTACATCCCTGACCTGTCTGGAAATGTATCTACTGCCTTGAAGGATATGCAAAATCAAGTGAAAGCCATGTCTAATGAAAATATTCCCTTTTGGACTTCAGTTCTCTCCTGGGTAAAGGGAGACTAATGGAAAACCATTGTAACTGTTGTTATAGTAATCTTAATCATACTGCTCTGTGGGCCCTGCTTCCTACAATGTCTTGTGAATTTTGTAACCCAGAGGTTGATAGCATTCTCTCATGCGGATGACAGGAGGGCTAAGGTACAATATATCTCAATGAGTGATGCTCATTATGGAAACTAAGAGCATCAAGAGGGGGGAATGAAGAAGGAATTCATAGGGCCTGGACTCCATCTCAGGCCTGTCCGTGCTGGCCATGCTCTGCTGCCTCTCCAGCGGACTCTGAACTCTCTGCTTAGTGCCTGTGGGGACGACAATGGAAGGATAAGACCCCCTCCAGACAGGGGAATCTTGAAGATCACATCCAGGCTACTCATTGCCTAAGAGGAAGCATACCGTAATCACCCCTGTCTCCGGACAGGTCATAAACTTTTTTTCGTATCTATCAGGATGTAATCACAGGCTTATCGATTATTAACTGGTTGGAATGTAACTGCGGGCTTATTGACTATTGACTGTTTGGACACGTACACATGGGGTAGGTGGTGGGTTTAGACATATACACATGGGGTAGGTGGTGGGTTTAGACACGTACACATGGGGTAGGTGGTGGGTCTGGACACGTACGCATGGGGTATAAAAGATTTTCACAAATGCTGGACGGGGTCCTTGGCTAAGAGGAGACTCTGCCTTGGGCCTGCCGGCGTAATAGACTGCACTCCACTATCTGCATTGTCCTTCTGAGTGAGTCTGTTTCCCGGAAAGCGTGGCTATAACACAGGAACTTCCTGAAAGACCATCAATTCTTCAAAAGAAACCAGCAATGATAAATTATATCCTAACACTGTCTGAAGCGTGTTGACTAAAAAAATAGTCACAACCTAAAAGCTGAGAATTATTTTATTCAGTGAGAATTTTTAGGACTTCAAGCCTTGGAGATAGCATCTCAAGCAACCCTGAGAGAACTGCTCTGAGGAGGCAGGGCGAGAAGTCAGATTATATAGAAATTTGTAACAAAAGGCAGGTAGTCTAAACATCAAAAGTATTTTTGTGAATTAAAGAAAATCAGATATCTCAAGTTAAGGAATTTAGTGCTTTTCTGGGAAGATGCAAGAATCTGGGCTCATTGAAATAATTCATTTCATATGCATCTCAGCTATCTGGGGCCAGTACCCTGTGATTTTTCACATCCTGATTTCTTCAGGGCTCCCTGTAGGGAGTGGTTGCAGCCTGATGGCTGACAGATCACAGGTATTCTTCTCCTTCCTGAGGGCTTGGAGGGCTGGAATCACTGATGACTGTGACATCCTTGTTTGTTGATATGGCAGGAGATATTCCATTTCTCAAGACTTTGTCCCCAAACTCCTCTCCTTGCAGTGCCCACCAATTCTAAATTATTGTACCATAACCCTCACCCAAACCTAGCTAAGTCTCAGTTTAAGATACTCTTTACACTAGACTTCAGAGCACAATAATGATCCCAATATTACCCTTTCTTTTCCAAGACACTGGAGATTCAACTGTCAAAGTAGGATTTTCCCTTACCAAGATAAGTAACAAGTTCATTTGTCTTACAAACAAGTTGTGGTGACACTTCAGGGAGCCATTATCCAATAGTAGAATGGGAAAAATACTGCCCATCTCATGGGACCATTGGGAGGATTCGTTTTTTTTTTTTTTAAGAGACAATGTTAAGTGCTCTATTTGTGCTATAGACTAAATAAACACAGTACTTGCCACACAGTAGGTACCTTGAATATAATTAATTGATAAAATGGATTAATAACAAGTATAGTATTAAGATTTTCCCTTCTCTGAGCATCATATCTGAGAAGCAAAAGGTGGAAGTTGGAGGGATAGATGCAGGGGGAGAGTGATGAAGAGAAAAGGTGAGAAACAGAACTTTCACACCTTTCAGCAATGTGTCAGCGTGTAAGTGCGTCACCAAAAGGCATGGGTGTCTGAGGTAGCTAAAGGCAGCTGCCCATCAAAGATCAATGCTCCCCCTCCCATAGATTCTGAGATGTGGCTGGAGAGAATCACCCAGCCAGGGTCATGTAACTCAGACTCAAGTATCTAGGTTGAACATGTGTCTCCTTCCCACTGTAGGGATGGAAACATAATTTTCCCTCTCCTCTTCTAAGTTCTGATCTGGGGCCCCTGTAAGAAATGATTGATAAAAGAAAAACAAACGTTTGCTGACATTTATATTTCATATACACATGGGAGATACACAGGGCAAAATGAGTAACTCACAAACAGTTGACTTAGAATTCAGTCTTAACTACCATCTTCAGCCAAATCATACAAAAAAGGTATGGGGTGGGGGGGAGGCAGGAAATGGAAAAGAAACCAAGAAAGGGGAGATAAAGGAGGGTAATGCTTGCTTTGCAGGTGCAAGTCAATGTCTTCTCGATTGGTAAGATTCTCTCATGAATTAGAATCAAAATTCTCTTCAGAGAAGAAGACATACTTAAAAGTGGAGATTACCTTTATAAATGTAAGTTTCCCTTACAAAAGGGTAATTTCTACTGTTTTCTCAGAGCTCTTCCTATGATTGCAGTATCTCAAGATAACCAGCTCAAAATAGTGCTTATGCCATAGAAGTATATTTGTGAGTAGCATGTTCTAGTCTCCTACATCACCAATGGAAAGAGACAGGAATTCATATGGGTCATATTCAAGATAAGCCACTTAAAAGGGGGTTTTCTTTCTTTGCTTTTCCTTTCTCCTGCCACATAAATGCTAATGAGTATGATGGATTTGCCCCATTCCACCCAAGGCAGCAGTGTTTCTGATTCCAAGAATTATACATTCTTGATGGTTAGGATACACACCACTCCCTTCCCCAATCCAGTGTGAACCACACAAGCCTGAGTACTCTGTTGCCCTCCTGTATGATAACCCCCTACTGGCTAATGATTTCCCAGGTGAGCCTCAAACAGACTCTGCTGGGTCCCACATCTGTATATGCCACAGCCTCTAGGACATCTTTGCTGTATAGATCCCAGGCTCACCCAAGACTAGGTGACCATCTTTCCTGTTGTTGCAAACCCCACTCCAGGGAAGGGCATCATCATCCCACAGGCCCAGAAGCCAGAAACCCTGAAATTTTCCTGTCTTATCACTGTGACTAGGTTATGTTACCCATCTTGTTGACCACCCTACCTAGGTCTGGGTCATTGCTGCCACACTTCTGCTAGGAAACTGTTGACCAAAACCACCCACCTTGGCTAGGCATAATGATAACCACTTGCATGAGTTGTCTTATAACAGGAGGTCCTGAAAGGAAGATGGCATGATTGCCAAGAACTAACCAAAATTAACAAATAGAACTCAGGAGAGGCCAAAAAAGAAGGAGGAGATGCCAGTCCTTATGTCCTATCCACCTCCCAGAATCCTTCATTCTAGAATCCATCTTGGTTGAGAGATGTGTGCACCACCAGGAAGGACCCTTAGTCAGACCAAATACGGGCCAAGATGATTGTCCAGAGACAACTTGGAAACTAACCTCGTTATAATACAACCTGAGACCATGAGCCACACCTGGCAGAGCAGTTCTCCTGGCTTCCCTTACCCTGCTACTCTATGCCTGAGTACTCCCTCTAATAAAGCCTCTTGCTTTGTCAGTGTGTGTGTGTCTCCTTGGGCAATTTATTTCTCAGTGTCAGAAAAGAGCACACTCTTGGGCCCTGGAAGGGGTCCCACTTCCTGCAAAACTTTCATGAATTCTCTGTGAAAGTCTAGTGTTTAAACATAATGCTCGGATATTCATGCTTAAGTTTACAGTAGACAGAAATTTTTGTGGAATCATAGTGAAGTGGTTAAGAGCATGTTTTCTGAGCCAAATGACCTGGGTTCCAGCCCTTGTTCAGTCTCTTACTAGATTTGCCACCATGAGCAGGTTGTTCGAGCTAACTATGCCTCGGTTCCTTCATCTACAAAATGGGATTCATGCACCTACCTCATAAGGGTTGTTGAGAGGAATAAATGAATGCCCTCGGAGAGAGTACCATCATCCCATTTTACATTTTCCTTTTAAATACAGTGTCTTCTACCTGGGTAAGCTCATCTGTACAGGCAGGCCAGGGCTGGTGTCCTGATCCTGCCATGTGTTGGTTTCTATAACAATAAGTGACATCTTAAGCCCACTGCCCAGCACCCAGGACATCCTATCTTCTCCTTGGGTCCCCCAGGATCCCTGTCTCACAGTAACTTCCAGAGCCCCCAGCTAAGGCTGCTGGTCAAAGCCACCCTCTGGAATTGAAACTGAGTGGGGCTCAGTGAGGTTCCCAGGCACAGAGGCTCTTTTGTCACCCATTTCTTGTAGGTAAGATTCCAGCTTCCATGACTTTCCCTGAGTTCCAAAGGGCAACAGCTACTAACAAAGGGAGGAACAGCCAAGAATCCATCTGAGGCAAGATTCAAAGGACCAGAGAGAAACCCATCAAGATTAAGAGACCACCGCTTGAGTTGACATAGAACAATAGACTGGTTCCAAATAGGAAAAGGAGTACGTCAAGGCTGTATATTGTCACCCTGCTGATTTAACTTATATGCAGAGTACATCATGAGAAACGCTGGGCTGGAGGAAGCACAAGCTGGAATCAAGATTGCTGGGAGAAATATCAATAACCCCAGATATGCAGATGACACCACCCTTACGGCAGAAAGTGAAGAACTAAAGAGCCTCTTGATGAAAGTGAAAGAGGAGTGAGAAAAAGTTGGCTTAAAGCTCAACATTCAGAAAACTAAGATCATGGCATCCAGTCCCATCAGTTCATGGAAAATAGATGGGGAAACAGTGGCTGACTTTATTTTTCTGGGCTCCAAAATCACTGCAGATGGTGACTGCAGCCATGAAATTAAAAGACACTTACTCGTTGGAAGGAAAGTTATGACCAACTTAGACAGCATATTAAAAAGCAGAGACATTACTTTGCCAACAAAGGTCTGTCTAGTCAAGGTTATGGTTTTTCCAGTGGTCATGTATGGATGTAAGAGTTGGACCATAAAGAAAGCTGAGCATTGAAGAATTGATGCTTTTGAACTGTGGTGTTGGAGAAGACTCTTGAGAGTCCCTTGGATTGCAAGGAGATCCAACCAGTCAATCCTAAAGGAAATCAGTCCTGAATATTCATTGGAAGGACTGATGTGAAACTGAAACTCCAATACTTTGGCCACCTGATGTGAAGAGCTGAGTCATTTGAAAAGACCCTGATGCTGGGAAAGATTGAGGGCAGGAGGAGAAGGGGACGACAGAGGATAAGATGGTTGGATGGCATCACCGACTCAATGGACATGGGTTTGGGTGGACTCCAGGAGTTGGCGATGAACAGGGAGGCCTGGTATGCAGCAGTTCATGGGGTCACAAAGAGTCAGACACGACTGAGTGACTGAACTGAACTGAACTGAACCTGAATTGAGATTAAGGCAGTGCAGGCCCTGCTCACATCTTTATCCTGTCCCCACCTTTGAATCATTGTTATAAAACTCCTCATCAAATCCTCCTGGGTTGGGATACACAGTTCTGAGGGCACAGGAAGCTACTGTGTCCTCTTTTGCCTGGCAAAACAGTACAGCCCTACTATTCTTTTCTATTTCACCCAAAACTCTGAGATTTCATTTGTACCAGTGTGCAAAGAGGTTGAGCTTTTGGCATCAGAATCACCACATCTCCTTTTCTACCTATCCTTCTTCAGTCTGAATCATCTGGGGTGTCCCATAGCAGGGACACACACATCCTAAGAAGGGGGCTCACTCTGTTGATGGAAACTGCTCCAGTCATGCTTGAAACTGAGTCCTAAAGGCGAGTTCCTTTTCTGAGTTTATGATTAACCTATCTATCCAAAACTTTATTCCCTTTCTTCTGTTCCCCCTCAAAATTGAAGAGTATTAATGAAAAGAGGAAACTGTAACCAAGCAGGACCCTATGGGCGCTCCAAGGTGCAAAGGGTTTCAGTGTACCCTGTTTCTTGTTTGGAGAAAAAGGCTTCAGCCTCCTAGAGCTTCCCTGAGTTCCCAGGGTAGATTCAAACAGTTACTAACTAGACAAGGAAAAGCAAAAGTAGAAAGCCAAGACGTTCCTAGAGTAACAGGCAAGTTTGGCCTTGGAGTACAAAATGAAGCAGGACAAAAGCTAACAGAGTTTTGCCAAGAGAATGAATTGATCATAGCAAGCATCCACTTCCAACTACACAAGAGATGACTCTACATGTGGACATCACCAGATGGTCATTATTGAAATCTGATTGATTGTATTCTTTGCAGTTGAAGATGGAGAAGCTCCATCTTCAGTCAGCAAAAACAAGACCAGGAGCTGTCTGTGGCTCAGGTCATGAACTCGTTATTGCCAAATTCAGACTTAAATTGAAAGCCTAGGCCATTCAGGTATGACCTAAATCAAATCCCTTATGATTATAAGTGGAAGTAACAAATAGATTCAAGGTATTAGATCTGATAGACAGGGTGCCTGAAGAACTATGAACAGAGGCTTGCAACATTAGACAGGAAGTGGTGATAAAAAACCATACCCAAGAAGAAGAAAGACATGAAAAAGACAAAATGGTTATCTGAGGAGTTCTTACAAATCACTGAGAAAAGAAAAGATGCAAAAGGCAAAGGAGAAAAGGAAAGATATACCCATCTGAATGCAGAGTTCCAAAGAACAGCAAGGAGAGATAAGAAGGCCTTCCTCAGTGATCAATGCAAAAAAATAGAGGAAAGCAATAGAATGGGAAAGACTAGAGATCTCTTCAAGAAAATTAGAGATATCAAGGGAAAACTTCATGTAAAGATGGGCACAATAAAGGAGAGAAATGGTATGAACCTAACAGAAGCAGAAGATATTAAGAGAGGTAGCAAGAATACACAGAAGAACTATACAAAAAAGATCTTAATAACCCAGATAACCATAATGGTATATGATCACTCACCTAGAGCCAGATATCCTGGAGTGCAAAGTCAAGTGGGCCTTAAGAAGCATTACTATGTACAAAGCTAAGGGAGGTGATGGAATTGCAGTTGAGCTATGTCAAATCCTAAGAGATGATGCTGTGGAAGTGCTGCATTCAGTAGGCCAGCAAATTTGGAAAACTCAGCAGTGGCCACAGAACTGGAAAAGGTCAGTTTTCATTCCAGTGTCAAAGAAGGGTAATGCCAAATGTTTCAACCATCTTACAATTGCACTCATTTCATATGCTAGCAAGGTAATGCTCAAAATCCTTCAAGCTAGGCTTCAACAATATGTGAACCAAGAACTTCCAGATGTACAGGTGGGATTAGGAAAGCAGAGGAACCAAAGATCACATTGCCAGCATCTGTTGGATCATAGAAAAAGCAAGAGAAACATCTATATCTGCTTCATTAACTAAGCTAAAACCTTTGACTGTGTGAATCACACTATGTGGAAAATTCTTCAACTGATGGGAATACCAGACCACCTTACCAGTCTTCTGAGAAACCTGTATGATGTCAAAAAGCAACAGTTAGAACTGGACATGGAACAACAGACTGGTTCAAAACTGGTAAAGGAGTAAGTCAAGGATGTATATTGTCACCCTGCTTATTTAACTTATATGCAGAGTACATCGTGAAATCCCAGGTTGGATGAAGCACAAGTTGGAAACAAGATTGCTGGGAGAAATATCAATAATCTCAGATATGCAGATGACACCACCCTTATGGCAGAAAGTAAAGAGGAACTAGAGTCTCTTGATGGAGGTGAAAGGGAGAGTGAGAAAAGCTGGCTTAAAAACTTAACATTCAAAAAATGAAGATCACGGCATCTGGTCCCATCACTTCATGGCAAATAGATGGGGAAACAATGGAAACAGTGACAGACTTTATTGTCTTGGGCTCCAAAATCACCACAGACAGTGATTGCAGCATCAAAAGAAGAGACACTCATTGCAAGAAAAGTTTTGACAAAACTAGATGACGTATTAAAAAGCAGAGACGTTACTTTGCAAACAAAGGTCTGTCTAGTCAAAGCTGTGGTTTTCCAGTAGTTAGTTATGTATGGATTTGAGCGTTGGACCATAAGGAAAGCTGAGTGCCAAAGAATTGATGCTTTTGAACTGTGGTGCTGGAGAAGACTCTTGAGAGTCCCTTGGACTGCAAGGAGATCAAACCAATCAATCCTAAAGGAAATCAACACTGAATATTCATTGGAAGGACTGATGCTGAAGTTGAAACTCCAATACTTTGGCCAGCTGATGAGAAGAGCTGTCTCACTGGAAAGACCCTGGTGGGGAAATTTGGAGGCAAGAGGAGAAGCAGATGACAGAGGATGAGATGGTTGGATGGTATCACCAACTCAATGGATGTGAGTTTGAGCAAGCTCCGGGAGATGGTGAAGGACAGGAAAGAATAGCATGCTGCAATCCACGGGGTTGCAAAGGGTCAGACAGGACTGAGCGACTGAACAACAACAGAGAAGGGAAGGAATGCAGAGATAAGGGAGGGCAGTTAAGAAATAATAGTGTAGCAATAAAGCAAAGTCCCAGTTTCTCCTCAAGGTATATAATAACAATCTGACACATACATTTGTGTTCTTCTACAGAAACTAAGGCTCCCACTCAGGCAGAGGATTGTAACTACCTGCTGAGACCCAAACTGGTTGGAACCTGAAAGCTGATTATTGAGATTCCTGGAACACCACCCCTGTTACCTCACCACCAACCAATCAGAGGAGAGTCATACACTCTGCAGCCCTCCCCTCAAAAGTTGCCTTTGAAAACTCTTCCCTGAAGACCATCAGGGAGTTCAGGATATTGGAGTATGAGCCATCCATTCTCCTTGGTTTCATCATCACAGCAAATTACCCAGCATTGACTACAAATGCTGGATACAAATGCAGGCTACAAATGCAATTCTCAACACAAACATTTATCCTGAAACATGGCTAAGTCCAAACCTTCTTAGAAATGTTCAGACACCCCTAGACTGAGGAGGTTGGCAATGCTTTCACTGCTTTACAGGTGTTTTGTGTTGGTCTCAGCCTAGGCAGTGATTCTATTGACTAGGAAATCCTGGGGGCACTCACCTGGATCTGCACTACTCAGGCAACCCCCACAGGCATTTCCCTGATTGGAGCCAAATGGAGGCAGGACTAGCTCTAGTGTTTCTTATGATTGCAGGATGTACCTTAGTAACAACCAGCAGAGAACTTTGAAAAAACAAGGCTTGTTACTCACAGGCCCTCAAGGGTACACAGCATGCATGCTCAGAAACACACAGCAGGGTTGGGGTTAGGGTAGGGGGTAGAATAGCATAGTCATAGGGTTCCGCCACTATTGAGGGTGGGATGCCTAGTGTTTTACAGATTCACTCTTTACTGGTGAATTTAAAACATAAGAGCAGGCACTATAGCATAGGAATGGAAAAGCAGGGTCACTCAAAAAATCAGTTATGTAGGTCACCATGGGCTTTCCATGAGCATAAACTCAATGGGTGGGGCAGCCTGGCTCTCTAGCAAGTTATGTGGCTGGCAATACGCTTAATCCAGATGGATGCCTTTGAAATGGATGCTTTAGCAATGAAAAGCTCAATGTCAGGCACTTACAACAGGTTTTAGCCTCATCTTTTAAAATATATATATACATATATATACATTTATTTAGTTAGTTTTATTTGGCTGCACCAGGTCTTAGTTGCTGCCTGCAGGATCTTTAGTTGTAGCATGTACCATCTAGTTTCTTGACTGGGGATCGAGCCCAGGCTCCCTGCGTTGGGAGCATGGAGTCTTAGCCACTCGACCATCAGGTAAGTCCCTAGCCTAATATTTATGATTAGTATGTAAGCAAAGACCGAGGTGTCTGGCCTACCACCTACCAGCTGATCACAGCAGCTTTTACACCTCCTTATCCTGACCTATTACTTGGGGATACTGGTTCCCAACCCCTTCCCAGAGTCTAAATAATTTTTTCCAGCTATTGAGATGTAATTGACATACAGCCTTGTTTAAGTTTTCAGATGTATACTGAATGATTTGATGTATGCATTTATTACAAAATGATTACCACAATAAGGTTAGCTAACATACGTATCACCTTACATAGCACAGTTTTCTTTGTCTGGTGAGAACGTTTAAGATTTACTCTCTTAGCAACTTTCAAATATACAATACAAAGTTGTTAACTATAGTCACCAGGTTATACTTTACATCCCCACAGCTTAAAACTGGAAGTTTTTACCCTTTGATAACCTTTACCGGTTTTCCCCAACTCCCTCACTCTTCCCCAATCCATAAACAATAATAACTGAAAAGCAACAACAAATCAATGGACTGTTAGGGTTTCTCCATGTCTTGGCTATTGTAAATAATGCTACAATGAATATGAGAGTGGAGATATCTCTTTCATTTCATTTCATATCTCTTTCATTTCTTCCCATGTATACTCAGGAGTGGAATTTCTAGATATGGTATTCTGTTTTTAATGTTTTAAAACATTAAATGTTTAAAACATTCAGCCTCTCATCATTAAGAGCTATATCAGCTGTAGATATGTCATGTGCTGCTGTGTGTGTGCTTGCTAAGTCACTTTAGTTGTGTCCAACTTTTTGTGACCCGATGGACTATAATCTGCCAGGCTCCTCTGTCCATGGGATTCTCTAGAAAGAATACTGTAATAGGTCGCCATTTCCTGCTCCAGGGGATCTTCCTAACCCAGGGATCAAACCAGGGTCTCATGCATCTTCTGCATTAGCCGACAGATTCTGCAACTCTAGTGCCACCTGGGAAGTCCTATCTAAGTCAGCAGTTGTTTTATTGGCAGATTTTTTATCAATTTATTGATCTTTTCAGAGAACCAACTTTGGTTCATTTCTTCTATTGTCTATCCCATTGATTTCTGTTCTTAAATTTACTATTTCCTTCTTCTACTTTCTTTGTATTTTTTAATGACTGTTCATAGCAGCTTTGTTCATAATAGACAATACTGGGAAACAAATATAATGGCCACTAATGAAGGTAATAAATTAAGGTATAATTGCCAATATTTGTTGGATCCTAGAGAAAGCAAGGGAATACCAGAAAAACATCTAATTCTACTTTATTGAGTAGAATGAAAAAGTCTTTGACTGTGTGGATCACAACAAACTGGAAAATTCTTAAAGAGATGGGAATACCAGACCCCCTTACCTGTCTCCTGAGAAACTCATATGCAGGTCAAGAAGCTTACAAGGAATGACTGACTGGTTCAAAATTGGGAAAGGAGTATGACAAGGCTGTATATTATAACCCTGTTTACTTAACTTGTTTGCAGAGTACATCATGCAAAATGCTGGGCTGGATGAATCACAAGCTGGAATCAAGATTGCTGGGAAAAATAACAACAACCTCAGATATGCAGATGATGATACCACTCTAACAGCAGAAAGTGAAGAGGAACTAAAGAGCTTCTTGATGAAGGTGAAAGAGGAGAGTGATAAAGCTGGCGTAAAACTCAACATGAAAAAAATAAAGATCATGGTTTCTGGTTCCACCACCTCATGGCAAATACAAGGGGGAAAAGTGGAAATGGTGAGCAACTGAACATCAACAAATTTTATACTTAAAAATGCCTAAAATGTTATGCTATAAATTTTTTACCACAATAAAAATATCACTAAAAAGGTCCACAATTTTATATATATATATATATTTTTTTTTTTTTTCCCCTTCAACAAGTGGAACCTAATTCCCTTCTCTCAAGTTAGGCTGGACTTCTATCTAGCACACAGAATAAAGCAGAAGTGACAGTTTACAACTTCAAAGACCGAGGCCTAAAAGGAATTGCACCTTTCTTTTCTCTCTCACTTGAACTACTCCCTCTGTTGGAAGTTAGATGCCATGTCATAAGGAGATTCAAGTGGCCTATAGAGAAGGCTGAGTGAGGAAGAGGCCCTTGGCAATTGCCATATGAGTGAGCCATCTTGGAATAGATCCTCCACCCCAGTCAAGCCTTCAGATCACTGCACCCCTGCCAACATCCCAACTTCCATTTCATGAGCAATCCAGAGCCATAACCACCCGGCCGAGCTTCTCTCATATTCTTAATCTAATGAAACTGTGAAAAAGCAAATGCTTGTTTTATAAAGACTCGATGTTTAATAATTTGTATTTCAATTACAAATTTATATTTGTATTTCAGCAATAGATAGCTCATGCAAGTTTATAGTTCATTTCACTCAGCATAATTACTGGGCTTAATATGACTAGGCTTAATTCTACCATCCTGCTGTTGGTTTCTACTTGTTCCATCTGTTCTTTGTTACATTGTTTTTGTGTCCCACTTTCCCTGTCTTCTTTTGGATTATTCAAGTCTCTCATAGGTTCCATTTTATCTATTCTATTGGCTTTTAGCTATACCTTTTTGTAATTTTAAGTGATTTACACCTACAATAGGAATCCTCAATCTATAGTAGTCTGTCTTGAATTCATGTAAATTCATATAAAATTATAACAACATAATTCTAATTGTCCCCTATTCTGTCCTTTGTGCTTTGGTTGTCTTATGTTTTACTTTTACGAATAGGTAATCCCATCATATAGGGCTTCCCAGGTGGTAATAATGATAAAGAATCTGATTGACAATGCAGGAGATGTAAGAATCAGAGGTTCAATCCCTGGGTCAGGCAGATCCCTTGGGAAAGAAAATAGCAACCCACTCTGGTATTCTTGCCTGGAGAACCCCATGGACAGAGGGAGCCTGGAGGGCTGCTGTCCACAGGGCCGCAAAGAGTCAGACATGACTGGAGCAACTTAGCACACAGCACAATCCCATCATATTTTCTATTATTGTTTTAAACAGTCAAAGTCCTTAAAAAAAATGAAAACGCTGCTTTACAGTCACCCACATATTACAATTTCCAGTGCCATTCTTCTTTCTTGCTAATCTGATCTTACATCTGGAATTTTTTATATTTAGCCAAATAATTGCTTTCTTTGGCATTTTTCATAGCATCATTCTGATGGCCACAAATGGTCTCAGATTGTGTTTTTCAGTAAAAGCCTTCCTTTTTCCTTCACTGGATATAGAATTCTTTTTCTCAGATTATTTTATTTCAACATTTTAAAGATGTCACTTCATATTATCCTGCTTCTATTGTTCCTCCTGAGAAGTCAGCCTTCATTCTTCTTATTGTTTTACACACACCTACCCAACAGCTTTTAACGTTTTCTCTTTGTCACCAGCTTTTAGCACTTTGATAATGATGTGCATAGATATTTTTCCTGCTTGGTATTTACTGAGTTTCTGAGATCTATAGTTTACTTCTTTTATAAATTTTGGAAATTTTCAGCAATTATTTCTTCAAATATTTCTTATCTCTCTTCTACTTCTGAAACTTCAACTGCTTATATATTAGACTGTTTTACATTGTCTGATCACTCTTAGGCCCTCTGTTTAGGATTGGCTGTTTTGTTTTCTGCCTTCCTTTTTCTTCTTATTCTTCAGTTTGTGTAACTTCTATTGATTTGTCTTTCAATTTATTGATCTTTTCTTCAACTGTGTCCAATATTGTGTTAAGTCAACCCAGTGGATTCTTAATTTCAAAAACATTTTCAGTACTAAAATCTCCATTTTTAAAATTTATTTTTTAAGTTTCCAATCCTTATCCTCTTGCATTGCTAGTGGGAATGTAAACTGATACAGCCACTATGGAAGACAGGGTGGAGATTCCTTAAAAAGCCATGACTCAACAATCCCACTCTTAGGCATATACCCTGAAGAAACCAATATTGAGAAAGACATATGTATCCCAATGTTCACTGCAGCACTATTTACAATAGCTAGAACAGGGAAGCACCTGAGAGGCCCACTGACAGATGAATGGATAAAGAAGCTGTGGTATGTATACAACAGAATACTACTCAGCCATAAAAAGGAGCACATTTGAGTCAGTTCTGAAAGTGAAAGTCACTCAGTTGTGCCTGACTCTTTGCAACCCCATGGACTATACAGTCCATGGAATTCTCCAGGCCAGAATACTGGAGTGGGTAGCCTTACTCTTCTCCAGGGGATCTTTCCAACCCAGGTCTCCCACATTGCAGGCAGATTCTTTACCAGCTGAGCTACAAGGGAAGCCCAGTTCTAATGAGGTAGAAAAACATAAAACCTATTATACAGAGTAAAATAAGTCAGAAAGAGAAATATAAATATCGTATACTGATGCATATATATGGAATCTAAAAAGATGATACTGATGAATTTATTTTTGGGGCAGCAATGGAGAAACAGATATAGAGAACAAACCTGTGGATATGAGGGAGGGGAGGATGGAGGGGGTGAGATGTATGGAGAGAGTAAGATGGAAATTTACAATACCATATGTAAAATAGATAGCCAATGGGAATACGCTATACGACTCAGGGAACTCAAACAGGGGCTCCATGACAATCTAGAAGGTTGGGATGGGGAGGGAGATGGGAGGCAGGTTCAGGAGGGAGGGGACATGGGTGTCCCTGTGGCTGATTCTTTATGATGTATGACAGAAAACCACAAAATTCTGTAAAGCAATTTTGCTTCAATTAAACAAATAAATTTAAAAACTACAAAAAAAAGTTTCCACTCCTTTTATTGAACTTTACTTATGTTCACCTATTTTGTTCTCCTTTTCTATAAATTCTTTAAAGTATTTACAATAGTTATTTTGTGTCTTTATCTGTTAATTATAACCTCTGGGTGATCTATGAGCCTATGCCTATTAATGTCATTCTCTTATAGGCCATATTTTTCCAATTCTTTGTATTTTTGATTATTATTATTATATGCTGGATATTTTCAATGACAATGTAAAGAGAGTCTATGTTATATCAGCTCTATCTAAATTATGTTACATTTTGTTCTGTTAGGCAATTAAATTCCTGGCAAAGAGGATCTATTTCAGGCTTATTCTTAATCTTGGATTATTGCCATTCATAGATACAGACTCTTCATCTTAAATGTGGCCTTTGTAAAGGTTTATATTAAATGTTCAATGTGTTCGACAAGGTCACTCTGCATGGGACAGAATTTCAGTGTCTCCCAAGCACTCACAGAAAACTGTTCGACTCTAATTCCATGTTTGGTTACTGTTTCTTATTGAAGAAATTATCCCTCAAATGTAGCAACTTAAAAAAAATGTATTACACTCTCTGATTCCCTGGGTAGGGGATTCATGCAGAGTTGAGTAAGGTTAACTTATTTCTGTTCTACAATGTCTCTGTCCTCAGCTGGGAAGATTCAAGTGATGAATCTACCTTGAGAACTCAGACTGGAGTCATCTGACCTCTCTGGTGCCTGGCTTCACAGGACTCAATGTCTAGGACTGCTGACAAGGGTATCTGTCTAGATGTAGCTTCTCCATATGGTTTAGGGTAGCCAGAATGCTTATATAACCACTTAGCACTCAATAATAACAGAATCCTAGTAAACAAGGTGGAAACGGAATAGCTTTTGTTATCCAGGTTTATATATCATAGAGCATCGTTTCCCTGTGCTTTTTTTGTTGAAGCAATCACAGCTCATCCAAACTCCAGGAGAGAGAAACAGAATCTCTTTATGAGAGTATGCCATGGTCACGTTTTAGAAGAGCATGTGGGGTAGGAGATAATGTGGTGACCATCTTTACAAAATGCAATCTGCCATAGTACCCTAGCAGCTGTTATCAGCTTCTCAGTCTTTCAATAATGTGAGCAAATTGGGACTTGGTCAAGTTCCTAGGGAATTTGTGGGGCTTTTCCTCGATGGTTTCCTCTTCTCTGGTGCCTTACCTCTCAAATTCCAGCCACCTACTAGCCCTAAAGTCCAATCTCTGTTTCCTCTGCTCAAAAAGACTTCCACATTCTACTTGAGTTCTGTTTTCTTATACCAGGACTTGAAAATTGCTCCCAGGCTGAAATCCAGGGTAAATGCCAAGCTTATCTTCTGTGCTTATTTCTTGACTCACAGTCTAGTGCTACCCTCTGTTCAAAGTCTGAAAATAGTAGTTTCAAATATTTTATTCCATTTTAGAGTTGTTTACTGTGAGATGGTGTGGCAGACAGACTCTAAAATGGCCCCCAGTTACCCCTGCCTCTTGAGGTTCACATCCATGTCTGGTCCCATTCCCTTGAGCACGGGGAGGATCTGTAACTTGCTTCTAGCCATAAAGGATATGTCAAGGTGATGGAACCAATAACGTCATGTGTACATGATTACTGTACATGATTGTGTTACAATCATAGGGCTTCTTTCAGTGCAGTTTATCCCTTTCCTTTGCTGCCTTTAAGAAGCAAGCTGACATGTTATGAGATAGTCATGGAGAGGGCCGTGGGCAGGGAACTGGTGTTAGGTTCTGGCCAAGAGCCAGGGCAAAACAGTGGGCCTTGATTCAACAGACTGCAAAGGAACAGATAAGACCCCAGCCATGCCCAATACCTTGATGCAACCTTGTAGCAGTCCCAGCTAAGGGGTGCCCAGAATCCTGACCCACAGAGACTATAAGATGATTATTGTGTGTTGTTTTAAACTTAAAAGATTGTGGTAATATTGTTATGCAGCAAAATAACTAATTCAATGAGTTAAGTCTGATACCACCAATTCCTTGTGTACCAAAATGAGAAGTCATCCTATGCTGTGAATCACAGAGAAGAAGGGCACACAATATAGGGCCTGGGAAAAGGAGGTTGAGATACCTTACATCAATTCTCAGTCAACTAGCAGAGAACTCCCAGCCTCTAAGTGCACACTGCCTGCTAGTCCACCTTAGAGCTTTATTCTTCGTTTTTTGTTTTTTTTTTTTTTTTTCATTTATTTTTATTAGTTGGAGGCTAATTACTTCACAACATTGCAGTGGGTTTTGTCACACATTGACATGAATCAGCCATGGAGTTACATGTATTCCCCATCCTGATCCCCCCTCCCACCTCCCTCTTCACCCGATTCCTCTGGGACTTCCCAGTGCACCAGGCCTGAGCACTTGTCTCATGCATCCCACCTGGGCTGGTGATCTGTTTCACTATAGATAATATACATGCTGTTCTCTGGAAACATCCCACCCTCGCCTTCTCCCACAGAGTCCAAAAGTCTGTTCTGTACATCTGTGTCTCTTTTTCTGTTTTGCATATATGGTTATCATTGCCATCTTTCTAAATTCCATATATATGTGTTAGTATGCTGTAATGATCTTTATCTTTCTGGCTTACTTCACTCTGTATAATGGGCTCCAGTTTCATCCATCTCATTAGAACTGATTCAAATGAATTCTTTTTAACAGCTGAGTAATATTCCATGGTGTATATGTACCACAGCTTCCTTATCCATTCGTCTGCTGATGGACATCTAGGTTGCTTCCATATCCTGGCTATTATAAACAGTGCTGCGATGAACATTGGGGTGCACGTGTCTCTTTCAGATCTGGTTTCCTCAGTGTGTATGCCCAGAAGTGGGATTGCTGGGTCATATGGCAGTTCTATTTCCAGTTTTTTAAGAAATCTCCACACTGTTTTCCATAGCGGCTGTACTAGTTTGCATTCCCACCAACAGTGTAACAGGGTGCCCTTTTCTCCACACCCTCTCTAGCATTTATTGCTTGTAGACTTTTGGATAGCAGCCATCCTGACTGGCGTGTAATGGTACCTCATTGTGGTTTTGATTTGCATTTCTCTGATAATGAGTGATGTTGAGCATCTTTTCATGTGTTTGTTAGCCATCTGTATGTCTTCTTTGGAGAAATGTCTGTTTAGTTCTTTGGCCCATTTTTTGATTGGGTCATTTATTTTTCTGGAATTGAGCTGCAGGAGTTGCTTGTATATTTTTGAGATTAATCCTTTGTCTGTTGCTTCATTTGCTATTATTTTCTCCCAATCTGAGGGCTGTCTTTTCACCTTACTTATAGTTTCTTTTGTTGTGCAAAAGCTTTTAAGTTTCATTAGGTCCCACTTGTTTATTTTTGCTTTTGTTTCCAATATTCTGGGAGGTGGGTCATAGAGGATCCTGCTGTGATTCATGTCGGAGAGTGTTTTGCCTGTGTTCTCCTCTAGGAGTTTTATAGTTTCTGGTCTTACATTTAGATCTTTAATCCATTTTGAGTTTATTTTTGCATATGGTGTTAGAAAGTGTTCTAGTTTCATTCTTTTACAAGTGGTTGACCAGTTTTCCCAGCACCACTTGTTAAAGAGGTTGTCTTTTTTCCGTTGTATCTCCTTGCCTCCTTTGTCAAAGATAAGGTGTCCATAGGTTCGTGGATTTATCTCTGGGCTTTCTATTCTGTTCCATTGATCTATATTTCTGTCTTTGTGCCAGTACCATACTGTCTTGATGACTGTAGCTTTGTAGTAGAGTCTGAAGTCAGGCAGGTTGATTCCTCCAGTTCCATTCTTTCTCAAGATTACTTTGGCTATTTGAGGTTTTTTGTATTTCCATACAAATTGTGAAATTATTTGTTCTAGTTCTGTGAAAAATACCGTTGGTAGCTTGATAGGGATTGAGCTTTATTCTTTGAATGAAACATTTATCTATTCAACAAAGTTGTATTAAGTCCCCAGAATGACAGTCCTTGTGCTTAACACCCAGGAACCAAAAATGAGTTATATGCTGTCCTTGCCGTCAAGAAAGCAAAATGATATTTATTCACTTTATACAGGTTATCTCATTTAACATTCACAGTAAATCATAAGGTGGGTGCCATTATTTTCTGCATTTTACAGATTAGGAATTAACACTCAGAAATGCTGAATCACTCATCGTAAACATATAGCTATCAAGGGGTAGACTCAGAATTTGACTCAGGATTTCTTTTTATTCCAAAGTCTTCCCACTACAGGCTAAATTACTGCCTAGTGTGAGACAGACCAACAAACAAACAAAAAACATAATTGTAAGACTTCCCTGGTGATCCAATGATTAAAACTCTGCATTTCCAGTGCAAGGGCCTGGGTTAGATCCCTGGTCAGTGAACTAGATCCCATATGCCACAACTAAGAGTTCACATGGTGCAACTAAGGATCCCGTGTGCTGCAACCAAGACCCAGGCAGGCAAATAAATAAAAATATATTTTAAAAAAACCATTATTGTGACTCAGTGTAATAAATATTCTATTGCAAGGAGCAAGGATTTTCTGGGGAGCACAAAAAAGGAAGTTTTGGGCTCAGAAAAGGTTGTGATGAGGAGAAGACAACTAAACTGGGTTCTCCTGGCAATGACAGAGAGGAGCAGTACTGGAGAGCTGCATGCCAGAGTCAGACAGGGCAGCAGGATGGTAGAGTCACACAGCATGGCAAGTGTGGAGGGTTAATCTGCTCAGTGATGGAAGTGTGGGAAGAGTGGCTGATAGGATCAGATCCCACTGCTAGAACGTGTGCTCAGCTGGGACTATGCAGTGAGGCAGGAAGGAAGGAAGGCAGGAAGAAGCATGATAGAATGTTTTGGGCCATTGGAGATTGTGGGACCTCTGGCCACATGTGGATATGGGGAGAAGGGAAAGGGTCCAATGTCCCAATATCACTGTGATATTGGTGTCAGCCACCCAACTCCAGATGTGTCTTGGCTGCCTCCCTATCATACCTGTTGACAGGAATTACTCCACCGACAGTTCGTGCTGATGGGGTGGTCTAGGCAACCATATAACCATTGACCTTATGCCTCTGGCCACAGATGACTGGCCCAGATATGAACGCATGCTTTTGCTCTCCCAAACACATGATTTTGCTCTCCTCCAAGGCCATGTTAGTGCATCACATGATTGGCTGAGGTGTAGTCATATAGGTCAGGACCACACTGAACACCAGGACTGGCCAAAGCCACAGTTGAGCTTAGATATAGGAGGAGTCTAGCAAGCCACAGAGGAAACTAGTCTACAGAGGGAAACAGAAGACTGGAACAGAGACTCAGAAGGAAGCAGGGTTGAGGCCAAGAGACCCCAGAGGGAGAGAAAAGGAAAGATGGCTAGAGGAGCTGCCTTGTGACCTCCTGATCCTCACAAGATCTACTTGTCTCAATATATCCCTCTCCTCAATTCTAATATATCCCCAAGTCCTTACAATAAACTACCTGCATACTATACATGAGTTAGTTTGACTAGGTCTCTGTTCACTACAACAAGTGATCCCTGTTCTGGTCAGGACTCTTCAAGTGACAAAAACCCTGCATTAACTGACCCCATCATAAGTGAAATGTGCTTGCTCATGTAACTGAGAAGGATCAGTGGGGGAGTGAGGATAGCTGACATCCCACACAACTAAATTCAGGATGTGAGATGTGACTTTGGGGAGCTCTCTAGTCACCTCCTGGCCCTCTAATTGTGAGTTTCCTCTCCTCCTATGAATGGGCTTCCTCCCTGAGGCAGGAAGATGCTCTGGAAGCCCAGACTCACGTGCTTCCAGCACTGTGACCCCAATATAAGAGACAGTCTTTCTACCATCAACAGAAGAAAATCCTGGGAAAAAACTCTAAATGGCCAGGTGGACCACATTAGTATTTCTGAAGAAATCACTAAGGTCACGGAAATCAGGATGCTCTGATTGGCCAGGTATAGGCTACATACCAGTGCCTATGATCTGCAGGAGACCTGAGGACCACATATTTCAACTGAAGGAACAGAGAAAGGGAGAAACCTGCTGGGCAGCCCAATACAATAAATTCTACATTCCCAAGTTAAGTTGAAGCCAAAGGAACAGGCACATTGTTTACCACAAATCACTCAAGATACATAGAGAATTTTATTGATAAACCTCTCAATGCATTATGACTGAATTGGGTCAGTCTCATGGTAGTCATAAAGGTCTTTGTACCATCTGTCTTAGTAGTCTGTTATGGTTCAAGACATGATTCACTCTTATTGATTCTTTCCTTATCTAGAGTTTATATTATTATAATCAATCCTAATCTTATATGAAATTATATAGCTGGTTAATCATTTCAGGTCACTTTCCCATCATTACTCTGGGTAAAGATACAGTCAATCCTAAAGGAAATCAACCCCAGTATTCACAGGAAGGACTGCTGCTGAAGCTAAAGCTCCAATATTTTGGCCAACTGATGCAAAGAGCCAATTTATTGGAAAAGACACTGATGTAAGGCAAGATTGAAGACAAAAGGAGAAAAGGGCAGAAGAGGATGAGAAGGTTAGACAGCATCACTGATTCAATGGTCATGAAGTTGAAAAAGATCCAGGAGATAGTAGAAGGCAGAAGAGCCTGGGGTGCTGCAATCCATGGGGTCGCAGAGTTGGATATGAGTTAGCAACTGAACAACATTTGCACATTGAGTAAAACAAGAATATAAGCAGGATACAAGTAATATCAGTTCAGTCTCTTAGTCGTGTCCGACTCTTTGCAACCCCATGAATCACAGCACGCCAGGCCTCCCTGTCCATCACCAACTCCCGGAGTTTACTAAAACTCATGTCCATCAAGGCGGTGATGCCATCCAGCTATCTCATCCTTTGTCATCCCCTTCTCCTCCTGTCCTCAATCCCTCCCAGCATCAGGGTATTTTCCAATGAACCAACACTTTGCTTGAGGTGGCCAAAGTATTGGAGTTTCAGCGTCAGCATCAGTCCTTCCAATGAACACCCAGGACTGATCTCCTTTAGGATGGACTCATTGGATCTCCTTGCAGTCCAAGGGACTCTCAAGAGTCTTCTCCAACATCACAGTTCAAAAGCATCAATTCTTCAGTGCTCAGCTTTCTTCACAGTCCAACTCTCACATCCATACATGACCACTGGAAAAACCATAGACTTGACAAGACGGACCCTTGTTGGCAAAGTAATGTCTCTGCTTTTTACTATGCTATCTAGGTTGGTCATAATTTCCCTTCCAAGGAGTAAGCATCTTTCAATTTCATGGCTGCATTCACCATCTGCAGTGATTTTGGAACCCCCTCAAAAATAAAATCTGACACTGTTTCCACTGTTTCCCCATCTATTTTCCATGAAGTGATGGGACCAGATGAAATGATCTTAGTTTTCTTAATGTTGAGCTTTAAGCCAACTTTTTCACTTTCCTCTTTCACTTTCATCAAGAGGCTTTTTAGTTCCTCTTCACTTTCTGCCATAAGGGTGGTGTCAACTGCATATCTGAAGTTATTGATATTTCTCCCAGCAATCTTGATTCCAGATTGTGCTCCTTCCAGCCCAGCGTTTCTCATGATGTACTCTGCATGTACGTTAGATAAGCAGGGTGACAATATACAGCCTTGATGTATTCCTTTTCCTATTTGGAACCAGTCTGTTGTTCCATATCCAGTTCTAACTGTTGCTTCCTGACCTGCATACAGGTTTCTCAAGAGGCAGGTCAGGTGGTTTGGTATTCCCATCTCTTTCAGGATTTTCCACAGTTTATTGTGATCCACACAGTCAAAAGCTTTGGCATAGTCAATAAAGCAGAAGTAGATATTTTTCTGGAACTCTCTTGCTTTTTTGATGATCCAGTGGATGTTGGCAATTTAATTTCTGGTTCTTCTGCCTGTTCTAAAACCAGCTTGAACACCTGGAAGTTCATGGTTCACATATTGCTGAAGCCTGGCTTGGAGAATTTTGAGCATTACCTTGCTAGCATATGAAATGATTGCAATTGTAAGATGGTTGAAACATTTGGCATTACCCTTCTTTGACACTGGAATGAAAACTGACCTTTTCCAGTCCTGTGGCCACTGCTGAGTTTTCCAAATTGCTGGCATATTGAGCGCAGCACCTTCACCACATCATCTTTCAAGGTTTGAAATAGCTCAACTGGAATTCCATCACCTTCACTAGCTTTGTTCGTAGTGATGCTTTCTAAGGCCCACTTGACTTCACATTCCAGGATGTCTGGCTCTAGGTGAGTGTTCACACAATCATGATCATCTGAGTCATGAAGATCTTTTTTGTGCAGTTCTTTTGTGTATTCTTGTCACCTCTTATTAATATCTTCTGCATCTATTAGGTCCATACTATTTCTGTCCTTTATCAAACCCATCTTTGCATGGAACATTCCCTTGGTATCTCTAATTTTCTTGAAGAGATCTCTAGTCTTTCCTATTCTGTTGTTTTCCTCTATTTCTTTGCACTGATCACCGAGGAAGGCTTTCTTATCTCTCCTTGCTATTCTTTGGAACTCTGCACTCAAATGGGAATATCTTTTCTTTTTTCCTTTGCTTTTCACTTCTCTTCTTTTCACAGCTATTTGTAAGACCTCCTCAGACAACCATTTTGCCTTTTTGCATTTCTTTTCCATGGGGATGGTCTTGATCCCTATCTCCTGTACAATGTCAGGAACCTCCGTCCATAGTTCATCAGGTACTCTGTCTATCAGATCTCGCCCCCTAAATCTATTCCTTACTTCCACTGTATAGTCATAGGGGATTTGATTTAGGTCATACCTAAATGGTCTAGTGGTTTCCCCTAGTTTCTTCAATTGAAGTCTGAATTTGGCAATAAGGAGTTCATGATCTGAGCCACAGTCAGCTCCTGGTCTTGTTTTTGCAGACTGTATAGAGCTTCTCCATCTTTGGCTGCAAAGAATATAATCAATCTGATTTCGGTTTTGACCATCTGGTGATGTCCATGTGTAGAGTCTTCTCTTGTGTTGTTGGAAGAGGGTGTTTGTTATGACCAGTGTGTTCTCTTGGTAAAACTCTATTAGTCTTTGCCCTGCTTCATTCCATACTCCAAGGCCAAATTTGCCTGTTACTCCAGGTGTTTCTTGTCCTACTTTTGCATTCCCCTACAATGAAAAGCACACCTTTATTGGGTGTTAGTTTTAAAAGGTCCTGTAGGTCTTCATAGAACCGTTCAACTTCAGCTTCTTCAGCATTACTGGTTGGGGCATAGGCTTGGATTACCGTGATATTGAATGGTTTACCTTTGAAACGAACAGAGATCATTCTGTCTCTTTGAGATTGCATCCAAGTACTGCATTTCAGACTCTTTTGTTGACTATGATGGCTACTTCCTTTCTTCTAAGGGATTCCTGTCCACAGTAGTAGATATAATGGTAATCTGAGTTAAAGTCCAGTCCATTTTAGTTTGATGATTCCTAGAATGTTGACATTCACTCTTGCCATCTCCTGTTTGACCACTTCCGATTTGCCTTGATTCATGAACCTAACATTGCAGGTTCCTATGCAATATTGCTTTTTACAGCATTGGACCTTGTTTCTATCACCAGTCACATCCACAACTGGGTATTGTTTTTGCTTTGACTCCATCCCTTCATTCTTTCTGGAGTTATTTCTCCACTGATCTCCAGTAGCATATTGGGCACCTACCGACCTGGGGAGTTCCTCTTTCAGTATCCTATCATTTTGCCTTTTCATACTGTTCATGGGGTTCTCAAGGCAAGAATACTGAAGTGGTTTGCCATTCCCTTCTCCAGGGGACCACATTCTGTCAGACCTCTCCACCATGACCCGGCGCTCTTGGGTGGCCCCACACGGCATGGGTTTTTTTCACTGAGTTAGACAAGACTGTGGTCCTGTGATCAGATTGGCTAGTTTTCTGTGATTATGGTTTCAGTGTGTCTGCCCTTTGATGCCCTCCCACAACACTTACTGTGTTACTTGGGTTTCTCTTACCTTGGATGTTGGGTATCTCTTCACAGCTGCTCCAGCAAAGTGCAGCCGCTGCTCCTTACCTTGGATGAGGAGTATCTCCTCACAGCCGCCCCTCCTGACCTTGAATGTGGAGTAGCTCCTCTCGGCCCTCCTGCGCCCATGCAGCCACTGCTCTTTGGACGTGGGGTTGCTCCTCTCTGTCGCAGCTCCTGATCTTCATGTAGGCGAGATATCCTTGTCAATAAGGTGGCAGACTTTTTTTTCCACTGGGTCCTTCCGGGTCCTTATGACTTTATGCATCAGGGTTTCTCAGTCTGAACTTGACAAGAAATATGGCTAATACAAAAAAAAAAAAAAAAAAAATACAAGGAGAATCAATCAGTACATGGTCTATGTAACTCTAGCAGATGATTATGAAGGGACACCCTGCCTTGTATCTATCTGCCTTCAAACACCAAACCAATAGAGGGACTTCAGTTCTCACATAAAGCTACTCAGCAGAACAGAAGGAGTTCAGGCCTGGCACCAGAGACCTGGATTTGAGTCTCAGTTCTCCTGTTCACTGGCTGTGAGATCTTGGGTGGGGGTGTGTCTATATAACTTCCTTGAGATTCAATTTTTCATCAGTAGAATGAAAAAACTATTATCTACACTACAAAATAAGTATGAGGATTACATGATGAGCAAAAAAAGCCCCCCAAAAGCAAAAGAAATGAAAAAGACAGAAGAGCAAGAGGCAATATTGTACATTTAAGTAGGCTGCATGAAGTCCCATGAAAAATACCTGCACATGGAAAAGTCAGGAACCCAAAATGTTTCTGATCATATTTCTTCCTATTTGTCCTCTCAGATATAAGAATCTGATTCTGGGTTCTCTAAATCTGTTATAGCAAAACCCTGCCCCCCTTGCTGCAGGCAGTGGTCCAAACAGAGAACAATTTTAGTGTAAATGACATTATTAAGGATAAACAAGTTTTATTATAATATCAAACAAGCCTGTGTTACATTTGCTCCAATATAATAAAAGTGTCTCTTTTTTTTACACCAAGATAAGAAAAAAAGCTTTTCTTCAACTTCTGTCTTAGGATGAATCTAAATCCCTCATGCTGTATACTCAGGCCTCTCTTCATTTCTGGTCTTTCCTGGGGGCAGGACAGTCAGATACTTTCTCTGAGATGTCACAGGCAGGGCCTCAGCCAGTTACCCAAGTGCAGATTCTCAGAAGTTAGAACTGTCAGACCTCTCACACCTTCAGGAAAGGGCTGGAAGGCCCCAGACCTTACCTTGAAGTCTTGTCATTGTGAGGGAACATACATCTACTTCAGACATGTCTGCTCTTCTCAGACTTAGAAGCTAAGCCCCTGGGCTTGGGGCCCACCCTTTCCAGAATCAGGCCCAGCTATACCCTGATTCCTCTGTCTTCCACACTGGGTCTCTGGTTTTCAGAGTCTTCTGTCCTTCCTCTGGCCCCCATAGCTGTTCCTTCTGTGCACCCCATCTCAATATCAACACAATAATGCCATATCTAGTTACAGGTCTGCTTGCCCTAGGGTAAGCTGAATTCCCCAAAGGCTGGGACTGCTTCTTAATTATATATGCAAAACAGGGCCAGACACATTATAGAACTCATTTGAAAGCAGTAATGAATTCATAAGTGGATAGATGGATGAATTCATGGAAGGATGAACAGGTAGATGATAGGATGGATAGTCTTTTTCTTCTGTTCCCAGGTTCAATCCCTACCACCCAGAATTTCCCTCAATTTGTTCCTATCACCCTTTCTCTACCTCTTGGCTCCTAGTAAGATATCCTTCTTTCTTCATTGTCTGGTAGGACCCAGAGTTGCTCATGGTTTCAGGTTGTCTCTCTGGCTCCTAGGAGCTTCTTTCCTGCTGGGACTGCCCCAGCTAAGACACACTGTCAGCTTTATTCTTCCTTCCTGAAATTTGTCAGGCAGCCAGCTCCCTGCTCCCTCCTATTCCCTACCATAAATAGCTCCGAAGGGCCCTTTGGATATCAGAGTCATCCTTGTTCTTCTGCTCTGAAGGTTTCTGAACTGTAAACAAAGTATAATCTTGCTTCTTTAGGACCATAGAGCAGAGGAAGAGGCACAAGCTTTGCAGAGAGAGACATCCTTGGGTTCGGAGTCTACATTCCTGCCTCTCTAGCTTTGGTAAATCATTAACAAGATTTCACTTTCCTCATCTATTAAAGGTGGGGGATTTTACCCATTTCACAGGATTACTTGGAGAGTTAGAGTAAATTAGAGTTCATGACATGGTATATAGTCAGTTTCAATTTGTGGTTTTCCTTCCCTGGCAGAAATAACTCCTTTCTAGACAATCACTAGCTCACTGAGCAAGAATTTCCAGCTTGCTCTGTCCTCCTGGCCTCAGCCACACCATCAGCCTGCTCTCTACTCCTAAGACTCTCTGTGGCATTCTGAAGGTTTGTTAAAGTCTTACGAAACAGAACACGACTCCATTTGACTGGGGGAAGCTGGGGCCATCGAGGACTAGAGTGGATTAAAGTTGGCTGTGAATTCTTTGAAACCAATTTTTGGTTACCTCTCTCCTTGAATCCGAAATGGCAACCCACTTCAGTATTCTTGCCTGGAGAATCCTGTGGATGGAGTAGCCTCGTAGGCTGCTGTCCATGGGGTCACACAGAGTCAGACACGACTGAAGCGGCTTGGCATGTATGCATGCACTGGAGAAGGAAATGGCAACCCACTCCAGTATTCTTGCCTGGAGAATCCCAGGGACAGAGGAGCCTGGTGGGCTGCCATCTATGGGGTCGCACAGAATCGGACATGACTGAAGCGACTTAGCAGCAGCAGCTCCTTGAATCCAGGCTGGTTCTGTGCTGCTTAATCAGAAATCCTCAGCATTAGTGCAGCACCTGCCATGGAAGTGGATGGGAAGTGGAAACTTCTGCTTTGTCCCCCTTGGAACACTTCCTCTTGGGATGCTTCCCCCAGAAATGCAGCCACCTGGAGCAGCCACGTCAGGCCATTGACTAGAGCTGCCCTCCCAGTTGGCAGCCACCTAGATGCACCATCTCAGTCCCTGCCAGCCAAGCCCTTAGAGGACACCGGCTCCAGCCAAGGCTGTGTAGGTCAGAACTCACAGAATTGTTGTGTAATAAAATGACTATTCAAAGCCACTGAGTGTTGGGGTGGTTTGTTACGTAGCAAATAGGTACCCAGAACAAGAGCCTCGACGATGGAGGTGGCACGCAGTTCCTGTCTGGACACCAGCCTCAACCCTCCGTGCTGTGGGAGGAGTCCTGGGCCTTTATGGGGCTGGCATGCCCCTCCCCCACACCACACCAGAAGCACTTTGATGCACAGTGCTCGGAGACCACAGAGCCAAATGTGGGGCTCTATCTCCCTCTTGCTGAGCAGAGCAGGCACTGCAGAGAGCTCCCTGCCAGGTCTGCATCCCTACCATCTGCCTCCCTAGTGCCAAGTGGGCAGCCAGCCCCAGAGACCCTGGCTGCCAGGAATGCTTGGCTGTGAGGCTGTGGCCTGTGGCTGTACCAGCCCCAGCTACCAGGGCCAATATCAGAGCAGCCATCCCTTGGTGCTCAGCAGAGCTGCCAACGGGATTTCAGAGAACAGCAGGAGACATAGTCTTAATGAATCAGAGGCTTCTAGAGGGGAAACGGAACGCAGGGCTGGCAGTAGAGGGACAGTCCTTGATCTCCAGACTGCCGACAAACGGGGCTGTGAACAGAAGGTGGCCTGTCCCCCATCAGGAGGACGGGACATCCGGGTAACAGGAGTGGAGCTCAGGAGGCGGAGGGCATTGGCCAGACCTTTCCCCTCCACTCACAGTGAATGTCACCCCAAGCACAGATTCTGGATTTTTTTTTTTTTAATTGTGGTAAAATATATATAACATAAAATTTACTATTTTAACCATTAAAAAATTATTTATTTTTCATTGAAGGACAATTGCTTTACAGAATTGTGTTGGTTTCTGCCAAACATCAACATGAATCAGCCATAGTTATACATGCATCCCCTCCCTCTAGAACCTCCCTCCCACCTCCCTTCCCATCCCACCCCTCTTGGTTGTTACAGAGCCCTGGTTTGATTCCTGCATCGATAGGCGGACTTTTACCACTGAGCCACCTAGGAAGCCCACTTATTACCATGGATATGCACTATTTAAATTAACGTGAATGAATTTGATTCATCTAGGGACCTCATATAAGGAGAATTACACAGTGTTTGTCTTTGGGGGACTGATTTGTTTCACTTAGAGTAATATCTCCAAAGTTCATCCATGTTATACATGTGTCCAAGTTTCACTCCATTTTAAGACCGAAGGTATACACTACGCTTTGTTTTTGCATTTATCCATGAGTGGATACTTCTATTGCTTCCAGCTTTTGGCTATCGCGAATAATGCGTGCACATTTATCTGAGTCCCTGCCTTTACTTCTTTCTGAATGCTTTTAAAAGTACTCTTCTTCCCTCTGTTGACTATAAAATTTATAGATGTATATTATTCCCACTTGTCTCCTCAGCTGACTTGAGATTAAGAGGTCTAACGCCTAGGCCTCTTCACCTGGCCCATCAGGCTAATAATAAGAAACGTCATAAAGCAGATGATGTGTGTCACTGCTTCACAAACTCCGTGACAGCCTGTCAAGTGCGTGTTATCTTCTTACTTTAAATAAACTAAGGCTCAGAGACAGCATGACTCTTGCTAAGGTCATCAGCTGGGAAGTAGCAGAGTCAGGACTTGGAAGTCAGGGCCATGTGAATCCCAAGTTCTCAGCCTGATGAGTGCTCATCCCAGCCCCTCACCTGAAGAAGCCCTTCTCTGGGGCTCAATTTTGTCTCTCAAACTCGAATCTTTTCTTAATTTATTTTATTAAATTATAGTTGATTCATGAGTATATACACATATGTATATATATATATATATATATATATGCATTCTTTTTCATATTCTTTCCCATTTTGGTTTATCACAGAATATTGAATATGTTTCCCTGTGCTATACCCTAGGACCTTGTTGTTTACCCATTCTATATATATTAGTTTGCATCTGCTAATCTAAAACTCCCAAGCCATCTCTCCCCAGCCCCACTTGGCAACCACAAGTCTGTTCTCTACGTCTGTGAGTCTGTTTCTTTTTAATAGATAAGTTCATTTGCAAGTTATATCATATGATATTTGTATGTCCTGTCTGACTTACTTAGTATGATACTCTCTAGGTCCATCCGTGTTGCTGTAAATGGCATTATTTCATTCTTTTTAAGGCTGAGTAATATTCCATTGTATATATACCCATATGTATATATGGGTGTATATATGTGTATATGTGGTGTACATGTGTATATATGGCTGTATATATGCATATATGTGGTGTATATATGTGGCATATATGTGTATATATGTGGTGTATATATGTATATATGTGTACATATATGCCCATATGTATATATGTGTTGTATATACGTATATATGGGTGGATATATGTATATATGGCTGGATATATGTATATATGGGTGTATATATGCATATGTGTGGTGTATATGTGTATATATGTGGTGTATATATGTATATATGTGTATATATATGCCCATATGTATATATGTGTTGTATATATGTATATATGGGTGTATATATGTATATATGTGGCATATATGTGTATATATATATATGGTGTATATGTGTATATATGTGGTGTACATACGTATATATGTGTATATATATGCCCATATGTATATATGTGTTGTATATATGTATATATGGGTGGATATATGTATATATGGGTGGATATATGTATATATGGGTGGATATATGCATATATGTGGTGTACATGTGTATATATGGGTGTATATATATGTATATATGTGGTATATATATGTATATATCAGTGTATACATGTATATATGGGTGTATATGTGTATATATGTATATATGGGTATATATTTGTATATATAGGTATATATGGGTGGATATATGTATATATGGGTGTATATATATGTATATATGTGGTGTATATATGTATATATCAGTGTATATATGTATATATGGGTGTATATGTGTGTATATGTATATATGGGTATATATTTGTATATATGGGTGTATATATGTATATATGTGATGTATATATGTATATATGTGGTATATATATGTATTTATGGGTGTATATATGTATTTATCGGTGTATATACATATATATGTGGTGTATATATGTATATATGTGGTGTGTATATGTATATATGGGTGTATATGTACCACATCTTTTTCTTTCATTCATCTATCAGTGGACATTTAGGTTGTTTCCATGTCTTAGTGATAGTAAATAGTGCTGCTGTCAGCATTGAGGTGTTTGTATCTTTTTGAATTATAGTTTTCTCCAGATACATGCTGAGGAATGATATTGTTGGATCATACGACAACTTATTTTTAGTTTTTTAAGGAACATTTATACTGTTTTCCATAGTGGTTGCACCAATTTACATTCCCACCAACAGTGCAGGAGGGTTCTCTTTTCTTTATACCCTCTGCAGCATTTGTTATTTGTAGACTTTTTAATGATGGTCATTCTGACTGATGTGAGGTAGTACCTTATTATAGTCAATTTTGAATGTTAATACTGTTTCTCCACCATCTCTGACCTTTATCCTTCTTTCTGAACCAAAACCCAATCAATTCTTTCCCCTGCAATGGCCTGTGTGGTACATGACATCCCCCCAGCCCAGGTAAGCACCATCCCTGAGCCAGCCCCTCTTATCCTCTAGCCATAGCCATGCCCCACATTGCTCTCCCTGGCCCAAGCTCGTGGTCGCACTGGAGATATTGGCCCTGTTGCTTCCAGGAGAAAAGGGAACAGCTCTTGTTTATTCTCACATCTCTAGCAGAACAGCCTCTCCTGACGGGTCCCCTTGGCGAAGAAGCAGAGCCCCTGCAATGATCTGCAGACAGGTCAAGCCCCAGCCTCTGCCTGTGCTCCTGAGGTGGGCAGGACATGATCAGGTGGGTCTCAAGGTACAGCTTTAGGGAGTCATGGAGAAAAGTTATTTTCAGACCAGCTCTTAGCTGTCTGAAGAGTCCCTGGTGACACAAGCACTTTGCTCTCAGCTTGGCTCTTTCTATTCATCTTGTTTGTAACCCTAAAGGGAAGCGGGTAAGAGATGGAGTGGGTGATGCTGGGATCCAACCCACTTTGGACCCCACCAGGCAGGAGAAAGTTCACTTGGAAGAATGGCAGCACTTCGTACTGCAGGGGAAGACTCCTTGGCCACTTGAGATTGACCCCCACCCAACCAGGCCCCCACAGGAGAGCCAGAATTTCCACTCCAAGGGACATATTTATTGCCTGATGCTGAAAGAAGAGGATGATTGGCAGGAAGGGAATTTCTATAGCATCCTAAGGCTGTGAGCTTGTATATATTCTCTTCTCTGCCCTAAGCATCTGTCTCCAGTCTTGGCCTCAGAAGAACCACAGAACCTCAGAGCCATGAAGACCATCTGGTCACATGTCTTTTAACAGTGATTTCAGGGACTTTGTGAGGTACTGTGGGGATTTTTTGGGGGGCAGAGTCTGTAGCTCTCCTCCTGAACCACCAAAGTGAGTGACAATGCAGAAAATATCCAACACCTCCCCCCACCCCTACTGATTTAAAAGCTGGGCATTAGGAAGGGAAAAGACTCATCTATCCACAGCAGAGGCAGGCCTGGCCCTGCAATGTGGCCTGTCTTCAGGATGAGTTCCAGGGCCTCTTCATGGCCTGAGGGAAAGGGAGAAGAAGCTGAGGAGGGGAGCTGAGGGACTGGGGAAAGGGGGACCTCATATTTTCCATCTACAACAGGGACATGGCAAAAGGGAAAGAAGTCATGTTCCCACTGGAAAGATCACCATTAAAAGTAAGAGAGAAAACTGAAAAAATGGGGACAGTCACCCAGTCATGAAAAGAATGGTATGAAGACCATTGTTCTCAAATGGGAGGGCACTGCTCTGGCTCTGATGAGTGCAGAGGAAGACACAATTTCAGCCCAAGGAGAGCAGAAGGAGGGCAAGTTGGCATGGGGCGGGAGTGCTGGCCCACCCTTGACTTGACAGATTGGCAACAGGTCTGCCCTGCTCCATCTGCACTCAGAGGAGGTCCCAGTTCAGTAACTTCTGCTCCTAATACCCTATGGCTCCTGGTGAGCCTGTGAAACCCCTCTTTCTGCTGGGAACAGGAGACCTAGCCTTGGGTGACCATCAACATGTTTTTGCAGAGAAAAAAATGTAAGGTGTGATTTTGAAAGATTGCCAATTTGAGAGCCCCATCCCCCAGCCTCTCCAGCCACAGTGACCAACTCCTCCCAGCCCAATGGCTAGGTTAATGGTTCATCCTGGGGGCACTTCTCCCCCTCACTCCGTCCCTTCTGCCTCCATTACACTCACAGCATTGTTTGCTTTAAAGGAGCCTTGGGGGTGACTTGCTTGGGGTCCCTACCTTGCTAGCTAAAAGCTGGGGAGAACAGGGAGAGGGCAGCCCAGGATGATGCAGACCAGACCAGCATGAGCCCCAGCAAGCCCAGCTGATCAGAAACCAGTCAGCTCCCCACTCCCGTACCTCTACCAATTTCCTCCACTCCTCTCTAGGCCAGAGAGCATCCCCTGCTAGTTTAGGATTCCAACAGCAGTAGCCACTTTAATTCTACTGAGAGCCCCCTGTGAGCCAGGGTCCCCATATTTGCAGACCCTTCCCAGGACCTTTGGCAGCCTGCTGGGCCCACTGAGCAGGGATGTTGGCTCCAGAAAGTCTCCAAGGAGGCCAAGGGGTGGGGGACCAGGACTGCTCCAGGGGGAAGCAAGGGAAGGTCTCTCATCTGGAGGAAGGGGAGCCCCTCCCACCCTCCCCCTGGCAGCACAGTGTCACGTTTGCCTGAAATTTAATTATAGTGTAGTGTGAGCAAGAACAAACAAGGACTCCTAAATGAAAATTGCATTCCCAGCTCCATCACGGCTCACAGCCCTGATGCTGTCAGAGTGTCTATAAACACAGCCAGCCCCTGCAGGGCCAGCTCCTCTGCGCCCACGCTGTGCTGCAGGATCAGTCAGAAAGGCCCGAAGGGCACATTACTTTCTAGGGAAAGCCTTGAGGGCAACTCTCCTAGCTTCTTCTGGCCCTCCAAGGTCACACCGCCTCCTCATCACAGCAGGCAAATCAGATGCCAGCAGAGGGGGAAAGATACACACTGGGAGCCCTCCATATGGATTCTCTAAATGAATCCTCTCAAGTGGCTTCTGTTGTTTAATATCGATTTTACAGGTGAGAAAAGTGAGGCTCAGAAGCTAGACAACTCATCTGCCTGGTCACCCAGCTAGTCAGTAGAAGCACTGGGATTGGACCCAGGAATACTACTTTTGACATAGCTGTGCTCTTCACTCCCAAACACCACCCACACTGTCTTACACAGAACACACTCCTTGGGGCAGGGTGAGCGGAAGGCACTGCTTCCAATAATGCAGCCCTCCAGCCATGGCAGACCAGTCCTGCAGACATCTGCCCAAGCTCCCTGAAATATGAATGTTGAAAGGCCAAATGCAGAGGCTGGGATCATTGCTAGAGGTGCCCTGGGTTCCACCACCCACAGCTGCCAAAACAGGGTTTGGCCATTCAGTTCCCCTTTTGCTTCTAGAGAATACTCTTCTATCCTTCCAGTATACTTGGGATATGGGAGGGTTTTGTTTGCTGGCTTGCTTCGTTGAGATAGATAAGTTCTGTGACTTGCAACCAAAGAATTTTAACATATATCTAAACAGGCCTTTGGAAATCTAGCTCCATCAAATCACTCAAATCTTATTCTTCAATTCCCAATAGTCATCAGTTCTAGTCAAGTCAGTCCCTTCTCTGTTCATGCTGAACCCATTCAGGCCAATGCCCAGGATATTCTGCATAAAGCATCCTCACAACCTCCAATTCCATTTTTCCTCCAGCCTAAGAGATTCTACCCATTCTCCAAGATTCAACTGCCTCAGCACAACCTGAACAATCATAGTACTAGAGAACAAAAATAATAATAAAACCCAATATACTTTCCCTGTGTATTGTTATCTATCTTGGTTCATGAGGTCTTTGATCATAGAAACCTCATATTGTTCTGGTCTTGCATAGCAGAAAGGGTCCAGCCCAGTCTGGGAACAGAACAGGTGCACTGAATTATTTATGAGGATGGCCTGGCAGACAATGCTCCCACTTGATCAAAAACTGTTTTATTTTTTGCTACACTGCACATCCCAGATCCTGTACATTAGACACAGTCATGTGACTGTGTTTTAGCCAATGGAAAGTGAGCAGAAACATGAGTCACTTTTGCCCAAGTGTGCCCACCCACACCCTCCATCCCCTCCTCTGGCTACATGAAGACAATCACAAGGCCCTAAGTTCTAAACCATTGTGTGGGAAGCCTCCTGTCAATCAAGAACACCTGCTGCAGACAATTATATAAATGAGAATGAAACGTCTATTGTATTGGAACCATCATACACTTAGTGGCAGTCTGTCAGAGCAGCTAGTCTTATCCACCTACTATGGATGGGGCAGTGATGCTGGGGCAGGTCATGGTGTTTTGGTAGTGGTAATGCTTGTTACCACTCATTCAGCAGGACAGCAGTCATAGTGTTGTTGTAATAGTGGGGGTGGCAAGGATGATGACAGTAACAATCTTCATGATGATAACAATGTGGTTGGTATTGCTCATGACTGTGATACTAATGACATATAATGGGCTGCCAATAAAGACTTCACCTGCCACCACAGAATTGGCATCTGGGACCCAAAGCTGAAGAAAAAGAGTCCCTTAGTTCTCCCTGTTCAAACGTGGCCACCAGTATGTAGGCAGCAGGCACTTCCTCAGAGATCAATAAGAGTGGGCACCCACATCTCCATCCCCAAAGTCTGTGTAAGCAAAGGACTGGGGATAAGGACAGGGAGAATCATGTTGCTGAGGATATGCTGTTTTTTGGAGACAAGTTACTGCCTCCCTAGCCTTTCTACCACAAAGCCAAGATGGGGTAGGGGTGGGGGATCACTGCATTAAGAAAGGGCCTGCAGCTCCTTTTCCCACTGAAGATCAGCCTGCCAACCTGGCCCGAGTGTAAAATAGGTCCCTGGTTTCCACCTGGGTTAAGTGAACTGAGTTGATCCTGCACAAGTATGCTCTACACAGAGGCAGACACTACCAGAGGCAGGAGGACATCCCACTATTGATGACAGTGGGGGCCGGGCGGGGGAGCACAAGAGTCAACCCTCACCCAGAACTGTCCTACTTGGACCCTGAGAAGTAGGAGGCACCACAGGGCCCTCCAGGAGCCCATGCTGAGGACATGGGAGAAGCAAGATCTTGAAGAGGAGAGGGGAGGGGTCTCTTGATCAGACTTCACATTCCCCTCCACTTCAAGAAGCCAGGGTACCTGCCCAACATTGTTCTGGGGAGACAAGATGAAATGACATTTCATTGGTGAGAGAGTGGGAGTTTCAACTGAATGGTTTGCACCAGTAGAAAGGATAAAATCTCAGGGTATTGGAAATTGCCGAAGATCTTCTTCAGGGATGGCAAGGGGATAGTCCACAGAATGTAGTTAAAGCACTTATTGGAGGGAAATATAATCTTTTCAGGTTGTTACCCCACCAGTTAGTCTTCCAATAGACTGGTTCCATCAGGAGTGGGAACAGAGGTGATTCATTAATTCTTTCATGAAATATTTAACAAGTGGCTACTGGATCTCAGGACACATACTGATGGGAATAATACTGACAGGGACAAGTGTGAAAACACTAGCTCCCGAGGGTCTCCCTTAGATGCCTGGGGGAGTCTGAACTCCCTGGGCCCCAGCTGTACTCTGGACCATCTCCCACTATAATCAAGTATATCTGATAGCATACTGGTGCACCCATACTAATAGAGACCCAATTTAATCAATATTAAACAAGATAGATGCTTATTGTGCACCATGGAAACAGCCAGGTAAATGACCTGGGGCTGGCTGGCAGGGCAGCCTCATCTCATCAGTCTCTGCTTCCTTTATCACATGGCCCTCTGTCTCAAGGTATTTCTTTCAAGGGTCTTATCACCATCTGTGACATCTTGCTTTTTTATTTATTTATTTTTGCATTTATTGCACTTTTTCCCACTGCAATGTTAGCTCCCTGCAAGCAGTAACCATGTCTGGTATATTCACTGTAGAATTCCCTGCACCTAGCATGTGTAGATGGAGAAGGAAATGGCAACCCACTCCAGTATTCTTGCCTGGAGAATCCCAGGGACAGAGGAGTCTGGTGGGCTGCTGTCTATGGGGTCACACAGAGTTGGACACGACTAAAGTGACTTAGCAGCAGCAGCAGCAGCAGCAGCATGTGTAGAGACTGTAAATATTTGTACATAACACTTAGATCCTAGTACCTCCTCTTTCCAAGAGTAACTCTGTCAATCTATATTCCCCATCATGCTTGAAAATTGTTAAGTAGGTAATTTGGCCCCAAGAACAGCCCTGAATCCAACTACCCAGTCAGTCACTTGGTAGAGAATGCTTACTTCTTCCTCTTAGCCTGTGAAGAAACAACACAGAACAAAGGAGAGAAAAATTGCACATGGCTCTTGATATTAATGCCTGGAAATTACATCACTAGTAAACCATGGCTCAGTGAATTATCAGAATCTTCCTCTGGGTAAGAATGTAAGGGAACAAAGAGAGGAGAGAAGTAGCAGTATTACTCTCTAAGGTTAGTTGTTCGGGTAGGTTAGTGAACATGGAAATAAAAGGCCTAAATTGAAGTAAAGGAGACAGCCTGCAGCTGCAGAAAGCAATCAGCTGGGGTTGTCAGAAGACTGAGCTCCTGGTCCTAACCTCACCTTCACTCACTGCCTGAACAGAATAAATTGTGCCACCTCTCTGGGCAGTAGTCTCTCTGCCTGTTTGATAAGAGGTTTGGATCAAGTCATGTCCACGGTCTCTTATAGTTCTGATGGTCTGTAAGGAGGAAGGGCTTTCTTCATTAGTCTTAAAGCCCATCAACTTATGGCACTGAATGTGTTTCCCTCCAAACATGTCCTTTCTCCATAACTATGTAGCTCCTTTTCAAATCATATTCTTGTTTGGCACATCTCAATGTCATCAAATGTTGGCAAAGGAGGCTGAAGAGGTCTAGCAAGTCAGCATCTACGAAACAGCCAAGAGTGGCTTCTTATTTTCTTTGGATATTTTTCCATAGGAAAACAAGCACACTGATGCTCTGCTCCTCGAGCCACATGCCAGTAAGGGAAAGAGGAATTGCTTGCTCAATAGCCAAGAAATTCCTAACATGTTTGGATACTTTTTATATTAAAATCCCTTATGAATACTGAGTTAATATGCATAGCATCCTTTCTGACTCATCATCAACTCAATGGACATGAGTTTGAGCAAATTCCAGGAGATAGTGAAGGACAGGGAAGCCTGGTGTGCTGCAGTCCATGGGGTTGCAAAGAGTCAGACACAAATGAGCAACTGAAAAACAGCAACAAATCCTTTCTGAATCAAGGGAAAGCAAAACTCCAAACTATTTACAGATCTTCTCTATAAAGGTCTACTAACAGAACAAAGAGAGATTCCAGCAAGAGTTGAGGACAAAAAGGACAACAGGAAGAACAATAACCAAATATTGAGTATCTATCTTAAATCTCCCCCTAGACTAGATGCTATGAGTGATGATGCCCAGGATACAATGACAGCTTTAATGTAATATCCTTACAATTCCTAGCATTTATGAAATAGTAAGATGATGGGGGCAGGGGGAGGAGTCCTGAGTGCATGACATGGAAGTAAGTTTATTTTAGAGATGAGTAATAAAGAATAATTTTTTATAATAATACAAAAGGCGCAAGAAGAAGTAGAAAATCTGAATTCTATAATAAAGAAACTAAAACTATAAATTAAACAAAAATATATCCTCAAACAAAACTCAAGACCAAAGCAGCAACCCAAGAAAACTGTAACTAACACTTCAAGAAATAAAAACTTTATTGCATACATCCTTCCATAGACATAAGAAGAAGCATTGCTCTAGTCATTTAATAAGCCAGCATGACCATAGTTCTAATATCTGACAAGGAGAGTGATAAAAAGAAAATTACAACAAACCCACTCATAAGTAGAGTGCAGAAACCCTTTTAAAATGAGCAAAATAAATCCAGTAATATGTAAAAAGGATGATATATCATGAAATACAAGACTGGCTTAACATTAAAAAATCAATTTATGTAAATTACCACATTAACAGAATAAAGAAGAAAAAACATTTCAAGATATACCCAAAATAATACATATGATAAATTTCAAGACCTGTTTAGTATCACAGAACTCTCAGCAAACTAAAATGAACATCCTAAATCTGAAAGAGAGTGCAACTAACATTACATCCAATGGTGACAGAATGAATGTTTCTCATCCCCAGGGTCAGGAACACAAGGATGGCCATTCTCACCCCTCCTATCCAACGTTATGTTAGTGGCCCCAGTCAGGGAAATAAAAAGTAAAAGTCATAAAGGTGGGAAAGCAAAAAACATGCTTTCTTTGTTCACAAATGGCATAAATATATGTGCTGACTATACAAAAAAAAATAATAATAATTTAATTTTGCAGCAATGTAGGACGTGTTGTTGTTGTTCAGTCACTAAGTCACGTCTGACGTTATGTGACTCCATGGCACACCAGGCTTCCCTGTCCTTCACTATCTCCTACAGTTTGCCCAAACTCATGTCCATTGAGTCAGTGATGTCATTCAACCATCTCATCCTCTGTTGCCCCCTTCTCTTGCCCTCAATCTTTCCCAGCATTAGCCAACTCTTTTCCAATGAGTTGGCTCTTTGCATCTGATGGCCAAAGTATTGCAGTTTCAGCTTCACCACCAGTCCTTCCAATGAGTATTTGGATTTATTTCCTTTAGGATTGACTGGTTTGATCTCCTTGAAGTCCAAGCGATTCTCAAGAGTCTTCTCTAGCACCACAGGATGTGAGGTCAATATTTTTTTAAAAATGATTGTATTGCTTGGAGAAGGCAATGCCAACCCACTCCAGTACTCTTGCCTGGAATATCCCATGGGCAGAGGAGCCTGGTAGGCTGCAGTCCATGGGGTTGCAAAGAGTCAGACACGACTGAGCGACTTCACTTTCACTTTTCACTTTCATGCATTGGAGAAGGAAATGGCAACCCACTCCAGTGTTCTTGCCTGGAGAATCCCAGGGACGGCGGAGCCTGGTGGGCTGCCATCTATGGGGTCGCACAGAGTCGGACACGACTGAAGTGACTTAGCAGCAGCAGCAGCAATGGATACTCAGAAATGAAATTTAAGGGATAACACCACTGTACATGAAAAGATGCTCAATATCACTAGTCTTAGGGAAATGCAACTTAAACCATAATGAGAAATCTTTGCTGCAAGATGGCAGAGTAGGAAGACCCTGAACTCACCTCCTGCCATGGGTACACCAACTTTACAACTATTGATGAGAAAGCAGAAAAGACCTACTAGAAAAGATCTTCTACAGTTAAAGGTATAAAGAAGGAATCACAACAAGAAGGGTAGGAGGGGAAGAGTCACAGTACAGTCAAGACCCAAACCCCAGGGTAAGCAGCCCACAAACACAACGATAATTACAATTGCAGAGGTTCTCCCAAAGGAGCAAGGGATCTGAGCCACATATCAGGTACCACATGCCAGGGCCCCTGTACCAGGAAGATAAGCCCTCAGAACATTTGGCTTTGAAGGCCACAAGGGCTTACTTTGGGGACACCCAAATAAATGTCTGTGAGAAATAGAGACTCCACTCTTAAATGACACAAAATCTCACATGCTCTGGAACCTAGGGAGGAAGCAATAATTTGAAAGGAGCCCGAGTCAGACATACCTGCCAATCCTGGAGAGCCTCTTGGAGTCAGGAGGCAACTGCAGCTCACCCTGGGGACATAGACACTGGCAGCAGTCATTCTGAGGGAGCTTGTTGACCATGTGGACACTGGTGCTGGAAAGTGCCAGTGTGGAATTCTCCCTCCAGCTCATTAGCACCATGAACTGGCCCCACCCAGCAGTCTGTTGGCAAAGTGCTGGGGCACCTCAGGCCAAGCAACTACTAGGTGGGGATACAGCCCCATCCACCAGCAGGAGGTTGCCTTAATAGCCTCTCAGCCTAAAGCAAGCTCTATCTACTAGAGGGCCCAGGACCCAGCCTCACATACCAGTGCACATATACTAGCCCTGAGACCCCCCAGAGCCCTGCAGACAGCAATTCCAAGACCTGGATTCACCTAGCAGTGAGCCAGCACTAGACCCAGGACTCCCTGAGCCCAGGTCCCACTGACCAGCATTTCAACGTTAGTTCTGAGACACTTGGGCCCTGCAGCCAGTGACTTCAAGACCTGCCTCCACCTGCCAACAGGCAAGTACTAGTCCCAGGGCCTGACTTTACCCACTGGTGGGTGAGCAATAGCCCTGGGATGCCCTGAACCCCAACCCTACCCACCAGCAGGCCAACATGATCTCTGAGATACCTTGGACTATTCAGCCAGCTACCCAGGTATCCAGCCCCACTCATCAATGGACCAGCACCAGTTTCTGGACACCCCAGAACCCAGAGGCAGCCATGTTAGGAACCAGCCCTACACAGCAGCAGGCTGACATACTAGAACTAGGAACCTCAGCCCCACAACCACCCACCCCAGAACACAACTCTAACCACCACTAAGCCAACACTAGCCCTGGGAATGTCCACAGCTCCACAGCCAGGACTTAGCTCCATCAGCCACTGGCCAGGAGCCTCCACACAAGGCAGGGCATGGCAAGTAACTGGACTGAGGGCCAGTCACATCTACCAGACCACCCACAGTAGTCATTCTGCCACAACAGAAGGACCTGTGCTGCCCACATAAGGGTCACACCTGGAATACATAGCTCTGGTGATCAGAGGAGAGAGCGCTTCCGGGGTCTGGCCCCAGCAGGATCCAGGGGAACCCTCAGAATGAAGAGTGTCAGTGCGTGGGAGAGAGAGAGAGAGAGAGAGAGAGAGAGAGACCAGACTGGGATGTGCAGCAGAGTCTGGCAGTTGTTTTATTTTTCACTGTAGCCCTTATACCCTAAGTTGGTACATTTCTGGGGGGGGGGGGGGGGGGGAGGGCGGTAAGCATACAGACTTAGTTTAACATTACATCAGCTTGTCCTTCATGAAACCAGGTGTTCTCTGTATATTTTTTGTTTATGAGTCTTTTCCCATAGATTTTTTTTGTACATTATCTTCTGGCCTTGAGCTTAGCAGAAAACAGAAAAGTGGCAGTCTCATGGTACAGCAGGTTGTAACATAGTAGAAATACAATCTTGTTAACATAAAGGTCAGTCTTTTTGCAGAAGTTCTCATCTAAATTTATCTAAAAAATTTAACACACAAAGACTCTGCGGCTCTGGTGAAGCAGCCCCTGTTTAGCACTCCTGGTTAAAATTAATAATTAAGATATTGTTTTTACACTAGGACTAAACTCTTATTTTTCTAGATCTCCAACTATATTAACAATAGTTTCCACAGCACAACCTCAGCACATTAACATCAATCAAACATTGATCCAATAACCACTTTTAAAACAATATTTTTTGTGTTCTCTAATAGGGCTTCCTCACCCCCCAAAGGGCTCTGTGCCTATTATGTGCCCATAAAAAATGGCCTTTTTTATGGTTAATCTCTGGGTATAATATCTTTTGGCTTTCAGGCCTGTTGACAATTTATGGCTTGCACCTGGTGTAACTTTTAGCAACTTCAGTAGCCAACCCTGTTTTTCTTGTGATTAATCTATTTTCTTTCTAATAGACGTCATATCCATGGGAACTAGATAGGATTACATTTTTACAGAACAGAAATGTGAAGGACTGCAAAAACAGGAGATATAGCACAAAACAGGCTCTTAGTCTAAAAGTTAACTACCTTCAAGAAGTCACCAGCTAATCTCTATCTAAAGTATTTTCTATTAGGCACATTTGTAACTATTATTTGTGGAGCTTTTCTCACCCCGCAGAGGGACCTATGCTTAATAGTTTCTTTTGTTAGTGTACTGTGCTTAGGATGTTTAGAATAATCATGAGCATTTTTTTGCAATGAAAGCACACATTTATCAAACAAGCCAGAATGCCAGCAAAAGGGTTAGAATTGAAGCATTTCCTTCATCCCTGGCCCCTTCATAGGGTACCAGCGTCTAGGAGATTTATTAATTAGCATTTTAAGTTGGTCTTTATTCAATGAAAGAGGAGCAGGAGAGCTCTCGGCAGGCAGCACAAGAATCTGCAGCAGGGCAAACAAGAACAACAGCAGAAAAGGGGGGAGGATACAGGGTGGGGTAGAGGCAGAGGCCAACCTGGAGGGTCCCTTGTATCCTGAATGGCCTTGCACGTCAGGTTTTTTCCTCATGACCTCGTCATGGATGGGATCCTGAACAGCCTTGCCTGTCAGGTATTTTCTTCATGACCTCGTCATGGGTAGGATCTCCCATAATGGCTCCTGGCAGAGTGCTGCTGGAATGTACAGATGTTTCCTACAAAAGGCCACTTCTCTGATGTCAGGAAATACAAACAACCTACTAGATACATGCTCTGGGAAGATACATGCTCTCCTTGGAAAAAAAGTTATGACCAACCTAGACAGCATATTAAAAAGCAGAGACATTACTTTGTCAAGAAAGGTCCATCTAGGTTATGGTTTTTCCAGTAGTCATGTATGGATATGAGAGTTGGACTATAAAGAAAGCTGAGCACTGAAGAATTGATGCTTTTGAACTGTGGTGTTAGAGAAGACTCGTGAGGGTCCTCTGGACTGCAAGGAGATCCAACCAATCAATTCTAAAGGAAATCAGTCCTGAATATTCTTTGGAAGGACTGATGTTGAAGCTGAAACTCCAATACTTTGGCCACCTGATGCGAAGAGCTGATTCATTTGAAAAGACCCTGATGCTGGGAAAGATTGAAGGTGGGAGGAGAAGGAGACGGCAGAGGATGAGATGGTTGGATGGCATCACCGGCTCAATGGACGTGAGTTTGAGTAAACTCTGGCAGTTGGTGATGGACAGGGAGGCCTGGCATGCTGCAGTCCATGGGGTTGCAAAGAGTCGGTCACGACTGAGTGACTGAACTGAACTGAACTAGATATATAGAAATAAAAACATCAAACTAGACAAAATGAGCTGAGAGAGAAACATATTCCAAACAGAAGGACAAGACAAAACCCCAGAAGAGCGGACTGAAGTGGAGAGAAGCAATCTACCTGAGAAGGAGTTCAAGGTAATGATCATAAAGATGATCAAAGAACTCAGGAAAAGAATAGATGAATGGAGTCACAAGCCAGCATGTTTAAACAAAGATTTAGAAAATATAAAGACGAACCAAAGAGAGTGAATAGTACAGTAACTGAAATGAAAAATACACTAGAAAGAATTAGCAGTAGATTAAAAGATACAGGTGAATAAATTAGCAAGCTGGAAGACAAAGCAGTGGAAACCACAGCCCCTGAACAGAAAAAATTAAAAAGAATAAAAAGAGATGAGGACAACTTAAGACATCTCTGGGACAACATCAAGTGTACAAACATTCACATTATAGGGATCCCAGAATAAAAGAGAAAGTGGCAGAAAATGTATTTAAGACATACTAGCTGAAAACTTCCCTGATCTAGGAAATGGAACAGAAATCCAGACCCAGTAAGCACAGAGTCCCAGATAGGATCAATCAAAGAGGACTACATCAGACACACTGTCATTAAAATGGCAAAAGTTAAAAATAAAGAGAGAATATTAAAAGCAGCAAGGGAGAAGCAACAAGTTATATACAAGGGAATGCCCATAAGTCCATCAGCAGACTTTTCAGCAAAAACGCTATAGGTCAGAAGAGATATATTTAAAATATATCTGATATATTTTTGATATATATGATATATTTAAAATAATGAAAGAGGAAAACCTATAACCAAGAGTATTCCACCCAGCAAAGCTATTAAGAAATCAAGAGTTTTACAGACAAACAAAATCTAAAAAGAGTTCATCACTACCAAACCAGCTTTATAAGAAATGTTAAAAGAACTTCTTTAAGCAAAATGAAAAGGCCACAACTAAAAACATGAAAATTATGAAAGGAAAAATCTCATTGATAAAGGCAAACACACAGTAAAGGTAGTAAATTAACTGTATACCAACTGAGCTATGACAGAAGCCCCAGTTGTGTATAGGTACATCAATTTATTGTTGTTAATCTTTGAAAAATGAATATGAGGCTTAAGTCTGGTGATTGCACATACCAGATTTGAAATTGAGAGAACAGCATCGAAACATGTGTATTATCAAGTGTGAAACAGATCACCAGTCCAGGTTGGATGCATGAGACATGTGCTCGGGGCTGGTGCACTGGGATGACCCAGAGGGATGGGATGGGGAGGCAGCGGGGAGGGGGGATCAGGATGGGGAACACATGTAAATCCATGGCTGATTCATGTCAATGTATGGCAAAAACCACTACAATATTGTAAAGTAATTAGCCTCCAACTAATAAAAATAAATGGAAAAAAAATTGATAATTGTAAGGGTGAAGTGAAGTTGCTCAGTCGTGTCCGACTCTTTGCAACCCTGTGGACTGTAGCCTACCAGGCTCCTCCATCCATGAGATTCTCCAGCCAAGGATACTGGAGTGGGTTGCCATTTCCTTCTCCAGGGATCTTCCCAACCCAGGGATCGAGCCTGGATCTCCCGCATTGCGGGCAGACGCTTTACGGTCTGAGCCACCAGGGAAGCCCAACTGTAAGGGTATCTACTCTAAAAGCTTTACCTCAACACTTGGCTTAGTCTCCACTGGATTGCTGCTTGTTAGTATCAGTCTCACTTCACAATGCTTAGGAACCTATGTCCTAAGGGCGATTTCCTTTTGGTTTAATCCCATTTATTTTTCTAACTTACATGTTGACAAAATACTATAAATTGACTTATTTATACTTTGTATAAAATGAAAGCAATAGCATTTGTTCCTTTCTTTGTTCCCCTAGTGTATAAATAAAGTGATAATATGAAGGTTCCTACAAGTATGTCCAAAAGCAAATTGATAAAACATCCCCAAACACAAAAATAATTCCCATTTAAAATAGTAAACATAAATTGCAAAATCATCCATCATTTAACAAATATTAATTTGGCACTTTCTCTATCTCAGACACTATGATCAATGACAAAAATGAAGAAGGAAGGGTCCCTTTTTTCCAAAATTTTACCACCTAATAAAGGATATGAATAAATATAAAAGGGTAAATTCTGTATGTATGAAGAGGCTCTCAAAATATAATGGTCAGCTTAATCTGAAGTTATCAAGAAGTAACTTGGTAAGATTTGATGTTTAAACAGAATCTTGAAGAATTATTCTTCAAGCTCATTCACTTAAAAAATGAAGAGAAATGCTGTATCAGACACAGTGACATATAATGGGAATGTGTTCATGTGGTACTTTATGGCTACACATTGAATGTATGAGTTTCAATTATGTATATAAATCACTACTCTGATGCAAGAGAAATACAGCTCAAGTGAACTTAAACATACAAGAAAAATCTGAACTGCAGAAAGTCAACAGTAATCTTTAGGGCAACGGGATCCAGAGACACAACTTCTGTTAGTACTCTGTTTCTCCATCTTTGTCTCTAATCTCTTCTTTGTTTTGCATCTTATCGTTTGTTCTTTTTCACTCTGCCGGGATCTCTCTACAGGGTGAAGAACACGAACACAGGGAGTTAGAGTCCCACATGCTGATAACTCCATCAAGAGAGAAGAAAGATTTTTCTCTTCCAGCTGCAGAATGAGAACCTCCAGGTAAGGAGTAATAATAAAATAGGTCCAGTCTGAGTCTTAAAAAAGGAAGCAAATATAATAGCTCCAAACATGATTACAGGTAAGGTAGGTCATAGTCGGATTATTGAGAATGGTTTAAGCTATGCAACACTTGGATTTCACCCATTATCTTAAAGGGGATCAGTGAAGGGCTTCCAATAGAAGAGTAATATATCTGGTTTCTATTCTTAAAGCACAAAGAAGGATGGGGTAACAGGAGAGGGTAGGGTGGCAGGAGATGGTTGCCTTGATCTATATGCGAGATGATAATGGTTTGCATCAGAATAACAGCAGTGGAAATTTAGGAGAAATTGAGTAAATGGGACTAGTGCTCACTAGTCATATGTGTGTGGGAAGGAAAACTGTATGGAATGACTAGAAGATTTCTGGTTTGAGTGCTAGGTACATAATGGTACTGTTAACCAAAATGAGACAAAGAGGAAAGAGACAAATTCAGCCTGAACAAATGGAAGATTAAGTGAGATATCGAGGTGACGTCTATCAGCATCTTGGTTATCTAAGACTATAGAGAAGACTATAGTCATCCAAGCTGGGAATATAAAGTTGGGGAATATTCATATAGACATGGTAGTCAAAGTCATAGAGAAGACTGAGGTGGCCAGGAGAATTTGTAAGGCGAGAAAAGAGAACAAAATGCAATTGTCCCTTGAAATTCTCAGGGACTCATTCCAGGACCCCATACAGATGCTCAATCTCATCATACAAAATCATGTGGTATTTGCATATAACCTACACCTATCCTCCCATATACTTAAACTTATCTCTAGATTACTTATTGATATAATGCCTAATACAATGTAGATGCTATGCAAATAGTTGTAAACACAAGGTAAATTTTGAAATAAATAGTAAATAGTAAATTCTGAAATAAAAAAAATAAATAGTTCCTGGTGCAGGGAAAATTCAAGTTTTGCTTTCAGAAACTTTCTTGATTTTTTAAAATATATTTTTGGTCTATGTTTGGTTGAATCTGCAGTTGTGAAAATGAGAATATAAGAAGCATATTGCATAGAACTCTATAGACTTAATGCATGACTGTTGACTTTGTAAACTGCCTGTTTGACTGAACTATATTCCCATTATCTTTTTGGTACATTTCCAATTGAAGTGGGCTAGTGATTCTCTTACTAGACATAAGGAGGCAGAAAGGAGCTGCCTTTCTAGATATAAGGCATATATCTAGATGCCTTATATGCCTAGATATAAGGAGGCAGAAAGGACAGCTATTTTGTTTTGTTGTCTAATATGTGGAGAATGTTCAATGTGTCCATGAGAATATCTATTCTGCTCTTGTTGGTTGAGATATTCTGTATATGTCTATTAGGTTCAACAGTCTATAGCGTTGTTAAAGTCCTCTGTTCACTTCAATGTGGTTCTGACTTGGCCTAAGATTTTATATCTCCTATAGCTCTGTGGGATAGTTTGGAGTTGTATATTCAAATAAGGTTTTGTTTTTTTTTTTTTTTTTTTTGGTTTGAAGGTATCAAAAAAGTCTATAACCTATTTGAACTAAATAGTAACTACTGTCTCATGAAACTTAGAATTCTTGGAACAGAGCCAACTTGAGATAATAGCTGCATCCTGGAAATCAGAAATTGTCATTAGGGTTCTCCTGTACTCTTTTGCTTGTCTCTACTTAATTTCAATCTGCAGGCAGGGGCTCTTCTTGTGATAGTCAGAATGACTTCCTGGACTCCCTCTTAGCTCTTAGGAAACACTATGACTGTTCCAGTAAAATCATATGACCATATTGGAATAACCAGCCTTGGTCATACCCTGTATATCCTGTGCCTAAGGGAAGATATGATATGCTTTTCCAAAAGAAAAGAAAAAACAGGATGATATAAGCAAAGAGGAGGAAATGGAAGCCCGTTCCAGTATTCTTGCCATCGACAGAGGAGCCTGGTAGGTTGCAGTCCATGGGGTTGCAAAGAATCAGACACGACTGTGCACACATGCATTAGCAAAAAAAGGGCATAGGATACACCCTGTGATGACCACATCATAGCTTTTATAAGATTACTGTTCTAGAAAACATTCATCTTATCTGTGCAGCCCATATATCCTGAATAAAATGGTACAAAGAATAATGTTAAAAACAGTCAGTTGGAGGAAAGATTGTTTAGGAAAACTATACACTTTTTGACTTATAAGATGTTTTAACGTCTTATACAAGATTTTGAAAAACAAACAAACAAATAAACTCATGGTCTCAGAGGTGCTCTTAAAATATACCTGATGAGAATTTACATTGGTATAACATTTCTGGAAAACATTTTTGCCAATTCGTAACCAAGATAGTAAAAGATCTAATAATTCTTAACCTAGGTATTTATCTACTTCTAGGTATATAGCCTAAGGATAAATTAGAAATAAAGACAAATATGTATCAGAATGTTAGTCATAGAACATCAGTCCTTAAAACTGATGAAACATTCAGTTCAGTTCAGTTGAGTTCAGTTGCTCAGTTGTGTCTGACTCTTTGCAACCCCATGGACTGCAGCACGCTAGGCCTCCCTGTCCTTCACCAACTCCCAGAGCTTGCTCAAACTCGTGTCCATTGAGTCGGTGATGCCATCCAACCATCTCATCCTCTGTCGTCCCCTTCTCCTCCTGCCTTCAATCTTTCCCAGCATCAGGGTCTTTTCCAATAAGTCAGTTCTTTGCATCAAGTGGCCAAAGTATTGGAGTTTCAGCTTCAACACCAATCCTTCCAATGAATATTCAGGATTGATTTCCTTTAGGATTGACTGGTTTGATCTCCTTGCAGTCCAAGGGACTCTCAAGAGTCTTCTCCAACACGACAGTTCAAAAGCATCAATTCTTCGGCGCTCAGCTTTCTTTATAGTCCAACTCTCACATCCATACATGAATACACAACAACTCTCACATCAGTACATCAAAACCATAGCTTTGACTAGACAAACCTCTGTTAGTAAAGTAATGTCTCTGCTTTTTAATATGCTGTCTAGGTTCGTCATAGCTTTTTTTAGGAGCAAGAGTCTTTTAATTTCATGGCTACAGTCACCATCTGCAGTGATTTTGGAGCCCAAGAAAATAGTCTGTCACTATTTCCATTGTTTCCCCATCTATTTGCCATAAAGTGCCGTGATCTTAGTTTTCTGAATGTTGAGTTTTAAGTCTACTTTTTCATTCTCCTCTTTCACCTTAGGAAGATTAAATGTACTACAGTAGAAGATGGTTTAAAAAAATCATAGCATATTTCAAATAGTGGAATATTATGTAACCATTGTAACTTAAATGAAAAGAAAAATGCTAATATAAAAACCAGATTTGAAGCTACTTAATACAAATTTAATCTTTATTTGGTGTTTGTAAATAGTTGTATCTATAGAGTTACACAAAAATTTCAAGTTTTTTTTTCCCTGGTGGTCAAGATTACATGTGGTTTCACATTCATATTTTTTTCTAAGTACATAATTTATTGTTACTATTGATTTTTTAAAGAAAAATCTTTCTTCCTGAAAACTGTATCTTATTTAAAACTCAATATTCAAAAAAAGAAGATTATGGTATCTTGTCCATCATGGCAAATCTATGGGGAAATAATGGAAATAGTGACAGACTTTATTTTCTTGGGTTTGCAGATGGTGACTGCAGCCATGAAATTAAAAGATGCTCACTTCTTGGAGGAAAATCTATGACCAACCAAGACAGCATATTAAAAAGCAGAGACATTACTTTACCAACAAAGGTCATCTAGTCAAAGCAATGGTTTTTCCAGTAGTCATGTATGGATGTGAGAGTTGGACCATAAAGAAAGCTGAGCACTGAAGAATTGATGCTTTTGAGCTGTGGTGTTGGAGAAGATTCTTGAGAGTCCTTTGGACTTCAAGGAGATCCAACCAGTTAATCCTAAAGGAAATCAGTCCTGGATGTTCATTGGAAGGACTGATGCTGAAGCTGAAGCTCCAATACTTCGGCCACCTGATGTGAAGAATGGACTCAGTCGAAAAGACCCCAGTGCTGGGAAGGATTGAAGGCAGGAGGGGAAGGGGATGACTGAGGATGAGATGGTTGGATGGCATCACCGACTCAATGGACATGAGTTTGAGCAAGCTCCGGGAGTTGGTGATGGAGAGGGAAGCCTGATGTGCTGCAGTCCATGGGACTACAAAGAGTCAGACACGACTGAGCAACTGAACTGACGTGAACTGACTATTAGACACTATGAATTAAGAGTTTTAAGTGCCTTTTTAGTAGCTATGTTACAATGCCAATATAACTAACTCCTTCCCATAGTGCAACAAAGAATATCTAAGAACTGCTCAGATAACATGAGATACTTAAGCATGTTGGTAAACCAGCAGGGAGAGAGCCACTTGGACTCCTAATGGTGCCAAGGGATGTCAGCTTCCTGAGGCAGGGGCAGGGTCCACTGTCCCCAGCACAGTGGCTGACACAGACGCGATACTCATGGAATTGCTCATCAAACACATTTTCTCACTCATGCAAAATAACAACTCAACTAACTATAGCAGATAACTATGAATACAACTCACTGGCTACCTGTGTCTTTGAAATCTTTAAATGCTGGCACATATGAAGAGAGGCTTGTTAGTTGGCATTTATGGAGAAAAGGATGATACAATATGAGACCTGGAGGTTCTCCTGGAGACTCCCACCGCTTCTGATGCTGTGAAGTGATTGTCATACAAATGGCACTGAACAATAACTGCACCACATTAACATCAAACAAAAGCATTTTGGATTTTCTGACAAACCAGAAATAATTTTCCAGGTGTAGGCAATATACTCATGTTGGCATTTGTAAGTTCTTATATGTGGTAATAAATATTGGGAAGCAGCCATGCCAGTTGTCTTGGGGGTGGTGGAACCATAGTTATTGGATTTATGGTGTTCCAGGTCAAAGCAGAAACTACGTCCTTGCCTTAAGTTCATGCAGGGATTCTTGGTAATATGTGGGGTCAGAATGGAGCTTACACTAACCTGCTTTCCATTAACTTTTACTCTAGCATTTGGTTCTGTAAAGAAACTGAAAATGACTAAAGGCAGTAAATAAAACTCGTGGCTCGATCACAGCTCTGCAGTTGTTTGCCAAAGGTTAGGCACACCGAGTGAATAGCAAGAGGAAAACAACCTAGGAATCTACAGATTGAAAAGATTTAAATGCACTTGTTTCAGCATGTACCCTCATAGGCCTTCTGTTAATAGTAGGATAACTGGTGTGCAGGGTTGCATGTTATAGGGATATTTGGTATATATGACAATCGAGAGAAATGGCACCAAATCCTACTTGGAGTAAAGCCCGACACTCATTCTCTTTATTTAGCAGATACTCAGCGTGCACATCAGAGTTGAGATGTCTCAACATCACTTAGGGGTTTGGAACAAAACTGAGAGTGGGATCATTTGATTTCAACAGGGTGTAAGGGAAACAGAGCTGCCCAGCCCTCAGTGGCTTACTACTGATCTCTTGACTGTATTTAAACCACATGCTGCTGGTCAGGCCACAGAGAGAATGACTTGAGTAACCCTGAACAGGATAAGGAGGGAATATGTGAACAATATTAATGCATAATGTCTGCAGTCTACAAAGTTAATGTTCCCCCAGGCTTATGGTCCTGAGGTAGAGTGAAGGAAACAGAAGATAAAAGTGGAAGTTACTTTGGCAGGTAATGGATCATGGGGAGAAGAGCCATCATACCTCTTCTACGGGAATGCTGCTTCCTGAAGGAACTTCTAAGGATGTCTGATGGACACTGGGGTCCCTGTGACTTTGGCCACACAGAGGATGCTAATGCAATGACAGCCAAGCAGACAGGGGGAAAAGTGAGAAAATGAGTCCACTCAGCCTTGAGTCCTCCACAAGCTGTCCTTGCTTTGCTCAGAATCACTCTGTCATCTCCTTTGAGAGGTTCCCATCTTGGAAAATCTCAGTGGTTCCTTTATAGCAGTGGTTCTCAAACTGGACTGCTTCAAAGCAATCTGGGTGACTTGTTAAAGCATCCATTTCTGGGCCCTTTCCTGAAGATTTGATTAAAAAGCTCTGTAGTGGGACTTGAAAATTTGCATTTCTAAGTTGCCAGTTGATAATGGTCTTGCTGGTCCTGGCAGCAAACTTTGAGACCTATTGCCTTACAGGACACTAGCTAAGATCACGGCATCTGGTCCCATCACTTCATGGTAAATAGAAGGGGAAAAAACGGAAACCATGAAATTAAAATATACTTGCTCCTTGGAAGAAAAGCTATGACAAAGCTAGTGAAAGTGAAAGTCAGTCATGTCCGACTCTTTGCGACCCTATGGACTGTAGTCTGCCAGGCTCCTCTGTCCATGGAATTCTAAAGGCAAGAATACCGGAGTTGGTTGCCATTCTTTTTTCCAGGGAATCTTCCCAATTCAGGGATTGAACCGGAGTCTCCTGTGTTGTATGCAGATGCTTTACTGCGTGAGCTACCAGGGAAACTCTAGACAGCATATTGAAAATAGAGGCCTCGCTTTGCCAACAAAAGTCCATATAGTCAAAGCTGTGGTTTTTCCAGTACTCACTTATGGATGTGAGCATTGTGCCATAAAGAAAGGTAAGTTCTGAAGAACTGATGCTTTCCAATTGTGGCACTGGAGAAGACTCTTGAGATTCCCTTGGACAACAAGGAGATCAAATCAGTCAATCCTAAAGAAATCAAGCCTGAATATCATTGAAAGGACTGATGCTGAAGCTGAAACTCTAATGCTTTGGCCGACTGATGCAAAGAACTGACTCATTGGAATAGCCTATGATGCTGGGCAAGTTTGAAGGCAAAAAAAAGGAGGGGGGCTGCTGCAGAGGATGAGATGGTTAGATAGCATCACTGACTCAGTGGACATGAATTTGAGCAAACTCTGAGAACTAGTGAAGGACAGGGGAGTCTGGTGTACTACAGTCTATGTGGTCACAAAGAGTTGGACACGACTTAGCGGCTGAACAACAACAAATTCTGCTGTCTCCCCTCTCTATCATGACGGTTTTTCTAGCTTCCCATCTCAAATGGCAGGACCAGATTACTGGAAGCTTGTTATGTCAAACCTCCAATCTTCCCTGTAACACTATTGCTATGCCACCAGAGCAGCAAAGGAAATTCAATGTGAATGACTGGCAAAGATTATACATTTCTCAAGAGACTCTGATGCATTTTTTGCACAACCAGCTTAATTAAGAATCCTTGGCAGTATATTAACCACAAGCTTATGGATCTCAATGTGCCAATCAAACATAATAAGATAAATGCAAATGTCAAAGTACAGACTCTTTGCCCAGGAAGTTCCAATGGCTTAAAGCTGTGTCTTCAGTCAGTTGGCAGAAAGCAATGGGAATAGCTGGGTCTGGTGAGGCTGGGGTCTGCCCATTACAATTTAAATATATATGGCATGGCCTCCAGGACTGAGCTATGCTGTGTCCACGTGGGGTTTCAGGGTGTGAGTGTGCAGATAAAAGTCTCTGGCTCACAAACTCACGTTAAGCTGACGACAGCAACAACAACAGGAACATACCCCAAGAGACTTTTAGAAGACAGGCCTGTAAGTCAGGAGCCAGAATCAAAGCCTGCACCCAGGTCTGCCTCTATAAGATAACAGACAAGTCAAATGACAGCTCTGTGTCTGAATGTCTAATAGAATAGAAATGATAGTAGCTGCCTGTGTTTGTTTCATAATAATTCATATCAGAAAAAGAGAGCAGTACATTTAATTATATTAATTTGTCTTTTCAATGACTGCACTAACAAATGGCTACACTATAGAACTGTTATCTACTTGGTGTATCTGGTTCTTGGCTAGATTTGATGATCTATTAACAGTTGAACAACTTGAAACTTAAAACAGGCTAACAGATGGTTGTTAACCTGGTGGTGTTTGCCATTCTTACTGAAGACCTGAATTGAAAGTATAGATAACACATTTATGTGTGATGCAAATTTGGAAGAGATGGGCAATATTTTCTATGAATAAATCAGGAGCCAAATATATTTTCTTTTTAATTTGACTATAAGGTGAATTTAATCAATTGCACTTTAATAGAGTAAATATAAGGATATTCACGAAGATACAGAAAAAGAAATTCAAACAACAAATTCCACCCTATGGATAGGTGATTTAAGAATATTTTAGGTGGAAGAGACTTTAAAATTTCACTGTGAAGCATTAATGTGTTTCAGATTCTAAGACAGTTAATGTGATCTTTGTTGTCTTTAATGGATTATAATGTACAGAATGAAAGAAGTGATGATGTTGCTGTAAATTAGACAGACTATCTCTGGAGTATCCTTCTTAGCTCTGGATACCATGCTGTTGAGTAAAGAGACAAGCAATCAGGTCAAGGAGACAATGGTTTCATATAACGTGCAGTTGAATGAAAAGGGAGGTTGTAGCCCTTATACATGCAAACTGAAGGAAGAAGAAGATATCTGGTTTAAAGTACTTGAAAGATAGTCAGGATGAAGAGAAACAATCAATACTTTTATATGTTGAGTCATAAGGAGGATAATTAGGACCAGAAGGTAGAGAGGCAGATAATAGGTCAGAATAAAAAAAAAGAAATTTTCTTCCAACTGCTTAATACTTAAAAAAAAGTTTATTAAAATAATTCATGCACACAGTTGACAGAGACAAATAACAGTGCAAAGCATGTAATTTAAAACAACAGCTATTTTCCTTCTCTTCATCCTAGTCCTTGCTTCCCAGAGCAAACATTATGGACTGTTTTCACTTATTCTTCCAATATTTCCCTCTGTTTTCTAAACGTTATGTATATTCTGCTCTAAAAACATTAAATCTAAACACTTTTACTATAGAACATGGGAATTTGGGTGTCTATCATCTCCCCTCCTTTTCTCCCAGCAAGTTAAATAACTGTTTCTGGTTAAATCAATATTTAGAATGTTATTTTATATAAATAGCTCATGACTGAGTCACATAAAGTATTGAGGATATTTTCTGTTTTACACAATGTTTTGTTTTTCTTAGAATTAATGATTATCCTATTTTTGCTATTTCCCCTGGGTGCTTTTGTTAATTCATCCTCCAGATTCTCCATCAGAGCTGTAGGGCTTCAATCAATGCAGTAAACATGTTGGTCAATCTTTTAATGCCATTTTTTTTCTCAGGAAAATGTTCTTCGGAGCCTTGAGCTCACTGACTCCTATCTGGCAGCTGTGGGTCTTTTCAACACTCCTTACTTCTTTCTGAAATATTACATATCCTATGTCTTGTTCTATTTCCCTATTTCAAAGGAACATTTTCCCCAGTAAGCTTCCTCAGAAGGGATGTATGATAAATAAAAATTTTGAAACCTGACAATCTGTTTCTGTTCTTTTCTGAAGTTGATTAAGAGTGTTCCTGGGACTAGAATTCTGGATTGGAAATTACACTCTTTCAAATTTTAAAGGCATGGTTTGAATTATTGTTTTCTAACTTTCAAGATTGTTGTTTAGAACCTGAGAATATCATTTGCATATACATTACATTCATTTTTTTATTCTCCTGGAAATTTTTCAGTAAATAATCTTTATACTTTGTTATTATTCAGTCTCTCAGTTGTGTCTGACTCTTTGTGACCCATGACTGCAGCATGCCAGGCTTCCCTGTCCTTCACCTCTCCCAGAACTTGCTCAGACTGATGTCCACTGAGTCGATGATGCCATCCATTTAGCTCTCTGTCGTCCCCTTCTCCTCTTGCCTTCAAATCCTTCCCAGCATCAGGGGCTTTTCTAATGAGTCAGCTCTTCACATCAGGTGGCCAAAGTACTGGAGGTTCAGCTTCAGCATCAGTCCTTCCAATGAATATTTGAGATTGATTTTCTTTAGGATACATGTTTGATCTCCTTGTTGTCCAAAGGACTTTCAGGAGTCTTCTCCAGCACCACAAAAGTATCAACTCTTTGGCGTTCAGCCTTCTTTATGGTCTGACTCTCACATCAATACATGACTACTGGAAAAACCATAGCTTTGACTATATAGACATTTGTCGACAAAGTGATGTTTCTGCTTTTTAATATGCTGTCTTGGTTGGGCATAGCTTTTCTTCCAAGGAGCAAGTTTCTTTTAATTTCATGGCTGCAGTCACCATTTTCAGTGATTTTGGAGCCCAAGAAAATAAAGTCTGTCACTGTTTCTACTGTTTCCCCATCTATTTGCCATGAAGTGATGGGACTGGATGCCATGATCTTCGTTTTTCTGAATGTTGAGTTTTAAGCCAGTTTTTTCACTCTCCTCTTTCACCTTCATTAAGAGACTCTTCAGTTCCTCTTCACTTTCTGTCATAAGGGTGGTGTCATCTGCATATCTGAGGTTATTGATATTTCTCCTGGCAATCTTGATTCCTGCTTGTGATTCATTCAGTCTGGCATTTTGCATGATGTACCCTGCATATAAATTAAATAAGCAGGGTGACAATATATAGACTTGATGTACTCTTTTCCCAATTTTGAACCAGTCCATTTTTCCATGTCTGGTTCTCACTGTTGTTTCTTGACCTACATACAGATTTCTCAGCAGGCAGGTCAGGTTGTCTGGTATTCCTTTCTCTTTAAGAACTTTCCAGTTTGTTGTGATCCACACAGTCAAAGGTTTTAGCATAGTCAGTGAAGCAGAAATAGATATTTTTCTGGAATTCTCTTGCTTTTTCTATGATCCAATGGATATTGGCAATTTGATCTCTGGTTCCTCTGCCTTTTCTAAGTCCAGCTTGAACATCTAAAAGTTCTTGGTTCACGTACTGTTGAAGAATCGCTTGGAGAATTTTGAGCATTACTTTGCCAGCAAGTGAGATATGGAGATGACACCACCCTTACATCAGAAATCAAAGAAGAACTAAAGAGCCTCTTGTTGAAAGTGAAAGAGGAGAGTGAAAAAGTTGGCTTAAAACTCAACATTAAGAAAACTAAGATCATGCCATCTGGTCCCATCACTTCATGGCAAATAGATGGGGAAACAATGGAAACAGTGACAGACTTTATTTTGGGGGGCTCCAAAATCATTGCAGATGGTGACTGCAGCCATGAAATGAAAAGACCCTTCCTCCTGAAGAAAAGTTATAACCAACCAAGACAGCATATTAAAAAGCAGAGCCATTACTTTGCCAACAAAGGTCCATCTATTCAAGGCTATGGTTTTTCCAGTAGTCTTATATGGATGTGAGAGTTGGACTCTAAAGAAAGCTGAGCGCTGAAGAACTGATATTTTTGAACTGTGGTGCTGGAGAAGACTCTTGACAGTCCCATGGACTGCAAGGAGATCTAACCAGTTCATTCTAAAAGAAATCAGTCCTGAATATTCACTGGAAGGACTGATGCTGAAGCTGAAACTCCAATCCTTTGGCCACCCGTTGCAAAGAGCTGACTCATTTGAAAAGGCCCTGATGCTGAGAAAGACTGAAGGCAGGAGGAGAAGGGGACGACAGAGGATGAGACGGTTGGACGGCATGACCGACTCAATGGACATGAGTTTGAGTAAACTCCGGAAGTCGGCAATGGACAGGGAGGCCTGGTGTGTTGCAGTCCATGGTTTTGCAAAGAGTCGGACATGACTGAGCGACTGAACAGAGCTGAACTGAGATGAGTGCAATTGTGTGGTAGTTTGAGCATTCTTTGGCACTGCCTATCTTTGGGATTGGAATGAAAACTGACCTTTTCCAGCTCTGTGGCCACTGCTGAGTTTTCCAAATTTGCTGGCATATTGAGTATAGCACTTTAAGCAGCATCATCTTTTAAGATTTGAAGTAGCTCAGCTGGAATCCCACCACCTCCAGTAGGCTTGTTCATTGTGATGCTTCCTAAGGCCCACTTGACTTCACACTCCAGGATGTTTGGCCCCAGGTTAGTGATCACACCATCATGATTATCTGGGTCATTAAGACATTTTTTGTATAGTTCTTCTGTGTATTCTTGCCACCTCTTCTTTATATCTTCTGCTTCTGCTAGGCCCATACCATTTCTGTCCTTAATTGTGCCCATCTTTGCATGAAATGCTCCCTCGTGTCTCTAATTTTCTTGAATAGATCTCTAGGTTTTTACATTTTATTGTTTTCCTCTATTTCTTTGCATGGATCACTTAAGAAGGCTTCTTATTATTTTTTTATTATATTGTATGTATATAATGTATTTTCTATAATATTTCTTATTATTTCTTATTCATATTATATTTTCTTTTTATTATTTCTCTCCTTGATATTCTTTGGAACTCTACATTCAAATGGGTATATCTTTCCTTTTCTCCTTTGGCTTCCCTTCTTTTCTCAGCTATTTGTAAGTCCTCCTCAGACAACCATTTTGCCTCTTTGCTTTGCTTTTTCTTGGGGATGGTCTGGATTCCTGCCTCCTGTACAATGTTATGAACCTCCATCCATAGTTCTTCAGACTCTCTATCAGATCTAATCCATTGAATCTATTTGTCACTTCCACTGTATAATAATAAGATATTTGATTTAGGTCATACCTGAATGGTCTAGTGGTTTTCCCTACTTACTTCAATTTAAGTCTGAATTTGGCAATAAAGAGTTCATTATCTGAGCCGCAGTCAGTTCCTGGTCTTGTTTTTGCTGACTATATAGAGCTTCTCCATCTTTGGCTGCAACGAATATAGTCCATCTGATTTCAGTATTGACCATCTGGTGATGTCCATGTGTAGAATCTTTTATTGTGCTGTTGGAAGAGGGTGTTAGCCATGATGAGTGCTTTCTCTTGGCAAAGCTCTGTTAGCCTTTGCCATGCTTCATTTTGTACTCAGAACAAACTTGCTTCTTACTCCAGGTATCTCTTGACTTCTTACTTTTGCATTCCAGTCTCCTATGATAAAAAGGACATCTGTTTTTGGTGTTAGTCTAGAAGGTCTTGTACGTCTTCATAGAATCATTCAACTTCAGCTTCTTTGGCATTAGTGGTTGGGGCATACACTTGAATTACTGTGATATTGAATTGTTTGACTTGGAAATGAACAGAGACCGTTCTGTCTTTTTTTGAGATTGCACCCAAGTACTGCATTTCAGACTCTTTACTAGTCTGAAACTTCTTAGTGATTTGCATTAATGTGGAGTTTTTTGTTCATTGTGTGGGATATTTCAGAAACTCTTGGCCTGCAGTTTTGAGACATTTTCTCATGTTCTCTATTAGTTTTTTTTTTTTTTTTTTTTTTTTGTATTTTTAAAATTCCTTTTCTAGTAAAATGCGGTGCCTCCTGGATCTAATTTTCTCATGCTCTTTCTTAATCTTTATCTTTTTGTAATTTGCTTTATATTCTGAAGAGTTACACAACTTTATCTTTCAATCTATCAGAATTTTTATTTCTATTAATGTGTTTTTGATTCTCAAGAGTTCTTGTTTGTTTTCTGAAAGTTCTGTCTTAGAGCATCTCATTTTTAATTTTATGAATAAAATTTACCTCTTTGAGAAAAATTTAGCTTAATATTCCCTGCGCTATCTTTCTCCTCCAAGTTCCTTTTTGTATCCTCACTTTGAATTGATTTGAACTCATTTTTTCATGTTAGAGTCTTTCCTAAAAATAAAGGCTGGGATGTCCTTTCAAATTCTAGAGTGAGTCTGTTAGATCAGGTTCCCTGGGAAATAGATTGTATAGTAAGTTTACTTGGGATTTTCTTGGGATCAACACCTGAGAGGATGAGAGAGAAATTGGTAGAAATATTGTTTCAATCACTTACCGGGCAATAACAGGGAAAGCTCTGGTACTGGGATGACACCTCAGAGATATACTAAATTGAGGCAAGTGTGCTGGATTTGGGTTTTCCTCTGGGAAAGATTGTAATCATCTACAAATCACTGGATTGGGTTTGTCCTCTGGGCAAGGCAGCTGTCTTCATTTGGGGTGATTTCCAGAAAGGAAATCAGCTATGATCCATAAGCCACTGATACATCCAACAACTGGGAGAATTGCCTCAGCCCTGAAGGGTGAATCCGGAATCCACGAGAGCATGGTAATTAAGTGCTGTGATGTGCATGAGCTTAGGCAAATGGTAGACCTCACCACAAGGTGATCATTTTGGGAGAAAGATCACTTAGGGAGATTCTTAATTGTCAGTATCAGAGATATTTCCCCTGGGCTGTTACATTCCCACAGATGAAATGGGGGAAGGAGTTGGGCGGTGGCTACCGTGTTAGCAGACCAGCTGAGGGGCTCAGTGTTCAGTATGCAGATCTACACTTAACCCCTTGTTTCCAGAAGATGCTTCACAGTCCTCTGTGCCTGGTGTCCAAATGACAATCTTTACAGTTCAACATCTTCAGAATGTAAATCCATATGCCTGGGTGGGAGGGAGAAGAGTTCACTGGCTTTATGAGGTGAGAGAGAGAATCTGGGTGTCTGACTTTTTTAAAAGCAACCTTCCAATAAACTCTCACTTTCAGCCCCATATCACCCCTCAGATGTACCTGAGCCTTTCCATGGTTTGTCTTCCCCCTTGCAGATTTAAAACTCAGCCTCTCTGTTCTGCCAAATCAGCTTCCAAAGTTTCACTAACATCCGTGGCTCTTGCGGGATTTTTCAAAAGCAATGCTATACTTGTTTTACTTGGGTTTTTGGCGATGAAAAAGGAGATAAACCGGTTGCTTAGTATTTCATGTTTGACTTTAGTTACAGTAATTACTTTCTATAAGATGCCATGTGCTATCTCAAGAGATGATGTTTCTCAACCACTGGAGGTGTTCAAGCAGAGAATGGACAATCACTCAAGAGGGATGCTGATAGGATCTTGCCTGATTGGAATTAGGAGATCATTTCACCCAATCCTGGGGCTTCCCTTATGGCTCAGTTGGTAAAGAATCCACCTGCAACGCGGGAGACCTGGGTTTGATCCCTTGGTTGGGAAGATCCCCTGAAGAAGGGAAAGGCCACCCACTCCAGTATTCTGGCCTGGAGAATTCCATGGACTGTATAGTCCATGGGGTCACAAAGAGTCGGACACGACTGAGTGACTTTCACTCACTTACTAACCCAATCCTGAGCTTCTACAGTTCTGCATAATATAGGAGAAACAACTTTATTACAGGAAATGGTACATGATAGTCAAAGAACAAGACTTTATGTATTAAACTTCTCCATTTGATAGATAGCCCTTAATATTCAAGGTCCTTTTTGATTTTTCTTCTATTTACCATGTGGGTTCAACTCACAATACTACTCAACACAGTTTATTCCCATCAATCAGATGTACCTAGTAATGTCTGAATATCAGTAGTGAGGGTAATTAACCAACACCCAAGGTGAGATCATATATACATAAGAAGGGAAAAGTGAATTACGTATTTCAGTTGTGTATATAGACTCATTAATGGATAAGTTAGTCAAAGTGATCAGTGGCCATGGAACTCTCTTTTGGGCTATTTATACTCTAGGAAGTCTTCCCTGGTAGATCCGATGGTAAAGAAAGTGAAAGTGAAAGTCACTCAGTCGTGTCCACCTCTTTGCGACCCCACAGTTCACGGAATTCTCCAGGCCAGAATACTGGAGTGGGTAGCCGTTCCCATCTCCAGGAGATCTTCTGAACCCAGGGATCGAACCATGGTCTCCTGCACTGCAGGCAGATTCTTTCCCAGCTGAGCCACAAGGGAAGCCCAAGGATACTGGAGTGGGTATCCTATCCCTTCTCCAGCGGATCTTTCCGACCCAGGAATCGTACTGGGGTCTCCTGCATTGCAGGGGGATTCTTTACCAACTGAGCTAATCAGGGAAGCCCCCAGATGGGAAAGAATCTGCCTGCAACGCAGGAGCCTGAAATGCAGGAGACCTGGGTTTGATCCTTGGGTCTGGACGATCCCCTAGAGGAGGGCATGGCAAGCCACTCCAGTATTCTTGCTGGAGAATTCCATGGACAGAGGAGCCTGGTGGGCTACAGCCCATGGGGTCATGAGTAAGCAACACAAACACACACGCGCACACACACACACACACACACTTTAGGAATCAAATTTAGATCAAGTTTTCCACTCACATCTCTTGAAATTATTTGGGAAAGTAGACCAAGTGTTCTGTTTGATTTCTGTGTTATTACATTTTAGATAATTCAATACTAAGAAGTAATATTTATACAGCCCTTACCCTGCCAGACAGAGCTCTAAAGCTTTGCATGCATAAACACATTTAAACCTCACAATAAAGTCTCATAGTAAATTCCCATAATAAAACTGTATGAGATAAGATAGAGTTTTATTCTCATTTTATAGATGATGAAACTGGGTCACAGGAAAATTAAGTAACTTACCCAACACCACACAGCAAGTGAAAGAGCCAAGATTTGAATCACATTCTGATTTTGCTCTAGACTCCAAGCTCTCAACTGCTGGGTTGCTCTGATCTTTGTAATCAAGGTCAGACACTTTTACACAATGAGAAATATTTGATATAACATACTGTGTCATACAATGTATTATTATACAACAGTGTACAATTCCAACAAGTTCTGCAAGTACTGCTCCCAATTAGACCAGCCGAAAGCAGCACTCAGTGAATAGCATCTGGCATTAGTCAACAGAAAACATACAGTCTGCCCTCAGGATACTGGAAGACCACATATTTCTTTGATGACCAGACAAAAGCTGTTACAGCTTGACAGGCAAGTTCTGATTCATCCGCCATATTCACCAGATATTGCACCTTCAAATTTCCGTTTATTTTTGTCTTTACCAAACTGTCTTAATGGAAAAATTTCAGTTCCATGAAAGACTGCAAAGGGCATCTGAAATAGTTATTTGCTCAAACAGATAAAAAGTTTAGGGAAGATGAAATTATAAAGTTGCCAGAAAAATGGCAGAAGGTAGTGGAACAAAACAGTGAATATATTGTTCAATCAGTTCTTAGTGAAAATGGAAAAAAAAAAAAAAGGAGACTTTCCCTGGTGGTCCAGTGGTTGAGATATGGTACATACACATTTTAATATTTGCACATTTATTATGGTCTAGATTAAGCCCTTATGAGCATTTTAAAAGCATGTTTCACTTTTTTACAGATTGACAAACCTCACAAATTTTTCTTGTGTATTACACATATGTAGCTATATTAAATATGTGATGTGTGGATAAATGATTAATACTAATATACAATATATGTCTGTATGTACATTGTAAATAATATCATACATAATTGATATATATGTGTGTATTATATGCACATATATTTATAGTTAATATAGTATATAGTTAAACATAATATAATATATATAATATGTAGTTAATATAGCACTATAATATATATTATATAATTAATGGGCTATACATAAAACATATAACATATAATTAATATATGCATATACATAGATATATATATATGAGTATGTTTACATATCTCTGTATTACCATATTGCTTGTGACTTTCAGATTGCATTGCTCAAATAGCTAGAATGATAGAAGACACAAATCCTTGTAATCCGTTTTGGGGCTTCTTTTTTTTTTTTTAAGATTTATTGCTCTGGACTGAAGAATCTCCAGTTCCATTATAAAGGCACACTTTTTCTCTAGGGAAAGAATGTATGTATTTCAAACACTTATTTTGAGGGGATAGATATGTTGATGACTGTCTGTTTGGATAAAACTATTCCACCAGATGTCACTGTTTCCCTTTCAGTGGAAGTGATTTGCCATCAAATAGTTTCTAAGATACTTTAAATAAATTAAAATGAAGTAAAGAATTCCCTTGAGGGGAGGAGCCAAGATGGCGGAGGAGTAGGACGGGGAGACCACTTTCTCTCCTACAAATTCATCAAAAGAATAACTGAACGCAGAGCAAACTTCGCAAAACAACTTCTGATCGCTAGCTGAGGTCATCAGGCGCCCAGAAAAGCAGCCCATTGTCTTCGAAAGGAGGTAGGACAAAATATAAAAGATAAAAAGTGAGACAAAAGAGCTAAGGACGGAGATCCGTCCCGGGAGCTCTTAGGCGGCATTGCTTGGGGTAGGGTCCGGGCCTGAGTGCCCTGAGGACAATCGGAGGGAGCTTCTGTGAGTTGCCAACATGAACTGTGGGAGACCAAAGGAGAGAGTAAATTAACCGGCCCGAACACACTGCCGGCTGTTCGCAGAACAAAGGGACCGAGAAAATCCAGAGAAGAGCTCGCAGGCTGCGGACCGGCCCAGCCCTGCCGGAGGCAGGAGGCAGGGGGGAGGGGAAGGTCGCGGCCAGACGCAGGGCGCAGGCACCCGACCGGCGCGGGCGGGGGCTGGGGCTGGGGACGCGGAGGGCAGAGGGCGCGCGCACCCGACTGGCGCCAGCGGAAACTGAGACTGGGTCCGCGGAAGGGAGTGGGCGCGCCACACCTGGGGAGAGTGCGCCCACCGAGCCCCTGGCTGCCTGGACCGCTCTGACGGGGAAGGCACTGAGAGCAGGCGCAGCTTTCCCCTCCGCGCTTTGGTGGAACACCCGAGGGCTGGAACCTCGCGCAGCGCGGGGCGCGCTCCATATAGGACAGCCGGGAGCCTGAGCAGCGCAGAGGAGAGAGCAGCATCAGCCCCTCCTGGCAGCCCCAGCCCATCCCGCGGCGCAAGCCCCTCCCCGCAGAGCGACGGAACTAGCTACCTGAATAAGAGTCCACCTCCGCCCGCCTGTGTCAGGGCGGAAATGAGGCTCTGAAGAGACCGGCAAACAGAAGCCAAATAAACAAAGGGAACCGCTTCAGAAGGGACTGGTGCAACAGATTAAAATCCCTCTAGGAAACATTGACTACACCGGAGGAGCCTGTAGATATCGAGAAGCGTAAGCTGGAACGAGGAGCTATCTGAAACTGAGCCGAACCCACACTGACCGCAACAGCTCCAGAGAAACTCCTAGATATAATTTTACTTTTTTCTCTTTTTTTAATTTTTTTTTCTTTTTTTCTTTTTTCTTTTTTCTCTTTTATTTTCCTTTAAAATCCCCTATTACTCCCCCATTACTCCTTAACTTTCATTTCCATAGACTTTTACGATTTTTTAATTAGGGGGAAAAAAAAATTTTTTTTTTCCTTTTTTTTTTTTTCTTTTTTTTTTCTTTTTCTTTTTTTTTTTTCTTTTTTTTCTTTCCTTTTTCTCTTCTATTTTCTATTTTTCTTTTTCTCTTATTTCTTTTAAAGTCCTCTAGTACTCCTCTACTACTCCTTAATTTTCATTTTCAATACACTATAACCTTACAAAAAAAAAAAAAAAGAAGAGAAGCCCTATTTTTAAACCGAAGATTATTCTCTCCCAATCTTGACTCTCTGTTTTCTACCTCAGAACACCTCTATTTCCTCCTTTCCCCTTCTCTTCCCAATCCAATTCTGTGAATCTTTGTAGGTGACTGGGCTACGGAGAACACTCTGGGAACAGACAGCTGTGTAGATCTGTCTCTCTCCTCTTGAGTCCCCCTTTTTCTCCTCCTGTTCATCTCTATCTCCCTCCTCCCTCTCCTCTTCTTCATGTGACTCTGTGAACCTCTCTGGGTGTCCCTAACGGGGGAGAATCTTTTAGCCATTAACCTAGAAGTTTTCTTATCAGGGCTGCATAGTTGGAGAAGTCCTGAGACTACAGGAAGAATAAAACTGAAATCCAGAGGCAGGAGACTTAAGCCCAAAACCTGAGAACACCAGAAAACTCCTGACTACAAGGAACTTTAAGTGATAAGTGACTGTCCAAAAGCCTCCATACCTACACTGAAACCAACCACCACACAAGAGCCAATAAGTTTTAGAGCAAGACATACCACGCAAATTCTCCAGCAACGCAGGAACATAGCCCTGAACATCAACATACAGGCTGCCCAAGGTCACACCTAACACATAGACCCATCTCAAAACTCATTACTGGGCACTCCATTGCTCTCCAAAGAGAAGAAATCAAGTTCCACACACCAGAACACTGATGCAAGCTTCCCTAACCAGGAAACCTTGACAAGCCAATCGTCTAACCCCATCCACTGGGTTAATCCTCCACAACAAAAAGGAACCACAGACCTCCAGAATACAGAAAGCCCACTCCAGATACAGCAATCTAAACAAGATGAAAAGGCAAAGAAATACCCAACAGGTAAAGGAACATGAAAAATGCCCACCAAGTCAAACAAAAGAGGAGGAGATAGGGAATCTACCTGAAAAAGAATTTAGAATAATGATAATAAAACTGGTCCAAAATCTTGAAAACAAAATGGAGTTACAGATAAATAGCCTGGAAACAAAGATTGAAAAGATTCAAGAACTGTTTAATAAAGACCTAGAAGAAATAAAAAAGAGTCGCCGCAGGGGCGGGTGCGGAGGGGTTCCCGGTCCGGCCGCCGCCGCCGCCCCGCTCCGGGCCCGGGGCTCCCCCTAGCGCTGCCGAGGAGCCGCCGCCGCGGCTCGAGGAGGGCGGAGGAACGGGGCTGAGAGAGAGCGCCTGGAGGCTCGCGGGGAGGGTGACTGGTTTATTTTTTCCCGTTTGCCTCGCTTCTCTCACAGCCCTGGCTCGTCTGCTCCGCGACCCCATTTTGGCGGAGAGGCGGGCGCGGCGGGGCCGGCGCCCACCCCGGCGCCCTCCCCTGGCGTGCGGCGGCATCTCCGCGGGCGCCCCGGGCCCTCCTCCGCGCCCCGGGCCGCCCTGGCGCTCATTCATTCGGCTGCGCCTCTCTCCGCCCCTGCCTCCTTCCCCTCGCGTCTCCCCGCGCGCGCCCGCCGCCCTTTCCCGTGCCCAGTCTTGCCTCCGCCCGTGGCCTTTGGCTCCGGGCGCTTTCCCCTCCCGCGTCTATGGTCGTCCCCCGACCCGGAGGTCCGAAGTCCTTTCCTCCCAGCGGCCGCCTTCCCTCCCGGTGCTGGTCCCCGGATCCACACCCCCTTCTCCCTCGGACTCCACCAGGCCTCGCCCGGACACGCGGCCCTCCTGATCACCTGCCTTGAACTTGGTGCCCCGACCCCTTCCACCTGTGCCACGATACCGCCCGATTCAGGTGTTGCGTGGACCGCAGATCCTTAGCATTTAAAGTCCCGGTTCTCGGTCCTAGGGTGTGGCCTTAGCTGTGTTTGCAAAACACACGTTTCTACTATAATTATCCAAATGCATGACTGTCAAACTGTAGTGGAAGTGGCACTTGCTGTGTGTGTGTGTGTGTGTGTGTGGTCCTCATGGTTATTCTGGGTCACACCAAATCTCTCTCTCTCTCTTTTTTTTTCCCTGGAGGAGTGTGTGATTGATTTGCTCTGAATGTAAAATTTGGCCGAAGATTGTTACTCTTTGAACTCCTCCACATTCCTTCTCCCGCTGTTCCATGACTGATTTGCAACATAACCTCTTAATACTGTTTGTTGGTGAAGCTTCTTGTCGACTCATCTGTCACCAGCAGTTACTGAATGTCCCCCAGTGTGCAGAATACTGATGAAATGCCTGAATTCTTGCAGTGCTACAAAATGCCATTCTGGAGAAGACAAAGACTTGGGGCATTTGTTTTCACTTTTTCTCCCCTCCCTCCTGTAAATTTACTGAGTTTGAAATCTTTTTACTCCATCATGTGTAATGTGGATAATGTGTATCAGTTGTGTGTTCTTATAGTCTTGCCATTTGGAAGACTGGCATTCCAGAGGAGTGTTTTGTATAGCTCAAGGAATTTCAGTCACTTGGGTGTTCAGAGACTTATTGCAGATCGTTTTAGACTAATGTATCAAGAAAAATAAACTGATCCTTTTTATTCTTTAATTACACTTAATAATAGAAACAGAAGCTCTCTGTCTGGAACAACTTGGTAATTGGGGCTTATTTGATAGCCTGTTTGTAAAGTGTTGCAGTTAACTAAAGCTACCTGATTCAGCATTCATAAAATGAAATGACAGCAGTTTTTCTAATGTGACATTCATAGTTCATAATAATGAACTCCAAGGAAGGTACTTAATCCTGAAGTGCACCTTCCTGCGTGTCAGTTGGATACAATTGCTGTCAATATTAATAGCATTTGTCTAACAGCCCTTTCTTCTGGAGAGGTAGGTACTAAAAAGGTGGTTGGCTGTTTGTCCACTTTCAGGTTTTGGATGACCACTTGAAGCACTAAGATTACTTAACTTGGAGTCAAGATTGCATTTTTTTTTTTTTTTTTTTGGGCAGAGCAATTTTGCTGGGTAATATATATGTTAAATTCTTTAATCCAGAAAAGTCTATAAACTGAAACATGTTGGAAACATTTGTACTTTCATTCCACTGTAAAACATACATTCTGTTGTGTAATTGTTTGAATGTTTATTTCTATAAATATTTAGCAGCATCATAGTATTTGTTGACAAAGGAATACATCTGGCTTGTTACTATGTTGTTTTCCAGTTACTGCATCAGCCTGTTTCACTGGATCAGGAGATAGCCACAGAGATATATGACTTTTTGTCTTTTAAAAGACACATGTTTGTCTATGACCAATTCATACTGATGTATGGCAAAAACCATCACAATATTGTAAAGTAATTATCCTCCAATTAAAATAGATACATTAATTAAAATAAATAAATGAAAGTCAATTTAAAACTGAAAGGTTTATAAATTATTTTTAAGTTTGTTGACATTTCATGAACCATTAGGATAAGTAATGCATAACTTTAAACATTCCTGAAAAAAGTACTGTTAACATTTGTCCTCATATTGTTCATACTTTCTTATCGAATGCCCTGCTCATTGCAGTGGCTTTGTGCTCTTATTCACTAACATCTCAAGGCACAGATACACTTGAAGTGAGGTTCACAGTCAGTGTGAGTGATTATATAAATCCATATTTCACATAGACTGTGATCATGTCAACGTTTGGGGCTAACTTCCTGTCAGATCTGATTTTATCATTCTTATTTTTCCTTCAGAATTTGGAGAATAAAACATTGCAGGGTTAGGAGTGATGCCAGCTTGGCTATTTCCTCATTGTTGTCTGGTCTTGCGTGATTAGTGTTTTGCGGTTTCTTTACAGGAAGATTTTCAAGGCACTCATCCACTTTGTGAGGGGCAGTTTAATTAAAACTCCATAAGATCATCTCAATTCCCAGAGCAGAGCCCAGGAAGCTGCAGAGAGCTGGCAGAGCATCTGCTGGAAGGCTGATCTGGGGACCCTGGGGAGGGAAGGAGGGAACCTGCCACTGATTGAGCCCAATGTTCCCAACCAGCTGAGAGTTCCCCTTATGCAAAGTTTAATTATAAGACAGTTTACATCTGTATGTTTTTTGGCAACCGAGGAAATTTTGGTCCCAGTAAATGCAAATTTTGTGACCACTATCATAGTTAGAAAAAGAGGGAGAAGGTACAGGAAATGAAAACAAAGCCAGTGGCAGGGCAGTTAAGAGAATTTTCTCGGAAGCTTTGGGAAAGGCCACAAGGATGAGGAAAAATACAACCTAATTTTAGAATTGCAATAATTTTAGAATTAGAGTAGGTTTAAGAGGAGCTATTGGGGCAGGACAGAGGGAAGCAGCAAACAGTGGGCGCGGCGACTGAGGGCAGCAAGCGTTGTTGGAGGTTCTGGATCCCATATGGAGAGACTGGAGGGTCAGCCTTAGGGAAACACAAGCAAGGGTGCCAGTCTGTGCATTGCCTCAATCAAGCTGAGGATATGAAACAATGTAGGAGTTATTTCCTGGAGAGTTTCTAGCTCAGTTCAGTCGTTCAGTTGTGTCCAATTCTTTGCAACCCCATGGACTGCAGCACACCAGGCTTCCCTGTCCATCATCAACTTTTGGAGCTTGCTCAAACTCATGTCCGTCGAGTCGGTGATGCCATCCAACCATCTCATCCTCTGTTGCCCTCTTCTCCTCCTGCCTTCAGTCTTTCCTAGCATCAGGGTCTTTTTCAATAAGAGTTCTTCGCTTTGGGTAGCCAAAGTATTGGAGCTTTAGCTTCAGCATCAGTCCTTCCAATGAATATTCAGGACTGATTTCCTTTAGGACTGACTGGTTTGATCTCTGTGCTGTCCAAGGGACTCTCAAGAGTCATTTTCTAACACCACAGTTGAAAAACATCAATTCTTTGGCACTCAGCTTTCTTTATGGTCCAATTCTCATATCCATACATGACTACTGGAAAAAATCATAGCTTTGAGAGTTTCTAGTGACAAGGAATTCTAAATGCCCATGAATAGTGAAGGATTTACTACTGCCCCTTTAAAATGTGCAAAATGTTAGCATGGTTTTATTTACTATATAATCAAGGAGTTGGCTGCATTCCTTCTGGAGGCAGCAGGGAACAGTCTGCTTCTCTGCCTTTTCCTGCTTCCAGAGGCTGCTCATGTTCCTTAGCTTGTGGCCCTTTTAGCACTGTGCCACCTGGGAATCCCCAAGAACAATCTGCATCAAAAAGCATGGAGGGCAGAGAGATCAGAATGTGGAAGGAAAGGCAAGCAGTCTTATCAGGTTGCAACTCAGGGGTGGGAGGTCAGTGGTGCAGGAAAGAAGGGAAACAGAAATGTAGAGGTGAGACGAGAGAGGAAACACACAAGGGAAGTGGAACGCATGTTCCTCAGTCACATGGAGCTGGGTAGTTTTGGGTCATTGCTAGCTCTTCCTGGGAGAAAAGTCAACTCATCTCTCCACTTCTTCAGCAGAGAGAGAGAGAGAGAGAGAGAGAGAGTGTGTGTGTGTGTGCATGTGCATGCACACACACGCTCTGAGTCATGTCTGACTCTTTACGACCCTATGGAATATGGCTGCCAGGGATTCTCCAAGCAAGAATACTGGAGTGGGGTGCCGTTTCCTCCTCCAGGGGATCTTCCCAACCCAGGGATTGAACCCGTATCACTTGCACCTCCTGCATCAGCAGGTGGATTCTTTACCACTGCACCACCTGGGAAGCTTCTTCAGCAATGCCACTACCTAATAGTCCAGATGGCCAGAGTGTCATGACTTTCCCTCTTTTTGAAAGTGAAGTTTGAGTTACTCCTGTTTAGAAACCTTGCTCATAGAACATTAATGGTAGCAAGAGATTGACTTTTGTGGGACACAATTTAAATCATCAAGTCCCCATTTGACATTTCAATGATATTCTTGCTTTTAAAGCCTTGGGTGGATCTGTATCTTCATATGGCCAAGGAATTACAAAGTCGTCTTGTGTCCCTTCTGTGGACAAAGGACATGGCAGAAACAAAGCTGATGGAAACAGTCACGTCGTTTGCGCAAACGGTATCTGCAGCCTCTTCAGTCTGCCTCATCCTTAATGTCATCAGCTTGGAGGGGCAGCTGCCACGTTAGAAGAGGCTGGACATTCCTTGAAACAGGTGTCTTCTTTTCCAGGACTCAAGCAAGAGCTGAAGATGCTTTCATTAATGTCAGAAAGCACATCCTTAAAAAACAAACAAACAAAAAAAAAACATTAGAATCTCTGAACGGGGACACTCGGTCTCAGTTCTCTAACCTGTTTTTGATTTGGGTTCACCATCAGAAATTGTGACAATATTTAGAAAATCTCGAGGGATCCAGAGAGGAATAACTAGGAGATTAAAATAAAACCCTATGGTCAGAAGGAATAAGTTATTTGTATAATGGAAAACTGACCACTTTATGCCACTTCTTCAAACGCTTAGTAAATATTCATTTCAGTTAGAATACAATCTAATCTTTTTGACTCCATTACAGAGCCCTCCACGCTACGACATTTCTATGCCTTCTATGCCTCAGTGCATCACTCTTCTTTTTGAGACTGCTCCATTATTCTCTCTCACCTCCCATCCCCGCTCCCTACACACCCTGACCTCAGCACACATCGTGGCCTCTGCCTGAAACACTCTCCCTGCCCCTTGATTGACCCTACTGACTCCTACTTGGCTTCAGCTTAGATGTCATTCCCACTGGGAGGTGTTCACCATCTCCTCCAAACTGGGTGAAGCGTTACTCTGTTCTATCACCCTACATTTCTCTAATCAAAGCATTTATCACCCTCTATTAGAATGTGCCTCCCCCGTAAATCAACTATATTCTAATAAAAATAATAAAAAAGAAAGGGAACTGATGGAATCAAGAGCAAAGAGGAATTGTAGTTACTTAGTGATTGTGTGGTCTATATAATGAGTCTGAAGTGATAGGCTGAAATATAATGGTGAGGAGTGCAAGGAATTGAATACCAATGTTTGGAAAGACTTTAAGTACATATTAAAGTTGTAGGTATTTAAGATGACGGGTAGTTAATTTTGTTGTATGGGCGCTACAATTTATAAAGCTAAAATAAACCTGGAGAAATCACTAAGCAAAAATACAAGTGCCTCCTATCGAACTCTAAGCACCAAGTAGAATGCTAGGATTTGTAGTTATTCTGTTCAGCATCACATCTTCAATTCTCTAAAAGTACCTGGAGTGTCACTGGAACTTATATTTGTAGAAATGAAAGACCAGTTGAATGAACAAATAAATGGAGAAATGGATAAATGATTGGGTGAATTAATACAATCAAAGGAACTGGATAGTTTCCCTGAGGTGAATACCAAAAAAGAACTCATAATTATTTTAAGTATGGGAAAGAGGATTTTATAAAGGAATCAGTAGGTTTGTTTTGTTCCAGGCCGAAGAGTTAATGCCTGAAGCTAGGAGATGCTTGGAGTGAAGTTTCTGTCCAGAGAATTTTACTGAAAATAAAGTAGCCTAACAATGGAGCAGATCACCTGAAAGGTAGATATGCCCACAGGAGAAAAGATGCTGTAGGGGATGTATGGGATGCTGTGTGGGGATAACCAGGGACTGAGGACAGGAATACAGAAAAAACCCTAGAGGAAATAGTTTATTTAATCATCATTCATTCATTCGGTGAGCATTTACTGAGCACCTGGGTTCTGGGTGCTGAGGTAGAATTGGAGATTTATGGTTGTATGAGATCCAGTCACAGGGACCCTGATGCCAAAGTACATATATTCTAGAGAAAAAGGAAAAACACACAGCCAAGAGTGTATACAGCTGCTTTGATTAAGGTATGTGCAGGATAATGTAGAGGTTAGAAAGAGGGGAACTTAACCCACCTGGTGGGGGCAAAGGAAGGGAGGAAGATATCAGGGGGCCTTCCTACAAGAGGAACCAACTGAATTAATCCCTCAAATGTAACAAAGTAGGAGCCTGAGTCAGTTAACAGTTCAGTCACTTAGTCGTGTCCCACTCTTTGCGACCCCATAGAGTGCAGCACGACAGGCTTCCTTGTCCATCACCAACTTCTGAAGTTTACTCAAACCCATGTCCATTGAGTCAGTGATGCCATTCAACCAGCTCATCTTCTGTCATCCCCTTCTCCTCCCACCTTCAATCTTTCCCAGCATCAGGGTCTTTTCAAATGAGTCAGTTCCTCGAATTAGGTGGCCAAAGTATTGGCCTTTCAGCCACATCATCAGTTCTTCCAATGAATATTCAGGACTGATTTCCTTTAGGATGGACTGGTTGGATCTCCTTGCAGTCCAAAGGACTCTCAAGAGTCTTCTCAACACCACAGTTCAAAAGCATCAATTCTTCAGCCCTCAGCTTTGTTTATAGTCCAACTCTCACATTCACACGACTACTGGAAAAACCATAGCCTTGACTAGACGGACCTTTGTGGACAAAGTAATGTCTCTGCTTCTTAATATGCTGTGTAGGTTGGTCATAATTTTCCTTTCAAGGAGTAAGTGTCTTTTAATTTCACAGCTGCAGTCACCATCTGCAGTGATTTTGAAGACCAAAAAAGTAAAATCTGCCACTCTTTCCCCATCTATTTGCCATGAAGTGATGGAATCAGATGCCATGATCTTAGTTTTCTGAATGTTGAGTTTTAAGCCAACTTGTTCACTCTCCTCTTTCAATTTCATCAAGAGGTTCTTTAGTTCTTCTTCACTTTCTTTCAGATTGGTGGTGTCATTTGCATATCTGAGGTTATTGATATTTCTCCCAGCAATCTTGATCCCAGCTTGTGCTTCATCCAGCCCAGGGTTTCTCATGATGTACTCTGCATGTAAGTTAAATAAGCAGGGTGACAATATACAGCCTTGATATACTCCTTTTCCTATTTGGAACCAGTTTGTTGTTCCATGTCCAGTTCTAACTGTTGCTTCTTGACCTGCATACAGATTTCTCAGGAAGCAGGCCAGGTGGTCTGGTATTCCCATCTCTTGAAGAATTTTCCACAGTTTATTGTGATCCACACAGTCAAAGGCTTTGGCATAGTCAATAAAGCAGAAATAGATGTTTTTCTGGAACTCTCTTGCTTTTTCAATGATCCAGTGGATGTTGGCAATTTGATCTCTGGTTCCTCAGCCTTTTCTAAAACCAGCTTGAATGTCTGGAAGTTCATGGTTCACGTATTGTTGAAGCCTGGCTTGGAGAATTTTGAGCATTATTTTACTAGCGTGTGAGATGAGTGCAGTTGTGCGGTAGTTTGAGCATTCTATGGCATTGCCTTTCTTAGGGATTGGAATGAAAACTGACCTTTTCCAGTCCTGTGGTCACTGCTGAGTTTTCAAAATTTGCTGGCATATTGAGTGTGGTGTTTTCACAGCATCATCTTTTAATTCCATCACCTCCACTAGGTTTGTTTGTAGTGATGTTTCCTAAAGCCCACTTGGCTTCACGTTCCAGGATGTTTGGCTCTAGGTGGGTGATCACATCATCGTGATTATCTAGGTCATGAAGATCTTTTTTGTACAGTTCTTCTGTGTATTGTTGCCAACTCTTCTTAACAGCTTCTGCTTCTGTTAGGTCCATACCATTTCTGTCCTTTATTGAGCCCATCTTTGCATGAAATATTTCCTTGTTATTTCTAATTTTCTTGAAGAGATCTCTATTCTTTCTCATTCTGTTGTTTTCCTCTGTTTCTTTGCACTGATCACTGAGGAAGGCTTTCTAATCTCTCCTTGCTATTCTTTGGAACTCTGCATTCAAATGGGTATATCTTTCCTTTTCTCCATTGCTTTTCACTTCTCTTCTTTTCACAGCTATTTGTAAGGCCTCCTCAGAAAACCATTTTGCTTTTCTGCATTTTTTTTTTTTTCCTTGGGGATGGTCTTGATCCCTGTCTCCTGTACAATGTCATGAACCTCCATCCATAGCTCATCAGGCACTCTGTCTATCAGATCTAGTCCCTTTAATCTATTTGTAATTTCCACTGTATAATTGTAAGGGACTTGATTTAGGTCATACCTGAATGATCTAGTGGTTTTCCCTACTTTCTTCAATTTAAGTCTGAATTTGGCAATAAGCAGTTCATGATCTGAGTCACAGTCAGCTCCCAGTCTTGTTTTTGCTGACTGTATAGAGCTTCTCCATCTTTGGCTGCAAAGAATATAATCAGTCTGATTTAAGTGTTGACCATCTGGTGATATCCATATGTAGAGTCTTCTCTTGTGTTGTTGGAAGAGAGTGCTATGACCAGTGCGTTCTCTTGGCAAAATTCTATGAGCCTTTGCCCTGCTTCCTTCTGTATTCCAAGGCCAAATTTGCCTATTACTCCAGACATTTCTCAACTCCTACTTTTGCATTCCAGTCCCCTATAATGAAAAGGACATCTTTTTTGGGTGTTAGTTCTAAAAGGTCTTGTAGTTATGTCTTCATAGAACCATTCAACTTCAGCTTCTTCAACATTATTGGTCAGGGCATAGACTTGGATTATCGTGATATTGAAAGGTTTGCCTTGGAAATGAACAGAGATCATTCTGTCGTTGAGATTGCATCCAAGTACTGCATTTCAGACTCTTTTGTTGACCATGAAGGCTACTCCATTTCTTCTAAGGGATCCTTGCCCATAGTAGTAGATATAATGTTCATCTGAGTTAAATTCACCCATTCTAGTCCATTTTAGTTCACTAATTCCTAAAATGTCAACATTCACTCTTGCCATCTCCTGTTTGACCACTTCCAATTTGCCTTGATTCATGGACCTACCGTTCTAGCTTTCCATGCAATATTGCTCCTTATAGCGTCAGACCTGCTTCCATCACCAGTCATATCCACAAATGGGTGTTGTTTTTTCTTTGGCTCCATCTCTTCATTCTTTCTGGAGTTATTTCTCCACTGATCTCTAGTAGCATATTGAATCTGAGTAAGACGTGCCAGTGGAGACAGTGGGAGTCATGGTGAGAAGAAGGAGGTAAATATGGGAGAAAAAGAGGAAGGGCTTTCAGACAGAGATGAATGCTTATAAAAACAGTTCAGTTTTACTGTAGTGAAAAGGTCAAGGCTAGAAAGAAGTTAGCTTCAAAGTTCACTTAAACTTTCAGTTCTCTGAAAAGCAGATGGAAGTCAAAGATGGAAGCTCGAAGTATAAAGAGCTGGTTCTCACAGGTCTGGATCTTGAGGGTTCAGTGGACAAATGCATTAGGGCAAAGCCTTTGGGCAGAACTGCTCCACGGGGGCCACCACAACCTTTTTAGGATTCCTGCCCCATGCTCTCACTCTGCAGCCGTGTGTCTGAGGACAGGATATCCTAGTGCTATTTGTGAAAATAAATCCTTTTGGACAAAGGCCACAGCAGACCAATGCTGCCATTCATACCCTACAGCAACCCAGTAGCAGGGCGAATGCCTAGAGATCAGTGTTGTCATTTGATGTCAGCTGTTCAGTGAGAGGTTGGGGAGTAATGACAAACAGACTTTTGAAAAAATTAGGTAATTGTATTTTTGGCTGTTCTGTGTCTTTGTTGCTACATTCAGGTTACTCTTTAGTTGAGGTGCTCAAGCTTCTCATTGTGGTGGCTTCTCTTGTTGCAGAACACAGGCTGTAAGCGTGGGCTCAGTAGATGGGGATCGTGGGCTTAATTGCCTCATGGCATGTGGGAATCTTTCTGGACCAGGGATGAATCAGTGTCCACTGGACCACCAGGGAAGTCCAATGAAGAACAGTGTTCATGGTGAGACTGATAAGATGAAAACTTAATGATTTGTCAGAGCAGTGACTCTTTCACAGTGTGGTTCAAGTCAGAGCTAACCCTGAACTAAAATAAGTGATAGGCACCGTTCCAAGTGCTCTGAACACACCAGCCACTTAAAAGTAGATACCACTCCCCCCGTTTTATACATTAGGAAGCTAGTGCCCAGAGAACACACATGGCACAGAGCAGACCCACTTTTCAGACTCAGGCCATCTCGGTTCAGAGTTCAGCTTCCTGATTGCTACTGTATTCTGTTTTTCAAAGGGCGGGGAGAAATGAAATCTCATGAAAATTTCACAACAGATTGGGAAAGAAAAGAAGAATCCGTCTCAAGAACCTTGGGGGACAAGCCTTATCTTATGCCATTTCCACCCTTGCTTCCTCTGCTGTCACCCTGGCAGCCTTCTCATAGATTCTGGAATGTGCCAGGCTCTTCCTTGCTTCTGAGCCACGATTCTTGTTGTTACTTCTACCTGGAGTAGTTTTCCTAGTCAATGCATGGATCCTTCTCATCATTTAAATATGGGTAATGTGTCACCTTCTGAGAAAAAACTTCCCTGATGACTCTGATAGGATTGCCCCCTTAAACTCACCCCCATCATATCACCATTTTTATTCCTTTTGCTAGTATACTTCATAATATATGTTTTCTTTTGAATATGACAGTTTGTTATGAACTAAATGCTTGTATCCATCCTCTGAAATTCATATGGTGAAACTTTAGCCCCCAGTGTGATGAAATTTGGATGTGAGGCTTTAAGAAGGTTTAGACAAGATCATGAGAGTGGGGACACTATGGTGGGATTAGTTCACTTATTGACCAAACCAGTCAATCCTAAAGGAAATCTACCCTGAATATTCATTGGGAGGACTGATGCTGAAGCTCCAGTACTTAGACCATCTGATGTGAAGAGCCAACTCATTGGAGAAGACTCTAATGCTGGGAAAGATTGAAGGCAGGAGGAGAAGGGGATGACAGAGGATGAGATGGTTGGATGGCATCACCAACTCAGTGGACATGAGTTTGAATAAACTCCAGGAGATACTGAAGGACAGGGAAGCCTGGTGTGCTGCAGTCCACGGGGTCACAAAGAGTTGGCCACAACTTAGTGACTGAACAACAACATAAGAAGAAAAGAGAATGCCAGAGCACTTTATATCGTGTAAGAACATGGAGAGAAGCTAGCTATCTGAAAGCCAGGAAGAGAATCCTTTCTGGGAACTGAAGCTGCCAACACCTTCATCTTGGACTTCCCAGCTTCCAGTGAGAAACAACTGTCTCTTGTTTAAGTCACCCAGTATTTGATATTTTTTTTTTATGGCAGCCCAAGCTTATTGATACACAATTTATCTGTACCTTGTTTGCTTCCTCCTTTGTAATATAAACTCCCCAAGGCAGAGACCACATAATTCTTTAAAGGAAGACTTCACAATTATAATTTACCACGATTTCCCCATCACCTAGGAAGGAAGAATGACCAGCTCCTGGGGAGTTTGTCTTAGGGGTTTCTCCTAAAATATCTAGTTGTCTAGTTATATCCTTCACTTCTCAAACAGCAAAAATTTTAATAATGTTTACATTTTAAAGTATCTGTTAATACGAGAGGGATAGATTAGATAATTGCTATGGCACTTTCAACATCCCTTCCACAGCTTTCCAATCGACCATCCATTCTCAGACCTTTCCAACGTCAACACATCTTACTTTTACTTCATGTCAGCCATTCTCACAACAGCCTACTCTTGCCCTGGTTACCATCCATTATTTCCTTAGAGTTCTCAAGCACTAGTATCATAGTTATTTACTTCAACTTCCAACTCTTACAGGTCTCTCAAGTCCTCACTCATTGAACCCTTATCTTTTGTTCTCTGAGAAATTTCAGGTACTTTCCAGTCCACTCTGAAAATCAGGTCTCTTCAAATCTCAAATTTGAATCCAAACTTTCAATCCAAATTTGGCTCCATGATTAATCAGCTAAATCAAAGTTAACTAACTATGGAACAAATCTGGTCTGCATCTGTTCTTGCAAATAAAGTTTTATTGGCACACAGACCTACTCATCTCTATACATATATTTTATGGCTGCCTTCATGCAGTAATGGCAAAATTGAGTAGTTGCAGGTGAGGCTGGGTGACTCAAGAAGCCTAACATATTTACTATCTGTCCTTTATATAAAAAAAATTCCAATCTCTGGTCTCAATTATAATCTTCAATGTGAACAGTGAAAGACGATTACTTGGTGTCAAAGAGAAAATTTAGTTATTGCTGTCCAAAAGAAGAAAAGCAAGTTGAGTTATTTATGTTTATATTCAATTAGACACACTCTCAGTTCATCTTCCCCAGAGAAGACACCTGCTGGGAAGAGGAGAAGGTCCGCAGTCTGAAGAGGTTTCCAGACCAGCCTAATTCAGTCAGTCACTACCAGCTCCTTATTACACTGTCTAGTTTGTCTGTCCCTGGTGTGACTTGATTTAGATAAAATATTATCTAGCACTACCTTAAGTAAACTTCAAAATGGACAGATATCTTTCAAACACTCTTGCAAAAAGTGATTAACGATTATACTAATCATGTAAAGAACTTGCAAATAATAAGAACTTGGAAGGGCACAAGTGATTCATCAGCCTTATTATGAGGTATATAAAACAATAGTGATGTAATCATATATGACAAGAAGTCTGTGAAAAAAGTTCTAAATTATCAGGAAGGCTATTTGATACGCAAACCTATATCTACTAGCATTAATGTTGGAATTGGCCCTACTTGTTATTGGTGCCTTGAGCAAGGACAATAGGAAGATACTATTATTAATAAGATATTTACATTTCAGTATCCACAATATTCATGTGACATAGTAAAATCTACTTTGAAGGCAAATTCTGAGCAATGAGTACCTTTCCCACTTAGAGAGTGAGAGAGTGAAAGTCGCTCAGTCAAGTCCAACTCTTTGTGACCTAGAATTCTCCAGGCCAGAATACTGGAGTGGGTAGCCTTTCCCTTCTCCAGGGATCTTCCCAACCCAGGGATTGAACCCAGGTTTCCCGCATTGCAGGCGGATTCTTCACCAGCTGAGCCACAAGGGCTCCAAAAATCACTGCAGATGGTGATTGCAGCTGTGAAATTAAAAGACGCTTACTCCTTGGAAGGAAAGTTATGACCAACCTAGACAGCATATTAAAAAGCAGAGACATTACTTTGCCAACAAAGGTCCTTCTAGTCAAGGCTATGGTTTTTCCAGTGGTCATGCATGGATGTGAGAGCTGGACTATAAAGAAAGCTGAGTGCCAAAGAATTTGATGCTTTTGAACTGCGGTGTTGGAGAAGACTCTTGAGAGTCCCTTGGACCGCCAGGAGATCCAACCAGTCCATCCTAAAGGAGATCAGTCTGGGATGTTCACTGGAAGGACTGATGCTGAAGCTGAAACTCCAATACTTTGGCCACCTCATGCGAAGAGTTGACTCATTGGAAAAGACCCTGATGCTGGGAGGGATTGGGGGCAGGAGGAGAAGGGGGTGACAGAGGATGAGATGGCTGGATGGCATCACCGACTCAATGGACATAAGTTTGAGCAAACTCCGGGAGTTGGTGATGGATAGGGAGGCCTGGCGTTCTGCGATTCATGGGGTCGCAAAGAGTTGGACACGACTGGGTGACTGAACTGAACTGAAATATGAAAACAAAATACTATATTTGAGGGTGATGTTAAATAATTCAACGTTTAATCCTTTATTTAACTTTTCAATATTTGATCCTTTACTACATTTTACTACAGTTTGTGATATTTAGTGGTGTTTTTAACAATGTAAGATAGAAGTTTCATATCATCAGTTAAACATTTTTTTCTTCTTGTCACAAAAAAAGGAGTTAAAATAATAGGTGGAAAGTAATATTATGATAAACTAAAATTCATTTATTTTTCAACAAATACTTTTAGGAAATAATTCGGTGGGGGTTTTATTCTGTATGCATTGTGTGAAATTACAGATGTTTCTGAATGTCTCAACTAAAGATATTTTTTCTAAGTTCTATTTCAGAAGTGAAACAAAGAAAGTGCTTTTCAGAAGGCCATTAAAATAATGAATCAGACTGAAAGATCTATTCTCTACAGAAAACTATTAATACTTCTATAATAACAACAACAATTACAATGATACTAATAATGTTTTCTTGCACAGACTGTGCTAAGTTCAATCACCATTGGAGCAGCTGAAATGGAAACAACAAATTACAAAGCAAAAGGATTCTGGAGGATATATCTGTAATTTCTCTAAAAATTACTCCCTGCATCACTCATATTCAAATGAGTAAGTCCGTTTTTTTATGCCAAAAGGAGCCAGAAGCATTCAAATGATATATTTGTCCTTATAATGGGAGTGATGATCATCAGGTAATGACAGTGGTGATTTAGGACCCTTAACATACAGGATATCCTAAATACGGTTTGCAAAAACCATAAGAAACTGATAGTGCATTTTGATTATTTCAAGATTTCCAATCGAGTCCCAAAAAAATGCAATTAAATCTAGAAGACTTATTTGCAAAAAGGTTTAATACTATTGCAGCGTACCTAATATGATTCTTAAATTAATCTTTGAAAGATCCAACATTCTAAAGTCTGATTTCTTGCTGCGATCCTGAATATTTTGTGTCATTTGCCTTATCACAAAGCTTTTAAAACTTAAGTTTTTGTTTCTCTCTGTCTCTGTCTCTTCCTCTCTCCTTCCTCTTTACTGTGGACAATTTCAAGCAATCAAAGAAAATATGTAAAAGAGTTCAGTAAGTCCTCACATACCAGCCTACCAGGCTCCTCCGTCCATGGGATTTTCCAGGCAAGAGTACTGGAGTGGGGTGCCATTGCCTTCTCCTGTTCACATAAAACCACCCATCAATTCACAACCCCTCTTGCTTCATTTGTACCCACATATATTCCCTCGTATTGGGGAAGGAAATGGCAACCCACTCCAGTGTTCTTGCCTGGAGAATCCCAGGGACGGAGGAGCCTGGTGGGCTGCCATCTATGGGGTCGCACAGAGTCGGATATGACTGAAGTGACTTAGCAGCAGCAGCAGCAGCAGCAGCAGCAGCATATTCCCTCATCCTAAGATCGATCTGGGCTTTCCCTGTGGCTCAGTGGTAAAGAATCCACCTGCAATGCAGGAGGCAGAGAAGACACAGTAGATGTGGGTCTGATCGTCGGTCAGGAAGATCCCCTGGAGGAGGAAATGGCAACCTACACCAGTATTCTTTCCTGGAAAAATCCCACAGACAGAGGAGCCTGGCAGACTCCCAGCTGAGTGACTGAGCATGAAAACAATGAGCAAAACACAGGTCTATTTGAGGTATATCTCATACATACTGACATTGCAGTCAGAGACATTTCAGTGTATATACTAAAAGATAGAGGCTTCCTTTAAAAATATAACCATAATGTCATTATCACAAGAAGAAAATTAATAATAATTGTATATAGATCTCTTGATCAAGTATGTATATTGTTAATACCATAAGGTTATGCTCCACCAAAATTTGCATTTATATTACTACCAAAAAATCACCAATACTCTTTTTATCTTTAATGCTAGACTCTTATTGAATTTGCAACAGCAGTCATGATAATGTAAAATATCTCACTTTGAGCAGAATGCACTTCCAAACACTCTACTTTTGATTCTATAAATTGCACAAAAGGATCAAAAAATTATTTCAATTATTTTAACTGATTTTCTACCTAAAGGCTCTGATGACACTAACATAAAGCTGACATCACTTCCTGGTTTACTAAGTTTTTCCTACACTCATGAAACCAAAACACATATATTAATAGCAATTATTTCAGGTTTTGTAAGTGCACAAGAAAATGTGGAATTGACAATAAGTGAAATTAAACAGAAAATGGAACCATTTGATCCAAATGAAAAGTCATGTTTTTTATAATAATACATAAACACAACTCACTCAAGCAGGGGATTTCTGAAATAATGTCTATCTTTTGAAGTAGATGCTGACATTTGTTCTGCAGATCTGAACAGTTTGGATTTCAAATAGCCTATGATATAACAACTGCTGCCCTAAGATGGGACCACGGCTGACTGGAAGAACAGAATGGATGGCTACCAAACCCATCATGACTTAATTCAATGCACATTAACAACAACTTTACACTTAACAAAAGGAAAACTATGGGACAAATATAAACCAGAGAGGGCACTAGAACAATAGGCATGAATGGGACTATTTCACGCAAACTAGAATGTATGGTCATTTACTCTTCCAATTTCCATGGATAGAAATACAGAGAGTTCAAACCAACTTGTTTGGCTCTTGGAGAAAAGAAGCTAAAAGTGAAAGCCATTGTTTAAAAGGAATGTTAAAATTTCTTTAATTGATTTCATTGAAAAAAATGGTCAATTTTGACTAAATGTTAGGTATTAAGGGAAAACAATTTGAATACATTACTTTTTACTATGGTGAGAATGACTAATAGATAACATTCTTCCCAGAGTCAGCTTCTTTCTAACTCTATAATTTAATTTTTTCCTCATTGGTGTGTTGTCATAATTTCAGGATTAGTTATAAAAATAGTTCTTACTGAGTTCTTGAAACCATCTCACTTAAGACTTTTATCTGGGGCTTTCCTGTTGGCTTAGATGGTAAAGAATCTGCCTGCAATGCTGGAGACAGGGGGTCAATCCCTGGGTCAGGAATATCCCCTGGAGAAGGAAATGGCTACCCATTCCAGTATTCTTTCCCGGAGAATTCCATGAAGAGAGGAGCCCTGTGGGCTATAGTCCATGCGGCTGCAAAAAGTTGGACATGACTGAGCAACTAACACACTAGGCTAATATCTATGTTTTCCAAAATAAAATAATTGCACTAAACCCCCCAGATATTTGCATCTTCTACTCTGCTAGTAGCAGTTAAAAGAAAATTGTTTTCACCTGCTCTGCTCTTCTCCTTGTCACCCCTGAGCTCATTAGACATGGTTCTTAAGGCACCGCCTTAGCTGGTCATTTGAGTTCTTCCTGCAGGGGTTGAGCTTTGTCTGGGCTGTCCAAGTATCATGTGGCTGAGGAGGGCTGATCTCTTTGGAGAGAGGGGAGGAAGAAGGGACAGAAGGGAAGAGAAGGAGAAGTAGAGAAATGGGGAGGGGAAAAGAAAGGACTGGGTACCCAGTTTCTTCTCCCATATTCATTCAATCACATAAATCACCTCTTATGGGAGTGAAAAAGTGCAGGTTCAGCTGGAAGCCAGGAATAAAACTTTAGCAAAACTCCCTGTGTGTGAAGATGAGGGGGATACCCAGGTGCCACTAGAGGTAAAGAGCCCACCTGTAAATGCAGGAGACATAAGAGACTATGGTTTGATTCCTGGGTCAGGAAGATCCTTTGGAGAAGGGCATGGAAATCCATGCCAGTATTCTTGCCTGGAGAATCCCATGGACAGAGGAGCCTGGATGGTTACAGTTTATAGGGTCACAAAGAGTTGGACACAACTGAAGCAACTTAGCACACACACACACACACACACGAACACACACAGGACCCATCTCACAATGAGACACTACAGGTTGTCAGTCTGGAACATTTACCTCTGGTTTCTCTGATTCAGCCCAAAGTGCTTCAGCTCCTCCTACCTCTCTCCAGGAGCCTCTCCTTAAATGCTCCCATACCTTGGACTATAGGGAGTGCATCAAGGTTAGATTAGAGTACACAAGTGTTTATTCTCTGAAATTAAACTATGAGGCTGAAGTCTCCTTTCCCTCCACCAGGGTTCCCTCCCCACCTCAGCAATCAGAGGTATCGTTATAGGTTCAGATGATTTCTGAGATGATAATAATAATCAGATGATAATCATATGCTAATTCTGCTGCAAAAACAGACCAGATGTTTCTACTGCATTAACTGTCTCTTGATACTCTGTTTAGTTCTGTGTTCCCATCATTGTTGAAAATATCCATTGCAAAACTGTCCCCATGGACCATTCTGTCATTATCAAGCAGTATCTAAAGAAAACAGATTAATCAGAAATCTGTAGTTAAAGGCTTCTTTGGGTAGTCCCCAGTGATAGGACACTAGAGAAGGGGAAAAACTGTCAGAGAAATAGTAAGATTCCATTTCTTTGGAGGGAGAAATTATCATTCTCAACTCAATAACTTGTAATTTAATAATTTGGCAATATACAGGATCAATTCAGGTGCTTTGACAGTAATAGTATCCATGATTTGGGATTTAAAGAGATACAAAGGAAGGAATATGTGGTATGTATTTCAGATTATTTGATTTAGTAAAAAGTAACACAAGTTTTGGGAAAGAATAGATGTTGGTGTAGCACCTGAGTCAAAGATTGTAAACCCTGGGCAAGTCTGTTTAATCATCTCTAGAATACATTTCTCTGTGCATGAGTGCTAAGTCGTTTTGGAGTCTGAGTGACGGCATGGGCTGTAGCATGCCAGGCTCCTCTGTCCATGGAATTTTCCAGGCAAGAATACTGGAGTGGGTAGCCATTCCCTTCTCCAGGGGATCGTCCAGACTTGGGAATCATTTATTAACAGCTCACACCTTCTGAACCATGTGCTTTATCATATACATGTGCATGTAGGACACACACACACACATAGGATATAAAAGCCCTGAACACAGTGGGTCCTAAAATAATTTTAGTTTCCCTTCTCTTTACGAAGGGAATTTGAATTGAATACTTACAGTTGGCTAAGAGGATTTAAGAGCATCTTAAATGCTCTCACCACACACACACAAACACACACACACACACACAGATGAAGACTATGGGAGGTGATGGAAATGGAAATGTTAATTTGTGACAATCATTTTACAATGTATAAATATAACAAAACCTCACATTGTACTCCTTAAATATACATAGCCTTTGTCAATTATGCCTCAATAAAGCTAGAAAAATCAAATTATAATTTCAAACCAAAAATAAGAAAAAATTTAATTTTGAGCTTCTAACTTCTAAAATTCTGAGACAGTAAATTACTTTTGTTTAAACCACCAAATTTGTGGCACTTGGTACAACACTCATAGTCAATTAATACAGAGTAATAAAGTGAATTACCATGCTGGGTTTGAATAACTTGAACCAGAACCAGAAGACTTAGTTTTAATAAGATCCAGTGTACTTTTTCTGGTAACTTGGATGCCTTCTGTCTAACAATTCATTAATTCTCCTCTGTTTTCCCCCTTCTGATCCATTTATTTTTTTTTAATTCTACTGAAGTTGATTTATCATGTTGTGTTACTTTCAGGTATACGACAAAGTGAATCAGTTACACATCCATCCACTTTTAAAGCGAGGAGGAGCTTCCTGATTTGGAATGTTCTGCATAAGGCAAATACCACAGGACAAAGTAAGAGTTCACTGTATGTCTGTCGGTTGCTCACATCTGCATCAAGGATACTCCTTAGTGTGTTCTAACATGAGATGTGACATTATTGTGTAGGAATAACAAAATCACAGTCCTGGAGAGTTTGCACGTGTGCAAGCTCAGTCATGTCTGACTCTGCCACCCTCTGAGCTGTAGCCTGCCAGGCTCCTCTGTCCATGGGATTCTCCAGGCAAGAATACTGGAGTGGGTTGCCATGCCCTCCTCCAGAGGATCTTCCCAACCCAGGGATCAAACCCAGGTCTCCCACATTGCAGACAGATTTCTTTATCATCTGAGCCACCGGGGAAGCCCAAGAATACTGGAGTGGGTAGACTCTCCCTTCTCCAGGGGATCTTCCCTACCCAGGAATCGAACTGGGGTCTCCTGAATTGCAGGCAGATTCTCTACCAGCTGAGCTACCTGGGAAGCCTTTAGAGAAATTAGATGCCCACAAAAACATTATTCTTAAAGCCAGCCTCTTCAATCATTTCCATCTCTTAAGTTGTTCAGGTGTCACTCAAGCTGAGATTTCTCAGGATGTGTACCATCCCCCCCACCCCCTCCACCCTGCAATGACTCTAGTTGACCCAAGGAAGTATAGATAAGGTGAAGGAGCCAGCATCTCTCATCTCCTCCTCATTGTCTGAGGATTCAGGCCCGAAATGCTTTATAAACCACAATTCTATACAAGTACAACACAGTTTTCACAAATGCACATTCAGACATTGAAAATTATATAATATAGACAGACTTAGAAATGATTAATGGCTGGCTAATGAGATCGTATAAAAGTATGCGGTCCATAAGTAGAGTCTTATAAAAAGTGAACTGTTAGTCGGAAGATATTGCATTTTGCCAAAATGCCATTCCTCTAAGGGCATCGTGTCCTATTAACAGCTCAGCAGCATCCATCGTGTGGACACCACTGTCAAAGGTGTGATTAGAATGACTCTAAATTCTGATAAGCTACCCCAGTCCTTTCACGGGGCTTATTTTAAGCTGTCTTGATTCTTTGTCTCATTCTGGATTTTCAAAGCGTGTCTTAGAAAAGCAGTCTTTCTGCATGGTCCAGGACCTAAAATCATTCTGTGGTCTTGAAAATTTTTCCAATATTCAGCACACCTACTCCTGTTCTAGAAAGGAGTCTATATTGTCCATGTGGGACATATTATTGACTTCTAGGATTTATTACTCACATTTCCAAAGAGGGTTAGGCTTGGTTACTAGTATGTCATGACACTTGACCTAGGGGTCAGAAGTTAGGGTTCTTCAGTAGCTTCAGGCCCAAGATCTATGGCTGTATTACCCAACTTCAGAAACTTGGATTCTCAGCTCAGCACTGTCATGTTTGACTCTACATATTTAGTAAATCATTTATATTTTCTGAAATAAGGAAGATAAATTTATTGAGTTTTGTTATATGTATTTTTTAATCCATGCTGTTACATGTCCAGTCATTTTTCATTTTTTTACCCTTTTATTATTGAGTAAAAGTCCTTTGTATAAAAGTATACATATACCTTTTTATACATACAGTATTAATTTACAAAGTATATACATAAAGTATATTACCTTTTCAATAATTTATATAAGTATAATATAAAATATAATGATTACTTTATTATTCATTATGGTTAATAAAATGAATAGAATACTTTGAACTTGGGACCTAGATCCACTACAACTAGCTTGTGATTTTAAGTAAGGCATTTGGTTCTTTTAACTTGTTTTTTTATGTCTATAACATGCAGAATGACCACATTCCTCTCTCCTAGTTTATCAGTTTGCAATAAGAATTTATACGTACTGAAGCCTCATGCAGACTAGTCTAACCACCATCCACTCCTGCTTGAATTACTGGTAAACCCCACACAATCAATGCATAGAATATCATGTATCTACAACATATAGAAATCAATGTATAGTACAAGATATACTCTTTCATGTCTGACTTCTTTGGTTCAACAGGTCTGTGAGATCAATCCACACTAGTCTGCCAACTGATCTTTCAGCTTCCACCATTCTCCAATCAGAAGCCAGGATGAACTTTTAATTATAAATTAGAATATGTCATTCGCTTCCTTGAAACACTTCAATGGGGGCTTCCCTGGGTGGTCTAGCAGTTAAGAATCTGACTGCCAATACAGGGAACGCGGGCTCAATTCCTGATCCAGGAAGATTCCACGTGTCACGGAGCAAGTAAGCCCATGTACCGCAACTGCTGAGCCCACACAAATTAGAGCCCTCCTTCGCAACAAGAGAAGACACCACAGTGAGAAGCCTGCACGGCCCAACTATGCGGCAGTCCCCACTCACTGCAGCCAAAGAAAGCCTGTGCGTAGCGACAAAAACCTAGTGGAGCCAAAAGTAAATCAAAAAATCTTAAAAAAAAAAAAAAAAGCCACCTGGAGCATTCCCATTTCCTTAGAATGAAATAGAAATTTTCACCAGGGCTTACCCAGACCCACTTCCCCTTTGCCCACCCGTCTTCACTTCTTCCCACTCTCCCTCTGGTTGACATACTTTATTACCATGTTTCCAACATGTTCCCTTCAGTCCCACCACCAGAGGATCTGAAGAAAGCTTCCCTTCTCTGTTGCAATTTTGTGGGGTTTTCACATTTGGATCTCGGCTTATAAGTCATCGTCTCAGAGAGGCCCTTTCTGCCTTCTCTGACCAGGCAGAGGATCATGTAGGGCACTGAGAAAGGGTTCAACAGTGGTTTATTAGATTAGTGAGAAAGGGGAGTGAGAGTGTTTTATACACTATTAAGCATAAAATGCATGTGAACATTTGTTAGTTGTTTTTTTTTAAGTAACAAATACATGTAATAAAATGTACACTAATAAATGAGACCATGTCTTCATGGTCACTATGAGAGAAAGACTGCTCTAGACCTTGTATTCCATAAGCATACACTTAAGATGTGGAGTAAGACGGAGAACGCTGGAAATTATCTAATTGTCCAGAAATGATAACTAAAAAACTCATTAGCCGCATGTCTGAGTGTGAATGCCTGGCAAGTAGGAGGCTTCTTACAGAAGGGAGGTAGAGGCAAGTCTTGAGATCTGTACAAAGACTCGATTTACGTTTCAGGAGGTAATGTGAGGGTGAGGACAATAAAATTATTGTTGCTGATTTCTTTTTCATTTTCATTTCTATGAATCAGAATGTTACTGTATAAGCTATATAAGTGAATACGATTTAAGATATTTCATAAATAGATTCCATTTTTCTTCTCTTGAAATCAGCGACGTTCTATTCCCTGGCTATTAAACGTGCAGGCTGATCCCCAAGGCGCAGTCAGTACTCTGGGTCCGGCAAACAGCTCGTCTCCTGCTCTCCTTCACCTCCACCAGTCTCATCAAGAGAGACTTGTGTTTGTTCCCAAACTTATGTATTCATTTGTACTTATTTATAAATTAATAAAATATGGTTCCAAAAAAACCCCCACAACTGTTTCTATGAAAACTAAGATGAATCTATTGAAAAAATTCAATAAGGGGGATTTGCCTTTTGTTGTTGTTGTTGTTGACATGGGTGTAGGTAACACCGTTATAGAATATTTGGATAAGGTTGTAAAAATCTATAGACATATTCTGCATTAAAATAGCTGTAGGTGTCTTCTTATTTTTCCATAACTTAAGGAAATAAAAACTCAAATATTTGCCTTTAGGCAACTTATTTCTATGCAAAAAAAAAAAAAAAATTGGATCTACATCAAAGGATTGGCAAAGTAATGTCTCTGCTTTTTAATAATAATAATATGCTATCTAGGTTGGTCATAGCTTTTCTTTCAAGGAGCAAGCGTCTTTTAATTTTATGGCTGCTGTCACCATCTGCAATGATTTTGGAGCCCCCCAAAATAAAGTCTTTCACTGTCTCCATTGTTTCCCCATCTATTTGCCATGAAGTGATGGGACTGGATGCCATGATCTTAGTTTTCTGAATGTTGAGTTTTAAGCCAACTTTTTGACTCTCCTCTTTCACTTTCATCAAGAGGCTCTTTAGTTCTTCTCCTTCTGCCATAAGGGTGGTGTTATCTGCATATCTGAGGTTATTGATATTTCTCCCAGCAATCTTGATCCCAGCTTGTGCTTCATCCAGCCTGGCATTTTGCATGATATATTCTGCATATAAGTTAAATAAACAAGGTGACAATATACAACCTTGACATACTCCTTTCCCTATTTGGAACCAGTCTGTTGTTCCATGTCCAACTCTAACTGTTGCCTCTTGACCTGCATACAGATTTCTCAGAAGGCAGATCAGGTGGTCTGGTATTTCCATCTCTTTCAGAATTTTCCACAGTTTGTTGTGATCCACACAGTCAAAGGCTTTGGCATAGTCAATAAAACAGTTCAGTTTAATTGCTCAGTCATGTCCGACTCTTTGCAACCCCATGGACTGCAGCATGCCAGGCCTCCCTGTAAAGCAGATGCTTTTCTGGAACTCTCTTGCTTTTTCAATGATCCAAAGGATCAATATCTGTTGGATCCTTGGACTATAAGGAGATCCCACCAGTCAATCCTAAAGGAAATCAGTCATGAATATGCATTGGAAGGACTGATGCTGAAGCTGAAGCTCTAATAATTTGGCCAACTGATATGAAGAACTGACTCATTGGAAAAGACCTTGGTGCTGGGCAAGATTGAAGGCAGGAGGAGAAGGAGACTATAGAGAATGAGATGGTTGGATGGCATCAATGACTCGATGGACACGAGTTTGAGCAAGCTTTGGGAGCTGGTGATGGACAGGGAAACCTGGCAAGCTGCAGTCCATGGGGTCTCAAAGAGTCGGACATGACTGAGCCACTGAACTGAACTGAACATCAAAAGATTAGCGAAGTACAACTCTTCTGATCAGTGAACCAACTGAAGGTTCTGACTCAGGGAGAAAAACATGCTTCCACTGAGCTGAATATTGTCTTTTTTCCTTCTTTTGGGGGCTTATAATCAGTCATCAGAATGGAGAAACTGAGACTGCCACTCAATTTAGTAACTGACCACTGCTACATTCGGTGATAATTTCTCAACCTTCTGCATATGTGAACTTAAGCTTTTGAAACCGTTAATTCCCTCTTCCTCCCTGAAATAGTTTCTTCATTTTTATCTCCAGGAATCACTCTTTTTGTCTTTTTGTTCACTCCTTAACCAGATGACATCTCCTCATCAATTTTGTTTTTTGTCCCTCCTCATCTTCTCTATCCCAAGGGCTCAATTTTTAGGCCTCATCTCTTATGCCTCTAGACTAACCCCCTTGGTGATCTTGTTTGATGTCATAATTTAAAGTTTATGTACACTGTCTCCCACATTTGCATCTCCAGCCTAAACTTCTCACCTGAACTCTCGATTTATATAGCCGTTGCCTACTCTCCATCTCCATGTGAGTGTTTAATAGGTATTTCAAACTTAGCGTATTAAAAACCTCATTTCTCATCTTCCTTCACCCCAAACTGCTTCCCCACTGTCTTCTTCATCTTGATAAATAACAGCTCCATTCTTTTAGCTGCTCTGTCCAAAAAACTTGAAGTAATCTTTAATTTCTGTCCTTCACAGTGTACAGTTGTACTATCAATAATCTGCTTAGCTCTACCTTCAAAAACCATCTCAGATCCAACCTCCTCTTACTTCTCATTCAGTTCACCATCATCTTGGATCTATAGCCTGCTAGACTCTTCTGTCCATGGGATTTCCAGACAAGAATACTAGAGTGGGTAGCCATCTCCAGGGGATCTTCCTGACTCAAGGAAAGAATTTGTGTCTCCCATATTACAGATGGATTCTTTACCATCTGAGGCACTAGGGAAGGCCCTATCATGAACCTACATTTATGCAGCAAAGTTTTCTATCTCCCTTCTTCTACTCTTGGTCTCCTCCATTCTAGTCTCAACACAGCAGCTGGAGTAATAATAAAAAGAGAAATAATAAACTATCTTCTTTCTAGGATTGTTGTGAAACCTAAAGACAAGGGATTTAGAAGAGTGTATGTGGAGAGCAAGCAATTATCTTCTCTAATGTTTTGTTATTATAGGACATACCAACACCAGTTTTTCCATGCCTCCCATGATTCTTTAACAAAATTCTTCCCTGCATTCATAAATATGTTCATGTCTCCAAGAATATTTCCTTGAACCACATTACTCTTTAACCTTCTGGTCCAACTCTGATCTCCCTTTAGCAAGCAAGCTTATTTCAAAACTAATACACTTTGCTAGCAAAGCTTCCTTATCTTGCATATACTTGCATCAAAGAGTATACTCTTTGATGCAAGTATATGAAAGAGATGTATCTTTGCATATATGTATTTATGCATACAAGAGATGCATCCTTTTGTATGAGCTGTCATTCACTAAGTCACTGATGCCACAATAAACAAATCTACTCCAATGTTCTCTACTTTCTAAAGTGTAGACTATAACTTTCTTTAGAGTCTCTTCCAGTGATTTCCTTTCTGTGACTCCCTCCAGGGTATTCCCTTACTGTTGGGCAACTCATTTAATCTTTATACCTTCAAATGTTAAATGTTAGTGTTTGTGAGAACTATGATTTCAAAGCTCGGCCTTCCTCTTTATGCTCATGTTGAATCACATCAGTCAAGCTGGTGGTCTCTGCTGTGTTAAGTCACTTCAGTCTGCATCTTCTTTTCACTGAAGGCTCAGACTAAGAACAGTCTTCACGGAGTTACCATTGGCTACCTCTGTGCATTCATCATTTTTTCTCCTTTGCTCCCATTGCTCTCTGCATATCTGTATCACTGTACCAGCATCATTGTTTAAGTTCATTCAATTCTGATGTTTTTTCTGCCTCCCTAACAAGACCATTAGCTTCCTGAAGATAGAGAGATGGTCTTGTCTTATTCATCCCAGTATGTGTCATTCTGTGTGTATGGCATTAATGATCCCCAGTCTTCAATGAGTGTTCCAATTTCAATATTATGTAACTGAATGATTGACTAAACTGTCAACCATTTATCCTGATGTCACAAGATAAATACAATTTCAAAAATCTTAACTTACTTATTTCTAGGAAGTTCCAACTGGACATAGCATATTACTAGGAACACATCCATGGATATTATAAAGGTTCATTCTTTATGAATGAAAGTATGCCTACGTTGGTGAGAAAGACTATGGGGATGAGGAAAGAAACTGATACATATTCATTACCTAGTATGGCCTCTTTTACACAATTTTATTTAATTTTTCCAATAATCTTTAAGTGCAGACATTGCATTTTTCATTTAGTTGAGATGATAATGAGGCTCAGGGAGCTTAACCACCTCACATAAGATTATATAGTGTTTGTATTTGTAAACAAGGTTAGGTTGAGTTCTGTTGCACCGTGACTCAGATGGTAAAGCATCTGCCTGAAATTCAAGAGACTCAGGTTTGGTCCCTGAATTGGGAAGATACCCTGGAGAAGGGAATGGCTACCCAGACCAATATTCTTGCCTGGAGAATTCCATGGACAGAGGAACCTGGCAGGCTGCAGTCCATGGGGTCACAAAGAGTCAGACAAGACTGAGGGACTAACACTTTCACTTCAACACTAAGTTCTGCTGCAGTAAAGAGCAATTCCCAGAATATTAATGTCCTAAAACACTTCTTCCTCACTCATTCTATACGTCCCCTCTGGGTTAGCAAGGGTTTTCCGCTCAGCATAGCCACTCTGGGATCTAGACTGACCAGCCCCTTCTCAAACATTGTCAGACACCACTCTTCACATTTCGTTGGCTCAAGCTCCCCCTGGCTACATCCACCTCCAAAAGGTCAGAGAAATACAATCCTAGTATTTTTCCCAGAATGAAGAAATCAAGAACTATTTTCCAGACAACACTAATGACCACCCCAGTTTCGAAATTAAAAATTAAAACCACATCTGCTTAAATTGTAAGTTTTTCCCCATTTCTACCGCACCAACCATTTCATTTCTTTCTTTATTTGGAAATGCATTGAACTGAATTTTAAAATGAAACCTGATATACAGTCTTTGAGGATAGTAAGGTATATGGTCTCTATAATAGTAATTCTCAAAGTGTCAGTGTCCATCAGGATCACCTGTAAATTCTAGGATTCCGCATACAAAATGAGAATCTCTTAGGGAGAGGAGCATGCGCTTGTATTTGGGACAAGGTCCCAGGGTGTGTGGGTTGCTGGTCGGGGGCCACATGGGGAAGAACAGTCCTCTAGGTCTAAGCTTTTTATCTTCCACCAACTAACTTTAGATTGTCTCACTTATTACACACACTTTCCTTCATCTTCAGTGCAAAGTGTAACACAAACACATGCTTCTTATGAACACATGATCTTCTCAAAGTCTCTTCTAAAACAGAGTCCCTTTTTCTCCTAAATTTCTTTGGGCACTGGAGAGGACAGAGCCTATTGAATAATGCATTTCATCACTAGACAACTTGAAAGGGGTTCTGCTTAATGCAGTAGAAATTTTCAGATGATTCATTCTGAAGCCACTGATCAAAAGTACAGCTAATGGGAACAGGTGAGCTCCGATGATTGATGTCTTTCAAGGGACAAGGAGCAAAATCCCTATCACTAGCAAAGAGGCTGAATACTGAAATCAAGTGTCAGACAGGCAGAGAAACCATTTAGGCTTTAAAATAAATTTAGTCATAGTCCCCTATAAGCCTCAGACTAGATGTTACCATTTCCAAATGGATTCTACAACATTGGCATCATGTTTCTGAGTCTGAGCTGATAGAGCCTCCTGGTGTTGGTGAATGAGGCAGGCAAGGAATGAAACTGACAGGGCCAGCAAAACATCAAAAATTCCTCAGAAACACAGTGAAGGGGAAGAAAGTCAGCCCTCATCGACAGAAAGAAGGCGATTCTCACAGAACTCCTGCATGGATGTACCTCAGAGGGAGTGCTTCGTTTCACTTGGCTTCCGTGCCAATCAAAATGCCCCCATTGGCAGTGGATAAAATCAAATAAAGAAGGCAGAAATAAATGCCAAAACAAATTCATGCACAGAATGACCTTCCAAATGCTGCATGGCCCTGCTAAGCTGTCCTCTACCAAAATGAATGGAAAGGGCAAAGAAAAAAAAATCTATAATTTATCTTCAACTAGAAAAATCTTTAAAATGAGCTGAGGCACTAAAATATTTGCCCATCCCTTCTTTCTGATGATGACCTAACATTCAATGAATGTCTCATAATGTGTCAGGTGTTTTATATGCATTTTCTCTTAGTATTTCATAATAGCAGTGTGAGATAGATGTCATTGTCTCCAGTTCATGTTTGAGGAAATAAAGGTTGAATAAATGATTCAAGGTCGCATTGGAAAGAAGTGAGTCTGAGATACTTATTTTACTCTAAAATCCATTACATGTTTTACCCCACACAACTCTTCAAAGTTGTATTAGGATAAGAAAACTCCATCTGATGCTTCTAAAATATCAATGTCTTCTCTGTCCTTTGTTTGGTGTCAAGAAATGTGATTCATCCACAATAGTTGGCTGGATTTAAAGTAGCTGAAGATAAATGTTGTAAAAGCATACAAATGCATTTTTCACATCTTTAGTTTAATTGAGGTACAAGAACTTTGGTCCACAAGACTAGACTCTGATCTTCAGAGGTTATTCACGAGAGTTTAGGCTTCATCTCACTCTGCTTGAGTGCTTACTAGCAAGGACAGTACAGTTGAGCTCCCAGAACCACCTGCTAAGACATACAAGGATCTTAAAATAATCCAGTAGATAAAGCCATAAAGAATCCAAGGGCAACTACAGAAAGCAAAACCTCGTATCACCAGACCTATTGCATCATGTCAGCCTTGGAGAAAGAAGGCCATGTTTCTCTCATTATCCCAACATAAGACCTTGGCAGAAATTCACTCTGAGAGAAGGGACTGGGTACCGTTACTTCGCCCCATAGGTTCAGATGGGACTAATCACTGTAGTACCTGCCATGGTAATACTGGAACTGACACAGCCCAGAAGGACTCTCTCCGCAAGACACTTTCTCACCCACATGGTGCTATTTGATAAGAAAAGGTATCCATCCCCTTCCTCCAATCCCCTAAGCAAGAATAAAACAGAGCAAGAAGTTTGAAGAAGGAGGTAAATCTGGAGACTCTAGTAGTGATAGGTTATTAGATAAAAAAATGAAAAGCACACAGGTTCAGAGATCAGACAGATCTGGGTTGTAATCCAAACTCTGCTGCTATCTAGAGTGGTGGTCTTGGGACAAGTTACTTACCGAGAACCCACTTCACAGGGTTCTTGTGTAAAACAAACTACATAATATTTCCAAAGGGAAGAGATAAACACGCACTGCTCTATTTAAAGTAGATAACCAACAAGGACCTACTGTAAAGCACAGGAAACTCTGCTCAATATTCTGCAATAACCCAAATGGGAAAAGAATTTGAAAAAGAATAGATACATGTATATGTATAATGGAATCACATTGCCGTTCACCTGAAACAAACACAATATTGTTATTCAATGATACTCCAATAAAAAATGAAAATAAAAAAGAGTAAATATGCATTACCAAAAAAGGGAAGCAATATACTGGAATATTCAGGAATACTCTCTCTGGAAGAAAAGATACCTGAAGACTATCTCTACAATTTGATATCCTTGTGATGCTGTTAAGCAATTAAGATTACTTTCTTTCATCTTGTAAAATAGAGCTGGTAAATATACAGCTTGTGTTAGCGGTACACGGAGAAACATCAATGGCACTAAAGACAAAGCTCCAGTGAAAAAGAAACTCAGGTTACACACTATGTAAGACCAAATCCAAACAAAACACACAGATCAGTACAATAAAAGTTCTCTGTGAAATGGAGGGATGGGAATGGAGTGTGGAATAAAAAGGGATAAATAAATCTGTTAAAGGGGGCCTGTAGAGATAAATAATAAAAGAATGCATCCACCAGGGAGTATGATTAACTCCACCCTCTGAATCAGAGGTCTTCACAAACCAACAATAAATTCAGAGGTAATAACGAAGCATATTTCCCGGGGTTGTTTGAAGGTTAATTGTAAAAAAGCTTGGGGAAAGTTTAGCAGATTATCTACAATATGCCCAAGGATAGTGATGACTTTGTTGGATCCTTAATATGTAGCAATCTTTCCTTTTTTCCCATTATGAAGCTTGGACTATTTTTTAATCTATCTATCCATCTATCTATTTTATAAATGGGTGTGTGTGTTAGTCACTCAGCCGTGTCTGACTCTTTACGATCCCGTGGACTGTAGCCCACCAGGCTCCTCTGTCCATGGAATTCTCCAGGCAAGAAGACTGGAGTGGATTGCCAATTCCTTCTCCAGGGGACCTTCCCGACGCAGGGATCGAACACTGGTCTCCTGCATTTCAGGCAGATGCCTTACCATCTGAGCTACTAGGGGATTTATTTATTTCATAAATAGATAAAATTAAATATATATCTACATACAGTTGATTTACAATATTATATTAGTTTCAGGTGTACAACCTAGTGATTCAATATTTTTTTATATACTTCAATTAAGTTTATTACAAAATAATGGCAATGTTTCCCTGTGCTGGACAATACATCCTTGTTGTTCCCAGTTTCTTTTTTTGAGGTTACTGCCAAGGATGTCTGCCAAATGCAGTTTTTCATCTTTTTTCACAATTTTCACAATTTTTCACAACTTTTTCCAAAAGTGGGAAGCCACCTCCCCAAAGTCACTATTCCTTTTTGCAAAGGACACAAGCAAATAACCCTCTGGTGTAACACAGAGGACTAGACTTTGGCCTGTATAATCATGAGGATGATATCAGCTAATAGGGAATTATGTTAACTTGATCATTTCTCATCTTTGAAATTCAACATGACTTGGCCTGGTTACATTTACTTATGCCTCAGACGATTAAGGGGGCACAGTGGTCTTGTCCCATCTAATCCTTTATTAAGCTAAAATTAAAAATAATTTCTGAATTCCATTATTAATATCCTCTCTCTGTGAAAAGGATCTCCCTCAGCAGACCCTATTGACATTCCGTCTAGACACTGCTGGGGGAAATCACTTCATGAATATCAATAAATGTGTTGCATAGAGATGGGAGGATATTAAATTATTTCTCAGCCTTTGACAGTTGACAAAATGTTAATATAATAATTACAAGTGCAGGCTGTTTAAATGCTAGGTAGGTGCTCCTTGGTGCAACAGTGAGCACTGGTCATACAAGCACAGCATCTTTGTTGGAAGGTAGCTTAGGGAAGAAACTTAACCTTGCTTTCAGCTCATTATGGCCTTATACCTTCTGCAAATCCTACACACACACACACACACACACACACACACACACACACACACACAAGAAAAGGGCTTCCTTTCAAAATACCATTGACAGATCGATTACACTTTTGATTTAGGAAACAAAAATTAAAAATATTTTATATCATTTCTTGCCATCATTTTCTTTGTCCTCCAATGGCAGATGAATTTAAAAGCTAATGGATTAATTAGAGGGCAAAAGAGGTCTCAATGATCACTGTTTCCCCCTCCATTCCCACCATCCAGCTATCCTAACCCTTATCCGATGTCTGCCCCTGATCTGATATTCTTATTCAGTTCTTCAGGGTAGAAACTTGGGCTTTGATATTTCCCAAAAGTTCCCAAAAATATCATATGTTAATGCATATATATGGAATCTGGGAAAATGGTACTGATGAACCTATTTGCAGGGCAGGAATAGGGACACAGATGTAGAGAACAGTTTTGTGGACACTGAGAAGGAGTCAGTTCAGCATCAGTCCTTCCAATGAATATTCAGGACTGAGCTCCTTTAGGATGGACTGGTTGGATCTCCTTGCAGTCCAAAGGATTCTCAAGAGCCTTTTCCAACACCACAGTTCAAAAGCATCAATTCTTTGGCACTCAGCCTTCTTTATAGTCCAACTTTCACATCCATACATGACTACTGGAAAAACCATAGCTTTGACTAGATGGACCTTTGTTGGTAAAGTAATGTCTCTGCGTTTTAATATGCTGTCTAGGTTGGTCATAACTTTTCTTCCAAGGAGCAAGCATCTTTTAATTTCATGGCTGCTTTCACCATCTGCAGTGATATTGGAGCCTCCGCAAATAAATTAAGCCTGTCACTGTTTCCATTGCTTCCCCATCTATTTGCCACGAAGTATTGGGACCAGATGCCATGATCTTAGTTTTCTGAATGTTGAGTTTTAAGCCAACTTTTTCGTTCTCCTCTTTTAGTTTCATTAAGAGGCTCTTTAGTTCTTCTTCACTTTCTGCCATAAGGGTGATGTCATCTGTGTATCTGAGGTTATTAATATTTCTCCCAACAATCTTGATTCCAGCTTGTGCTTCATCCAACCTGGCATTTCACGTGATGTACTCTGCATATAAGTTAAATAAGCAGGGTGACAATATATGACCTTGACGTATTCCTTTCCCAATTTGGAACCAGTCTGTTGTTCCATGTCCAGTTCTAACTGTTGCCTCTTGACCTGCATACAGATTTCTCAGGAGGCAGGTCAGGTGGTCTGGTATGCCCTTCTCTTGAAGAATATTCCATAGTTTGTTGTGATCCACACAGTCAAGGCTTTGGAGTAGTCAAGGAGAGGGAAGGAGAGGGTGGGACAAATAAAGACAGTAGCAGTGACATATACACACTACCATGTCTAAAATAGATAGGTAGAGGGAAGTTGCTATATAACATAGGGAGGCCAGTCTGGCACTCTCTAAAGACCTAAAGAGGTGGGATGGGGGTGGGGTGGGGTGAGAAGAAGGATCAAGAGGGAGGTGATGTATGTACACTTATGGCTGATTCGTGTTGTTGTAGAGCAGAAACCAACACAACATCAAAAGCAATTATCCTCCAATTAAAATTTTTAAAAAGTTCCCCAGTTCTTTCTAGTGTATTATCAAGGCTGAAACCAAAGAACAATGGTTCCCAAATTTTAGTTTACCTGGGGTTCTCACACACAAAAAACCAGTTTCTTAGGATCCATCCCTGGAAATCTTGGGTAGGTCTCAGGAGTCTGCATTTTTAACAGATGCCCAGAGATTTTGATTCAGGTAGTCCAAGAAACACATATTGAGAAAACTAGGCTGGTCATATTTTTCACTTTCAGCTTAAACAGTCCCATCACTCCAGCTGTTGAAGGAATGCGGATCAAAGGGCAGGACTGCACTCTGTGGCCTGCAAACAAGATATGTTTGGTGCAGACAGCCAAGTACATTTTGCTGATAACAAAAGAATATGGGGAAAGAGATGTAATATTTACCAAGCACTTGGTATGCTCCAGGCATTTTACAAATGCTCTCTAATTTAAATCTCAAAGCATACAGGTAGAAAGAAGTTACATATTCTTCCCAGACCTCTTACTGAGAAGAAGAGACCTGGGGTTCGTCTGATGTTCTAGCTGCAAATTTCCTGCAGACGAAGGGCAATGGGCCAGGGGTTGGGATGTCTACATACCAGTCTCCGATGCCGACACTCCCTCCTTCCTGTTGGTTACGAGGCAATCACTCAGACTCTCTGTTACTATCCCAACATCTGTCCAGGTAGGACATGGGGTGGGGTTGGGCTGGGGGCTGCTACTTGCCTCTGCCTGCTTCAGAAAGATCACATGGAGGCGAAGAAGCATGAATCGTGACCCATGAAAGCATTTGAGGCTTATTGGAAGAAAACTAGTCTGTAGACAATAAGATTTTGTGTATCAAAGGGAAAATGCTAACATAGTTGGACACCATTTTTCAATTTCTTAATCTGACTATTCATTTATCAGACATTATATTGTAAGTGTCTTATATCGTAAATATCGTAAATGTGGCTTCCCTGATAGCTCAGTTGGTAAAGAATCCGTCTGCAATGCGTATAACGCTGGTTCGATTCCTGGGTTGGGAAGATCCCCTGGTGAAGGGATAGGCTACCCTCTCCAGTGTTCTTGGGCTTCCCTTGTGGCTCAGCTGGTAAAGAACCCGCCTGCAATGCAGGAGACCTGGATTTGATCCCTGGGTTGGGAAGATCCCCTGGAGAAAGGAAAGCCTACCCACTCCAGTATTCTGGGCTGGAGAATTCCATGGACTAGTCCATGGGGTCAACAAGAGTCGGACACATCTGAGCAACTTTCACTTTCACTTCACATATTGCTTTCAGAACCATGAAAATTGAGAAGGTTACAGGTTCTCTGCAGACAATATTTTCAGTTTGGTGGGAAGAGCAGGAGGTGAAGTGGCTGAGAGACGGTGAGAAATAAAGGAAGTAGAGCAGAGAGACAGAGAGCAGGGAGAAGAGAAGGAAGAATGTAGGTGGGAGAAAGTTGGACAGAAATAGAACACATTTGTTTGTATAAATGTTTTAACATTTACAAAATGCTTGTTTATCCATTGCATTACTTAATTCCATTCCTCTCAGACTTTCACATGCCAAAGAATAATGTTTAAATATATTTGTTGGCTCCACCTCCAGAAATTCTGATTCAATGGTCTGGGCTGAGACTGGGGGTCATGAGATAGATGGTGGCCCACGGACAGATCATGCTTCAAGTGGCAGTGATTCAATCATCAGTCCAACTTTATGAGGCAGGCAAGGCTGGCATTGGGTGCCCCATTTATCATTCTCATTTTTTTAAAAGAGAGGAAACTGAAGTTCGGAGAAATTACAGAGCTGGTTTAAAGTCCCAAAGCTACCAGGACTTTCTGATGCTAAGCTGTGGGTTTTTCTCAGTGTGGATGATTTAAGCTTGATATTCTTCAAGGTAGTGCTTGGGGAAATCAGAATAATGGTCATTGCCTTCAAAGCAGAGGGAGTTGCCATGGATACAAACATTGTCTTAATGTCTTGCAAAGAATTTCCTTTAACCATAAATTCTATAAGAAATAGTCCCAGCAAGATAATAATCTATTCTGCTTCTTAAAGAATCAACATTCCCACAGCAGAAGAAGTAGATAACAGTTCTCTTTGTGAATATTGGCAAGATTTATAACCTCCTCATAGGTAAGTTTTAACCACCTTTTGGGATTGTTATAAGGACTGAATGAGGATCAAGTTGACCTACCTGGGCTACCCAGATGGCACCAGTAGTAAAGAATCCAGCTGCCAAAGCAGGAGACAGAGGAGATGCGGGATTGATCCCTGGGTTGGGAGGATCCCCTGGAGGAGGGCATAGCAACCCAGTCCAGTATTCTTGCCTGGGGAACCCCATGGACAGAGAAGCCTGGTAGGTTACAGTTCATGGGTTCGAAGAGTCAGACACGACTGAGAGACTGACTACAACACACAACCTGACCTAAAGTATTTTTGGCAGTTCCTGACACATAGTAGGTGTTCTGTGAGTGCTAGTTTCCATTTTTCCCTTTCCATTATTAATCATTGAACCACTAATAAAATCGTGAGAACTTACATGATGGGATGTGAACCATTAATTTACATTAATTTGTTTAAGTCTCATCATAATCCCAGGGAGCTGGTTCTGTTAGCATCCCCACTTCATGAACAAGGAAACTGAGGCTCATAGTGCTGAAGGTCTTCAATTCTCACAGGAACTAGAAGCGGAGCTAGGAGTTGATCCCAGGCAGCCTGCTTCCTGAGCCTGCTCTCCTAAGCATGTTGTAAAGTTGCTTTCCCAGCTTGTCAATCAAGAGATCTCAATTAGTTAAAATGGTGAAAGTGAAGGGACAAGACAAAAAGAATACTCTCAGAACTTGACTGCCAAGCCTGAATTTTTCACAAGCACCAGGGCATGGTTGATAAGACAATGGCCACTGAATGTTGCTTATGCTATAGAAATGGTGCTTTGTCTATTTTTCCGGGACAGGACAGAAGAAAATGACTTTCCCCTTACTCCTATTCTCACTTCTTTTGGTCCTGAGTCTTTCTGGCAAGAATTCACTATTTTATCCCTATTCTGCTATTTGATCCCTGCAATTGCTTGTTACCTTGCTTGTCAGCTCTTGTGTTGACAAATGGACCTCTCTGCCATTTACTTATTCATCCTGATAGTTCTTGGATGCAATTAGTTCTTTCATCCTTTCTGTGTGCAGGCCCTGTGAACTTCTGGAGGTGCGAGGCACTGTGTGCCTGTTCTAATGGTGCTTTTTATCTGGTGAGGGAGGTAAAGAGACCTACAAAAGAAATAATTGCATTTCTGACTATAGAATTCCAAATTTATGTGAGTCCTGAGTGAGAGAAACATGGTCTTGTAAGAGAGTAGAGGGAAAGAAGTGGACTTGGGTTGTCCATATAGGGGACAAGGTCTGCAGCAGATGTCAAGGAAGGAATCTATGTGTAAATGGTCTTTGAGTTGAGATTTAAGGGGTGAATAGAAGTCCGCTAGGCTAAGAACGGTGGGAAGAGGGATAGGAAGGGGTGTGACATCTCTGTGGTGAGAGGAGCAGGGCAAGTTCAAAGAACTGCAAGAACGTGAACCCTCAGAACAGAACACTGACAGACCCTGAAGATGGCCGACTCAAGAGAAGAGAAAAATCAGCCTCAGAATAGATATCTGTGTGCTGTCGGAAGAACATGAAGTCACTCATTGATGGAACAAATGTGAATTGAATTTCTATTATGAGCCAGTGTCCGTTAAAGATATAGGAGGTACGACAAAGATGAATAAAACATGTTTCTTGTTTAGTGGTTAAAAGTCATTGCAAATTCCTTTAGGATAAGGCCATGTTTTACTCAGCATTATATCCTGTATGTAGCAAGTATTCAGTGAATATTCATTAAATAAAAGCAATTTTAGGTCACTAATTTTTTTTTATTATTGATCAAATAAACATCAATGCATTAATATTACCATAAATTTTAGACATGTATATATACATTTATATGTATATATGTGTGTTTGCATATGTATGTATACACATACACACATAAACACACACCAAAGGCTTCCTTCAGAGTTAATAAAGTACAATCCTCAGGCAAGGGACTTTGGCTCCAGAATTTTTTAAGAAAGCAGAAGTGATTCCCATGTATAGTTATGGTTGAGAACCAGGTTGATATCAAGGTTAAATGAATCAGTCTAGGCTCCCACTGTAATATACAAGAATTAAAATTTAAACATATTTCAGCATCAGTATGAAGTCACATTTTTTTCTCCTCCCTAAACCTGAAGAATGCCACTAAAGAATGCCTATAAAAATAATGAGCTCGCTGTCTCAAATGGAGATTGGGGAATGTGACATCCTTAGGAAGGTATATCAGAACAGTTTGAACTCTGTGCCCCTGACTCCCATAACAAATCTGTTAAGACCCCTCAAAGGGACATATGCTCTGGTTAAGAATTATTCTTGTGGGGAAATTTACTTGATTGATCATTTGCTTCTGCAAATGATAACATTAATCTGGTAACATTAATGAAAGCAAAATTCATGCCAAAGGAACAAAACGATGAGCTTTGACAATACATGATAGCTGAAACTTAGTGAGCCTGCTTTTTGGTGATGACCTTAGCCTCCACTTGGTCATTAGCCAGGGCAGGTGAATGTTTATATGTAGTTTAATTAGTTAATGATAGTTAAGTGCCTCAAGAGCCCATCAACTTGGCATTAAAGGACAATTACCCATCATCACTGAATTCCCAGGCTATTTGATGAAGCTGAATCATAGATCTGTCCCTGAGTGAGGGAAATTCGTCAAAGGCAGAGAGAGTGTTTTGCTAAATCCCTGAAGCTCTTACAAACACAGAGAATGGTCTAACCAACCACTGAAGCTTTCAAAGCCAATGGAAAGGAATCTTCACAATAGAGAAGAATGAAGTGAAAAACAAGCAGGAACTCTTTCTTAACCCAATCTCACCTTAGACGTGTAAGCTGTAATAACCTGGACTGGATCCACCAGAGATTGGCTCCAGTTGTTTTACAGGAAATCTTTCTTTTTGAAAGTGAGATGCTAAGCTCTTCACTGCCTCCAGCAGAACATGTTAGTGCCTTGATTCCAGGGGTGTGGATCACATAAATCTGAAGTATCTCTGGTTTCGGTGGGAATAATGAAACCTTTCTCGGCTGACACATCTAGGAATTAAAGAAGTGTAATAGCTTTGAACCATTGTCAAAAGCCGCGTGGAACCTCATTGCTGGAAAGGGTGTTTCATTTTTTTTTGTGATTTAGCTTGGAAGTATCTCCTTCTTAAATACTTTCCTTCTTTCCTCCACCTACTTTATCTCTACTCCTTTTTTAGCTCTGCCCCCCAAAAGTTTATAATACAGGAGTTCAGAGACAGAAAGTAATTTGGGGAATCTGACGATCATTACATTGTGCTGGCAAGACACACAATTTCAATTGATTTGAGAAGATTGCTATGTCTACACATATATAAACACATCTCATTTTCTGGGGGTCTTTTTGTTTGTTTTCACAACAGGCATTTGCATGTTTGAGAAAGAAATCTTGTAATTACAGGTGACTGAAGATTTTTCTTCTAATTGGTATACTGAGTCTCCTGTTGGGTAAAAGTATATTGTTGAAGGAATGTACTGACTTTACAAGCCCAGCTGAGTCAATTTCCAACTTATCATGGTGGTGTTACTGAAGAAAGCCCTGATGTTTTGTGTTCATTTGTTGCTTCATGCACTTAGCCGATCTGCATTTGAGGGTACTCTATAGCAGGACCAGTGTCTAGGGAATAAAGAGAATAAAGAATAAATAAACTTTGCTTTTATTTTTATTTATTTATTTAAATAATTTTTATTGGAGTAGAGTTATTTAAAATGTTGCATTAGTTTTTGTTGTGCAGCAAAGTGAAAGAGTTATGCTCACGTCTTTCTTAGATTCTATTCCTGTGTAGGTCATTTCAGACTGTTGAGTAGAGCTCCCTGTGTTATTCAGTAGGTTCTTACCAGCTATGTATTTAGGATACATATGTGTCTCCCGATCTCCCAATTTACCCTTCCTCCTTCTCCCCGCTTGGTAACCATAAGCTTGTTTTATACATCCGTGACTCTATTTCTCTTTTGTAAATAGATTCCTTTTTACCTTTCTTTTTTAGATTCCACATATACATGACCTTATATGACATTTGTCTTTCTCTGACTTGCTTCACTTAGAATGACCATCTCTAGGTCCAACCATGTCACTGCGAATGGCATTATTTCATTCTTTACATAGCTGAGTAATTTTCCAGTGTATATATGCTTTACATATTCTTTATCCATTCCTCTTAGCAGCTTACAAAGTTGTGAAGGTAAGAGCTCTGTACAATATGTTCCTAGGAGGAATGTGTAGATGTCCCAAGAAGTAGCAGCAGGGAGGCACTGGGTATGGCTGGCGATTCCAGTCAACACTTCAACGACAAGGCAATTGGCTGGCCCTTGAAGTATGATAAAAGCATGAATATATCGAGATGGTGAAGGAAAGGAGGCAATTAGAGAGAGAGCACCAGGTCAGGAAGCAGAATTGAGGAACCAGTTGTTGTTGCAATAAAGCAAAGCACAATAAAAACAGGTATATTTGGAAATTTATGTTGCTTTGAACTGCTGAGCTTGTGGTAATATTTTTTACAAGAGCAATAGGAAAGGAATACAGTGGGTTTAAGTGCAATGCTGGCAAACTTGTTCTCAGGTATCAGATGTCTGCATTAGCTGGTGCCAGGTTAGACATAGGTGACGGTGGGCATAGGGCTGGAGGAACCGAGTTAGGTAGGCACAGCGGCAGATGTAGCAGTAAGCGAGACAGCAGGGGTAAAATACTAATGTTTCTCTCAAATAGATGCTCTTAGAGAATGGGGAAAAACTATTTAGGACAGTAACCTGGAACGTAAGTGCTTAATATACAGCTGGTTAGAATATTGACTCCTCTGGGCGAGACAATCCATCGGTGGGTAAAGACCTCAGAGAACACAATGTTCTGTCATCTCTGAAGACAGTTTTCTACAGGCAAGCTTGGATTATGTTGACCCTCAAGGAAGTCTTGAAGTGGGGAAAAGATCTGTGCATGAACAAGAATGGTTAGAAGCATGGCAGCCTGCTCATCCTGGTCCTACCTGTTTGCCTGGCTGACTGTACTCGTAAAAGCTTCAGGGTGTGTTAGTACCAGCTGAACATGCTGCTTCATTCCACCTCCAGCCGCTTGCCTCCCTGAGTCACGGCCCTGTCTTTCACCCTGGAGGAAGGACCCAAGATCACTTTAAGATAGATCCTGTGCTTACTCATCTCTATACTGCCATCACCTAGTGTGATGCCCAGAAAGCAGCAGATGCCCAATAAATCTTCATTAAGTGAATGCACAAAGGGACAGAGTTCTACTCTTCACACATTTAAAGATTCATTGCAGGGTAGTGGGTATTACAAGGCAGTGAGTAATCTTATACTCAGATCTGCGGTCCAGAAAAATGGTTTCCAAAAGCTGATCCACAGCAGTCCACCAACTGATGTCAGGTCAGTAAAGATGGTTGGTCTCCACCCTCTCCATTATGATTCAGCGGGCCTGGGCATTTGTTTCTTTAATAAACTCCACAAGGATTCTGCTTTTCAGGCAAGTCTGTGAACTGTTGGTCTTGACCTCAAAGAGGACAGAGATCAGGCTTCTCAGGTGGCTCAGTGGTGAAGACCTGCCTGCCAAGGCAGGAGATGCAGTTTTGATCCATCATCTGGGAGGATCCCACATGCTATGGACCAATAAGCCTGTGCGCCACAACTACTGAGCCTGTGCTCTAGAGCCTGGGATCTGAAACTACTAAAGCCCGAATGCCCCTAGCCTATGCTCCACAACCAAAGAAGCCACGGCAATGAGAAGCCTACATACCGCAACTAGAGAGTAGCCCCCACTCGCCACAACTAGAGACAAGCCTGCACAACAACAAAGACCAAGCACAGCCAACAATAAATAAATAAAATCATGTACATAAATAATGAGGACAGAGTTCATTCTGAACCAGGGTGATCAGAGAAAGACTGAGAAGGGGGGCAGTGATCTGAAAGGAGCCTTCAAGCATGGGTGGTTTTGGGTAAATGAAGATAAGGAAGAAAAGCCAGAACAAAGGTACAGAGAGACAGACACTGTAAGAAACAGCATTCTGTATCATTTGGGCTTCCTACTGAAAACACCATTGACAATCTGTACCACTTATTTCTGCATAATATATTATCCTATAACTTACTTTCTTAAACAACAATCAGCATCTATTACCTCTCAGTTTCTGAGGGTTAAGGATTCAGGAACAGTTTGGTTGAGCTTTTCTGACTTGAGGTCACTTAAGAGGTTGCAGCCAGATGGGGACTGGGCAGAGGTCAATTCAAAGGATTCTTTGACCTGATGCTTGGAACAGAAAGACCTTTGAAGCTAGAGACTGGAAGAGTTAGGGCCCCTCTGCATATTCTTCTACCTATTTGCTCTTTTTGTATATGATCTCTATAGCAGGGTGGCTTCAGATAGCTGGACTTCTCACATGGTGACTCAGTGCTCCAGAAGCATGTGGTCTGAGAGAGTGCCTCGTAGGAAGAGACAGGCAGGGTGAAGGGGAACTAGGTAGTGGTATATGTGTGCAGTGCAAACATGTGTGCAGGTGAAGAGTTACGTATTTATAGTAGGTGGGCAAGGGAGCCATGATTTCAGGATTTCAGGAGTTCTTCATTTAACTTTAGCCAGAGACAAAGAGGTTATTCAGTGTTTCTTATTGGAATATGGATTGTATACCATAGAGAAGAATTACATAAAAGATACCAACTTCAACTATATGATTGAATCTAACTTTACCACAAAGAATTGCAATGCATCTTTCAGCAATGTTCAGTAGTCTCTGAAGGTCAGGGATCACATTCATAGAAGAATTAGATTTGTGTAGTTGCCATTTTCCCATAATCAAAGGCAGAAGACTGGTGTCCCAGACCTCATGCTTGGTAAACTGTGATCTTGGGCAAATATGTAACCTCCTTCCTCATTGAGCTATTTATTTCTCTAACTTCACTTCCTTTGACATATTCCTCAAGCTTCACTCTCCCAAATTTTGGATTACTTGCTTTTTCCCAAAGCATAGAACTCTTTTAAGACTCCCTACTTTGCATGTAGTGGTCTTTCTGTTTGAGACACTGCACCTCCCCACTTCTGTCTCCTGCAAGTGCCCCTTCCCCTATCTTTCAGCTTCTCAGTAGAACTGTCAGATTCTACTCCTGGCAGAAACCACCCTCTGAGTTCTCCCAGCACCCTGCATGTATCTGTATCATCATCCAAGTCTTGTTGTTTTCACTACTAGACCAAGAGTCTCTTAAGGAAAGATTTATGCCTTGTTGATATCTGCTGTGTCTGCCAAGAGCATGATGTCTGACATACAATAATCTATCAGTAAATAGTTATTGTGCTTCAGTGAATAAATAAATCCATGAAGGCAGGAAAAAATATTTTAAAATGTGAACTGTCCATTCTTTGGCTTGATTGGATGGTACACATGGGACCTTCAAAGGACATTAGCTAAAGTATCTTTTCATGATCATCAAGTTGTCAAGACTGAAAAAATGAACAATAAGAAACAATTTTATTGTCTCTGGATAATAGCAAAAGCCTTAGACTTTTGAGTCTATTGTGTTCTTTCTCACTGAGAATCCTGTGCAAAGATGAAGTTGAGCTTAGAAAGCTCCAATTTTTATCTCTTTGTATCAAGAGTATAGCTCCTTCTACTTTTCATCTATTATGAGTGGCGGACGCCTTTTCTTGCTCCAAAAAGAACTGCAGGCAAATTCATTCCTGCTGGGCTGTGGATGCCTATCAAGTGAAGGTCAATAGCAATCTGACTCTCATCTCACACTATCTCACAGGGACAGGGACAAACAGGACTTGAGGCCTGGCCTTGTTGCTTTCCCACTCCAGCAAGAGACTGAGCTAAAATATGGACCTATGGCTGCATAGATACCACTGAGACCTTGCCCCTGTTATTAGCCAGCAATTTGATTTCACTTTTCTGAGTTCCTGTTTCTCCACTATAATTTGAAGATTGTGACCTCATAATGCTCAGCTCAAAAAATGGGAACTCTTCTGAAGATTGAAAAAAACCCTCAGCAAAATCACCCAGCCTGTTCTCTAATGTACAGTAGGTGATCACAGATGTTCATCTTTTCCCTTCTCCCACTGGACCCTCCTAAGAAGAAAATATTCTGGCCATCCATGATAAAGAGGTCATTACTGGCTCCTTTTTTCTGCTTAGTAAGGATAGGGTAGGGCTCCGGTATCTCATGTGTATTTCTCTGGCTTGCATACCCAGGCACACCCATCTACCAGGCTTTGTTTCCTTAACCTCAAGTTATGTAATGAGTAGGTGTAGGGCCCTGGATCCATTTTCACAGGGACCCGTTTCAAAATCCCCGCTGATTGCTCTATGTTGAATGTGTGTATGAAAGAGAAAGGCCCACACATGTTTCCCACTTGAACATCCCGGCCTGAATTAGGTCATACAATCATTGCATTTTTCACTATTTCACAAGCTGCTGTGATGGCACAAAGAATAAGGCAAGAGCAGGGAGTTGCTTAACCTTGCCCTGTATTTACACACACACGTCGGCAGGGAAACCGTGACTCATTCCCCTCACTGGAATACAGCGGGGAGGCCGGCTCTTAATGACTCTATTTTAAAAGCCTACTTTCCCTCACCTTCAGCTAAATCCTCTACAGCTGAACTTAACCTCTGGAAGTACAGGACAAGTTAGGAAGAGCATTAACCTGTTCTTACCCCTAGGGTACCATTGGGTAACATTTAGGGAATACACAGGCAGTATCCAAGGAACCCTCCCCCAAAACTGTGGGAAGTGAAATCGACAAAAGCTGACGACTCAAAGATTGGTGACAGTGTCCTATAGAAGTTCCTACCTACTGTGTGCCAGGTGCTTTGTCTGCATTTTCTCTAATCCCCATGTCAAACTAGCTCATCTTGTAACTGATGCAAATCTGGCAAACTCAGCAGTGGCCACAAGACTGGAAAAGGTCAGTTTTCATTTCAATCCCTAAGAAAGGCAATCCCAAAGAATGCTCAAACTACTGCACAATTGCACTCATCTCACATGCTAGTAAAGTAATGATCAAAATTCTCCAAGCCAGGCTTCAGCAATATGTGAACCGTGAACTTCCTGATGTTTAAACTGGTTCTAGAAAAGGCAGAGGAACCAGAAATCAAATTGCCAACATCCACTGGATCATTGAAAAAGCAAGAGAGTTCCAGAAAAACATCTATTTCTGCTTTATTGACTATGCTGAAGCCTTTGACTGTGTGGATCACAATAAACTGTGGAAAATTCTGAAGGAGATGGGAATACCAGACCACCTGACCTGCCTCTTGAGAAACCTATATGCAGGTCAGGAAGCAACAGTTAGAACTGGACATGGAACAACAGATTGGTTCCAAATAGGAAAAGGAGTACGTCAAGGCTGTATATTGTCACCCTGCTTATTTAACCTAAATGCAGAGTACATCATAAGAAACGCTTGGCTGGAAGAAGCACAAGCTGGAATCAAGTTTGCCGGGAGAAATATCAATAACCTCGGATATGCAGATGACACCACCCTTACGGCAGAACGTGAAGAGGAACTAAAAAGCCTTTTGATGAACGTGAAAGCGGAGAGTGAAAAAGTTGGCTTAAAGCTCAACATTCAGAAGACTAAGATCATGGCATCTGGTCCCATCACTTCATGGGAAATAGATGGGGAGACAGTGGAAACAGTGTCAGACTTTATTTTTTTGGGTTCCAAAGTCACTGAGATGGTGATTGCAGCCATGAAATTAAAAGACACTTACTCCTTGGAAGGAAAATTATCACCAACCTAGATAGCATATTAAAAAGCAGAGACATTACTTTGCCAACAAATGTTCATTTAGTCAAGGCTGTGGTTTTTTTGGTGGTCATGTATGGATGTGAGAGTTGGACTGTGAAGAAAGCTGAGCATGAAGAATTGATGCTTTTGAACTGTGGTGTTGGAGAAGACTCTTGAGAGTGCCTTGGACTGCAAGGAGATCCAACCAGTCCATCGTAAAGGAGATCAGTCCAGGGTGTTCATTGGAAGGGCTGATGCTGAAGCTGAAACTCCAGTACTTTGGCCACCTCATGAGAAGAGTTGACTCATTGGAAAAGACCCTGATGCTGGGAGGGATTGGAGGCAGGAGGAGAAGGGGACGACAGAGGATGAGATGGCTGGATGGCATCACCGACTTGATGGAGATGGGTTTGAGTAAACTCCGGGAGTTGGTGATGGACAGGGAGGCCTGGCGTGCTGCGATTCATGGGGTCGCAAAGAGTCAGACACGACTGAGCGACTGAACTGAAGTGACTCAGTGCACATGTGCACACACACACACAGCGTGCATATGTCAATACTAATCTCTCAGTTCATCCCACCCTCTCCTTCCCTCAAGTGTTAAATTCTGAGTGTAGCAATAGATCATTTGTTCTCAGCCTAACACTTTGTTTATTCTCCACCACTGAAGTTACACATCACAAAACCATATGGGTTTGTCTTCCTCATTATAATTTGAGCTTCCTGAGAGCAGGTATTGTAACTCCAAGCACACTGCTGTATTCCTGAGCAGTAGATTGTATTTCACAAAGATGGCTGCAATGATAGCTCCTATTTCAAGCACTCTTCCAGAACCTCACCCCTTCCAGAGCTGGATTCCCTGTCTCGTCCCTTTGGACCTGGATGGAACTTTGTGACTCTCTCAAACAATAGACCTGAAAGGATGCTCTGTTACTTTCAAGGGTAGGTCATCAAGATACCACGCACTGTTGCTTCTTTTCTTCAGACACTTGTTCTTGGAATCCAGTCCCTGTACTGTGGGGACACTGAAGCCCTCTGTAGAAATGCCACAGGGAGAGGAAGTGAGGGCCCCAGGCCACAGCTGGAGCCGAGCTCCCAGACAACAGCCAGTGCTCACTAGCCACGTGAGTGGACCATCCTGGAAATCGATCTCCCAGCCCCAGCTGAGTTTCCCAAGCCAACATCCCCTTGATCAGAGGCGAGCCACCCCTCCTGAGCTCGGCTCAAATTGCAGTTCTGGGAGGAAGATAAATGACTGTGATTGCTTTAAGCCACTAGGTTTTAGGATAATCTGCTATGCAGCAGTATGTAATGGGGGCATCCAGCACAGGATATCTGAGATATCACAGGCATTTGACAAGTATTTGTAAACTGGCCAATGATTCTAGTTTCCTTATACAGCTGCTTTCTGGGCACATTAATACACTTGTTGTTCTTTAAACAAATCTTGAACTCATCTGACTTGAGATTTGTGTTCAAGCTATTCCTTCTGCTGTTTATTGCCTCCCTACTTTCCTTCTACATTTGCCTGTTCAAATATTACACTTCTGAAAAAAATTCAGTTGGATATTCCTTCCTTTATTCCCTCCCCTCCATCCTTTTAATAAATATATCATGAATGTCATATCAGGATATGGAGCAATATGGACCAAATCCCCACCCCCTTGGAGATTTACATTTCAATGGGGGGTCCAGTCAATCAATAAATATGTAATTAAAAATTATAGCATATGATTCATGTCTTAAAGGAATTAGATAGTGTGCAGTAACAGAAAATGATGGTGGGGGTGGGAGGGGTAGAAATGAGGTTCTATTTTAGATGGAGGGTTTAGGGAAGGTCTCTCTAAGGAGATGACATTTGAGATCAGAACAATAAGAGGAAAGAAGTCCAGAAGAAAAGACCATGGCAGCCTGGGCAGAGAAAACAATAAGTGCTAAGCCATGAGATGGGATAGAGAATGTTTCCTGTTGGATAAAATAAAGGTGGTATTTATGGCTTCTGCCTAATGACTGGAGAGAAGACACTGACTAGAAGAAGTGGGAAAGCTAAGCAGGCCTCAGATATTTTTGCTTAGCATCATGGAAAGGAATTTAGAATTCTAAATACATACGCTAAGTTGATTCAGTCATGTCCAATTCTTTGCGATCCTGTGGACTGTAGTCTACCAGATCCTCTGTCCATGGGATTCTCCAGGCAAGAACACTGGAGTAGGTTGCCATTTTCTCCTCCGGGGGAATCTTCCCAACCCAGGGATCAAATCCATGTCTCGTATGTCTCCTGCATTGGCAGGCGGGTTCTTTACGTCTACCTGGGAAGCTCAATTCTAAATACAAAGGATAATTATTGAAAGACTGTCAAGTGGGAGACTGCCAGCGTCTGCTTTGGATTTTAAGCTTACTGCTGCTGCTATGCAGAGAACGGGTTTAGGTCGGCTGGAAGAGGCGCAGGAGTCAGTAGGGGAACCTAAGCAGACATGAGACAGTGGTTCCTTGGGTTAGGGTGGTAGCAGTAGACAGAGAAAAAGGACGTTTTGGGATAAAATCTGTGACTCTAACATACAGGATTTGTTGGCGACTTAGACGGGAGCTGAAGGGAAAGGAGGACTTCTGGCTTCAGTAAGAGGTTGGAACAAGGCAGTGGGGAGCCCTGGGAGGATTAGCAAGGCAGTGTGCGCTCTCCTTTCTTTCTGAGGTTACTCTAGATGCCTCCTCATGGGGTTAGTCTCTCCTCTGCGTATTTAATCCTGGTTTTGACTCTTCCAGGGGACGTAGCACCAGGTATGGGTTAAAAGCATAAGGAATTTTGAGGGCTGAACTGATGTGGGTTAGTTTGGGTTCCACCTCTGCTCATATGAGGTGTAAGTGTTGGAGAAGCCCATTCATCTCTGTGGCCTCAGCTTCTTCAAAGGCGGGTAGCGTCTATGTTACAGGCTTTTTGGGTTCATTAAATGAAACCCTGGAAGAGAAAGATATACATTAGGAAGTTTAGGGAGAAGACCTTTAACTTTAAATTCTCATAATAATTAATTCTAACATATATGGAGCACCTACCATGTGTCTGAAACAACTGTGTGATTTAGCTGCTTGTATCATCCTGCTTTACAAGTAAATACACACAGGCTAGGGCTTCCCAGGTGGTTCAGTGGTAAAGAATCCACCTGCAAATTCAGGAGATGCGAGTTCAATCCCTTGATCAGGAAGATCCCCTGGAGGAGGGCATGGCAATCTACCCCAGTATTCTTGCCTGGAGAATCCCATGGATGGAGGAGCCCGACGGGCTACAGTCCATAGTGCTCTCAAAGAGTCGGACACGACTAAGCGACTGACGCACTAGGCATGCACACACACAGGCACAAAGAGCTTAAAAATTTACTCGAGGCCATACTGTAACACTTGTATAGATTTGTGCTTCTGTATCCCCATTTCTCCCCGTTTTTCTCAGACAGCAGGGAGTGTATGTGTTTTGCTCACAACTCTCTTCCCTATCCCTAGCACATTGCAGAAAATGATTTCATGTACACTGAGTGGGTGAACTTTCAGGCATTGAGTCGTGTGTCAAAGTCTGGGTCTTGACAAGACAGAAGTCAGAGTTCTGGGGCACTGTTTTTACTTGAGTAGGCCCACCCAGTTGAGCTGGGAGAGTCCTGAGCTAGACTGGTTCGGAAGGCTGGTGAGACCCAGGGGGAGATCCGATCCGCACGGGTCAGCGCCGGCTGCCGAGTCCGCTGCAGGGCGGTGGTGAGGCCCGTCCAGTGTGTGTGGTTTCAGAAGCGCAGTAGCGGCACAGTGCAGCCTTATCGACAAGACGACGCAGGGGACGGCGCGTTCTGACTACCCAGGAGGACTGACAGCGCCTTTGTTTAACCCCGTGAAAGTCTCCGTAAAATGCGGTGGCTGCTGCGCCCTGGTCACCTGTGCGGTGAACACGATTTGTGTCTTGAAGTTGAAAAGCTGCTGAGCCTCCGATCTTACAGTGGGGGCTGTGCTTTATTCTAAACTTGATTACTTTGGAGGGGAGCATGTAGAGGAGATTGGGGTAAACATACTCTGAGGTGAGGTGCTACCTTGAGATGCTCACTTTAAAATCACGTAGTGATAGGGACTCATGTTCCTGCAGAACTGACACTGCCCCTAAAAAAAAGAGTGATGGAAAAAGGGAAAATTAGTGAAGGATTCTGGTCAAAGTCTTAAGGCTTCCTGTAAACAGCAGCTTAATTTCTCCCATAAGAAGACCATAAAATGATGTTTACTTATCAGAGCTGCGCTTGCTCTGTGTGGTTTAGTACACGTAGCCCCCAGCCCCACCCCCACTGGTCTGCCGAGTAAGAAAGAAGAAGAAGGCAGGGAGCAGCCCTGGGTGAGGGAAGAGTTGAGAAGGGACTGCTCTATGTCCTTTAAAGGGGGTCTGGAGTGGATTCACCCAGAGAGCACAGAGCACTGTGACAGAGGGGACATGATGTGACTTCAGCAGGCACACGGAGAAGGTCCTTCTGCCAAAAATAGACCCACCTGCTTGTGAATGTCTGGAATTCCTCTGACTGGGGACAGTGCCAGAAAGGCCAGCTGTTCCCTCAGACACTCCTCCCACGGGCTGGCTGAGACCTGACATTCCAGCCTTGAGCTTAAGGCTAAATTTTCCTCCACAATCTACTGCAAAGCACGTGTTCCCCTCTCCACCCCCCTCAGCTCTAAAATAAAGGTGTTAATAGTTATCTACACCACAGTGTGAATTGTATAGATTTGAGCAAAGAGCAGAAACTATGAAGCAGGAGAATCCTTGGTCTGCTCCTCCCCACTTAACTCTTGTGACTCTGGTCAAATCCTCAACTGCTTAAGCAATTGTTTGCTCTTCTGTAAAACAAGACTAAGCCAAAGCACGGGGCTTCTCAGATGGCACAGCGGTAAAGAATCCACCTGCCAGTGAAGGAGACACCAGACACGCAGGTTTGATCCCTGGGCTGGGAAGACCCCCTGGAGGAGGATTCTTGCCTGGGAAATCCCATGGACAGAGGAACCTGGTGGAATACAGTTCATGAGGTCACAAAGAGTTGGACACAAACTGACAGATTGAGCACACTCACAGAAGGCAAAGCAACTGGATTCTTCGAAGGGCAAAATAAGACAAACGTAAAAAACTAACCAGCAAAAGGCTAGACATGACCTGGATGTCTATCAAAGGGAGGTGAGGCAAATAAAGCTTGGAGCAGCCACGCAATGCCATGTTATGCATCTGTGAAAGGGAACCAGGAAGCCCTCTACACCCCAACGTACAGTGGGCTGGGGCATATTTTTAAGTAACAAAAACAAAATGCATCATGGAATTTGCACAATGTTGTAGTTTAGATAAGAAAGGAGAAGACATAGTAAATACACACTTATGTATAATTTCTGTAGCTGGATAAACCAAAAATTAATTTAAAAATGGGATGGAGGGAACAAGGAAGTAGAAGATATGAAAAAGATATAGATTTCTTTATGAAACAATTTGTTCTTTGACTTTGGAATCATGTAAATATTTCACCCAATTAAAAGCAAAGAGAAAATCACACCAAAACACAAGTCCTAAAACTTTAAAATAAACTGGAAAAAATTAACCTAACTTTATATTAATTCTCTGGCATAGCAATCTCAAGAACTATAGCAAATGATTTTGAAACACATATTTAGACTGTACATCCCTAGGGAGATATATTCTAAGGACAAAAAGAAGTAAAAGATCTCTTACACAAGTAAACGTTTTTACAAACCATATAGACTCACAGACACAGAGAACTGGCTTGTGGTTGCCAAGGGGGTGGGGGTTCATATAAGTGTGTTAAGTCAACAGGCATCCACCTTAAATTTATACAGTGTTATATGTCAGTGAAATCTCCACAAAGCTGGATTAAAAAATCCCCTCCATTCTCATGACTCCATTCCAGTCATCAATATCTGACAAAGCCATTAAGTGAAGACCTTTGAGGAATTTTATGATGGAAGTAGGCATGTGATGTTCAAAATAAAACAAATAGCAGATTCCACATATAAGCGTTAACATACGATATTTTCCTCCTGGTTCAGGTTGGTGCTCCGAGGTGACTTAGATGGGTGAGATACGGGGTGGGTGAGAGGGAGGGCCAAGAGAGAGGATATACGTGCACCTACAGCTGATTCACATCACTGTACGACAGAAAGTAACACAACATTGTCAAGCAACTATGCACCCCCCAAACAAACAAACAAACAAACGAACGAACAGCAGGCCATTTTTTGCAAGTGACAAGGCTGTAGCACAGAAAAGGCTCCCTCCACGAACGCAGATGTGAGCTGCCCACGACCGTGGATGGAGGCAGAGCGCAGTGGCAGACTTGGGGGTTTGGTGGCGGGTAGGATCCACGTCTCTCCACCTCCCACTCTTCTGATTTTCCCTGCTGCTGAACTGCACGGGCCTGACTTCAGGGCAGAGAGGGACGGGTGCCTGGGCTGAGCGCAGAGCCCTCAGCGGGTGGCGCTGTCTCTCCTTGCTCCACACCCTGCCCTGGCGGAGGAGAAAGTCTTGGCCTCGGACCCGGCATTTCTCCACCTCCCCCCTTAGTAGCTGTGGGGCCCTCGGTCTGTGAGCCTTGGCTTCCTCTACTGTGGAAGGAGGGTGATAAGACGGTGTCCTTGGGAGACTCAGGTGCCGTGATAATTCAAGCACCCGGCACAGCCAACGCCCGGAGAGCTCCACCCAAGGCCACAGACGCTGCGGGTCTCTGCACCCAGGGCTGTGTCCTTCCTCCTGCAGAGGCTCGGTCTGCAGCGCCTTTCTCGCTCAGGAAGATTGTGATTAGAGTTGAACGCTGACTAAGACTGGCTGAGTGAAGTCGCAGTTACCAATTTTGCTCTTTTAGATAAATCAGTTTTTCTTTTTTAACACTGGCTGCTTTACTTCTTCAAAGGGGCCTGAGTTTTATTAGTTTCAGTGTTATACTTTTGAAAACGTCGCTCTTCTCTTGGCCATTGCCCTTGGCTCCACACAAAGGGAGCGCATGTAAGTCCTGCTCAGTTTACACCTGGCAGATGTTACTCAGGTGAAACTTACACCAAATGTACCCTTGATTTGTCTAAAATACTTGCCTCATCTTAAATCAGAGGCATGATGACCTGCAAGACCATAGTTGCTGCAATATGTTTTTTTATACCTCTGATGTCACTTAAATTATGGGCTTCCCAGGTGGTACAGTGGTAAAGAATCTGCCTGCCAATGCAGGAGACACAGGAGACGTGGGTTCCATCCCTGGGTGAGGAAGATTCCCCTGGAGGGGGAAATGGCAACCCACTCCAGTACTCTTGCCTGGAGAATCCTGTGCACAAAAGAACCTGGCAGGCTACAGTCCAGGGGTTCGGAAAAGAGTTGGACAGGACTGAGTGACTGAGTAAGCTCAGAACATCACTTTAATAGGCTTGTGATACAGCAAGGAGGAGCACAGACGGTGTCCCGTTCTTCAGGGAGTATTGTTCTATTGTTCTTCATTCCCACTTGCTGAACACCCAGAGGCAGTTTCTCCAAGTGGCCATCAGAGAGCGAACTGTTGAAAGGCTCTTTCACAGTACTTTCTCATCTTCCACCGTGTAAACTGCTTTCCTTTCCCAAGTGCAGTCCTGCTCTGCCTTAAAAACAAAAACAAAAACAAAACAAAACAAAAAAACCAAAAAACAAACAGAAAAACGCAGCCTGGACCACACGGTTGTGTTCCCACTGCTGGCATCTAGTGGTGATACGTGGTAATGCATGATGCAGCGAGGACCTGGGCTTTGCTTTGCGTTGTCTCTGTCCCATGGAACACGGGCAGACCTAGACTCACATCTGGGAGCCAGCTCTTGTGGGGGTCGGTAGCCTAGTTGGAATTATTTAATTTGTTTTACCCTATCGGGGAATTGGTTCGTCTGTATGCATCGATGCTGGAATCTGGTTGTGCCGTTTCTATTAGAGTTTGTCTGCGTATTCTGTGTTTTGTGGTTATAAATCTCACAAAAATAGGAAATATTTCCTCTATCCTGAAAGAAATATCTTTGGGGTGCACATCAGATATATTAAGATCAGAAGAGCAATGGCACCGGAATGGCTCACAAACAATCTGGTCATTAGAAGTGCTTTACAAAGGAGAGGAACACTCTGATCATGAACATTCCGGGGGGAGGGGGGTGCTCACTTGGACTGGAGGTGTCCAATTCTAATTTCCCCTACAGGAGCACTGGAGAAGGCTGGCAACTCTCTCCAGTGTTCTTGCCTGGAGAATTTCATGGACAGAGGAGCCTGGAAGGCTACAGTCCATGAGGTCGCAGAGTCAGACAGGACTAAACGACTAACACTTTACTTCATATATATATGTGTGCGTGTGTGTGTGTGCGTGTGTGTGTGTGCGTATGTGTGTGATTTTTCCACAGTTTGTTGTGATCTACACAGTCAAAGTCTTTGGCATAATCAATAAAGCAGAAGTTTGGAATTTCTGGAATTCTGTTATTTTTTCTATGATCCAGCAGGTGTTGGCAATTAGATCTCTGGTTCCTCTACCTTTTCCAAACTCTGCTTGACCATCTGGACATTCATGGTTCACGTACTGTTGAAGCATGGCTTAGAGACTTTTGAGCGTTACTTGGCTAGCATGTGAAATGAGTGTAATTGTGATGGGATTCCAGTTGAGTTATTTCAAATCCTAAAAGATGATGCTGTGAAAGTGCTGCACTCAATATGTCAGCAAATTTGGAAAACTCAGCAGGGGTCACAGGACTGGAAAAGGTCAGTTTTCATTCCAATCCCAAAGAAAGGCAATGCCAAAGAATGCTTAAACTACTGCAGACTTGGACACGACTGAGCGACTGCACTGCACTGAACTGAACTGAACATTCTTTGGCATTTTCTAACACCCTGGGTGCCTACCTGGAGCCCGGGCCTAGGGACCTCAACTGGCATTTTTCGCCTGGGGAGCCCTAACGTGGGGCGGCCCTGCACCTGCTTCCAAAGGCCTCCCATGGCTGTTTGGTTCTTCTGCCAGAGCTAGCTTTTCTCCCCGCTCCGGCACTGGGCACGCGAGGGGCTGGCCTGCCACCACTCGCCGGGGACACATGGGAGGTGCCAGGTGGCTCGGCCAGGTGACCCCAGCATGGCACCCGGTCCCCTCAGACACACTCCCACAGCCTCATTCCCCATGGGCAGGACCGTGATGACCTAGGAATGTCTTTGTAAGGCTTGCAGACCGCAGGCAGACACCCAGGCCTGACTCAGGAATTGAGGCCCTGAGAGCAGGCCCGGAGGTCTGGCGTCTGAGGAGCCACACACTGGCTGCGTGACAGAGGCCTGAAAACCGACTCTCTGGGGCTGCCTTTCCTGCCTCCCAGGGAGATAGCATCCCCAGCCTCCTGCGGGTTGAGAGTCACCCCCGGCTGGGAGGTCATTTTGCAGTGTCATTGGCCCCTGGGGCCCCGCGCCCAGGGAGGGCTCCCACACTCCCAGGGAATGTCCAGCCAACCTCCACACGGCTGCTCCGTCACGTTTGCTCTGCAGGAGAGAGCTCTCGAGCCTAGGCCTGTCTGCACTGTGCTTGGCTCCTGCGGGCAGGACACCCTGGGCGCCCACCTGGAGCCTGGACCTGGGGCCCAAACTGGCTTTTTTTGGCAGGGGAGCCCTAATGCAGGGTGGTCCAGAAGCTGCTTCCAAAGGCCTCCCACGGCTGTTTGCTTCCTTCTGCCAGAGCTAGCTTTGCTACCTGCTTCGGTTTTTCGCAAGCTAGGTGCCAGGCCACCACTCTTCGCCGGGGTCCCGTTGGAAGTGCCAGGTGCCCTTGGCCATGTGGCCCCAGAATGGCACCCGGCCCCCTCAGACACACTCCTGCAGCCTCCTTCCCCATGGGCAGTACTGTGCTGACCTAGAAATGTGTTTGCAAGGCTGGGAAGGTGCAGGGTGACACACGGCCCTTACTTGGGAATTGAGGCCCTTGGAGCAGGCTTGGAGGTCCGACCTCTGAGGAGCCAAACCCCTGCTTCGAGGAGAGCCCTGAAAACACATTCTGTCGCCTGCCTTTACTTCCTCCAAGATATATAGCTTTCCCAGTCTCTTGCGTGCTGAGAGTCACAGAGGGCTGGAACGCACTTGCTTTAATGTCATTATTCAGTGGCAATAGCCCCTGAAGCCCTGCGCCTAGGTCGGGCTCCCACACTCACAGGGAAATCAAAGTGACATCCAAATGAGTCAGCTCTTCGCATCAAGTGGCCAAAGTATTGGAGTTTCAGGTTCATATTAGTCCTTCCAATGTATATTCAGGCCTGATTTCCTTTGGGATGGAGTGGTTGGGTCTCCTTGCAGTCTAAGTGACCTTCGAGCGTGTTCTCCAACACTACAGTTCAAAAGCATCAAATCTTTGGCGGTCAACTTTCTTTATAGTCCAACTGTCAGAGCCATACACGACACATGGATAAACCATAGCCTTGACTAGACGGACCTTTGTTGGCACAGTAACGTCTCTGCTTTTTAATATGCTATCTAGTTTGGTCATCACTTTCTTTCCAAGTTGTAAGCGTCTTTTCGGAGAAGGCAATGCCAACCCACTCCAGTACTCTTGCCTGGAAAATCCGATGGACGGAGGAGCCTGGTAGGCTGCAGTCCATGGGGTCGCTAAGAGTCGGACTCGACTGAGTGACTTCACTTTCACTTTTCACTTTCATGCATTGGAGAAGGAAATGGCAACCCACTGCAGTGTTCTTGCCTGGAGAATCCCAGGGACGGCAGAGCCTGGTGGGCTGCCGTCTATGGGGTCGCACAGAGTCAGACACGATTGAAGTGACTTAGCAGCAGCAGTAGCAAGCGTCTTTTAATTTCATGGCTGCAGTCACTATCTGCAGTGATTTCCGAGCCCCCCAAAATAAAGTCTGCTGCTGTTTCCCCTGTTTTCCCATCTATTTGCCATGAAGTGATGAGGCCAGATGCAATGATCTTAGTCTTCTGAATGTTGATCTTTAAGATAGCTTTTACACTCTCCTCTTTCACTTTCATCAAGAGGCTCTTTAGTTCTTCTTCCCTTTCTGCCATAAGGGTGGTGTCATCTGTATATCTGAGGTTATTGATATTTCTCTTGGCAATCTTGATTCCAGCTTGGGCTTCATCCAGCCCAGCGTTTCTCACCATGTACTCTGCATATAAGTTAAATAAGCAGGGTGACAATACACAGTCTTGACGTACTCCTTTTCCTATTTGGAAACAGTGTGTTGTTCCATGTCCTGCGACCCCATGGACCGCAGGATGCCAGGCTTCACTCCCGGGGCTTGCTGAAATTCACATCCATCGAGTCAGTGATGCCATCCAACCATCTTATCCTCTGTTGTCCCCTTCTCCTCTGCCTTCAATCGAGACTATTATAGACAGACATTTTAAAGTATAATTATTTTTAATAGCTTATCTAAAAGCTCATATTGCATTTACATTTTTTAGGAGTTTTTTGTTTTTAGAGGTATTTTCTTTGTTGACAAGCTTGTGACAGATATAACAATATGTCAATAATTAACTTATAATAAACCTAGGCCCTATGAAAATTTTATGCTTAATGCTAATGACTCTTAGACATGTCTATATTAGAGTAGTGGAAAAAAATACTAGATATTTAATATTGACTATTTCCCAGTTCACATGAATCTAAAATTCATTCAGGTCAATTTTTTCTTGTGTTTAGAACTGTTTGATTTGTAAGGGCTTCCTTTTCTTTAGATTATTTAAATAAGAACTCAGTTACAACTTCAGCAATATTATAAAAAAACAGAAGACTCAGACTGAGACATACATAAATCCACAGAGACAGACAGACAGAGATCTTTTAGTTTTCCGCCTAAGATTTAAAATATCTCTTTGACCTCCTTTTTTTTTTTGGGGAGGGGGGGAGGGCTTGAAGATTTCATTTGCCCAAGGCTGAGGTCTCAGGCAAAGTGGGCAGTGTTTTTCAAGGAAAGGGTTAACGTCAAGCTTTGCCCTAGGCACGCCTTTTTAACAAGCTAATTGTTTTTAATTGCATATGCAAAAGAACCAGCTTTACAGTTTCCAAGAAAATTTTTTTAATTTTAACCAATTTTCTCTGGTTCTATAGAATATCATGGCCATTCTAGGTCAGGCCATCTTTACTTTCTATAGTCATAGTTTTATTCCTGAATTATAGACAGATCAGCTGATAAAAAACGTGGGTTGTCTCAGTGGGGTGGATTTGCTCCTGGATGGATTTCACCTGGTGGCAGTATCCATGCCCCGTGGGCCTGTCCCCACCTGGCTGGAGTTGGGGGCGGAGCGCGCCTCCTCGGAGATCCTAGGCAGTGGGTCCCAGGTCTCGGGGGGTCTCCACTGCGGCTGGGAACGCCCATTTCGTGGGCTCCTGGGTCCCCATCAATCGGCGTTCAGTGAGCGGAGCGGAGGGGTGAGGACCACAGGTAAGGGAACTGGGGCTCGGTGGCGCAGGATGGAGCAGGGAGCCACGTATTCTGCCCCCTCTGTTGGCACAGTCTCGGAGCCCCCTAACCTGGTGGTCGCAGAAAGGCCTCGTCATTGGGGTCAAGGACTTTACCCCTTTGCAAAAAGCTCAGACCTGTGCGGTTTTCCCAAGCAGTCTAGTGCCTGCAGCGAGGTCCCGAAGAAGTCCAAGGGATTTATCCTGCCTGGTGATTTCACCTGCTGGGACGCCACAACCCTTACTCTGGCCGGCTGGCCCAGCCCTGCTACTGGCAGTTTGCAGCCCTGCGGGCCCTTGACCACCTGCTGGGATGGGAAAGGGAAGGGTCCAGGAATTGCACCCTAGAAACTTAGTAGGGTGAATGAATATAAAAACCTGGCGGCCACCCAGGCAGAAAACTGCCCTTTCATGGGGGAATCTGTGGCTGTCCTGCTGAGAGGGGGCCTTTCCATGGGGACCCTGTGCAATAAGTGTGGTGTTTTGAAACTGGATAATTAGAACGTGTAAAATTTTTAAATTATGTGGTGCTTTAATTAAAAAAAAAAAAAAAAAAGCTCCAAGTTTTCTGCAAATTGCGGTTTAAAAATTGAAGGCCTATTTTCCTTCCACTGTGGTATTGTATGAAGGAATGTGCGTTTTTTAAAGAAGAGTCAGAAAAGTGAGGGAAACAGAAAACCCAGAGGAGGCCATGTAGTTTGGTGAAGGTCTTAGGAGGTCACTTGTAAATGCTGCTGGCTGTCGGGAGGCAGTCTCTTCCTGTAGCTGATGGGCACAGAGCTCTGCAGGCTTGTCCTTTGCATGGATGTTCTTGTTTGTGGAAATCCAGCTCAGAGCCATCTCCTGATGTGTAAGAATTTCCCAGACTAGACTCCTAGGCAAATCCCTTAGGGCCACGGACTCCTTCCTTCATTCTATTTGTCTGTTTGACTGAAAAGCAGCAATGACCTATTTTTCTTTAAATCTGGTCTATCATCCAGGCCTTGGAGTAGTATTTCCCATCCCTCTCAATAGGCTTGGGTTCCAGGAATGAATTATAGTCAGTTGTCCATGATTTTACAGATGAGGAAACTGAGACCCTGAGAGGGTGGAGGAGTGTGCAAGGGAGAATGGGATATCCTTCCAGGAACCCTGGCTCCTGGGTTTTTAATGAGCTTTCTACCCAGCCTGGTCATTAATTGGCAAGTGTTGACATTGAGAATAAACTATTGGTGGAAATGTAAAAGCCTTTTTTAAAGAATGTGCCTATCAGCTGTGCATCTTATGGAGTGTTTTCATTGTACTCCCCAACCCTTGGAAAGTGGTGGGCACAGGGCAGATGCCTCATCATTTTTATTGAGTAAGTTCAATTTCACACAGTTATATCCCTAGTGTCAGCAACACTATTAGGTATGTTAGAACAGTGATCATCACAGTTGGTACTTCACAGATCAGTAAAGAAAGAAAACTTTTTCTTAGGAAGACTGTGACAGAATTGCTAAGTTTTAAGTTTATTCCACAAGGATATTAAAAAAAAATGAAACAAGTCTCTCTAATCATCACCAAGGCTATTGGAGATCTGTTGAGGACCCCACACAAGGGAGGTTCTACCTCTTGGGACACTCCTGCTTCAGCATCTCCCTAAGCCAGCAACCTGGGACACCTGAGTACACTTGAAGTTCCTTCCTTGACCTTGGGAATTTTTTTGGAAGACAATTTTTTTGGCAGACAGAGGTGGGGGAAGGTTAGGGGATGTTTCAAGTGCAGTCCATTTATTGTGCACTCTATTTCTCTTTTTGTTCCCTGGTGGCTCAGTTGGTAAAGAGTCTGCCTGCGATACAGGAGACCCGGGTTCAATCCCTGGGTCAGGAAGATCTCCTGGAAAAGGAAATGACAGCCCACTCCAGTTTTCTTGCCTGAAGAATTCAATGGACTGAGGAGCCTGGTGGGCTACAGTCCATAGGGTCACAAAGGGTTGGACACGGCTGAGTGGCCAAACACCTATTTCTATTATTATTTCATCAGCTCCACCTCAGACCATCAGGCATTTGATCCTAGAGGTTGGGGGCCCCTGCTTTAGTTCCCTCTTTTATCTTCTACACAGCTGTAGTGTGCTTCCTCCTCTTCCATCTGCAGAACTACCTGCTGGGCTTCTCTGAATGTGACTAAGAATCTCCTTCCCTCACTTCCTTTTCTCTGAGTCCGTTCTCCTAACTAGGTTTCCCTGATCTCCATTTAGGAGCTTTTGCCCCAGGTGGTGCTAGTGGTAAAGAACCTACCTGCCAATGTAGGGATTCGACCCCTGGGTTGGGAAGATCCCCTGGAGGAGGGCACGGCAATGCACTCCAGTATTCTTGCCTGGAAAATTCCCATGGACAGAGGAGCCTGGAGGGCTCTGACAGTCAGACGTGACTGAAGCAACTTAGCCCAGCATACCAGAGGACCTTTGAACTTCAGACTCATGTGATTGTTTTGGCTCCTTGGAGTCCCTTGTCATCCCACGTGTATGTGAGGGTCAGCTTGTGTATTGCTTCCTAAAGTCCTCCAGGGGGTAACAGGAAGGAAGGCCAGGGGTCTTGGAGAGAGAAAATAGGCTGCAAGTGTGAGACATTTTTTTCTTTCTCTCTTAAGAGGCAGGAAGAAACAAACTAGTGTTACATTTTTTCCCGTTTTTGATACAAATTTAAAAGGAGGTTTCTCTTAAAATTCTGTGTTGCCATGACAACTCCTGGCTCCACCTGAATTTAACTTTTGTCAAACCTTGAGCTAAGCAATGCGTCTTTCTTATGGAAATGTTTATCTTAAGCTATGTGAATGTACTATGTATCTACCCTAGACTCTGTCTTCAAGTCAGTTCCTCCCAAAGGCTCAGAACCAACTTGACAAACAGTATGTTTTACTCATACCTTGTTCTCCTAATCTATGTTCATGAAACTATATGTTTGCTTGGAAATCTGCCTTTTTTCAAGATTCATGTCAATCACTTTATGGCCCGGGATGACTCACCTGCTGCCAATGTTATCTCAGTGCATGTTGTGGGTGAGGGGCCTGGTGCCATTCTCTGAGACATTGCCTTTCTTTAATTAGAAGACTGACAGTGGCTGTATAACATCTGGCTAAAGACTAGCAAGGGGTACTCTTTCTGCCCCTTCTGATGTCTATGTCAGCAGCTTTCTCTGTCTCTTTTATTCTTTAATAAAACCATGACACAAAAGCTCTGAGCGATCAAGCTTCGTCACTGGCCCTGGATTGAATTCTTATCTGGAGGCCAAGAATCCTGGCATCTTCCATGGTTTAGCAACAACCTTTCCGCCTTTTGTAATTCATATTGAATCTTCATTTCAGATTGAGGATGCATTCCATGGTGTTGCCATCTTAAGTCTTTCCATCGCTATGGAATATCTGTACATGTATTTAGGATATTTTTCAGCAATCATGTATAATTTCCAGTGTGCCAGTCTTATATTCCTCATTACATCCATGGCAAAGTATTTTATTAATGTTGACATTATTGAAAGGGAATTGTGTTTTTAAATTCCTTTTCAGATTATTTGCTAGTGTATACAGATAAAACTGTGTAATCATTCATTTTTTATCAGTTTGGACAGCTTGATAGTTGTCTTTACTTTCTTTACTTTCTCATAATTTAAGATTACCCTGGCTCATATATTTACAGTCTCACCCCTAGTCTCAGTCATTTCTTCAAAGAACTTCTGTCCTTTTATTATTTCCTTACCATTAAGTTAGTTTTGACTGTGCTGGGGCTTTGTTGCTAGATGTCTGGTTGTAGTGAGCAGAGGCTGCCCTCTAGGTGCTGTGCCATGGCTTCTCATTGCAGCGCTTTCTCTGGTTGCAGAACTTGGGCTCTGGAGCATGCAAGCTTCAGTAGTTGTTCAGGGGCTTTGTTGCCCCTGGGCATGTGGAATCTTCTAGGACCAGGGATTGAACCTGTGTTCCCTGCATTGGTAGGCAGATTCTTTACCACCGGGCCACAGGGATGTTTCCTGTTCCTTTTATTAGAGAATGATATTTAAAACATACATGCAGGAGCTAAAGATGCTCAACTGACAATACATGGAAATATATACATGTATTCCAGCTTACCTTTGAACATATTCAGTTAAAGGTAATTTGTGATGATGTCTGCAACCTGATCCACCATGACATGGATATTGTAGCCTTTCCTTTTGTTTATCTGTAACTTCCCATTCCAGTGGTAAGATACCTGGCTTCCACCACTTGTCATGTGTAGAATTCAGTGCATGTCCCATGTGGTTCCTGAAAAAACTGTTGGACTGTCTTCCAAAGGGGGCTGTGCATGCATTCCACGAGTATCTCGAGTATGTTTTTGTATGATAGTTTACTATCAGTAGACCCTCCTTGGCCCGGTGTCTATTTCAGTCTTTACCAGTTATGAATGGGCTTGTTTGCTCTAGCGTTCTTGGACAATTTGAGTGCAGATTCTTTGTCAGACATGCATTTTTTAGGAAGACGATTGTATTTATTTTTGGCTGTGTTGGGTCTTCGTGTGTGGGCTTTCCCCTAGTTTGGGTAAGCGTGGGCCATAACCAGTGGTGTGCGGGCTTCTCACTGCAGCGGCTTCTCTCGTTGTGGGGCACAGGCTCACGGGCTTCAGGAGTTGCAGTGTGTCAGCTCGGCGTTGTGGCTTCCAGGCTCCAGAGCACAGGCTCCGCAGTTGTGGCACACGGGCTCCATAGCATGTGGGATCTTCCCATTCCAGGGGTCACACCTGCATCTCCAGCACTGGCAGGCGGATTCTTTACGACGGAGCCAGCAGGGCATATTTTAGATTCTAGTTTTCCACACATGTATCTGGTGAAAGAGGCCGGGATCAAGAGGCCTGGCAGCTGGGAATCCTCAGCCACAGTTCTGGCTGTGCCATCGAAAGCTCTGGGGCCTTTGGCAAGCACCTCAACTTCCCTGGGATTGTTTCCTCCCCTCAGAAATGCCCTGCTGTGGGACTGTAGCCCACCAAGCTCCTCTGTCCCTGGGATTTCTGAGGCCAGAATACCGGAGGGGGTGCCATTTCCTTCTCTAGAAGATAGCATTTTGAAGCTATTTTCTCCTGGACATTGGTTTTGATGAAGGAAGGGGGATCCCTTCCAGGGCTTGAGAGTGGGTTCTTGTCTGACACTTGGAAATGAGTTGTCCTGGGAGAGGAGTGCTGTCCAAGCGAGAGGCTTTATTGGGAAGGGCTGCCGGGGCGGAGGGCAGGAGGGTGAGGGAAACAGAGAGAACTGCTCTGCCACGTGCCTCACAGTCTCAGGTTTTATGGTCATTGGGTTTGTTTCTGGCTTGTCTCTTGCCAGTCATTCTGAATTGGGATCCTTCCCGGGGGCACACGCACCACTCAGCCGAGATGGATTCCAGTGAGGAGGATCCTGGGAGGTTGGTAGGACCTCTGGACTGGAGTCTCCCATGTCCTTTTGTCCTCTCCAGAATTCTGGTTGGTGGTAGCTTGTTAGTTCCTTGTTCCTTACCAGGACCTCCTGTTGTAAGATGACTCCTCCAAGTGTTTTCTCTTCTCTGTTGCCTGGCAAGGGTGGGTGGTCCGTGGTTCATCTCACAGTTTGTCTTTTGGTTCTCTCGAGTAAGGTCCTTCACAGAATAAATGTATAAAATTGTACAAATCAATGTTTTAAATAATTTATATTCATAATTTGGTAAGTTGGCTTTTTTGTTGTGTGTTAGAACTCATCACCAGACCAAAGGTCATGTAGATTTTTGTTGTTTTTCTAAAATTTTTACAGTCTTTATTTGGTAATTGAATTAAGGTGTGAGTTGCATAGTTTGTGTTTCTGTTCATTTCATTCCATCTGTTTGGTTTTCTTTCGTTTATTTTTTTAAACAGTTATTTATTTTTAGTTGATTGATCATTGCTTTACAATATTGGTTTGATGGTCGTACATCACATGAATTAACCGTAGGGGTACGTGTGGCCCCTCGCTCTTGAATCTCCCTCCCACATCCCGCCCATTCCTACCTCTCCAGGCTATCAGAGCGCCCCAGGTTGAGTTCGCTGAGTCAGACAGCAAATTCCCAGTGGTTGTCTAGTTGCCAAGGTTGGTGTCCACGCATCCGTGCTGCTCTCCCCGTTCACCTCACCCTGTCCCTCTCGTTCCCCACCCTTGTCCGTAAGTCTGTTCCCTATGTCTGCATCTGCACTGCTGCTCTGTGAAGAGATTCGTCAGGACCATCCTTCTAGAGTCCAGGTTTTTCTCTTTCTGACTTCCCTGTTGAATACGCTCTAGGTTCATCCACTTCATTAGAAGTGCCTCAAATGTGATCCTTTTTGTGGCCGCATTCCATGCAGGCTCTGACTGTTCCTTACCGTGTTTTGAGGAGGGTCGTGGAGCTATTCGGCTCCATTTGGGTTTGGGCTTCCAGTCTGAGCGCTCGCCGCAGAGCTGCTTCTGGGGGAGCCCTCTGGGCTGTGTGAGCGCGGGGCTGCCCGCTCTTGTCCGGCGGCCCGCAGGGGGCGCCAAAGCCCCCTCTGACCCGCGGGCGCAGGACGCTCTGCCCTCAGACTGGGCTGGGTGACCAGCTGGCGGGAGCTTTCTCTCCTCAGGGCCCTCAGGGCTCGGGCTTCTGTAAACGGGGCTGCGTCCAGGCTCAGAGGAGCGGGCTCGCCTCAGTGCCGCAGCAGGGAGGCGCTGCAGGAGGGAAAAACGAGGACGAAGTAGACGTTTCCTGTGTCCAGCTGAGCGCTGACCGGAGGGCCATCTCAGAGGACTCGGGGCGCGGGGGGAGAGCTCCATGTGCAGAACGGCGGGTTTTCAGTTAGATTTCTGTTAGATGATCTGGAGGATGACCAGTGATGTTCTTCAGTGCAGGTGGCCAGTTTTCCTGTCACTGTTTCTTGAGAAGACTGTCCTTTCCTCTTCGCTCGTTCCCGGTTTGATGTTCATGAACTGACCCCGTACATGTGGCTTCACTCCTGGGCTCTCTATGTCTTCCGCGAGTCCACGTGTCTGTGTTCTTGCCAGATCCTCACTGTGGTGCTTCCTACCGCTCCGTGATGTAGTTTGAAGTCGGAGAGGAAGATGCGTCCAGCTGTGTTCTTCTTTCTCAGAGTCTTTTTGGCTGTTTAAGGGCCTGTTCAATATTAGCAGCCTAATATTAGGAGTATTTCTATTTCTGTGAAAAATGCCATTGAATGTTATTTTGCGATCGCAGTCAATGTATTTGTTGATGGCTTTGGTTGGAGTGGACATTTTAATTCCTTATTGTTCCAGTGCATGAGCATGGAATAGTTTTCTGTTTATTTGTGTTTTCTTTGGTTTCTTTATCAGTGCTTTCAAGTTTTCTGACTACTGGTCTTTTATGTCCTTGATTAAGTTTGTTGCTACATGTTTTATTCTTTTTGATGCAATTATAAGTGGGATTTTCTTAATTTTTGTTTCTGCTTGTTGTTAGTGTATAGAAACACAACTGATTTTTGTATGTTGATTTGGATTGTAAATTGTAGTATTCTATATGACTGTAAATTGATCCGAAATGATTCAGTTTTACTGAATGTAGTCTAACAACTTTTTGTGAAGTTATGTGGAAAATTTTATTTGTAAAATCTGTTTCTCCTGCAATAGGTCATCCAGAGGACCCAAGACATGGTGGTTACTAATAGACTTCCCACAGTACTTCTTCATTCCATGTGGACTCCTACAATGGCGGTGAGAATCACAGCTTCCCTTGAACTTCATCTGGGTAAGGCTTGGCCTGTATAAGAAAGTTTCATGCCTGTCTAATCTGATTTTCTTTTATGGTATTGACATGGTTGTTTTGAAACATAATTTACTTTCCAGTAATTTAAGATGTACAGAAAACTCCTAGCAATGGGAAAAAGTACTCACATTTGCCACGTCATCTAAAATACACTATGTGTTTCATCCAAAATGAGTGCATTCTCCTGCAGAACCAGCACATAACCTCCAAAATCAGGAAATCACATGGTTTCTACATTATAATGTAATCCACAGCCCCACTTCCACTTTCAGCAGTTGTTCAATTGTATGAATATATCTTTTTTTCCATCCTCATCCTTTTTTCTTTTTTTAGAGTGTTACTGAGACTTTCAGTTATTTTTTTCAAAGCTGTTTCTGGCTTTGGATTTGACTTGTTTGGATATCTCAGACTAGTGGAATCACAGAACGTTTGTCCTTTGTTGGTCTGGTTTATTTCACTTAATATGATGACCATAAGGTTCGTCCACAAGGTAGCATTGTCAGAATTAATGACTTTTAAGGGGTGAATCATATTCCATTGTGTGTATACCACAGTTTGTTTATGGAATTGACTGCTATGGACACTTAGATTGCTTCTGTTTCTTGGCCAGTGTGAATCATGCTGTTGTGAATATGACTGCAGAAATATCAATTTCTTCAGCCCCCTTTCCCAAACCTTTTGGGTACATAGCATGAAATAGAATGGAAATATATATTTATTCCATGTGTTAGTTTTGGAGTAATTTCTGTAATGTTATGCATAGTGGCAGCACCATTTTAGTTTATATGGTAGAATACTGTTCAAGCTTTTGAATATATCCTGTGTTGCATATTAAGTCACCCACCGATGGACACTTGAATGGGTTCTACCTTTGGGCTATTGTGCATAATGTCACTATGAATATTTGTGTACCAGTTTTTGTTTGAACTATTAACATAGTACTATATATGAAAGAAACTGCAAGGACCTACTGTACAGTTTAGGAAACTGTATTGAATATCTTATGATAATGTATAATGGAACAGAATGTCAAAAGGAATATATGAAAAAGACATAATAGCCATAATAATTATTGTGCTAACAATATGAGTTATCATAGCAGTACTCAACATGTATTTATACATGCCACTAAGATATTCACATCTGTAAGTATATTTCACTGATCGATTATATAAAAAATAGAGAACTCAGAGAATAAATAAACTTCCTGTCATTGCTCATCATCATTTATGCACTATTACTCCCTGTAAACAGTCATTGTATAAGTGCTGGACTAGGAATTTACATTATTGTAAACCAAGAGATTGTGAAGATGTAAGGAAGTATAGCTTATTTAATTCCTTAATGAAGGATTATAGAACTCTATGTACGTGAAGTGAATGAAAGTCAGACAGTTTAATGGAGCCACATTATTACTAGAGTGATGAGCTTCCACCCCACCCAATGTTAACTCACAATTAAATCCTGCAGTCGTCTGGCCTCAATGTGTGCTTCCTGCCATCCAGAAAGAAAAGGTGAGGAAGTCCTGACAAAATCGATACTATTTTTCTTTTTTTGATTGTACTTTATCACAGGGCTTGGCAAAAAGAGGGCCTAAGCTGTTTTTAGAGTTCCATCGCAAGGCTTGCTATGGCATCTTACACATGTTGTAAAACTGCTGATTATTTTCAACAAAGGACAATGATCTGTACTTCAGTATCTGTTGCTTGAGCTGGAATAGCAGGCATCCCTTTAAGTGCAGTCCTTCATGCTGAAGTAGGCATACCTGAAGCAGTAGCATGAGATGAACACATTTATCGTGTAGACCTCGCATCCCATGAATTTGTAATAATTTTGCAGTTATACCCATCATCATCGGAGGAGCTGGCTTGTCCCAGTAATAACTGGAGTACCCAATATCACAGTTTCTTGACTTATTAATACTTCTTATGAGTACACTTATGAGTACTTCTTCTAATGTTCTTTCTCCTACTTCGGTCATGAACAGTAGAAGCTGATGGCAGTGGTTATTGAAATGTATATTGATTCCTAGGTGGCACAGTCAGTAAATAATCTGCCTACCAGTGCAGGAGATGGAAGTGATTTGGGTTTGATTCCTGGTTTGGAAAGATAACGTTTCATACACTCATTTTACGTGAACAAGTTTGATACTCATGAGTTTTTTTCTTCTGTATACAGAGAAACAAATGCTGTTCAACGACACTGAAAGAACCCTAATGTTGAAAATCAGATCTGTGTTGTGAGCAATGCTTAGAGATCCATGAGTTGAAGCATAGTATTATGCCCATCATCCTTGTATTTCCCTCAGTGAAATATTTTGAGAAAAGCTCTTCATTCATGGTATAGATTCATGAAGAAGCTAAATAGCATTAATCCTTTACGTTGAGAACTGTGAATTTAAATCTCCTGTGAATCATATGTGACAACCACACATACCAACATGATTTATTAGTGTTATATCAATATTTTTAGTCCTATTGTATTTCAACTAAAAATATCAATATATAATTGTACACAAAGTCAAGACATAAAGTCAGTGCAAAATACAAAATATTCCATCCTTTGAGAAAGGGAGCAAAAATTCTATGTGCTTTGCCTATTGCATTTTTATGTTTTAGATCCTTAAGTATTTTATTCACCACACGCAACTGAATGATTAACAAATCTTCAGAGAAGAAAGGATCATTTGTCTTTAACAATGAGTAGTTCAGCTCCTCTCAAAGCAAAGTCATAAGTGAATCTAATTTTGTGTGAGACCATGAAGACTCAGTGTTTTCATTATGCTTGTGCATATGATGGGAGGTCTGAGAAGGTACTTCTGAAGGTTTATTCATACCAGTCATTCTCATATTCATACCAGTCATTCTCATATTTGTCTTTAAAGGTTTAATCACTGAGGTGTTGCTTCTACACTTGCACTAGGCTGAGTAGCAACATGCCCTTTCTCCCTGAGCTTGAGCTCACCACAGCCTAGTAGATGGAAATCGTCAGGATATTCTAGAAACCCTTTTTATTGCAGTCTCTTCAGGAGGTTACAACTGCTGCAAACCTCAGGATTTTACAAAGCACTTTTTACAGCCTTAGAAAAGGATAAAAAGTTAACACTCGTGACAGACACAGGCTTACATGGCCTGTACATGATTGTTGGCTTTGCTTTCATAATCATCCTGTTTCTTATACCCACTAAGATGTCACTGTATTTTTTTTTATCATCATTTTATCTTTGGTGGTTTTTAGATCTATTATGGATTTTCCTATATATCTTCACTTATTGGTGAGGGTCTTATGTTAGTAGTAGTTACTAAAACTGACTTCCAGTTAGCTAGCTGTGGTAGAATAGGAAAAAGAATGACCAACTGTATACTATTAATATTATGTATTAATATATTATTAGTGTTATTGTTTGCAGTCATCCAATTCTAAGTTTCTGAAATAAACTTTCGGAAAAATCACGTCCTTTTGGATGTCCATTTGACTGTATAGGAGCATGGCAATGTTATTACATAAAATTGTTTACAGTTTCCATTACATTTCTCCCATTTGATGTAGATATCAGCCTTTGGTTCTATCACTAGCATTGCAAGTAAAAAAAAAATTTATTAGAGCTCCTGTGGTAATTTTACTGTTAGCAATAAGTATAGCATAAAGTGGACACAGAAGAGGTTAGAGGAGACCAACTATGAAAGTTAGTTTAAAAGAAAATATACAATGTTGAATGATTACAGTAGGATTAAATTTATAGTTATGAAGTTCCTTTAGTATAGACAAGTATTATTCTATCCTTTCAGTTTCCTTTGCAGGGGTGTTAATGTACAGATTCCAGTACTATGGCTGGAGTGAATAATACTATCATTATTTATGAGAGCAACTCTACTAAATCCTAATGCTCATATCACTCAAGGTATTTTAATACCTATTATGTTAGTAATGTGTGTAGTTTGTGAAGTCACATAAGTTATATTCTTTCAAGTAATAGTATCAAACAGCTATGGCATCAATTGTGGATGTGAATAGATGTAGAATGTGAATCCGTTTCACTGTGACAAGTTATCAGTGAAGGTATTCTATTAACGCCAGTAACAAAGGTGTGCAGAAATAATACAACGTTTAATAAGAAAACAAGATTTACTAATTTGTTTTATTATTCTATTTCTTTTAAACCAATGTAATGACAACAGGCTTAACTTTTCATTAACTTGTATGACCATCAGCAGTTTGACCAAGTTGAAGAACATGACTTGTTTGTAGTCTTCCTCATCAGCTCATTCCATCTACTAGGTTTAAAATCATTTAGTACAGAGCTCAAACACTGTCTAGGTGTTAGTCTAGTGTTTTGTTTGATTATCATGCAGAATCATTTTAAAAGTAAAAGTATGCTTCTATGAGTTAGAGCTCTGATCCCAACAGTCCATGTAGAAGCTTTCACTGAGGAATGTACAGTAGTGAAATTTGTGAATGTGGTATACTGCGAGTCACAATAAGTATAAACAGCTTCACAGGCTACTTATTTGAAATGACCACTACTAATGACATTCTCATTCATTTGAGGACTAAATATTGCCAACTTAGGCTGTGTTTGCCAAATTGACTTTGAAGTATTCTTCACATAGTCCTTCACTGGTCATGGCACTTGTCAGATTGAAGAAATACGTATACTCATGTTTTGTTTGAGATTTTAAAGTCATTCTTCAGTTTTCTCTCAGGAATGGTTCTGTATATGCCCCGTGGATCCCCAGATCCACTGATGTTCATGTGTCTTGAGGCTTCCCAGGTGGTGCTAGTGGTAAAGAACCCATCTGCCAATGCAGGAGACATAAGAGATATGGCTTCAATCCCTGGGGCAGGAAGATATCCTGAAGGAGAGCAGGCAAACCACTCCAGTATCCCTGCCTGGAGAATCCCCTGGATGGAGGAGCCTGGTGGGCCCTAGTCCAAACGATCCCGAAGAGCTAGACACAATGTCAGTGAGTTAGCACAGCACATGATTCATTGTTGTAGCTAACATAACGGAGATGACAGGTAAAGAAGCGCCAGCAGGCGAAAGTCAATATTCACCACCTTTAAACTTTGGAATTTATGGTGATATTTTACACCCATATTTGTATGACTTCATAGTTGGAGAATCTATGCATATGAAGGGCTGATTGTATTATATTTATGTTGAGGGAAGATTTATTTTTATGTGGTTTGAGATACTGGTCCCATTTCATTCATATGCATGTGTATACTCATCACCTATCATCATTTTTTGAAAAGATCATTGTTTTTGAAATGTTGTTGCCGAACCATGAAAGATGCCGGGATTCTTGGCCTCCTTAGGAGAAGAATTCAATCTGGGGCCAGTGATGAGGCTTGATCACTCAGAGCTTTTGTGTCACAAAGTTTTATTAAAGTATAAAAGAGAGAAAGCTTCTGACATAGACATCAGAAGGAGGTGGAAAGAGTGCCCCCCTGCTCGTCTTTAGCTGGATGTTATATAGCTACTAGCAGTCTAGTAATTAGAGGAATGGCAGCAGGCCCCTCACCCACAGATACATGGAGATGGCACCAGGTGAGTCATCCTGGGCCATAAAGGATTGACATGAGCAGATATATAGCTTCATTAACATAGAGTAGGAGAACAAAGCATATTGGTAAAGCATATTGGTTTATCAAGTCAGTTCTGAGCCTTTAGGCAGAACCTACTTGAAGACAGAGTCTAGGGCAAATAGTACATTGACATAGCTTAAGGCAAACATTTCCATAAGAAAAATGCATTGGTTAGCTTAAGGTTTGAGAGGAGTTAAGTTCAGGTGGAACCAGGTGTCATTATAGCAACACAGAATTTTAAGAGAAGAGCTGTTTTAAAGTTTGTATAGAGAAAGGGAAAAAAGATAACACGAGCTTGTTTCTTCCTGCCTCTTAGAGAGAAAAAATGTCTGACAGTTGCAGCCTATTCTGCCTTTGGAGACCCCTACTGGCCTTCCTGCCTGTAACCCTCTCAGTTTCATTCATTGAGTGTTATCTGCCTTGTGAAACATTGAGTCTAGAAGTATGTGTTTATTTTGGGGTATTTCATCCAATTTCAATTAAATGCAAATATTAATGGTAGTATTACAAAGTTTGTTATGCCATTGCTTTGTATACTGACATGTGACATTGGGAAATGTGAGTCTCCAAGTTCAGTTTTGTTTTTCAAGTTTGTTTTTCTTTTTAGGGGTATGGAAAGAAATGAGACAATTGTTAAAATCAGCTTTTGTATTTTTTGCAAACTATGAATTCTGATCACATCGAATCTGGATATGTGTTTGTGCATTAAAGTCCTAATAATTATGTTCATTGATTTCACTACCATGGGATGTTTTCATATCTGTTGAGGATTTACCTCATTTATTTTGGTCATACTTGTTTAATTTTCTCTTACAGTCTTGTTCATAGATCAGAGCTATTATTAATTGAAATTGATGTTCGAAATGGTCATCCGTTTTTAAATTCTTTGTGAGGTTATTCATTGGTAGTTTATAAAACTGAGTGGATTGTGTGTAGCCATACTTTCTTGTTGTCATTCTGTGAATTTGAAGAATGTATGAAGTTGTTTATGCTTTAAACATTCATACAGATTATGTCCAATATTGATCTGAATAGACTTGCTTTCAATTTGTAGTTTCCTATACGTATGTCTTTCTTTATGGATTTGGGTAGAACTTGTATGGGAACACTGAAAATCTGTTAGAGCAACCATGGAGACCTTTATTCTGATGGTCAGTATTAAGATTTTCATTGTCAATGATAAGCATGATATTTGTACTGTAATTTTGCACATTGCTTCAGATCCTATGGAAAAACGTGCTGTTAATCCTACGTTTGTGA